>NC_133623.1:33671888-34283555 GCF_048593235.1 Sminthopsis crassicaudata
GTAAAAGCATGGCATTGAGAAGAGACTTCAAAGTGACTGTGTCAAAAGAAATGCAAAGCAAGATTCACAAATAACTGAAAATTGGAACTGATAGCATCATGTTGAAAGTGTCCTATTCTTATTTTTAATCAACCTATCAGACACACTCACCAGAATTCTCCTTTTCATTTCACCAATCCAGTTCCTCCTGCATGTTCTCTTGCACACCACAGCCAGATATATACAAATGAATCTAGGACCTCACTGATGTACTTCCTTCATAGGTGCAGACTGCCACCCATTAACACCTTCCCATCTTGTGTAATTATCAGCTCTGACATTCTACAAATCAACAATAAAGGACTTGCCCACAAGAACAGAGGTCTTTCTTGGTTGTGAATTGTACAAAATATTTTAGAGGGCAGAACGACGACAATCCATAACCTGCATCCATATAACTAGTCCACCTCCTTTTCTAAATATAATGTTTTCTGGATGACGTCTTTAACGCAACATCTCCCTTTTAAGTCATGGTCATGGTCATGGCCAGTTACTCTCTTTAGCATACTGCTCTTTGGGTCATCTATCACTGGGACTCTTATGAGATGGTGGTGCTCCATGATTCACAGCCATATAACACTGTCAGGTGAATATTCATACAATGATGGACTTCTCAGCATCAAGTAGCTTGGGCCCACTGAAAACACTGTACAATTTCCCTAATGCAATTCAGTCCAATCTTCTTTTCCCATTAAACTCTGGGCTCTAATCATTGTCCATCTGCCAGTGTGTGAATGGTCAACTCCACAATCACCTGTCCAACTATATGTCATCATCTGGGCAATATTCATTTTTCATCTACTTAGTTTGTTTTTCCAGTGCGAAAGTCTGGGCTGTTTCTTTAGAGTGCCCACGGATCTCACTGAAGATTCCCTATAGTTTTCTGGGGCTTGATGCAATCATTTAAGCCTTGCCAATCTTGTTATTGTTGCTATTGCTCTAATAGCACATGTCTGAAATGAAAGTGAATCACTTGTTCAGTAGATCCCCAAAGTGTACTTACCTTCTGGGGGAAGTTTAATGAGTCTAATGAGCTATTTGATTGATTTATGTTTCTGTATTTCTCCTGAGAGAGGGGCTCCTGAGAGTCCTTTGCATCTTATATGTTTTCTGTGGTGAATGGAATTAAAGTTTTTTCATAGTCAATACTCATGTTGTATAATATGTGCCTGTGCCAGAGTTAAGAACCCTATTACCTGCATTTAGGGAAGTTAGACAGGATTCATATCAAAGAATGATTTTGGAAATTTCCCCAGAATAAAACTTTAGGATGCAGGCATAAAGCTAAAGAGAAATAACGATCCTTTGAGTCATTTCCCTCCCCAGAAGAAAAAGAGTCTATTTGAGCCCAGATGCTTAGATGGGCCTGGGTAGAGGGCTATTTCACGGTAACATCACCAAAACATGACAGATCAGAAATATCCAACACATCAAACATGGAAGAATTTGGAAGTGAAATAAGAGAAAGTCAAACCAAGTGCTACGGGAGTTCAAAGGAAAAGCAAATTTTTTTCTTTTAGAGGGGAAGTGATCAAAAAAGTTCCTTGAAGGAAGCAGCATTTGATCTGAGCCATGAAGGACAGATTGTCTAGGCTGTTTGTTCCTGAGTCTAAATCCTGCTCCTCCTCCTCCTTACCATCTTGGAATCCCTAACTCCCATCACAGCTCGGCCTGAGGCCTTTCTGGATTCCCCTAGTTCTTAGTGCCCTACCTCTAGGGATTTCCTGTACAAGACACACACAGCTATATATTATGGATAAGAAAGCCATAAGATAAATACCCAGTAATGGAGACGTGGGGGCCAATGGCAATTCTCCCACATGACCTTATGGGCCCCCAAATATTTCTAGCCCCACTTCATTTCAGCTGCTCTTTCTATACCCCAGCCTGAATAGCTGACCTTTATATAGTACTTCAAAGTTATCAAAAAGTGTTTTCCACACAATATTTCTTCTGAACCTTACAAATCCATGAAGTCAATGATCCGAGAATTATTATGCCCATTTTCCAAAGGAGAAAACTGAGGTTAAATAGGCAAAGCAATGTCCACAAGGCGATGCTGATAGAAAATGTTCCTTTCTCCTCTTCTAAGCCTCAAAGACCTATTCTTTGCCTCATTCACAGTCCACCCAAATGGACAGTTCCTTCATGAAACCTTTCTTTTTTTGTTTTTGTTTTTTGCTGAGGCAACTGAGGTTAAGTGACTTGCCCAGGCTCACATAACTAGGAAGTGTTAAGTGTCTGAGGTCACATTTGAACTCAGGTCCTCCCGACTTCAGGGCTAGTGCTCTATCCACTTCGCCATCTGGCTGCCCTTTTCAGAAAGCCTTTCATGGATGTCCTAGTTAAAACTAAACACCCCTTCTCTGAACCCTGCACCAATGAATATCAGTGCCAACTATATGGCACTAATCCTATGTTGCCTTAGTTGTAATTCATCTTTATTCATCCACTCTTCCTAACTTCTGGAAGTTACATGAAGGCAGGGACTATGTCTTATATTTCTTGTGATCACTGGCATCTAGCTGGTGGCCCCAAAAGCATTGGCACTAACCAAGATTCTAGTGGAGTCACAATACCATAATTTTAAATCTAGAGCTGAAAAGCACCTCAGAGGTCATCCAGTCAAGTCCCTCATTTTAAATAGTGAGAAACTGAGGCTGAGAGGATAAATATCTTTCTTGAGATGCACAACTAGCTGATTGTAGAGTCAAATCTCGAATTCAGGTTTCCTGAGTCCAAGTCCAGAGCCCTGTCTGCTACTCCCCGATATCCCAATGGGGGCTATGTCATGCTTCCATAGAACCAGTACAAAGGGAACATCTGGATGGAAACTGGGTAGTCAGGATCTATGAAATCACAAAAGAATCCCTTGTTGAAATGTTTCATTTTAGGGGGCCAGATATGGATTTGAGAGGAATCGGAAATTGAAGTTTAATGCCAGCTTTTCAGGTGACTTAGAGGAATAAAGCTCCCCTTTGCTATCGGCTCAGTCTTCCATGAGGTAAGTACATCACCATCCTACACTTCATGCCTATTGTATGGGGAAAATTCCTCTGAAGTGCCGAATAAATTCTTAGTAATAGCCTTGTCTTCATACCTCATCTCTCAGTTTATTCCAACTAAAGAAATTCATCAAAAATATGAAAGGAAATGCTTATTCTTTGTTTCAAATGCCTTCAGACTCACTTCCTCTGTGTAACTCCTCATTCTTAGGATTTTTTTTTCCTGGCAAGGTTCTAAATAGCACTTTCCCCTGTGTGTATGGGCAGGAGTAGTCAAGTTAATAAGAATTTACTGAGGGCCTATCTATGTTCCAGGCTGTGAGCTTGAGAATAGGCAAATACAAGCTCTGTTTTCAAGGAACTCGAGGTTGAAGGAGAAGAGTGCTCTGCAAACAACTATATGTAAACAATGCAGATGCAGGATAAACTACAGATAATCAAAGAGGGGAGGCATGGGAAAGGCTTCTTGGGGAGTTGGAATTTTAGTTGTGAGTTCAGGAGATGGCATTGATAATGGTGAGAATTGCGGGCATGAGAACAGCTGGTAAAAACGCCTGGAGTTTGGAAGAGAGGAATAGCTTGCTTGAGGAATGGCAAAGAAACCAATGTCACTAGTTGCAGAGAACCTGGAGGGAAGTCAAGGGTGAGAAAATTGGAAAGATAGGAAGGAGCCAGGTTAGAGAGGGACTTAAAAGGGAAAGGGGAGCAGAAGTGTTTATATAGCGCTTCCTATGTTCCAGGCATTGTGCTAAGCGCTTTTTACAAATATCGTATCTGGTCCACGCAGCATTGCTGAGAGATAGGTGCTAATGTCGTGCCCATTTTACAGCTGAGGAAACTGAGGAAACCAGACGTTAAATGATTAGTCCAGGGTCATACAATTAGTGAATGTCTGAGTGCACTGCATCAATATAGAGAGGACTTGAAAAATAGACCATGGTTACTATAAACCAAGATACTGCAGTGGAACATCTGAGTTCAAATTGAGCTTCACCTTTTACTAGCTGTGTAACCCTGTGCAAGTCACTTCCCCCTGTCTGCCTCAGTTTCCTCATCTGTGAAATGAGCTGGAGAAGGAAATGGCAAAGCATTGCAGTATCTTTGCCAAGGAAAGATCCCAGAATGGGATCACCAGGAGTCAGACACAACAGTTATAACCCTGGGTGAATGGGAGGGTGGAATGTTTTCAAAGTGTTTTCAATGTGTTTTCAAAGGTATACAAAGAAAGTCAAAGCTAAACCTTGAACTAGGCAGCGCTACACTGGTCTCCTTTTTAGTAGAATTAGGAAACAGGAGCTTAGATCCCAGGGTGCTGATACCTTTCTTTTGAGCACTGCCTCGGGTTTCTGAGCACAAATAGCCAGCAAGCGTATCTTTGAAAACACAGCCCTTTAAGACACCTGTCTCAGATGCAAAACTCAGCTGGACACCATGGCAAGCACAGGCTCATCACCCCCCAGTTTTTCCCCAGGCAAAGACTGTAAACGCAGTCTTTAAGATCCTTCTGCCTTGCAGCACTGTGCAACAGAACACATACTGAGGTTATGGCAGAAGATTTGGACTTGAGTCACACACACCAGTTGACCATGAGCAAGTGACTTCTTGGCAACGAAGTGCTTCAGTGGTTACAGCAGCAGGCCTGGAGTCAGGAAGACAGTTTTCTGAGTTCAAATCCAGCCTTGAACATACTAGTTGTGTGACTCTGGACAAATTACTTCACTCTGTTTGCCTCATTTTCCTCATCTGTAAAATAAACTGGAGGAGTTAATTGCAAACTACTGTGGGATCTTTGCCAGGAAAATGCCAAATGGGGTCACAAAGAGTCACGGGACTGAAAAATGACTCAACAACAAAAAAGTCACTTCCTGTCTTGGAGTCTCAGTTTGTTCATTCATAAAATGGGAATGATCACATTGGTTCTACTGGCCCATAGCAATGTTGGAAGGCTCAAAAAAGAGCGTAAATGTAAAATGCTCCTTATTCATTTAGTATCACATAAATGATAACTATTGCCAAAGATACCAGATACTTTTTCCTAAACAGACCTTGAGAGTTGAATTTTAAAAAACCCTTTAAAGGGGTTACTATGTCCCATTGACCATGAGAAATGGTGTACACAGAGAAGGAAACATCCCTTGAAAAACACAGTGAACATGTGATTGTAACAGTGTGCCGCAGAACAAAAGGTACACAACATATTTGGAAGTGGAGACCTTTGAGTCTGAATTCCAGCTCTGTCTCTTGTGACCTGGGTGACCTTGACACATCATTTACTGTCTGTGGGCCTCAGTATCCCAGTCTGTCAAATGAGATGAGTTGGACTTGACCTTTAAGATCCCTTTCAGCTATTTTAAAAGTTAAATCAGCTGGAGCTGTATGGTCCAGTGGAGACCAATGGACTCAGAAGCAGAGGCTCTGTTCAAATCTTTACTTTTCCATTTATTACTTAATATCCATATTATTACTTGTTCCATTTGGAACAAGTTACTTTGCATCTCTGTTCCTCAGTTTCCCCATCTATCAAAGAAGGACATGGAATAGATGACTTCCAAATTCAAAAATGATACCAGAAGAACTGACAGCCTGTCATCATTCAATATGCCATCAAAAGCTCTATCTGGATAGAAATGAGTAACAGAAAGAGCTACTTTAAATGCTTATAACATTTACTTTGAAAACAATAGAAAATGACTGCTTTCCAAGGATGGATGACATCATGATGCTACTTTCTCTTTCTGAATAAAGACTAGAACTGGGCGTCTGGAGGATATAAATCATTTAAAAAGCATCTTCAACATTTTAAGCTTCTTAATATGTAACAGAACCTTATTTTCTGCAATGTCGTTGATTTAACCTTAAGCTGGCATGGTCCAACCATGACTACATATGCATTCAAAATGTTAATAATTTGATATACTACACTGATTAAAATGTCAATTGTTTTCTCTCCCCACCCCATTTTCCTAGAAAGTTAATGAATTAATGAATGTCTGAAGCACAGTCCAGGCAGCCTGAGGAAAAAAAAATTGTCTTTTGGAATAAGGAGAGAAATTGGTGGATTACAACTTAATGGTTTCAGAGTAATGGTGATTTCCTTCCTCTTTTCTTCACTTGCCTTCACTCAGTTAATGGTTTCATTAATAGCCACACTTGTCTGAGAATAAGAAAGGAGGATCACGCTACATCTATTTTAGTCACATCATAATCAAACTAGTTCAATATAATGCAGCTGCCTGGTTTCCGCCATTCAGTGCTGGGAGGCCACAGAGACCTCCTCATGTCACAGTGACTTTTTACAAGTAGCTCTACTAAGTGGCTCTACTAAGAAACCATTGGTAGTTTTACAGATTTAGAGTGATTTGATAACTCCAGCAACAATACAAAAATGATGGACAAATGAATTGCTCCTTAGTAGAACAGACAATAGTTATATATAGTGGTTCTACAAAACTGTCTTTCTTTCCTACGTGATTAGGGTCACATATTTCCTGTCAATTACTGAAATTGTGTCAAATCACCAATGTCATCACATATAACCTACAATGTTGCTTCAGTGAAATAGGATAGCTTGAATAACTTGAAAAACGGCCGGCTGAGTGAGAAAGACCCACTTCAAGAAGCTTCTTCTCCATGAAGTTTTTTGGGCCTCACCCAAATGACTTCCATCACTTTCACAGCAATCACTGCCTGGGTCATTTTCTTGGAGTTGATCTTATGCTGCCCTTTCATTGCTAATTCCTTACATATTCTCTCTTCCTTCCCAACTATGAAAAGCTTTTTGAGTGAAGTGACTGTTTTAGACCCCTTTGAACCCCAGGGCCTGTATTAATATTCCTTGGTTACCAGAGAACAGAGAAAATACAAGAGAGTAGCAATAGTAGCAATGATTCAGCCAATAACTTCAAAAGTTCTGACTAATCAAAAAACCTAGTCATTTTGAATGTGTTACGAAGCCAGGTTGACCAGAATTTATTAAGCAACTAATATGTGCCTAGCACTGTGCTCAGTACAAAGACCAGACAGCCCCTGCTTTCAGGGAACTCAAAGTCCAGAAGGGTAAACAATATATAATATACATATAATATATTATATCACACATATAATATATTATATAATAATAATATATAATATATAATAAACAAACAGCTTTGTACAAGTAAGAAAGCTCAAGGATAAATTGGAGATAGTCAACAGAAGGAAGACAGCCACATTAAGGGGGGTTGGAAAGAGCTTCTTGCAGAAGGGAAGTTTTAAAGTGACACCTGAAGGTCAAAGAATCCAGGAAAGAGATGGAGAGAGACAACTCCACACATGAAGAACAGCCAGTGTAAAAGCAGCTGGGAAATGGAATGTCTTGTTCAAGGAAGAGCAAAGAGGCCATGTAAGAAGCCTGGAAATATAAGTAGGGGCCAGATTGTGAAGGTTTTTAAAAACCAAAAAAGATGGTAATAGGGAGCCATTGAAGTTTACTGATCAGGGGAAAGCCTGGATGTGGAAAGTTTCAGTGACATGTCATTACATCAATTTTGCCTATCCTAACAGGTTGCATAAAGCATTCCCCAAAGTAAAACAGGAATTTTCAGAAGCTGAGTTCAATTCTTAGGAGGACCACCAGGGAGTCATTAAGTGGTCTGAAGTTACTGACCAAAAGGTCCCCTCTCAAGTTCTGCAAATGGAAGTTCCCCAAAGGTGCAATTTATTCCCAAGGAGTAGTTTGTTTCCAGCAAATTTAGATCAACAAAAATAACCCTAAAATACCATTTCTGAGTATTCAAATAGTATGTACACACACACACACACACACACACACACACACACACACACACCCCACAAGCTTGGGCCTTAGAAGGTTGGTGGCCACAATTTCAATGGCAACTAAGCAAATTGTGCTGTTTTATGGCTAGAAAGAATCTGAGTATTTTCAGCTCATTATTAATATTATTAGTCATCTTGTAATATGTATAAAGGGATTCATTTTATGAAAGAAAAAAACAACAATGGGGGTCAATGCCATTCTTTGTCAGAGCTCTTGCTTCTCCCTCCCCACCTTTCTTCCCTGAGACATTCTGGAGGTATTTCATTTTTGCCTTTTTTGTCTTGAAATACTGTTTGCATTTAACATTTCTCTCTGCTAGCAAATGTAATGTATAAACTATTTTGCTGTTCTCTCGGGTAACCTGGGATTAACTAAAGTGCACATATTTTCAGCAGATGCCCTACAGTTATTTTTGATTAAAACAAGCTGGTAGTTAACAGCCAGGGGAAAAAAAGTTTTACACCTAGCAACTTGGATCATATTTTTCCAAATCAAGGGTTCCAACATTCAGGAACACTCTTCTCCCAGGGACATGCAGCATTGGTCTTTAATAGGGATGGCATGGCATACCACTTTGCAAGTGGTAGGGCAAAATTGGAGGCAGAAGTTTACAGGTCCAATCTCTAGCCAAGAATTCTATATTTCAATCTTATAGCATCTTGATATCCTATTGTGTGATAATTTCTTAAGACCTGCTTCAATTTTGCCTAGTCCCCGTAACAGATGCTTTTCTTTATACCATTCATTTATACAACAAACATTTATTAAGCTCTGACTGTATATAAGGCACAGTGATAGGAATATAGAAACTTTAAAAAGTCTGTACAGTTTCTGCTCTCAAAGATTCTGCTCTCAAGGCATCAAAGTACAGAGAAAAGAAAAAAAAACTACCTTCCCTCTTTAAATACATAATGCCCTATCGAGAATATTTGCCCAACTATCTACATAATGGAATTTTTTAAAATAGTTCCATTCAATGAGCCTTCCTAGACCATATATGCTAATGGTATACTGAAGGATGGCTGTGTATCTTTGGGAGGGTAGAGGGGAGGACATCTACACGTGTTGCTATTTATTTCATTACAAACCATACTTTAGATCTAATGTAATTGAACCCCATACTTAGAGTTCTGTAACACATAGGTAAGATGAATTAGCAATAGCCATTCAAAAATTGGTTCATTATATAACAAGAAATGGGCAAAACATCCTATCTTGGTCCTTCTGCTACTGCCATTTGGTTACTTCTTAAAACTATTGACTTTTGTTCCTCTGCTGTGAGGGCAGAGATAAGAGTATGTCAGAGGTGAGTCTATTGTCCAGACATTCTAAAAGGAAACAGAGTGATTTCTGAAGCCAGGAAACAACCATGGAGCAGACGGTTTCCCTCATACTCCCAGTTGCCATAAGGCCATAGGCTTTGGTCACATGAAAGGAAGTCAAGAACTAAATAACTTCCATATCCCACTTAGTACTTTTCTTAGGAGCAAAAGAAGGAAATATGTGTCTCCGATCATGAAGAGAGGGTCAGGAATCATCATACTAGCTAGGCATTGCTAATATTTGATAAAGTTCAAGTTTTGAAACAAGTTTTCCCTTCCTTTCCAACTCTTCATTATGGTACAGCTGAACTTCTAGAGCCATCAAATCCATCTTGCAGTCTCCCAAACTCCAATCTAAAAGGATTCTCATCATTCTCCACTGCCAAAGGACAAAGGCTAGCACTCAACTTGGCAATCAAAGCCCTAAAAATTGTGATCTCTAGCAGCTTAACAAACCAAAAAGAGATAGTATGAGTAATTCCTTAAACAAATCATACATATTTCTGACTCTAGTCTTGCACTTGGATTCTTCCTGCTTCCTGAAATGTCCTGCCCTTCTTCTAAACTGATCTAAATCTTGTTATCTCTTTAAATATCACTTCTTCAAAAAATCTCTCCCAGCCATGATAGCTGCCCTATGGCACTGGTTGGCTACATCACACATATGCTATCCAGTTTCTGCTGCCTCATGTTATGTTATCTCCGGGCAGCTAAGTGGCACGGTGGCTAGAAGGCTGGATCTAGAATCAAGAAGATCATCAGATTTTCCAACCTATCCTCAAACACTTACTAGCTCTGTGACCTTGGGAAAGTCAACTAATTTTTATCTGCCTCAGTTCCTTCATCTGTAAAGTGGAGACATTACTACAGCCACCTTTCTGAGTTGTTGTGAGGACCATATAAGATCATCTGAGATACTAAATCACTTTGCAAATCTTAAAGAACTGGCTATTATCATTAGTTATCTACTTTTTTCTTTGTGGTTCATATCTCCTCTATGAAACTCAATAGGCACCTGCTGGTGAGGACCATGCCTTTGCTTCTGGATCCCCTAAATTCAGCACAAATGACTTAGGGTTCGAAAATGGCTCTTCTAAGGTAGTTTTCATTGCAGCTTTCAGGCCTAAAATTTAATTAGTGGTTATCAAGCCTCCTTCTTGATGTCTGTCCTCATTTTTGTAAATCCAATGCAAGAGCATCTTTTCAAGGTTTAAATACTAGGGTGTGGTGGAGGGATAATCAAATACTACTCACAAATGGGAGAAAAGAATTTTCAAGATACCTGAATCTATGTAACACAGTCAGTGGTAAGAGCAGTAAAAAGGAAAATAACCTCCAGCCAAATAGGCTTTGTCCAGTTAAAAGTCCTTCCACAAATCCATTTGGTTTCAAAGTTGCCCATTTCCTGAAGCCTCAACTCCCATTGGAATCAAGATCATTTTTCTCATCAGGATGACTTCAGCAAATCCTCCCTCCTTTATCGCTCGACTACTAGGGTAAACTCAACTCACCACTGGCTTCACAGCACTTCAAAACGCAAGCCACCCTCTCAAATTCAGAGCGAGGACCCCAAAGGCAGCTGGGAACTGTTTTCAAATAAGTTTGCCAGAAGAGACCCAGATGCCATTTAGCTATTTAAATGGCACAAAACTCAGGCTTGGAGGAACACACATCCCCTCAGAATAGGCTCCTTAACATGCAAGTGCACTGTCTGCCTAAACTCTGCTTTTCTGATTAAAGTTTGGTATTTAATTAAATTTTTCTTTAATTAAAATGCAAATATTCTAGGACTTTCACAATAAATTGTTTACACCAGACTGAGTAACAGCCCTCAAAGGCTTTGGGGAAAATGGCTTCAATTGCAAGCTATAGATTCAGATTTCACTGCTCACTGAAAATGGGTAGAGATCTATTTTTCTATTGGCTTAATCTGCTGGCAAGACAAAGTACAGATATACTCATTTGTATCTGGAATTCATGTAAGGAGAATACAATTCCCCAAGTTCTCAGCTGTTAAGCAAATAATTAGGCCAGTTCAGACTCGAGCTCTTTTTTGGATTTTGAAACAATTCTCTTACGGGCTTTTCAGTAGAAAGGAACATTTTATTGACATTATCAAGGATTTAAGTTAAGATGTCGCTGGTCTTTCAAATTTGTCAATACAATCGACTGAAGACCACTCTTCGGCCAAAGTAACTCTTGTAACCGTTAGCTAATGCAAAAAAGGGGCTGTGACTTATTTTCCATTTATTTTTGACATATTTTATATTTACTTATCAGTTTATAGATTTTTTTCTCCAAAAGAAGAATGTAAGCTCCTTGAGGGCAGGGCCAGGTTCCTCTTGGTGTGTGTATGTATGTGTATATATATATATATATATATATATATATCTATATATATATAGATATATATATATATATAGATATATATATATATATGTATATCACGCAATAGGTACTTAATAAACACATGAAGCTGAGCCAATTGAAAGGTGATCTATGTCTGTAAAAAAGAGGAAATGACACATCTTTCAAAAACTGAAGCAGTCAATGAAGATTGCCAGTAAGGTGATCAAATCAGCCCTTGGGAGGCAGGCCCAACATCTGTTTGATCTTTGTATCCTCATACAGAGCACCTAAGAGATGAGGAATAAATGTTTGTTGAGTGAAAATGAGTTTTTCTTTCCTAGAAAATTTCAAACAGGAGTTCTAACAAAATTTCCCAATTAACATCAATTCAAAGGTGAGCTTCCATACATATTCAATTCCATGCACCCCTAGTTTTTGAATTCCATTCAATCCTATCTCTACACTGTGAAAGCTATACAACAGATTTTGACATACATCCAGATTTATTAATTCCCACACGTAAGAGAAGATAGATGTCCATTTGAAATACTGACAAGTGATTTAGAAAGTATTTACAATCAATCTGTAGACATTGGGGGAGGGAAAGAAGGAGAAATGGAGAGGAGGAGCTGGAATTGACCCTGACATATGTTTTCAAAAAACAGATCACTCTTCAAACCTCAGGGAAACAGAAAATCTGACATCATAAACAATCCAGTGCCACATACAAGAAAACCTCAATGATGTAGCATTCATTAGCAAAAAATTAAGCAACAATGAAATGCATCATTTAATCATTTCCTTTCAACATATTTCAGCATGTTGATGTATGTCAAGCCAAGAGGCAATGTAAAAAATAATTTTGAGGTTAAACAGAACACATTTCTAAAAACCATTAAAAGAATCAATTCCTGATTTGTTTATTATTTAACTGAAAATATTTTTAATAATGGCATAAATATGATCCTAGTGGGAGTATTTGAACACATTTTCTTTATTTTGGTGAAACTCACAAGAAGAGCACTTGATACAAAACTGAATTTCCCACATTCACTGTTGATCTGTGAAACTACAATGAAATAAATCACAGACGCTTGACACAATCTCCTTAATCATGGAAATTCTCAATTTCTGACCTAAAGCCATTACTAAAATTTCCCATTATCATTTACATGCTTCTTTTTCTCCCCACAATCATTTTTGGCCTAAGTAAAGATTCATCTTCTTTTACCATACTGATGTGCCAGTATATTTAACTAGCACATCTGAAAAAGCAAATCTAGAAGCCAGAGCCAGATGGATGCTCCCTGCAATCACAGTTGTGGGCTACAATAATACTACTGATGTCATTGTTCCAGAGCAAAGAGAAGAGATGATCTGGAACAGAGTTGGGATTCTGTGAAATAAAACTGAAAACAGGCAGGGGGGCTCTGAAAAGCGACATGTCCTTTTGAGTTAATATGTGAGCCGGTATTAAGAAAGCTTTCCACCATCTATCTTGAGGCTATTATGTATTGGTAAGAACTGTCTAGGCCCATGTGATTTAGGAATTCTGAGCAAAAGGCAGTAGCATGGAATGGACCAAATCAGTTGGGCATTTTTCATTCTAGGGGTGAGAGGGTATCCCCCTTTTAAAGGAGGAAAAAATGAGATACTCTAGATTTTAAAAATCCATTTACCCAAGTGGTACTATCTTTCTCTACATTCCTAATATACATGTGTGAATACATGTATATAGATCTATAAAGATAGATATCTATCTATAGATTTACACATATATATGATTCTATATTCTTGACTTTCCAGGAAATTTTCTCTGGACTTGACTATGTAGACAAGGTTCTTATTTATATTCACCTATACAGGTGTGTATTTTCCTTACATTTTCTATGTATTCTCTACTCTATATTCCCTACAACAAAGCTTCTTGCACTATGATTCATGACCCCATATGGGGTCACTTAACTAAATGTGGGGGTTGCAGAATTATAATTTATCAGTAAATGTTTTATTTGTATGCTTATTTTAAGTACCTACATAACCAGAGTCACCAAAAAATTTCTCGGGCAAAAAGGGGTCACCAGTGGAAAAAGTTTAAGAAGTCCTTTTCTACAATATAGCTGTATGTTCTCTCTATATTATCTACCACAGGAAGGTATATTATAGTCTCAATTATGTGGCTATGTATATCCTCTCTATATTTATTTCTCTGGTGCATTTGCTAGGATTGACTCCGTTAATCGACAGGCACAATTTTCTCTGAATGAAATGCCATAATAGTCTCTGTTATTTCTTGACCTTTTTTCCCTTGCAGTACATATGGTTAAATAAATCTTCAGGAAATGCACAATAGTGTCATCTACAACCAATTACCATCAGCAATTGCTTTGTAAACACTCAACAATAAAACAATTTATTTTAGTGAACAGAATCTATGTCAGTCCAACATTAAAGTTAAAAAATAGCATGGAATCCACCTCAGCCACAGTAGTGCTTAATTGCTACTCAATTTGCATAATTTATACAAATTAATGTAGACTCAATAATTAGCATTTTCATATGGTTTACTGAAATCTAAAAGGCATAACAGTATGGTCTGTTAGCAATCGGAACATGTTTAAACAATATGTTTTGTGAGTCACTGGCATCCCAAGTTAGCTTAGTAGAAAATGGAACTCAGAGACAATACAGGCCTGCATCTACTTGAGAAGCCTGCCTTTGTGGTGCCAGGAAAGTTTAAGTTCAATGGTGTTCTTTGCGACTGATAAGGATCAATGACTAACAACCCTTGGCTCTCATTAACAACCACAATTTACAGGCTGAGGACCTACTTATGTGTGAGGTGTTCTGCTAAGCACTACATATACAAAGAAAGGCAAAAACAGTCCCTGATCTATAGGAATCAGCATTCTAAAGGAGATGACACATACACAAATAAGTATGAACATTAAAAGGATCCAGAAAAAGTGAATCCAGGGCTAGTTTTGCTAGGGAGGACATAGCATCTGGGGCAACCATGAAAGGCTTCATGTGCAAAGTGGGGAGCCAACTGAGTCTTGAAGAAATCCAAAGACTCCAAGACACAGAATTAAGGACAGAAAACATTCCAGGTATGGGGGGCAATGACCAATACAAAGTATGGAGATGAGCCAGTATGTGTGAGGGATAGTCAGTTTGGCTGAGCCAGAAGGGAGAAGAATGTGCAAAGATTGGAAAAGAAGTTCAAACCCAGGTTGTCAAGAGCTGCAAATGCCAAAGAGAGAAGTCCTTTTTTTTTAATAAAGCTTTTTATTTTCAAAATATATGCATAGATGATTTGACAACATTGACCCTTGCACAGCCTTGTGTTTCAGATTTTCTCCTCCTTCTCCCCACTTCCTCCCCTAAATGGCAAGCCATCCAATATCTGTTATACATTTTAAAATATATGTTAAATCCAATATGTATAAACATATTTATACAATTCTCTTGCTGCACAAGAAAAATCAGATCAAAAAAAGAAAGTAAATGAGTAAGAAAACAAAGTGCAAGTGAACAACAACAAAAAGAGCGAGAATGTTATGTTGTGATCCCCCATTCAGTTCCCACAGTCCTCTCACTGGGTGCAGATGGCTCTTTCATCACCAAATCATTGGAACTGGCATCAATCATTTCATTGCTGGAAAGAGTCATGTTCATCGAATTGATCTTCATACAGTATTGATGTTGCCGTGTACAATGATCTCCTGGTTCTGCTCATTTCATTCAGCATCAGTTCATATAATCGTGAGAGTAGTTTCTTTCTCACTCTAGATGTAATAGCAAGCCACTGGAATTTCTATTTCTTTCAGCGTAGCTGAAAATTCAAGGAACAGCCTGAAGGCAGTATGGGCCAGACAACTCGAACCACCTCCACTCTGATCAGCATCTCCCCTTGGACTCAAGTGGAGACAGTCCAGGGACCTGTGTCCAAAAGCTTTGAGAAGACCAGCACCCCTCCTCAACCAGTATATCTGCCCCTCCCCTAGCCTCTCACAGCGATCCTTGAGAGGAGAAATCATTTTCTGGAAGGCACCCACCATACTCCACACTCCTGCAACAGATGCTAGTCAACTGTGATCAACAGGCAGATAGGCATACCAGCCCCAGGACTGATCCTACTTTCACTCAGTCCTCATAGCCATCACCCAGGGAGCAGGCTTCTGTCAAGAAGAGACCAGTCACTCTTACCAATTGGTACATGAAGGGTAGATAAGCTAACCTAATTGAAGCATCCTTGACAAAGACACAGATGATGGCATCTGCTGAAAAAGACAAAGCCACTTCCACTTTTACCATAATCTCCCCTCAGACCCTGACAGAGTTATTAGCTCAGGATAGTGACCCCAAAAGTCTTAGGAACAGCAATGCTTCCAGGGAAGGGTTCCTAGAGATCATTGGGAGAAGTAACCCCTGTGATGATGTAGCCTGGCAGCTACTCCTAAAGGGACTCCAGCTACTAAAGACCCAGAAAAGAAGTCTTTGTCACTGACAAATGGGTCAACCTCAGAAATAGGAATTTATCAGTAGAAATGACATCAATGTAGAGGCACTAACATCTGCTTTGCTGCTCTATTGAGAGGACCATGGGACTTTTCCAGCTAAAACCTTCCATGACTTTTCTACTTCATTAGAATATGAGTTCCTTAAAAGTTGGGACTGACTTACTAGCTAAGTATCAAAGCACAAGGCTCTGCACAAAAGAAATGCTTAATGTTTTTTTTCCTGTATCCATTCCTAGGGGAAGGCAGGGATGTGATAAGATCCAGGCTTTTGGGAAATCACTGTAGCAGCTGTGTGAAAGAGACATCAAATAGCAGGCAGGCTTGGTCAAGGTCGAGAAAAGGGAGGCTGATGAAGACAAGGGCAAGCATAATGGTTATGGGGATGGGGAAAAGGGGAAATATGTGAGAGAGATAGTGGAGACAGTGGAGACACAATGTGAATTGGTCAGTCTCTGGGTGAGAGAGTCAGGGTTCAAGGATGACACCAAAGCTGCAAATCTCACAGCTGGATAAAAAAAAATCTCCTGTGTGGCATATAAAGCTATTCTAACTTGGCCACTTCTTCTACTGCAATCTTTTTACATTTTATTCCCCTCCATACTGATCCAGCTATCCCAATCGGTTTGCTGTATCAGGGACATAACATTTCATCTCTGATTTCCACATCTTGGCAATAAGCATCCTCACTATCTGCAAGACTTTCCTTCCTGATCTCTTGTTCTCAGCTTCTTTCATACCATCTCAAATTCTATCCTCTGCAGGAGGCCCTTCCTAATCATCCAAACTACCAGTACTACTTTCTCCTGTCTCCTGGAAGATTATCATATAGAGTTTATATATACATATATATATATTATATATATACATGTATATATATATATACATATATGTATATGTATACACACACACACACACACACACACACACACACACACACATAGAACTCTAGTCCGAATATCTACCTAGTGGTTACAGAATGTATACGCCTTGAAGATAGGGCATATTTTTTGCCTTTCTTTGTGCCCCAAGGGCTTAGCACAGTGTCTGGCACATAATAATTGATTTTTTATATAATCTTTAGTTATCTCAACAGGAAAAAGTTAATTATGAATGGAAGTGTTAAGAGGAGTTCTATTTTGGATATGTTGAGTCTTAGATGGCTACAGGACACCCAATTTCCAGTGTTCAATAAGCATGTAGTGGTGCAGAACCAGCACTCATAGAAAGATTAGAACTAGCTATATAGATGTAAGAACCATCTATGTAGAGATGGTGATTGAATCTATAGGAGCTGGTAAAGATCCTGAGTAAGAAGATAAATATAGAAAAGAAGATAGAATATATGAGCATTTGGAACCAAATGGAGCTAGCCAGTGTGACATGAATTACAAAGCATCTAAGGAGACTGAGAAAGGGAGTCAGATACATAGAAAAAGAACTTGGAGAGAAGTGTCATTAAAACCTAGAGAAAAGAGAAAAAGCAAGTAGTCTGGTCAAGAGTGTCAAATGTTGCAGAAAGATCAAGAAAACTTCTCATGGAGAAGTAACAGAAGTCAAATTTCAGAGGGATTTAAGAAGAGAATAAAGGGATTAATGATACTTAGCCAATCGTTCGCACAAACACTGGTCCAATATTTTACTATTTTTAAAAGAAATTCTAAATATGCTTAATATACAGCTGAATGTTTTTCAGAACCAGGGTGAAGAAGACCAGAAAATTCTCCTGCTTTGGGGTGCTTTAGGAAAACATACTTGTCAAAATACAGGAGTGCAGGTATACGGTATACCATTTCCAGTGATAGAATTAACATCTTAAAAATTAAGAGAAAATAGTCACATGACAGTCATCCTTTTTTCCTGGGGTGATATCTGTTTATACACAGTTGAGCTACCTTCCAGAATACTCATTCCATTCATCAAAAGTAGGATTGCTGTTCCTCCTAAGTCAGGGGAAATCAGGCTCATTCTTTGCACACCAAAATCCACAAATATTGAAAGCAATCTTTGGGGCTTGGGGTCAAAGGTTGGCTCACAGCATGAACAAAGTATACAGTGGGCAAAATAAGGCTCACTGGCCTTTGGCAAGTTAGTCAGTCCCTTCAAGCCTCTGCTTCCTCATTTCCAAAACTGGGAGGGGGAGGGGGACAGACTTGAGGACCTCAAAGGTTTGTCTAGAATGGTTTTACCAATGAGGAAACTGAAATGGGGAAAGCAAGTGGAACCAAATGATTCTAGTTTTTACTGAGATTTCAGAAAAAGGCAGAATTGGGGAACCTTATCTCAGATATCTGGAAATATTAATTTCCCATTTTATGTTTCACTAACATGGGTAGTCAAGAATTTACTAGAAAAAGGATCCATAGCATCCTGTTACTGTGGGGGTGGGAGGATTGCTTTGATTTTGTCTCTCTGACATTGAAATCCCTGAAGATCATGCCTTTATTCTTATATCAAGGGACATCTTGGAATAGGGGATGGATTTGGTGTCAGAAAAACAAATACAAAATCAAATCATCCCTGTGACACTTGAGTATTAAAAACATTTGTAAAAGGAGTGTAATAATTTACAAACCAATTGTGAGTCTCAAATAAGATATTATATAAAATGTTTTGAAAACTTTAAAGTATGCACTAAATAAACATCTTTTGCAATTATTATAATCCTGATAAAATGGTACTGGGACAGAGTGCTGTTCTGCAATTATTGTGCAGGTGAATAAAACAACTTATTTTGTAATGAAAAGCAATGGTATGTAAGCTCATCTTACCCAGTATCACAGTAAATAATAACCCATTTGTAGACTGCTATAAGGTTTGCAAAGCTCTTTATGCCCATTAATCCATTTGGGCCCTACAATAGCCCTGTAAGGTTAAAGGCAGTATTATTCCCCTTTTGAAGATAATGCAATGGAGGTCTGGAATGTTTTACTGACATGCTCAGGATCATATGACAGCTAGTCATTGTCACAGGTGGGATCTGAGGCCATCTCTTCTTGACTACAAATCCAGTTATCCATCCTCAAAGTCTCCAATGGGCTGATTTGTCCAGTGTCGCTGTCTGGCTTACTGATGAAAACAACAATCCCCCTCTCACAGACTTGCATGGATCAATGGGGATAACAGTGTACTACAAAGTTTCCACTTTACCTTATATGTGTAAGCTATTATTGTTTTCATTAGCGAAAGGGAAGATCAGGAATCCTTGACCAATTAAGTTCTCCAGGCCACTTGATAAAATGAAAAGCTCCCCCTCTATCAGATATCACTGCTGATGGGGAAGGGGGGAATGGAGATGGAGAACAAGAGAAAGACCTTCCCTCCATATTGCTAAATTCTACAAGAGGCTCAAGCAAACCTCTGGAGCTCAGGTCTTCCTCCTCCACAGACTGGACACTCAGAGGGCAGTTCTACTGTTTTTATATTCTCAGTCTTTCCTGTTTATCCACAGAAAGGAGGAGGAGAGAGGGCTGGAAGCAACCTCTGACCAAGGGACAAGTCCATTGTCTCAGCCAAGTGCTTAACCTGCTTCCTGGACTTTTCATATGCAAATATGGCCACTCAGCATCTTAAAGTGCTTTTTACCAAGCCCCCTTTATAACCTCCTTGTATGACCACTCAGAGTCTGAAAAGTGCCACCTATTAATTTCATCAGACTGGGCTGGCAGCTACATCATCATCTTTATTATTGTTTTTGCTTCACATCTTTTCAATGGAGTTCAAATGGAAATGGTCTTGAAGCAAGTAATTATTCTTCTAAAATTCTTTCATATTTAATATTCTGTGAGCTATGTCACAGGTGGATAAAATAATTGATATTTGTATTTGAATAAGGGTATTGGGATCCAAGTGTATCTGCTATTAGTTCATTGAAAGCATATTGAGAGGGTTGCTCGTGATGATGAAGACATGTACCTCATCTGGTTCTTAACATGGTTGACATATCTTCTGTTAGATCACTACATTTTGAGGGGGCAGACAATTGGGGTGAAGTGGCTTGCCCAGAGTCACAAGTCCAATAAGTGTTAAGTGTCTGAGCCCAGATTTGAAGTCAGCCCTTCTGACTTCAAGGCTGGTGCTCTATCCATTGCACCATTTAGCTGCCCCTAGGTCACTACTTTTCACAGTTTTTCATCTTATGTACCTGGAAGAATAAAGATTTTCAATATGGTGATATCTATTAAAATATTGTCCTTAAATGTTTCTGGATCAGTGTTATTTCTGTGTAATTGTGGGTAACAATTCTATCCGCTATTGCTCCAGTTGCAAAATAGCTTATTTGTTGAATTCTCAAAGACGTTTTGAAGTCGGTATTTTTAACACAGGGATTTGTTTTCAGATATAAAGATTACTGAGCTTCTAATGTGTAATTCATGTATAAATCTGATCCACCAGGTCTTCATGACTTGCTAGGTAATTCAGTGGATGATAAATTTCTGCAACTTGCAAAATATATTGCACAGTTTCTATCATTTTTTTAAAAAAATAAATCATGCTAATCAATAATATCCTAAGAGCAAATTCCTCAAAGACCACTCTTTTGTAATTTATGATGGCACTGACATAGTATCACATACCCTTTTACACAAATCAATCTATATAATAACTCAATGATTTCTTGTATGGTTTTTTTTTGCTCAATATACTGTTTGTGTCAGCTGACTCTAGGCAGACATAATACATGTATGTGTATGTATATCTTTTGTTATCGTTAACATTTTTGTTATTCAGTTCATTCTCATTTTTTAAAAACTTAAATGAAATTCACAAAGAAATAGTTCTGGGACAAGTCACTATTCTGCTATTGTTCTTTTATAGATAATGTTCCAAGGACTAATGCACAGATAGAAAGAAGGAAGAAAGACAGAAAGAAAAAGGAAGGGGAATAAGCATTTATTGAACACCTACTATGTGCCAAGTACTGTGCTAAGAATTTTCCCAGTATTATGTCATTAGATCCTCACAACCCTAAGAAGCAGCAGGCACTGACTGTTCTATTATTATCCCCAATTTACAGTTAAGGAAACAGAAACTAAAAAAAGTTAAATGACTTGCCCAGAGAGTCACCCAGCTAACAAGTATGTGGATGAGACTGCAATTGAACTCAGGTTTTCCTGAATCCAGACACAATGCTTTATCTATTATACCACCTACATGTCTCTAGAGGAAAAAGTAATTGGTTTTTAATATGAAAATAAATATATGGGAATGTTAGCTAATCCTCTGTATGCTTGCTAAAAGTATACCTTAGTATAACTACAAAAGTATAAGGGACAATAGGAATGATATGAACCTCACCTTATTCCCACATGATTTTGATCTCTTTTTATTAGTCCTTTACACTGTGAAATCTTTTCATATTTTTGATAACTTGGAAATTATAAGAACTATGTAAAGGGACATCTACTAAAAAGTATTCTCAAGTTTTTTTTTTTTTAGAAATCAATATCATATCTAGATGATTGGGGACAAGAGACCAGCCTGCGTTGATGCTCCATTTCCTGTATCAGTTATTGACTGAGGTGTGCAGATCATTTTGAGGTCTGTATTTGGAGTATGGAGATCTGTTTTCTCTCCATCCATGAAAAACAGACAACTTCTGATTTATAATTCTAGCCACTCAGCCATTCTAACCACCAAATATTTGCTGTCTTACTATGTATTTGTGGTTGCTAATTTTTTTATAACTTGCAATGACATGCTGCAAACTGTAGTTTCTACCAATTATTTGCACAATATACATTGATTACCAAGTCCAATATTCTAAAGGATAACAGTTTTATAATTCCTGGTGGCAATGACCTCATCCTGAATTACCATTACAAACCCATCCATTCCCACAAACAGTTAACAAGTCACTAACTTTTATTAAGTGCTTAACTTGTGGTAGGCCCTATGATAAGGCACTGTGGTTATAAAAAGAAGACAAAAGAAAAATTCTCTGGCCAAGGAGTTTACATTCTAAAGGAAAACATAGCCCAAAAACGGAAAACTGAAAAGTTGGGAATTGGAGAAAGGAACCCATTTGGGAGAATAGTAGTGAAGGGTGAAGAGTCATAAGCAGAGCAAGGAAAGGAATAAAGGAGGACTGGCCTGGGCCTTTCTTTAAAATAAAGGATCTGGAAAGAATTCACCTTGGAAAAGGTAGAGAAGAAGACAAGAGAGATGAAGGGATAGTCCAGGATGAAAGGGCTGCAGTGAAGAAGCGATGTTTCTGAGTGAGGAGACCACAGACACTGAGGAAACTTCTAGGGTGAGAAGGAAGTTGAGGCCAAGATAATGAACCAAAGCCTGGAGAGGAATGCCAGACCAAGGCCCTTCCCCCAAAATAGAGGTTCCTGAAAGAACTCATCAATAAGAGGATAAGGATGATAAAGGAGATGAAGGAATGTTCTAAGGTGAGATGGCAGCTGACACAAGGTGGAAAACCCAGATGGCTCAGCCATTTTTTCGATATTTCTTTGGTATAGGTATTGGCTGAGTTCATACAAACATCACCCACACAGAGCCTCTTAATTCCATTTCGCAATCATACCTATTCATATGCTCTATCTGGATACAATCTATTTTGCATTGCATTCCACAAATCTAATGGCATGTATCTGTTAAAAGCCTTTATCACTGTATGAAGTTATTTTTGCTTGTTCCAAAAGTATTTCTGTAGGTTTTTGACCTGTTCTATACAAGGTATAAGGTTTGCCAATCCTCTTATTCATTTTTTTGGAAA
Source organism: Sminthopsis crassicaudata (assembly GCF_048593235.1). Classification (NCBI taxonomy): domain Eukaryota; kingdom Metazoa; phylum Chordata; class Mammalia; order Dasyuromorphia; family Dasyuridae; genus Sminthopsis; species Sminthopsis crassicaudata. The sequence goes on from NC_133623.1 coordinate 33,694,667, forward strand.
GGAAATATTTCTTTCTAGAACAGTCTTTGGATGATGAACCTAGTAATTTATTAGTATGCTTCAAGTTTTTGGGAGGATAATTTCCAAATCTATTACAATATATATTTATGGTTCTAAAAATGTACATTAAGACTAGTATTTCATAGGTGTTTATTGCTTTAAACATTCTTCCCATTCAGCTATGAATTCAGAATGCCAACAACTCTCTTAACATATTCAGTCAGTCTTCTCTTGAGATGTTTTTATACTTGTTCTAACTGATCCGACAGTATTAGGGATATTATCTTCATACATTGGATTCAATATGAGCTCCAGATTCAAACTCAAAGCCTTCATTTTATACCTTTCTTCAACTGTTAATAAATATTTTACATTTGAATCCAATAACATTTTGATATCACTGGGAAAACAGTCCATGAGATGAATAAGCTATCTAGTGTGCCTTTCAGTGAAGGCATACAGTTTGAGTTTACCCATATATCTCAGGATTATTATATTACTATTATTTTCTGAAGTTCCTTGATTATAAAGGTCAATTTTATGGGCTACAGCCATCTTTTTATTTTAAATTCTGAATTTTCTTTTAAATTATTTCTTCATTTTTATGAACATTTAGTATCTCTTCCTCCTGTTATTTCATTGAGCTTTGTTTTTAAATTAAAAACTAAAACTAATATCATATATTTGCATAGCCCAAGCAAAACAAAGCCCCATATTGACTACATGTACAAATGTAACTTTCATTCTGCATTTTAAGTCCATTACTTTTCTGGCAAGAGATGGATGGCATGTTTCCTCTCCAGTTCTCTGGACTTGTATTATTGTCTACATGTTACATATTTGACCACGAACTCTGATCATTTAAGAAACCAGGGAGGAAGAGAAATGAGGAAGACTTTGAAGAGTTTTCATAAAGGCATATTATTTCATATTTTTATGGCTTGGCTTTAAGTTTAGAGAGTTATTTCATTTTATTTTTTATTAAAGCTTTTTATTTTCAAAACACGCAAAGATAATTTTCAACACTCACCCTTATAAAACATTGTGTTCAATTGTTTTTCCTTTTCTTTCCCCCACTCTCTCCCCTAGATAGCAAGTAATCCAATATTTTAAACATGTGCAATTCTTCTATACATATTTCCACAATTATCAAACTGCACAAGAAATATCAGATCAAAAAGGAAAAAAAAAGAAAAAGAAAACAAAAAGCAAGCAAACAATAAAAAAGTGAAAATACTATGTTATGATGCACACTCAGTTCCCACAGTTCTCTCTGGATGTAGATGGTTCTATTCATCACAAGACCATTAGAATTGGCCTGAATCACTTCATTGTTGAAAAGAGCCATGTCCATCAGAGTTGACCATCTTATAATCTTGATGTTGCTGTGTACAATGGTCTCCTGGTCCTGCTCATTTCACTCAGCATCAATTCACATAAATCTCTCTAGACCTCTCTGAAATCATCTTGCTAATCATTTCTTAAAGAACAATAATATTCCATAACATTCATGTACCATAACTTATTTAGCTATTCCCCAACTGATGGACATCCACTCAGCTTCCAGTTCCTTGCCACTACAAAAAGGACTGCCACAAACATTTTTGCACATATGTGGGTCCTTTTCCCTCTTTTATGATCTCTTTGTGATATAACCTCAGTGGAGATACTGCTGGATCAAAGGTATGCCTTCAAGCATAATTCCAAATTGTAGAGCGTTATTTCAATCAAGGGGAATTCTCTGTGGATATTTCAATTTTATAATACCTCTTCTTAAATATTAGATCATCAGGATAATGTTTACTCTACCTTATGCCTGAGTGACAGAGCTTCAGAGATCGGCACTACTAGGCACTAAATAGCCAGGAGTTGGGAGGTAGAATGGCACAGGAGAATGTGTAATAGATTTGGAGAGGATTCAAAGACAAATAGATTGAGGAGATTGGAGTAGATGACTGTTAAGGTTCCTCACAGCTCTTACATTCTATGAATTTTGTTTAAATCACTATGTATACCATCTAGGCAAATTGATGATAATAAAAAAGATTAATCAAAAACAAATAAAATGAAAGTTTCATATGAACCCTAATGTTCCTTTAAGTTTTAAATCCTGTGATGCAGAAAGATCTCTGGATTAGACGTCATACAACCTTGGTTTTGCACTTGGAAAAGCGACATCAGCTCTGTTGACCTCCATTTCCTCACTGGTACAATGAAAATTATGAGTTAGATGACCTCAAGGGTCCCTTCTAAGCTATAAATCTGCGACCCTAGGAATGATCATAATGGATAACACCAATGTTAGCTGGTGGCACCTACTGGTGAAATCTAAAATTGGAAATTAGCTGTATTAGACAGCATGAATCCTCAGATCAAATTAAGAGCATTAAAGTCTATGAAGAGCTAATCTGGCATAAAAGGGTAGCCTTGAATTTTGCACCTGATACATTAGATGTATGACCATGGACAAACCATTTAATATCTCACTTCCATTGGAAACTCTCTAAGATAAGTTGCTCATCCATGTCAGTGAAAGAAGTTGCCAAAATGGGAGTTCCCTAGTCTGATGAAATCTCAGTTTCTGTACCAAAAATGTTAAAAAACAATAATATATAAGCAGTTACTATTAATCTGTAATGTTCTCTAAGTGAGGAAAAATTTAAAAATTATAAGGAAGACATGGCAGTAGCAGAGAAGAGATTTCAAGATCATTAAAATGCATCAAAAGTATCCTGATCCAACTCTTATCCACCGGCTATCATCTCCATGGTACAATATTCATCTCAGTCTGATGGGAGATATTTTTCCTTCTCTTTGAAACTACATCTCCAATTTCAGAAAGAAAGTCAATAGAAAATAAGGGTTTATTTTGAATAAAACATTTAAATGGTTTTGTTGTTGTGTATCCTAAAGCTTCTTAAACTGTGGGTCATGATACCACATGGGCTCACATAATTGAATGTGGGGAGGTAGAGTAAAAGGCATCAAATATTCCAAGATGTAACTCTTTATGTAAAAAAACCCAAACAATTCATCTCACGGTATTAGTATTGTTAAAAGGAATTTCAAGTCAAAGAAGTTCATAGCTTCATAGACAAAGATCTCATTTTCCATGATTAATCCCGTAGTCAGCTGTTAATAATTTTTACAAAGCCTTAAGTAGGGCTGTGCCAACATACCTCACACTAAAGCAAGGAAATAAATGGAAATGAAGTGCTTTACAATTTAAAAAGAACTTTACAAATATCATCTCACTTTATCTTTACAGAAATCCTGGAAAGGAGATGTAGCTATGTTGCCTAATGAAAAAAGTCAGACAGAGACTAAGTGGCATGGCCAGGGTAACATATAAGAGTTCCTAAGTGCCTGAGGCAGGATTTGAATTGTTATCTTTCTGATTCCAAATCCAAGGCTATCCACTATACCATCTACCTGAGGTTCAATGCTAGTCCCTCTGCCACCTAGCTGACATCATTTGCATTTAATACCTAGTTAGTAAAAAGTAGTTAAAATTAAAAAAAAAAAAAAAAAAACTACAACATTGCAGCCTTATTCTTCTCCTCCCTAAGGAGCAGTAGGTCACCCTAGGTCTAGCTCCTTTTCACAGGGAATCGTGAGCTGTGATCTAAAGTCTCTTCCTGAAATCTCATAAGCACCCCAACAAAAGGAAGTTTGTTTCATCAAGTTCATTTGAAGGGGCCTTCATGCTAATTGCCCCAGCCCCCAAAATTGCTGGGCACCAATCTGGCACTATCAGCACCATTTGCACAGATGCTAAAGAGAGAAGTCATAATTTTATTTGGAAACTTGGCTACCTGGATGAAAACTTTTTGAGGAAAGATTAGATTCTTTTAACAATATTCCGTACATGATTTAACTGAATTTCAACTAAAAGGAATAACACATCTGCACTGACACTTCTGCCCTCAATCTAAATGACTTATTATGATTACTTATCAGAACTCATTAGCAACTCCAAAAATGACCTTTTTTTTTTTTTTTTAAGAAAGTTATTTCACAATTGGTACCAAAAAAAGGAAACACTTAAGTTATGATTTTGTCATTCTCTAGTACAGTTTGGCTATGTTAACATAGTTATCACATATACAAACTATTCATTTCAGAACATTAATACAGGCACAATTTATTCATTTACTGATTGTTGGTAAATATTTCCAATTAAGTGATGTTTCTGTGTGTCGCTCAATCTCTATGTGATTATACATACATTATATATACTATATATACATAGGCACACACACACAGAGACACACATTAACACAGACCTGATATATGATTCTTTCACCAATGCACACAGTCAACTCCTCTACAAGTTTGAAAGCTTTGCTGGGCACACAAAGGTTAAATATCTTGCCCAAAAAAGCAAATTAGACCTAGCTCTTCCTAACACACAATCCACCAGATTTTCTCCTGTCCCTCATAAATGTGTTTTAATACCTATAGGCCCAATTTCCCCATTATGATATTTGAATGATTGCTTAGCAGAGCAGGAAGCAGGAGTCAATGGAAAGATCCCCCCTAGGTTGTTGGCTTTATTGTCTTTGGGCAAGTCACTTAATTTACTTTCTATTTGGCTCTCTGCTTTTTATTCCATAAAATAAAGCTAGATATGGACCTGTGTAACACATTAGTTTTATGTTTACTAAGTATTTGCTGCCTTACAAATATCTGAAAATTAATCTAAAAATCACCTGAATTAATTGTCAGTGGTGAGATTTTGAGCCAGTAGAGCCTTGGACATCATTGGCTTAATCCTTTCATTTTGACATGAAGAAACTGGGTCTCAGAAAGGAGGCAGGAATTTGTCCAAGATTCCATAGTTAGCGACTGAGCTGGGATTTGAAGTGCTTTGGCTTCCCAAGAAACAGTAACGCACAACTTGAAGTGTTTCCTATGCCACCTAGACTACACCTAACTATGTTCTGCTTGCATTCACCTTGATTTGGAAGTTTAACTGGGAGCCCCTCAGGTGAGCTCAGAACTCCAAAGTAACTCTCTACTAGTCATGACCAAAGACCGATTCAACCATCCTTTTACAAATGAATTACCCACAAGCTTCCTTTAAATAAGGGAACTGCTGTGAATGCATATGTAGCTTAATGGCATATATAGTATAGGGCCATAAAGCTTTTCAGAAAGGGGACACCCGTTTTGTAAGGAAGGCCTGTAAGTACAAACCACTAATGGGATTACTCAAGTTATTATGAAAATACTGCTTTTGATTTGGGAGGAAGTAGATAGGGAGCACATGGAGTTCTTGATTATTCTCCTCCCATCAAATGTCATTTGCTCTAGGGTACTGGGAGTATATTAAGTTAAACTCTGGTAGAGAATAGGAAATGCTTCTACCATCCCTTTGCAAGGGCATCTGGAGAGCAAACGGATTGGGGGATCAGCAGGGAGCATGAAGTGTCTCAGTTGCTCCTCAGTTACCCTAAGGATTCTTCCAGAGCAAAGGGGTCATATAGGCCCAGCACCAGGACAGAAATGCACATTTAGCAGACTTAGTTAGATGAAGTCATATGCAGCTAAGATTTTTGTTCATACCCTATGAGGCTTTGAGAAGCCTGGGTATAAGGTAGCAGATTCAATTACTTTTCAAGAAAATGATAAGTTAAATTATTAGAATAAGAAAGGACTAAAACCAAACCTTTTATTCCTCTCTGTATTTCCTATTTTGTTTTCAATCTAAGTTTCTTTGAAGTCTATTTCCTAAAATCATAGGATCATATATTTAAAGGTAGAAGGAATTTTAAATGTCATCTAATCTAGTCTACCTCTTCCATCTTGTTAATGGAAAACTGAGGCTCACAGAGTGGAAGGGACTTTTCTTGACCTTGGTTTTCTTTTCTGTAAAAAGAGGTGTTCTAACTATGACAGTGGCTTTTATTGAAAAAGCTGAGAACGGGCCTAGTACAACATTCTGTCAAAGGGCCTAGTAAATGGGAAGATGTGCCTCAATGTGAAACAAAACTTTGTAAAGCAAGCATTAAGTCAACAATGGGATTGCGGCTATTTCTTTTCTTTAGTTTTAATCATATTAGGTTCCTGCCCTAGGGCATAGGAATATGCTACTGGGGATTAAAAGGGGTTTTCCTTCTAGGATCCTCCCCAGGAGTCTTTCCTAAAATTTCTCAGCTGAATTTCCTGGCAATTTTCAAGTTGGAAGTGATCAATTCCTCAACACTTAACAATGGTACAAAGGCTATTCCACAGTAGTTGCCTGCTAATAATACCATAAAATAAAGTGGAATCTTGTTCCTTCTTCCTCAAATAGGGATTATAGTAGCCAGCCAGAATTCAGACCTCCTGGTGTTGGGAGGCTCAGCCTGGATACTTTCTAATAATGTGACATTTGGGAGGGAACCTATAACCAGGAAAGGTATAGATTCAAATTCCACCTTAGATGCTTAGTTAGTAGACTCTAGGAGCTTCAGTTTCTTTGACTGTCAAATCAAAGATACTTATAATGGCACCAGCTTCTCAAGGTTTTTGTCGAGATTAAATATGTACAGTTTATAAATTGGACTAGAATTTTTAAGTAAGAAAATAAATACACAAAGGCCAATTACTATTTTTGTTATTATTACCTAATAACTTACTCTAAGAAGAACTTTACACTGTTGATATAAAGGAGTATGCTGGTAAATGTTTAACAGTTGTCTCTCAGATGTACAAATGACATTTTGAAATGTAACTCACATTATTATCATCTTCTCCATCATTTTCTTCAGTTTAGGCAATCAAGACAAGGAATCAAGCCCACATTTGGAGCATTTGCTGTTTTCTGAAATGTAAATGCTCACCCTGAGAATTTAACAATCAATTCACATTGTTTGAGCTGGCTCCAACATACCTCTGCTTACATTTCTCTATTTCCCAATTGCATTTAAGAACATTCTATTTTGAATCTTTACATCCCCTGCTCATAGGAGCCAAACCACTGTTTGCTGACTTTCTAAGAACCACCAAGAACCACCACTAAAGACAGAATCATTACGGTGGGTGGCAGGCTGAGTCTTTCTGCCTTACCCTCAGTCTCTCCCCACTGTAATCCATTCTCCCTCCATTCAGCCATCAGAGTGATTTTCCTAAAACACCTGTCCTATCACATCACTTCTCTATTGCATAAACTCTAGTGATTTCCTATTGCTTCCAGGAGTATGCATAAAGATTTCCATTTGGCCCTCAAAGACTTTCCATATTTTACCCCCCTCCTACCTTTCTAGACTTCTTACACCTTACTCTTCAATCCAGTTACACTCGCCCCCTGGCTGTTCTGGGAACTATCTATACCTATGCCTATACCTATACTTATACCTATATCTATATCTATACCTATATCTATCACAATGGTCAGATTTCATATGCTGCCCAGGTCAGACCATGTGTTAAAGCTTGTGTTCTGTATTAAATACAGTGTAGAGTGAATATTAATGAATTGAAAAGAGTCTAGAGAAGGACGAAAAGAACAATGATAAGAATGGGATTAGTTTAAGGAATTATGGGTGTTTAAAATAGAGAAAGGAAGACTTGGGGAAGGGGGAAAGATCCATAATACTTTTCTTCAAGTATCTAGAAGCTTTTTTTTATGAGAAAGAGGAATACATTTTGTGGTTGATCCCAGAAAACAATAAAAAACAAGAGGGAGAAATTGCAGAATGGCATCTTTGAAAAGCCAACAAATGGCTAAGAAGATAATGTTGGACTATAGCAGACCTAGTTCTGAAGCTGCAGAATTAGTTACCTAAAGATGAAGGACCTTTTGAAAGCAAATAAAAATGTTTCTGCTTGCAGACTTTGGAACTGATCAATGGGGCTTTAACTTAAAATGGAAGGAAAAAGCTATTTGTGTGTATGTATACATACACACACATACACACACACACACACACACACACACACACACACACACACACACACACACCACTAAGCCAAATACCATAGAGTAGCATGCATGAAAGAGGAATAATAATATCAAGGGAGAGGCCCAGTAATTCACAGATGACAATATCCACAAACTAATACCCAAGTACTAATACTTATGGTCAAAGCAATATAAATACATAGACCAGGGATAATTAATTGAACTAGATATATTAAAAAAGCAAACTGATTCAAGTATGTAGGTATCATTAAGTCTTAGAATGGGATTCTTGAATAAATTAAGTACATGAAAGTATATACTTAAAATGAACAGCTTAGATATAAAGAATAGCATTAACTATCAAAATGGGCTATTGTCAGTGAAAAGCATTTGGGTAAGGGTCGGTGAAATCATAAGTCATACTGTGGTGAGAATATCCTGAAAGCTGCCAAGTCATAATGAAGAAATTGATATTGAACTCTGGAAGAAGATCACAAAGCAGTCAAGTCAAGAAAGAATGATAAGAGTATTGATGAGGAACTGCAAATGACAAGATAGATTCTAGAACTCTTGGCTAAAAACAAGGATGCTGATAAAATCCAGACTTTTCTTGAAAATATAAAGAACAAAATTATTCTTCAAAAAACACAGGAAATAACAAAGATCTTTGCAATTATAGAAATTATTCTGCCCAATAAGGATTACCTGATTGTTTAAATCAAAATGACAGAAAGTTTGAGTAGCTATAATACTTTAATATTAAATTCTATGAGATATAAAGGTTGAAAAGATTCAAAATGCACCCCAGAATTGGAAAAAATACATTGCAAATTGTAGGAAAGATAGGTAGGAAGCTATGTCCTAAAGTTCTACAAGTGATGAGGTAATATCAACAAAATTCTGATGATGCATACATTATTTTGAAGAGAAGGAAGAGAAAACTGTCTAAAGAGAATAATGTGGATGAGAATATTAAAAAAAACTCACTGAACAACTTGGATTTTAAAAGGATGAATACAGAAGAAGGTAGAAGTAAAGTCAGACAAGTGAGGATAAATACAAAAAAAGTTACAGAGGCCTATAAGAATAATATCAAGATAAATGGTCAAAGAATATGAACAATTTTCAGATAAAGAAATGAAATCCATTTCTAGTCATATAAAAATGCACTAAATCACTATTGAGACAACTCTGAGGTACTACTTCATACCTCTCAGATTAGCTAAAATGACAGAAAAAGATAATGATAAATGTTGGAGGGAACGTGGAAAAACTGGAACACTAATGCATCGTTAGTGGAATTGTATGAACTGATCCAACCATTCTGCAGAGCAATTTGGAACTATGCCCAAAGGGCTATCAAACTGTGTATACTCTTTGATTCAGCAGTCTCACTATTGGATTTATATCCTAAAGAGATCATAAAAGAGAAGAAAGGAGGTTTGTAGCAGCCCTTTTAGCAATAGTAAGGAACTAGAAATTGAGTGGAGGCCCACCTATTAGGTAAATGGCTGAGTAAGTTTTATATATGAATGTAATGGACTATTAGTTTTCTATAAGAAATGAATAGCAAGTTGATTTCTTTTTTCCTTTTTTTAGCTTTTTATTTTCAAACTATATACATAATTTTTAACATTCACTCTTGCAAAACCTTGTGTTCCAAATGTTTTCTCCCTCCCTTCTCCCTCTCTCCCTTAGATAGCAAGTAATTCAATATATATGAAACATGAGCAGTTCTTTTTTTTTTTTTTTCCATTTTTCCAAATTATCCCCTCCCTCCCTCCACTCCCTCCCCCTGATGGCAGGTAATCCCATACATTTTACATGTGTTACAATATAACCTAGATACAATATATGTGTGTAAATACCATTTTCTTGTTGCACATTAATTATTAGCTTCCGAAGGTATAAGTAACCTGGGTAGATAGACAGTAGAGCTAACAATTTACATTGGCTTCCCAGTGTTCCTTCTCTGGGTATAGTTATTTCTGTCCATCATTGATCAACTGGAAGTGAGTTGGATCTTCTTTATGTTGAAGATTTCCACTTCCATCAGAATACATCCTCATACAGTATTGTTGTTGAAGTGTATAGTGATCTTCTGATTCTGCTCATTTCACTCAGCAACAGTTGATTTAAGTCTCTCCAAGCCTCTCTGTATTCCTCCTGCTGGTCATTTCTTACAGAGCAATAATATTCCATAACCTTCATATACCACAATTATGAGCAGTTCTTTTGTACATTTTCGCACAATTATTGTGCTGCACAAGAAAAGTCAGATTAAAAAGGACTGAGGAGGAAAAAAAAAAAGCAAGCAAGCAAACAACAACAACAAAAAGGTGAAAATACTATGCTGTGATTCACATTCAGTTCCCATAGTCTTCTCTCTGAATGCTGATGGTTCTCTCCAACACAAGTCTATTGGAATTGGCCTGAATTACTTCATTGTTGAAAATAGTCAAGTCCATACACAGCTGATAATCACATAATCTTGTTGTTGCTATTAACAATGTTCTCTTGGTTCTACTTATTTCACTTAGCATCCGTTCATGTAAGTCTCTTCAGGCTTCAGGATATTCTGAAATCATCCTGCTTATCATTTCTTATAGAACAATAATATTTCAATAACATTCATGTACCATAACTTAATCAGCCATTCCCAGCTGATGGACACTCACTCAGTTTCCAATTCCTTGCCACTACAAAAAAGGTCTGCTATAAAAATTTTTTGCATATATGGGTTTTTCCCCTTTTTTGTGATCTCTTGGGATACAGGCTCAGTAGAGACACTGTTGGATCAAAGGATATGCAAGTTTTCTTAATCCTTTGAGTTCCAAATGAGGCTAATTTCAGAAAAGCCTGGAAAGACTTATATGAACTGATGCTGAATGAACTGATCAGAACCAAGAGAACATTGTACACAGCAACAACAAAATTATGTGATGATCAACTGTGATGGACTTGGCTCTTCTCACCAATGCTGTCATTCAAGGCTATTCTAAAAAACTTGGAATGGAAAATGTCATCTGTATCCAGAGACAGAATTGTGGAGACTGAATGTGGATCAAAGCATAGTATTTTCACCTTTTTGTTTGTTTGCCTGCTTTTTTCTTTGTTCTGTTTTCCCCTTTTGAGCTGAATTTTCTTGTACAGCATTACAAATATGGAAATATGTTTAAAAGATTTGCACATATTTAAGTTATATTAGATTGCTTGCTGTCTTGAGGAGAGGGAAAGTATGGGAGGAAGGAAAAAATTGGAATATAAAGTCTTTCAAAAAAGCATGTCACAACTATCTTTATATGAATTTGAAAAAATAAAATACTATTTTAAAAAAAGAATAATATCAAGAGTGGCAAACCCAAAATGAGATGAAGCTTGCAAATGAATGCTAAAGTCATCCAAAAAAGGTCTTTTTAAAAGCCACCTTAGGAGCAGGTAGGTTTTTTTTTTAATTAAGGTTAATGCACCACCATTTGGGAGCAAACATGTTTTGCTTGTCCCCAGAGAGTAAATTAGGAACGATGGTTTGAAGTTGAAAGGAGGCAGTTATGGTATCAATATAAAGAGAGACTTCCTAAAAATTAGAACTCTCTGCACAAGGGAAGAAAAGAGCTTCACTTGGAGTGCAGGCTGGATGATCAAGCAATTATAAATTATATAGAGATACAGATATAGATAAATACATACACACACATCCAAGCATACACATACACATATATTAAAAATATCTAGAAATCCGATATTTTAGTGGCTATTCCTTCACAGGTACAAATCAGGTTAAGTCAAATCAAGAAGGATTTATTCAATATCTATTATGTGTTAGAAACTGTGCAGGGGAGAGGGGAAGATGGGGGTGAACAGACATATAAAAAATATAAAACTAATCCCTGCTTTCAAGGAGTTCATATACGGATATAGTGATAGTGTGCAAACAAAGAGATAGCCTTGGATATCCCTTCCAAATCTAATAATTCTAAAGAAAAAAATCAAGTCAATAAGTGAAATGAGCAGTGTTTCAGAAGTTAAGAGACCAGAGGTCAACTCTCAGGTCTGATACACAGTGGGGCCATGGACAAGGGTGTCTTTCCTAAAAGCCTCCAGTACCTCAAATCTGAAGTGTAAAGGTTAGACCAAATAATCTCTAAAATCCCTTCTTTCTCTAGCAGCCTATGAACTTCTCTAAAGCTCATTATTCAAAACAGCTCAACTCACCCTTAGCTGGCTAATATTAATATTAGATGGCAATATGTGGCTAATGTTAAGTCTTCTACAAATTCACCACTGATGGTTTGCTTAGTCACTCAGAATTTGATATGAAAATGTCTGACACTTCTGTTCCTTCCCAGAATTCATTTAGTAGTACCAATACTGTAAATCATTGCTTGTTCTGTAGCCATTTAACATTAGCCAAATCTTTCCCAAGGACTTTACAAAAATTATTAGCTACAAAAGTTGACCTGGTGTTTGGAATTTTAGCTGTTTGAGAACTTCTAAAATTCTTGACTGGATTGCAGACATGAAGAACAGGAAAATACAGTGTGAAGGGGAAAACTTATTGGCTTTATTCTCTTCAGAACAGACATCAGATTTTGCCATTGGTCGTCTTTTCCTCCCTACAGAGTTAGCCGGCTCATCCTATCAGGATACAATTACAAGAACTAATTTTTTCTTAAAGAATCCTGAGTGCTCTTCACTTTTAGAAAAAGAAAAAAAAACTATAATGGGTTAGTTTTTTGTGTGGTTACTTCACATTCCCAAGTCATTCTGCTGCCCTAATTTCTCCAAAACCTTATTCCTTTAAATACTTAAAAGGGAGAGCTACTCACAATAGCTGTCAACAGAGTAGATGGAGCACTTTATAAATCTTGACTTGCAATGGTGATGTGGCAGTTACAACTTTGAATAAAGAAGAAGGTTAGGTGAAAGCTCACAGGCCCAGATGCTCTCCCTTCTTCTGAATGGAAGGACCCAGGCAACTCTGGAACTAGATGTGGGTGGTGCAAGCACAAGAATATAATGGGATGCTCTGGCCTTCACCTCATAGGACTGCATTAGTGAGTAAATCCAAATTTGAAATAAGGAGATGCCAGAAAATCCTACATTTAGAAACATCAACTGAAATTATAGATTTGGGTGTTTTTTTGGTGTCCTGTATCTTGAACTTAGAATATCTTAAACTGACACGAGGTGGGAGTTCAGAGACGGGAAGGAAAATAGGAGGGCACAGTAAAACTCGAGAGTGACATGTTTCATTGGCTATTTTTACAACTATTTTCTTTGGAAGCCCCAGAGAAAATAAATTTCTATTGTCTTTTCATACTAAGTGTGTAGGGGAAAAGTGTCTGAAAGACGATGAAGAATAATAGAGAATGTCATGAGCCCTCCTGAAGCAGTATCTAAGCAAACTTAAAAGAAAATCCTTCAATATATTAATCTGTCATTTCTGTTCTATAGGAGGCCATGTGGTATAGCAGATAATACTGTCTGCTGAGGGTAGCAGCATGCTGAAATTTGGTTTCTAGTCTCTGCCCCGCTGCTAATCTGCTGGGGGCCTTTGGAGGCTTTTTTTGCCTTGTCTTCTCTGGGCTCATAATCTTCATTTGCAAAGTTATTGGACTGAACTCGATTGTCTTTGAGTTCTCTTCTAGCAAGAAGATCATTTGAGTCTATATGATTTTTGTTGAAATGAATGTGCCTGAACCTCCCCAATCCTAATGGACTTTTAGGAGACTGCAATTATTCAGGCTGCAGTAGCCTGGCTCAAACAAAGAATCACCTTTTCTTCGACTTTGCCACATAACTTTCAGGAGGATCTGAGTATGCCTCTTTGGGAACTTGAGAAGAGAGTGTCTATGCAAGCAGAGATGCAAAACAGATGTTCCTTCCCTATGCCAAATAGGTGCGTGGCTTCTTATGGAGCCCCTGAAGAATGCTTATATGCCTTTGTCACAACAGTTTGGAAGTCACAGAAGAGCAAACATTTTTCTAGAGTAACTAGAAAGGAAGAAAAACAGGACTAGAATGAGCAGTTCTGAATTGGGGATGGAAGAAAAGAAAAACATCAATCATTACTATTTAAATGAGTATAATTTAAAATAGTCATAGGCTGAGAGAGAGATAATAGGAAGTCACTTTATGGGGTTTCACAATATGCATAGGAACTGAGACAAGGCGACCTTTGTTTTGATTCCAGCATTGGAACAAGTCTTACTTCTCTCATAAATTAGGTAGTGAACACACTGGCTCAAGAGGTCAAATGCCCTGGCTTAAAAATCATGACTCAACTATTGACTACAAATGTGGACTGGAGCAAGGCATTTTTCTTGTCTGAGCCTCAGTTTCCTTCCCTATAAAATGAAGTGCTTAGATCAAACAACTTCTGATGGACTTTCCACCTTGAAATCTAGGATCTTGTGACTTATTTTGAAAGCGAAAAAAGCAACTTTTAAAATCATAGTTTGATATGCTCTTATTCTCCTAACAGTTCATCATAGGCCAGATTACTGGTATTAAAACAGAGTGATTAACTTACGCATGTTTGTATTCAGTCATTTTTCAGTCATATGACTCCCCACCCCAATTTGGAGGTTTCTTGGTAAAGATCCCAGCATAGTTTGCCATTTCCTTCTCAAGTACATTTTGCCAATGAGGAAAGTGAGGTAAACAGGAATAGGTGATTTGTCCAGGGTCAACCAACTAGTAAATGCCCAAGGTCGGATTTGAACTCTGTAAAGGATGTCCTCCTAACTCCAGAACCTGCATTCCATCCATCTGTGACACCTAGTTGCCCTTGTCTAAGTTTACAGGCTTCAAAGTCACTTCATCCTCTGGGCTTCCAGCTTTTGAGACTTTCAAACAATCTATTTATTTAATTGGTTTGAAGATATAGATGTGTGCAGGTTATGAAGTAGAATCAATCCAAGAAAGCGACTTAACTTTTTCACTTAAAAAGCAACTAAATCATTATAATGTAAAACATATCATTATAATGTGATGTATCCTAAATCATTACAATGTATAATGTATCCCTCATCTGTATCCCTTCTTGCCTTACCTTCCAAAAGGACATGTGACCTTAATATTAAATATCATACCATAAAAAACTAAAGACAAGCAGATCATGTGCCTTTCACAGCCATGGGTAGGAGATGGATTCTTAACCAAATATGAAATTTAAGACAATTACAAAAGAGAAAATAGGTAACTTTGATTATCTGAAAATGAAAAGCTTCTGCACAGATAATATTAATTCATTTAGGATAAGAATGCAAGGAGTTAAACTGGAAAAATAATCTTTGTATCAAGTTTCTCTGATAAGGGTTTCGCATGTAAGATGTAGAAACAAACTAAAAACAATCAAACATGTATGTACATATGTGCACACAGATATATATACATACATATGAATGTAATCAATGTGTATATATGAATATATATATATATATATATATATATATATATATATATATATATATATATATATATATATATATATATATATATATATAAAAGCAAAAGCTATTCCCCAATACCTAAGTGAGCAAAGGTCATGAACAAACAGTTCTCAAAAGGGGAATTGCAAATTATTAACAATAATAATCAATAATGCTCCAAATAATATTACGTAATGAAATAAAAATCAAAATAAACTTGAGGCTTCATATCATACCCAGCAAACTGGCAAAGATGACAAAAGATGAGAATGCTCAACACTGGAGGGATTAAGAGCTGATAGGCACACCAGTGCACTGTTGGTGATGTAAGTCAGCACAATCATTTTAAAATGAATGTAAATTGCATAAATAAAGTAAAATATCCATACACTTTGACCCAAAGATTCCATTACAAGGTTAATACCCCAATGAGGAGGTCATGAAAAGAAGTGAGTCCCCATATGCATTAAAATATCTGTAGAAGTACTTTTCATGACAGCAAAGAAATAGAAAAAAGCAGATGCTAACTGATTGAAAACTGCTTAACAAATTATGGTACATGAATGTACTTGAAGATTACTGTATTGTAAGAAACACTAAAATATGATGAATACAGAGATAAATGGAAAGATTGATATGATCTGATGCAGAGTAAAGTAACAGAGCTAAGAAAACAATAAACAAAATCATTACAACTATGTAAATTGAAAGAACAATCACAAAACAACCAAATGTTAATGTTCCAAAATTCCAAAGAATAAGTATGGCTCCAAAGAAGAGATTTGAGAAGATACCCATCCTATAAGTGGGAGGTCCACTGATGTGATGTAATGCATATATTTCAACTTTTTCAATGTATTGATCAATTACACTGATTTTTCTCCTGTTCCTTTTTTTCATTTGTTAGATTAGATAACTCTCTGGGAAGAGGGAGCAGGAAAATCACTGGGGAAAAATCTGGTGAAATAAAAAAGATGGATAAAATTAATAAAAATAAAAAATAAGGATGTGAATGTTAAACTGCCATTAAAATTATTCCCCATTTCTTTCTAATCATGATTCAGAAACCTATAAATCCTCCTTGAATTCCATGGAGATTTTCAGGACAAAACAAAGTACTATATGGTCTCTCAAGCTGAATTCAAGAAGCTATTCAATGCTTTAATCTCATCCCTTGACAAAATGTAACCTCAGGAAGGCCACATGACTTCTGCAGCCATGTCTTAGGAAAGGGCCAGAAAGAAATTACCAAAAAAGGGTAGTTCCCAGCCTTGGCAAAACAATAAATATTGTAAAGATAGCCCAAACCAACACATGAACAAGATACATTTCTGTCAAGATCCTGGCTTTTTTTTCTTTTGCAGAAACCCAATCAGGGTTATTGATACTAATCTTTCTAAACCTGAAGAACTAAAATAAGAACTAAAGACTCGACACACAGCCATGTTAGAACGTAGAGCAGCAACTGTATACCAAATGGATTGTGAAAGAGCTGGCTGCACATTTTACTTTTGATTCCCAAAGTAGGTAGCTTTAGAACACACCATCAACTTGAATACTGCTCAAAACAGAGGCCTGAAGTCTGTTCTCCAAACAGAAAGCGGTGGCAATTTTTCCTCAATGTCCGACTCAACCCTATAAACACAGTGTGGGATAGTTTCAATAAAAATTCCATCCCTTACAATGAAATGGTCAACAATTGCTCTAAAAAATAGCTAAGACATGCTCATCTCTATCAAATGCAAATAAGTTCACTAATATTCTCAACAGTTTTCTTTGACAGATCCAGATTTGAAAACAGTTTGTAATGCACCTGCAGTCAATGGAGAAGCAGCTAGGGTTTCAAGTCCAACATAGGCAACCAATGTTTCCTCTTGTCACAGAGACAGGTGGCCAGCAAATAACAGTCACGGTTGGGCTACTTTGCATGGGGTGCTTTTTTTGGAGCATGTATTAAAAGAACAATGGGGGAGGCTGTCACAGCCTTCACCCTGGCTCCATCTCATCTGGGGCTAGAAGAAGCCAACAGAGTATGCTGTTTTCAAACACCAGAAGCAATGGGCCAGGTACTGGCTCACAAAGGAGATTTTGAAAAATGAGAGAGTGAAAAACTTCTGGCTTAGGGTGATATTTAAATCTCTCCCCCTCTCTCTAACTTTATCATCATCTGACATTGGCATAAGCTTAACGGGAGAACTGATGCAACTGGTAAGAAAGATGATTTATTCACAGAGAGCATGATCTGTCTTGCTGCCATACAATGAAGGGTTCACTGCTTCAGTGGCTTACCAATCTCAGGTCCGGAAAAGAAAATCATCTTTCTGTCTCACTTCCTATATTGTCTTTGTAAAATGTCTATTACTGGAAATTAAAACCATTTTAAAAGTTATCTATATGGAAAGGACAATGAAAGTCCCTATTCATTTTTTTCTTTGAACATTAACTGGTCCTGTTTTCACTCTACACATAAGAGGTTATTTGCATGTAAGTCCAAATCTTCTTGAAGATGCTCACATGCAATTCTGACTTGTTTCAACTAGAGCTCCATTGGATCATTGAGTCTTCCCCTCAAGGGGAAGAGAGGGGAAGACTCTTGAGAATCAGTCAAAATTACTTGTATAATTTTGATAGTCATTCATTCCTCGATTTTTAAAAAATAAATATAATGGGATTTTGGTGTCTGTAAATTGGTATTGATAAAGAGGGATAAAAGGTATTTTAAATAATCCAAATAATTCCCATCACAAATTGATTTGGATCATCTGAATAATTTAAAAGAATCTGATGAAAGGAACAGGTTTCTTCTGTTCAACTAAGAAGTCATTTGGAGCTTAAGAAAAATGCCAAATATTCACTATTTCAATGTCCTATCTATTGATTCTAGACCACTTTCAAGGAATGAACCTCAGTCCTATTAGAACTTAGCCACAATCAGTCCCTCCATGAAGAAAGCACTGGAAAGAAGAAAAGCTGGCCATGAGCTTCTTGCAGCTCCAGGTGCTGAGGCTTTGCTTTGCTCATCCCTGGTCAGTAACCTCCACATTCCTCCATGACTGCCTGGGAATCCTGCCTTCTCCTAAGTCAGCCAAACGAATGTGGGAGAAGAGCATCTCACAAAACTTCCATGTAAAGATGACCTCAAGTTCTTGCCAGACTATTCACTGAGATAACAGCTATGCTGACTAGCTCTACCAGTTTTTGCTGTATTTTTCCACTTCTATACTCTTTCATCAAAACAAAAAAAAAACTTTCCCCCCAATAAGTATTTTCTTATTCCAATTACATGTAAAATAATTTTCAACATTCATTTTTGCAAGATTTTGAGTTCCAATTTTTTCTCCCTCCTTTCATTACTGCCCCTCTCCCAAAGACAGCAAGCAATCTAATACAGTTTATATATGTACAATAAATTTAAACATATTTCCATATTATTCATGGTGTAAAAGAAAAATCAGACTAAAAGAGGAAACATGAGAGAAAGAAAAAGCAAAGCACAAACTGATGAAAAAAGTATGCTTCAATCCATATTCTGTCTTCATACTTCTCCTTCTAGATGCAGATGACATTTTCCATCCCAAGTCTATCAGAAACAAAAAACACCTTTGCAAGGGCACTGCTTCAGTGATCACTGGACAAAATTGTCAGAGTTACTTTATAATCTTAATGACAAATAAATTACTGGGGTTGGGTGAAGGAGTGTGCTCCCTTCTATAGGGCAGCTAAAATCAATCCAGAGGAAAATTCTGCCGGTGCTTCTTATTATGGAAAAGGGGAAAGGAGACAGGTCAGTTGGAAAGGAAACCCAGAGAGGCTTCCTTTCTAAAGTCCCTTCCCAACTGTGTGACACCAGAGTTTATTTCCATTCCAAGATCTTCTCCTGCACTTCCTATTCTGCTCAGAATGAAGATGACAAGTTTACAAATGCCTTCTACTTTTGAAGAAGCAGACTGACAAATGAGATAAACGAGAGGAATGCTCAACTGAAAACCCAGACAAGTGGCTAGGTCAGAGCAAGCTACCCAGTCCCACCAGCGGAAGAAGTGGAGGGCCCAGGGCAGCTGAGTGATGCTCAGAGGGGCTGGCCATCTTCTTGAAGTGGTCTGCCTTGCATTATGTAGAGAAGTCATTAGGAACTCAATTGAGACTAGCCTGGCTTTGGGATTTGTTTACTCTTGGCAATGCAGGGTTTTCAGATTGAAAGAGAAAATAAAGGTTTAAGGGGTTTATTTTTTAAAAGGCACAAAAAGCTTCTCAAACATCAAATGGCCACTACTAGACAACATTTTGATGGGGTAAGTGTAAATGAATCAAAAACATATGGATTACATTCCACTCCAAATAAAGAGGGGTCTCCAAATTAAAAGGGAAAAAGTGCTGGAGGGCAATATGCATTTGGGGTTTTCCTGAATCCAAAACTTTTAAAAGAAAAGTTCATAGAGCCCTGAAGCAGCCCCAGAATGCAGCTGGATTTATCCATCCTGAATGCGAATGAATTTTATAAGTTTTGTAAATGTTGTGGAGTTAATATTCTCCCTTTGAAGCTTCAGATCCAAACTAGGTTTTATAGTTTTTTTTCTTTAAAACACATGCTTAGGGGGCAGCTGGCATTAATTTTTTTTCTTTCTAAATGAAAGGGGGTACATGAAATACGGATCATTGGTATCCTTGGACAAAACAGCCCCAAACAAACAAAAATAACAGGAGATGTATCTAGGATGTATGTACGTGTGTTAGTGTAGAGAGGGGGTCACTATCCCCAACTAACAGGGCCAAATTCTTTACAATCATGGACCAACAGCAGCCAAAATTGGCTATAAGTTTTCTCATACAATCAAATGAATATCACTCCCAATTTTACTCATCATGGTTGTATATTGTAAAGGTCTAACATCATGACATGATGCTGGAGTGCACATATCCCAGTATGTGGGCATGACAAGTAGTATTAATATCAGTTCTTGGGATTGTAAGCATCCTCTCTGTCTTTTCTAACTTAGCTTCCTTTGTAGACTTTTTTTTTTACTTTGAGCTATCCGAGTCAAGTGGAAGAAATTTTCTGCAAACCATGTAGAAATTGTTGCAAGGTACTTCTCTAAAAGGGTGTGTCAAGAACTATAATATTTACTGTTTTGAGGTTGGAAAGCCAGAACACCAAGGCACTTGGTTGTTATTTATAAGACACACAAAAAGGCAAGTTGGCAGATGAAAGACATATTTGTACTCTTCACTGGAAGAACCTGAACATTTCTCAGACACAGTCAGCCAACAAGCATTTATTAAGCACATATTATGTGCCAGGCATTGTGTTACCCAGAGAAGAGGTATGAGTGATTTCTTCAAGAATATCAAAAACCAAAGCAGGTCCTTGAACCAATTCAAGAAAAAATGAGAACTGGGGCTACATGGGGGAGAGTTGTGATGTGTAAATTTAAAAGGGCACACGGCAGTTACTATTATCTCTGAGAAGCCACCACTTCTAACTGAGAAGTGTCAGCTGGCATCCAAACGTTACCTATTATTACCCTGTAGTAAAGAGAGAAGTTATCCGCAAGGACAAAGAGCAAGCATTCCCCTTTCACACTACAAGTCAATAAAACATTAGCCCCTGCTTGAAAGAGAGCCTAGAAAACATGGGAGTGTCTCTCCAAAGTCATTCATTCATTTATGGCTATGAATAGCAATCATTTCAATCAATAAGTATTTATTAAGCACTTACTATGTGCCTGGGCAGCTTGCTAATCACTAAAAATACAAAGAAATGCAAAAAAACCCTATCTATTCCCTGAAGGAAGAACAGCAAAGGAGTACCTACTTAAGGTGCCTATTAAATGCCTACTAGGTGCCTGGCACTGTGCTAAGCACTTAACAAACATCTCATCTGATCCTTACCTGCCTCCTAAGAAAGGGTCCTAATTCTATTTGCTGAGATCAAATGAAATGGTGTATTTAGTACACTTTGTGATCCATAAAGTGCTATATCATTGCAAGCAATAATTATTGGATCCCACATGAACAACGGAGTTAATAAAAGGAGTCAAGTGAATATCCTTCAACATGATTAAATACACTGCTGTTGACTCCAAGAAGCTACCCTAATTCTTTCCAGGCTAGAGTGCAGACAAATAATTGTCTATCACTGACTAATGTTGACTATGGATGGGAACTTTGTGGTAGAGTACATTATATTGTAACATAATAGTCAGGAGCCAGATTTTGACTGCACTCCCACCCATACAAGAGGAAGAAATAATGAGTAACAGATGCTTTTAAAAAATTAGGTCAGGGTCAGCTCAACCTAGATTCCTGCCAGTCATTCAAAAAGGCAGATGCCCAGTGCCATGCTTGTAGCCTCTGGCTGGGAATCCAAGCTCCTGCAGGGCGCTGGCATCACAAATGACCATGTTGTGGCCATTTACTGATGTTTCCCTGGTGCTGATCTCAACTCCTCTAAGCTATGGCAACATAAACATAATGGAGCAGGATCTATTTTTGCTCTCTCAGTGATTCAGAGTATGACTGCAAATCCAATTCAACATTTGCCATTTGTATTCAAAGTGAATGAATACCTACCTGGGCCTTTGTTTCAGTTCACCAGTCAGCAACACTTTAGTAAAGAAAAAGGGCTTTGTGAGTGTTGAGAACAACTTGTGTGTTGAGAACAATTTGTGTTGCAAAAAGATTAACTAGTGTTGTGTGTGAAGGTCAGCACCAATCTCATTTTCCAAGACTAGCCTAAAAAGAAGCATCTGGCTAGTGCCTAATGGCTAGTACACTGTGCTAGCACCTGTCAAGAATCCTATCATCTTCATAAGTAGGGTGACTGTTGGGATGGGTCCTTGAACTCATAACTCCTTAGCTCAAGGCAATAGGAGGGCTGAAAGCATTCTTTACTCCTTTCTCTCCCTCAGTCCGCCCAACAGTCCAGATTTTCACTATTGCCAAGTCAGATCAGCTTAGCTACCCTCAATTTCGCACACAGACTATGAGCAGGTGTGGTTATCAGAGAATAAACCCTCACACACATTCTGTACCTCAATTTGGTATGCAGGATTAAGGTTTAGAAAGGCACACATAAAATCTTGTTCTCTAAAAGTCAGGATAGTTATAATTCAGAAGGCGGTCTCTGGGGAAATCCTTGGGGATACACAGTTTGTTCCAGCGTTGTTTAACTTTTTTTTTTGCAACAATTAGGATAAAAGCAGAGTTGTCATGATTATCAAATTTGGAAGTAATGCCCAGTTTGGAGGGATAGTCAACATATAGATGAAGTCCAATATTCAAAAAGATTATGACTTGTTAAAACATTGGGTCAAATTTAAGAAAATCAACTTTAATGTGAAATCTTAGTCCTGGATTTTAAAAAGTACAAGTCAGAGGAGCTAAATATATGAAAAAATGGTGGATTTTTTTTCAGTGTCTTGACAGCTCACTGTAAGTTGAATGGGATATAGCAGCCAAGAAAGCAAATGAAATTTTAAGAGAAATTAAGAGTATCATGGATAGAATATCCCTATGTAGTTTTTGTTTGCCCTCCATTTTCAATGAGGGCCAGAGACATCACTGGGTGACGTCTTGACTCATGCATAAATTGCTCTTATGTGAGACAGAGTTTCACAAAGTCATCAGCCTCATTCTTCCAGGTCATCAAAATGGCTGGTGATGGCCTGGGATGCAATGGATGCTTGGGGTAGAAACCTCCTCTAAATCACTGATAGATTTGAGTCTGTCAAATGAGTTCATGATCAGATTATATCTGGAATCCTGTGTTCATTTCCAGATACATTTAATGAAGGTCACTAATAAGCTAGAGAATATCCAGAGGGAGGAAAGCAGTATTGTTCCTAAGATCATAAATTTATGAGTTATATTATATGAAGATTAAGGGAAGGTTTTGGAGAGGTCCAGAAAAGACATAGGGGAGGACATGATACCTGAAGAAAGCTAGGTGACATAGCATATAGAGAATGCTGAACCTGGACAAGTCCTTTAACTTCTATCATCTATCAAATAGAAATAATAGAAGAAGCACCTACTTCCCAGGAGGATAGTGAGGATAATATGATATAGTATTGTAAACCTTCAAATTCTATATTAGTGGTGCTGGCTATTACAATTCACCCATGAGACTGAATTCTTTGAGAACAGGCAGTGTTTTTTGTTTTTTGTTTTTTTTGCCTTTCTTTGTACCTCTAGAACTTAGCCCAGTGCCTGACACATAATGCTTAATAAATTCTAGTTGATTGACTTGCCGTAACACAGAAAAGGGATCCCATTTGCTCTCTGTGTAGTTCCCTATGGGCAAGTCTAAGAAGAATAGGTAGAAATTGTGGAGAGGAAGATGAGAGGGAGGGTGAAGGGAAATACTTTATAATAATTGAAGTTGTCTCAAAGTGTAATAGGTTGCCTCTAGCAGTGAAGAGAAGGGATGTCTTCATTAGAACTATTCAAACAAAAGTCAAAAGTCAGGTGACCATTTGTTGGGGAGGACACAGAAGGGATTGCTATTCAAATTTAACTTGTACTATATGGCTCCTTAGAATTCCATGATTCTCTAGGATTGGGCTCCATCTGGAAATCCGGAAAGGATCTACACAGGAGAGAGAAAAAGGCTTGCCCCTTTGTTCATCTCTCTTTAGATATGCGTGGATTTTCTGCCCATTCTATTGTTTTTCTCTTCATTACTATTCCTCCTTTTTATTTTTCCCATCTCAAAATCCAGATAGTAGTGTGAGTTCAGCATCTACCACCCAAGCAACCCACCACCAATGCAACTTCTTAACCTAAGCAGCATTTATTTGTGTCACCCTTTCCCAAAAAGTACTCATTTACTTCATCTTTCTCATTCAGCTAGGCTTTTCTGAATTCTGTTCTCTAGCTCAAAGGCTTTTACATTTCTTCTTTAATCTATGTCCTTCATGAAATGTAGAGTTTCTGGAGCTCCTATGAGCTCCCTCATCTTCCTCATTTGTAAAATATCACAGCATATATCTTTTCACAACATATCTTTTCCCTATTTTAATTTGGGTGTTTTTGGGGGGCCTTTTTTAATCTATTCTGCCTCACTCCTGCCTATATCAATTAACAGAGGTGGCAATATGGGTTGGTGGGAGAGTCACTCTCTATTCCAATGCCAATTCCATAATGCCTACTCCTAATCCCAGCCCTTAACTATGACCATATATATCCATCCTGAAGGTTAGTATATCCTACATCTGGAAAAATGTCCATATCTTTTTTCCAGGTCTCCCTCCATGAGGCAACTACTTGCTATAAACCCCTCAGAGTGGTACCCCAAAGTATGAGGACCCAGACTTGGATGAACCTCAAGATCATGGAGAGTGATTATTTCATAATGCAGTAGAAAGGGAGCACTGGATTTAGAAGTTCTGTCTAAATCATGTCTCTGCAACTCACTAGCTGTGTGATTTCAGTCAAATTCATTCCTGTCTCTGGCCTTAGTTTTTTCCCCCCATGGAAAATGAAGAGTTTTAATGAAATGCTCTCTGGGATCTCACGTAACTCTAGCTTTTATGATCTTACAAGGTAAACAACAATTGCTCTTTCTTCCCTGATATAGAAGAAAAGTCTTCAAGGGCCATATTATTTAATGTCTTGCAAGCTGTTTCTCTGGCCCACAATCTGATCCCATAATTTTTGTAGTTCATGTGGATGAAGTTCCAGGAAAGTTCTTCTGCCCCTGCATACCTCACCTGGCACAAAGAAAATAGGTAAGTGATATATGCAATTATCATGTTGTCTTCACATCACTAAAAGGGGTTCCAAATGAGTTTAGGAAAAAATGATTATTTATTTCTATGTTTTTACAGGTTTTTCTGATTTTACATTTCAATTTTTAATGAGATGTAATCACCCTGAAAAAAAGTGGTTCACTGAGAGCTTTAATTCTGCTAATTTCTGATCTAGAGTGAAGAGTAGCACTAATGCAAGTTCTAAAGGTTTTATCATCCATTATCTATTTATGAAAATGTAAAAGTCCATGACTAAATACATTTTTGTGAAATATAAACAAATATATCGTCATGTGCCAATGAAAAGCATCTAGCATTTGCAGGTTTCTTAAATTTAGCTGAAAACTAATTTAACAATTTAAACATACACTGTTCCCTTGAGTTTTTTTTTAAATTAATATGCCATAACATCCACATGAACTACAAAAATTGTGGGACCAGATTTTGGAACACAGAGAAACAGCTTGCAAGACATTAAATAATATAGCCCTTGAAGAACTTTCTTCTTATGAGGGAATAAAGCAATTGTTGTTTACTTTTATATGATCATAAGAGCTGGAGTTACATGAGATCCCAGAGAGCATTTCATTCAAACCTTTCGTTTTCCATGGAAAAACAACAACAACAACAAAAAAACTAAGGCCAGAGATAGGAAGGAATTTGACTGAAATCACATACTAAGTGGCAGAGAGGTGATTTGGAGAGAAGTTCTAAATCCAGTGTTTCCTTTGTCTTCGCTGAGCTACCTCACACATTCATGCATACAGAAAAGGTTAAAAACAACAAACCTTTGACACTAAGAACAAAGAAAAAAATCACAGATCTAGAGCTGGAAGTCACCTCCAAGATGATCTTGTCCAACCCTCTCATTTTACAAAAGAGGAAACTGAGGTCCAGAGATGGGAAGTAACTTGGCCATCATCACAGGACCAATTTGTCAAAGAAGGGATGTGGGTCCAGGGCCTCTGCTCTTTCCACTACACCATATTGTCACATGGTCAGTGGTGAGAATGGTCTCCTTTAATGCATGTTTCATAAAATATAAGAGTATAAGTTTTGAGAGTAGTAAATTCAATTAATATTCAGAATCAATAATTTCCTATTGAAAATGGCTAAAACACTTTTCCCAAATCACTAATTACAGGGCAGAAAAAAAAGCAAATTTGCCAAAGAGAAGTCAATAGAAGAACAAAGACTGGTACATATTATTGCCCCAAAGTTTTCCCCAATAGATGAGGATATCTACATAGGGAAAAGCAAATAAAGAGCTGGTGAAGTGCTTGTGAGAAATCAGAAAGGCAGCCAAACACAAGAGAGGATGATGCAGAAACCCAGTTACTATTGAACTGAAATGCTGAGACTTGAAACTCAATATGACAAGGAATATTTCATTTTTGTCTTTGCTTCTCCAGAACCAAACACAGAGTGTTGTACATTGTTATTAATGTTCAGTCACGTCTGCTCTTCATGATCCCATTTTGGGGTTTCCTTGGCAATGGCACTGGAGTGATTTGCCATTTCCTTCTCCAGCTCACTTTACAGATGAGGAAACTGAGGCAAACAGGGTAAAGTGATTTATCCAAGAGTCACATGGCTGACTCCAGGCCTTTAACTCTATACACTGTGCCACCTGGGTGCTGTAGGCATTTAAGAAATACTTCTTAAACTGAAAAGAATTGAGACACACACCAAGAAAGGGAGGAAGAATTTCCCCAAGATGGTTGAGTCAAACTTTTTTTGAGGTTAACAGAGCTACAATTCACTTCCCTATCCAAATTGGAAGAAAGAATTCTTTGGAGCACTACATACAAAATTAAGGCACTGTCAAAGATGGACAACCTTTATTATTTGTGCATACAAACACCTATTCAGAGTATAACCATGCTCTTCCTACATCTTCAAGCATAAATTCCTGAGAGATCTATGGCAAACTCTATTGCAAATGAGTTTGAAAGGTATAAAGTAGAAAATGAACAAAGGAATTAAGATCTTTAATTTGTAAATACAGCTTTTTGCTCTTTTTATCTCAATTCTCCTTCTTCAGTTGTTATTTACAAACTGCTGGTTTTTCCACTAAAAAAAAACCTCTCCTGTTACACTTTACATGAATCCAAGAAGGTCCCTCTGCAGATCAATCCCAAAAGTATTCTCATTTTCTAACTCGAATGAGTAGAAAACCTTAAGTTTACAGCAACATAAGGACCTAAGCATGGTACCTCTTGCTAGTTTTTACCCCTTAAATTGGGTGGAGGCAGCTTGCCTTGAAACATTTTGGAGAAATTCCATTAGCAGTGACGTTACTGCCTAGTGTATCCTTTATGATCCCCGTAGGGAAAAGGCCTTGCCTAAGACAGCCAAGCCTTCAGCACCCTCATAAGGTTCTCATTAAAAATAGGAATGTGCCAGGCCAGATGCAATGGGGGTTGTCAAGCTTTAGAAACCCTCACCCCAAAAAAACCTCATAAATTTTACAAAATGAATGACTTTTTCCTTGATTTTTCATAATGTGCAATTTGTGGAAATTTAATAAAAATAAGGGCTATACAATATCATTTGCCTGGTTTCAAAGAGTTTTTGATGTTCACTAGGCCTTGTGATCATTTTTGTAATCACATTTTTCTTTCTTAAATGTATAAAATCACATGTTATCAGCCATCCACAAATTGAAAGCCAAATTTAGGATGAAATTCTGAAACTACAGGTTCCAAAACATATCTCAATTGAACAATACAAGCTTTTTTATTATCTATTAAAACAGAGAACTAAATAGAAGAGATAAGGATGAAGTAACTGTAAGTTCCACAGCTTTTGCCACTTGTAAATCTATCTATGTGACCTTGTTCTCTTTTGTGAAGTGGGAGAAGTCCCAACCTGTGATTTCATTTGGTGGAGAATGCTTGGCACAGAAATTCACTGGGCTGACTGATGCAGATGGAGATCTATTAGTACCATGGCAATCAGAATCTGCTGTCTTAGAAAGTTGCCAAGGACATTGAGAAGGTAAGTGACTTTGCTGTGTTTATAAGACAAGTATGAATCAAGAGAAGACTTGAGACTCGAAACCAGTTCTCAGTGACTCCAAAGTCATTCCTTTCTCTAACTACTATGCCATGCTATAGCTCAATTCGGGACTATTCATATAAATATAACTAATAATCAAACAGAATCTGTAATACTTAGAGGACAAGGAAAGAGCACACCTCCACTATGGAGATATACAAACAGTTCTTTCTGGAGGTGTTTTCCATCTTTGTATCCACAGTGGGATAATAATAACAATTTTTAAAACACAAGTTGAATTGGCTTAGAAATGGGGATCTTGGGAGTCAAGATGGCAGAGAGGAGACATGTAAGCTTTCCCAGATGTCATTAAAATTAACAGCAAATCAAGCCTTTGAACTGGTTTTGGAGTGATAGAACCCACAAATATTTGGAGTGTAACAAATTTCCAGCGAAGATAATTTGGAAGAAAGTCAGAAAAGGTCTGCTTCAATCGGGCACAGAGGGAGGTGGGCCAAGCACAGGCACCTGAGGGAAGGCAATACAGAGATCCAGGGTGGTGTGGGCTGCTTGCTGGGGAATCTACCAGGAGGAATCTGCAGCAGTGTTGTTTACGCTCCTTTTTGCAAGCCAGCAGATCAGCAGATTAGCTTCAAGATATCCAATGGAAATACAAAAGGCAAGCAGTGAGCCCCTACACTTGAGAATATCTCGGGACCTGGCCACACCCACCCAGCAACAGAAATTAGTCAGCAGCCACTGTTGCCTATAGAGGAAGTTTAGACAATCTCCCCTTTACCCTAAAAGGAAACTTTAACTTTTTCAAAAATGAGCAAAAAAGCAAAAAGAACTCTGACATAGATTTTCAATGGAAAAAAGAGAGATTTCAAACCCTAAGGACACTAAAAGTAGATCTTCTCCAGATGAAGCCCCAAAAGGTAATATGAATTGGTCCCCATCTCACAAGGTTCTCTTGGAAGAATTCAAAAGGGATCGTAAAAGAGAGAAGAAAAATAGGGAAAGGAAATGAGTACTTTGCAAGAGATTATCTATATTTATCTAAATTTATCTATCAGAAATTATCTAAAAAACATCCTTAAAATAGATTTAGTAGAATGGAGGAAGCATATAACTCCTTACAAAATAGATTTGGCAAAATGGTAAAAGAAAACAACTCCTTGAAAAACAGAATTTTAAATTAATTAATTAATTATCCATTAAACAAAACAACTCATTTAAAAATACATTTGGTCAAATGCAAAAGGAGCTTAAAAATAAAGGTAAATGAAGAAAAAATAAGTTCCTAAAAATTAGAATTGAAATAGTGATCTTGGGAGGGGCACACCCTTATCAAAATTCTGTTTGATACTTCCAAATTTAAATTTGTATTATACATCAAAGCTTTTTAAACTGTGGATCATGACTCCATGCTGAAGATGAGAGTCCAGAAAAATTGGGAGATATTATGAATGTAAAAGGTATTACATATTCCACGAAAATTTAATTTTTCTGAAAGAATAAACAAGCACATCCATCTTATTAGCATGCAAATTTGCATTTAATAAATGGCAAAATTGTATCTATATCAAAGAATTGTTTTAAAATATATTTATTTATGATTTATTCTCAGTATATGTATACTTATGTTATATGTCCATATACCCAGGGACATGTAAAAATTTCTGGGACAACACATGGAAAAAAAATTAAGAAGCCCCACTAGATATGACTATTTAATTGTTTTGCTGTTTTCCTTAAAAATAGCAGAGGCTTAGTAAGTGATCTGAGGATCTAATACTTAACTTCAGAGATCTACTGGCCTGACCGTCTTCTTTTATATATAAAGGAATAACAGAATCATTTATTAAGCTCTCATGATGTGCAAAAGACTTGGCATACAAATAGAAAAGCCAGTTCCTGCTCTGAAACAGATCATATTCTAATAAAGAAGGCAACATATATGAAAGGTTTCAGATGGAAGTCAGATGGAAAGATCCCATAGTCCTGAAGATACCGCTACAAAGTAGATAAGTGTACCTCTTATTTACAGTAATTTCACTGATAAAAGCACAAAAGTTTCTGATGGTAAATCATTTGACAATACCATGGATGTTGGCGTCAAGAACTTTTTTTTTCTGTGTCTTAAGTAGTTGGGTACGTAGCACCTGCAGGAGAAGTTGCCAGGCTGCGTTTCCACAGGGATTGTCTCCCAGAGTAAAGCTTGTAGGCAATAAGGTAGAAACATTATTTTTCTCAAGGCTCTTAGGGTCAAAGTTCTAGGCTATCTCCATGAGGGTCTGAGAGAGATAGTACTAAAGATAATGCTGGTGGTTTGATTTGTGTGGCACATACTGCCTCCTGTCATGCTTCAGCTAGGCAGGCATACCTTTGTTTGTAGAAGATGGCAGGCAGTTGATGGAGATGGTTGGCCCCTTCTTTATAGGAGCCATCTTACCATATCATGGCAATAAAGACTAGTCTCCCGAAGCAAGAGGGGTCTGGGAGGCAATGTATGGCAGCATCAGAATTTGAACCCAGGTCTTCTGCCTCCAGATTTCGCATTATGCCCATTCTGCCACACTACCTCTGAGCATAGTACAGTTTTAGTAAACTGAAAATAAGTCTTCTAATTCTCATGCCCTAGAAGGTGTCAGGTCAGAGTAGATACTAACATCCAGAGAAAACGTCTGCCTCACAGGAGCTGCAACATGACACAGTCCACAGACAAATATAAAAACAAGAAACTCTTCTTTGTGAATTCCAGAAACATGAAGGGGAATAAAAGAGACTAGGAGAAAATAAGGAACCTGATACTGACTTTTCTAATGAGCAAGGAAGCAAAAGATGGAAAGATTTCATTCAACCAACTACTACTTACTGCATGAATAAACTTAAAACTGATTTAATTTTTTAGAAAATGAGATTATGAGAAAGAAAAAAAAATCACAATTTTATTCAATATGCTATTTTACCCAGTGTGACTAACGCATTATTTATACAGAGTAAAAATGGAGCTTTGGAAAGCTTCGAAATAAATCAAAAGCTCCACTTGATGTAATCTTAACAGATAGGAATCCCATTAGGATTCTACTATGCATAGCTGTTGGTTATCATAGACCAGTATCTCTACACATTATTTGGCTGAGGTAATGTTGGCTCTACAATCAGTATTGCTCCTCATCTCCATTTAGCATTCACTTTAACTTTTCCAACATTTTGGAAGATGTTCTTCTCTTCTCTATTCTTGGCTCTGGAATCACAACTAAGAGCCGTTTGCTCACAAATGCCTAGCAATCTGGAAGTGTGTAATTTTCCTCATTGGTATTTCAGTGTTATTTCTTAAAAATATGTAAATGATCATCCAATCAGTATTAGTTTTTGAGAACTAGGGTTGTGTGCTACTTGGCTACCATCACATCACTGAAGTTTAAATAACTAGGCTTTTATGGAACTACAAAACCAGTTGGTCAATACCTAAAGAAAGACTTTGATGTTCAAAAAAATACCCATAATTTCTGGTCATTAATATTGGTCAGTCCATTTTCTGATTTCTCCAAGTTACAAGCTCATTTGTCAGTTGTTATTTTAACAAACTAGTAAGACACCTCTAGCTCTTGACTCCATGATTGCCTTCTTTCTTTAAGTATGCTTTACATGTCTTCCATCATGTTTATTTTTTTATCCAAGAAATTAAAAAAAAAACTTTTAAAAAAACCATAATTTTTTAATGCTCTTCAATCCTTCAAACCTGTTCACACAGCAAAAGCACAGTGTCAGTTGCTCTCCAGATATCGACACTTGATGGCAGAATGTTCTCATAAATAATGTAATTAACATAAAACTGTTGAAATCTTAAATTCAATGTATAAGAAGTTTTTTTTTTCTGCAGATCCTCAATATGACACAAAGCAATTTGAATCCTCCAAAGATATAAATAGAAAATGTTCTGTCTAAAAATATATGTTAGGAAAACCCAAGCCTTAGGTTAGCCACCAAAAGCAACAGACTGTTCAAAACAAAAGCATCTGGCTCAGAAGAAACAATGTCATAAAGCTAGGGAGAAACACTCAGAAAATGTTGAATGATTCAGTTTTCAGTTCCAGTAACAGCCCAGAACCTTGATTTGTGACTAGGTATAAGATCAAACAAAATATCTTTTTGGAAAAATTTAATTCAATTCAATTCAATTCAAATATTTGTTGAACATCCAACTTCTGTGAAGCCTTGTGATAGCTGCTAAAAGGCATGGAAATTAAAGGCCCTTAAAGTACTCTCCAGATGACATAGACTACAAGATGAAAAATCCAAAATTCTGGCATATTTTTCTTTGAGAAAACTTGCAGCACAAAAAACCAGAAGGAAAAAAAGATAAATTAAGTTTGAAGGAGAGATTTTGGACTATCTGCATTACAAAATAACTTACTAAAACAAGCAAATACCCTAAAACATTTAATGAACAAATAAATTTACAAAACATCAATATACATGCAATTTATGAAATATATGTATTACATGAGGTGAGCTACCCATACATATGATTTTCTCTCTTCTGTTAGAACTTCTCCTAGACCCTCTGATCCCTTTTCAGTTGAGGTTTTGAAAAGTTATTTATTATTCAGAAATATGAAGAACAATTTTCACCCCACATTAATTCACAACTAGTTCAGGTCTATAAAAAAAATCTCTGTCTACATGATTCTAGGACATCTCTACATAAAAAAAAAAATTTTTTTTTGAAAGAACCAGTTATCTGGATTTCCAGTCTACATATCCAGCATCATGTAGACTAAACAGCCAGGTGACTGGCCACATCTTTCATTTTTCTTCTACATGCTATAGCCCCCTGAAGATAATCTCTTTCTAGTATCAAAATGCCTAAGAGGCCTGAGGCTATCTCAAAGCAAAACTCTAAGCCATGCATATCATAGTCATACTAAAGCACAAAACTCCACTGTCATTCAAGACTCATGTTTGGCTTGAGTGTAAATTCAATTTCCACTCCTGTACAAGGCATCTAGCAAAGAATCAAGGAGAAATAGCCCTGACCTACTACAGAAACAGCAATGGCTCCTGGTGAGTGGCCCAGATTATTCTATTTACTCATATCAATATCAAAGTCCAAGTTCACAAACCAAGTTCATCTTCGCCATACCAAACACCACTTGAGCTCATCTCAGACTGAATGGCTAAGTTGAGATGCAAAATATGTTGAAATGAATTAGGTTATTCGTAAAAATTCTTCAGAGACAAGACAAGACAAGAGGATTAAAATGCAAGTGACTAAGGAGACTAATCGCCTTAATTAGCAATTCTGATCACTCTGTCATATTTGCCTTTGGTCATCCTCTGATTCAAACTAACACATGGCAAAAACACAGTAACACACAGCTGTATACTGAATGTGCCAGGATCAACCAAATTATGTTCTCTTAATGTCAAGGTTAAAAACAAGATGAACTATAAGTGAAGGAATGAAACAGATGCACCAATATCGGGAACTTTACCATTCAAAAACTCTGCTCCAAAAAAGAAGCATTTTATTTGAGAGCATCTCAACAGCCCAAATGTATGTTACCATTGACAAAAACTTATTTTGCCAGCAAATGTTGCCAATTTGCAAACATGTGTTTCAATTGTTTCAAGAAAAACAAACTTTCACTTATGATTTCTCTGAAAGGAAAGTGATGCTGATGGAAAATATTTGCAAATAGAGTATATACACAAATATACAAATTCATGTATCCCAATTATATATATATATATATATATATATATATATATATATATATATATATATATATATATATATATATATATATATATATATATATATATATATAATTGGGATTCCAGCTACATTTAACAAGAATCGTGTGACTATCCTCCCCCCCAAAAAATGGTGGT
Organism: Sminthopsis crassicaudata; assembly: GCF_048593235.1. NCBI lineage: Eukaryota > Metazoa > Chordata > Mammalia > Dasyuromorphia > Dasyuridae > Sminthopsis > Sminthopsis crassicaudata. The sequence continues at coordinate 33,728,644 of NC_133623.1, forward strand.
GGCCAATACTGTCAAGCCAACAATACCTACAGAGAAGTGTGACCTTGGCAATCAATTGTATGACTTTGAGCTGTGGAGATAGCCAAATTCGATAAGTTAGGCCCCAGAGGAGATTTCTGTTTATCTCCAACGATCCTGTTGGCCCTCCAGATAGGCTCAATTGCCAACTTTCTACTTTACTTTGTATTATATTGACTGCTCAAAATTGTTTCCCTATCATCGCCCATATTTTCTTGCACAGCTGCAGTCTACACCCATCTCACATTTCTCTGACTTCTCATAACCTATGTATTCATTCCTAAATTGTCATGTATTATTCCAATCTCCCAAACTAGATTGTAAGCCTCTTGAGGTCTGAACACATTTCTCTGTCTCTTGTATACCTGCCAATGCTGTGAATATAGCCGAGGTTTAATAAGTACTTGATGAGGTGGAAAGAGTGCTGAATGGAGAGGCAGAATTCCTGGCTGTAAAGTGAAGGGGCTAAGCAGATGATCCCTAAGGTACCTTCCAGCTCTAAAATTTTCCCTGAGTGTCTAATTGAATTGATGTTTATGTGATACAATAAAAAAGTTACACCATGTACCCTGCTTCAAGGTTCAATGAAAGACTTAATAGATGAGCTGGTTATCAGTGAAGTATGTTCCAATGATTCTGTGGTGCCTGGGGAAGTTTAGTGTTACAGGGGAGAACCAGATTTAAAGTGTGAGGATCTGAGTTCAAATCCTAACTCTGTTGCTTGCCACATGCATAACCTCAAGATCACTTACAGACTCTGGCCTTCGATCCCCTTATTGCCAATAGATCACACAGGTTCCCTCTAGCTGTAAATCTATGATCCTACACAGCCATTCCGTTACAATGGTTGAACTTATACAGCATGAAAATAAACCATTTAATCAGTGAAAAAACAGGCAAATTTTCTATCTGATATGAAAACAAAACAATTGATCAATCGACAGAATTTCCTCCAGGTCAACTGGCTATTTTGATCAAACTTGGAAAACACCAGCCAGCAGGAGACTGTATAATACATGCCCATAAAATCACTCTTCTCCCAGTAATTGTTAAGGTAGAAACTATAATTTCAGCATCAATTCATGGCGAGTTAAAAAGTATTTTTTCTGATTTTATTTCTATTGACTTTAAAATAATCCACCTTATTGCTATTCCCAGGAGCTATTTTGCCTGGAAAACATAAAATCCGATTCCAAATACATGATTTCAGAAAGGCCAACAAGAAGACTAGTTTCTATATCTGTTTTTCACTGAAGAGGGCATCTCCTTCAGCATCTCCCAGTGGAATACTTTCTCCAATGCATTCGGTGGACACTCAAGAGGAATTTGTTGGGTTCAACTAGAGGGAACACAGAGCACCAGTATTTTGAAAAACAAAACAAAACTACGCCACGTAACATGGTAATAGCATGTTGGAGGTCGCTTCCTTTTGCTTATAGCTGAGACTTAAAAAAATAAATGAAGAAGGGAATGAGGGATGTTTAATGTCTAACAAAAACAAAATATGTGTTTCCTTACCCTATTTTCCCATTTGTAACTGGGTAATCTTAAGCCCTTAAAAAACATTCAGAAAAAAAAAAATCTTTGGGCCCATCACACATTTCTCCCACCATACAGGAACTACTGAAAACTCAAACCAGAGTTTACTTTAAATCATTAGTTGTTTGAGGTTTTCGTATGAAGCAAAACACATGCACTATCCATACTAAGAGATATCATTCCATATACTGGGCTACCCCTAATCAAAATCAGATTTCACAGGAAGGGCTATTGTCAACTCAGCTCAGAGCTCATCATTCAACTGAAACTCCCAGATCATTTTTCTCTGCCCAGTAGGTCAGGAGATGTTCACAGCTCAAGTCATAGATGAGATTTACTTTAAAGTAAATTCAACAATTCTGAGTATCGCCTACCCTGTCCACCATGTAAACTTCAACAGGCTTTGAACATGCAGATAAAACTCCACTCAAGTTAAAAGCACCAAAGTTTGACAGAAATGCAACCTAGTGCTGGGCCTCAGTTTAACGGTTAGAGTAATTTACGGTGTGGATCTGCTATAGTTAAGTAAAACAAAACAAAACACAACAACCTTTCAAGGCGAGCAGAAGACAGGAAAATGGGCTGACCTTCTGCCTTTGGAACAGCCTTGCTCTATATCTGCCTTCTAGCCTACTGACACACTAAGTTTACAAATACAGACAAGTCTTTCGAGTCGAGAATCGGGATGAGGTGGATTTGACTCCTACCTAGGCACCAACTCTGGAGCCTGACCAAATCATTACACTGGAACCTCACTTTCACCTACCCAGTGGAGATTATAACAGCACCTACTCCAAGGGAAAGCCTAGAGGATCAAATGAAAGGACACATGTAAAGGGCTCTGCTAACCCTAAGGCACCAGGGAAATGTGAGCTATTATTATGGAACAAAATTGTTTTTCCTTCCCTCTTTCTTTTCCCCATATCCTTTAAAGTTCCCAGAAATAGGATTCAAATAGCAGCTCTCCCTCTCAGGAGCCTCTGATTTTCTTCCCTTTTAATTGTCTTCTCCTGCCAGCATTCTTTTCTGGGAAAGAGGTCAAGTTGGTCTCTTGGCTCAATTGGAGAATGAATCCTCAAACAATGAACACATTATACAACCTGTAGAGGAGCAGCAGGAGGGGAGTAGTTATTAGGCACATATCGTATGGCCCTTGGGTTTACCTGTCATGATAATAATAGGTGATCATTCATAGAATATGTTAGTTTCCAAAGGGCTTTATATACCCGATCTCTTCTGATCCTCACAAGGATCCTGGGAGGCATTACTATTCCCATTTTAGTGATTTGCTGGATTAGGGAAAAAAACCATGGATTTGAGGATTGAAAAAGCAAATTACCCATTGTGGGACCTCAGTTTCCTCATTTGTAAGATAAGGGGATTAAACTAGATAGATGATCTTTCAGATCCCATCCCACTGTAAAGAGATGATTTCATCTATGGGGTTCAAGAGAGATAAAACAAGCCTGCCCTTCTCAAAGCTATGACGTGTCCACAGAGGGATATGAGGCCAAAGTTTCAGGACACCAAGTCAAGCACTCCCCCCACTACATCATGTTGATTCTCTACAGCCACTGAACTGCAGAGAGATTTATTATCAGTACATTGGCATATTTCTTGAATACTGAGCAAGGGACTGAGGGTTATACAAGATACTGTTCCCTAGAGGTCAGTATTGTGGCTTTAAAAATCAGTACAACATTCCCCCGTAAAACCCCCTCTGCTTCAGCTTGACTCACAAAACTTCTCACTAGTCATATTTTTATTTCAATCAAGAAATAAAGATAGAAGATTTTCAAATTTTCAGACTCTACACTTGGAAGAATAATTGTCCAAGATTTCAATCAGCTTTCTTCTCATATGCTTTTGCATTCATCAATCCCCATCAATGGGATATATAGACATAAATATAAACGTATTGTGAGTCTGCAGCATGGCACAACCAATATATTATTTTACAATACATCTTGATCTGTCAAATCCCCTGTAATACACAATTATTATGTTTACCTAGGCATACAACAGAACTATCATGTTTCAGTAGGGCCTACTTATAGAAAAATTATATGTTCCAACCCATGTGGGGCAAAAAGCAACCAGCTCCTCAGGCGTAATTTAGTTAGAGCATAAAATGAAACCGGAAATTCATTTTGTGAGTCCCCCTGTTTAAGAGAAGCTATTATTTGCAATTGTCTTATTTCTAACAGTTCTTCTGGTAACAATCATGGAAGGAGAGAAATTAAGACAGGGTGAGAATTGAAAGGGGTTTGGAAGAATATGGACATCAATCAGTCTAACCCTTCATTTGAAAGGTGAGCAAACTATGGGGGAAAAAGGGCAAATGGCTGCTCCCTGGGCATGCCATCAGTCAGTGGCAGAACCAGGATCGGTCTTCTTCCCACTTTCCCAGGCTTCCTGAAGGAGTCTCCCATTCTACTTTGATTTGGATTTCTCTCCCTTTTCCCATCCCCAAGAGATTGTACTTAAAAGGGCAGATCTCTCCAAGCTGTTCAGACAGAGCAAGGAGGAGGAGTGACACTGTCTGCAATCCATTGGACTTCAGCAATCAATGCACAGATATTTTAAACCTTTTTTTAGCTCCGGTCCCCACAACACCAAAACAGCAAGTTGAAAAGTAAAAAAAAAAAAAAAAAGTTACTCAATGCACCCACTGCTTTGTCTTCATGCCACTAATCAACCAGCCGGACTGACTTTGGTCACTGAATCCAATGACCTGACTGGGTGGTCCGGCATCCTAGAGACACAAGCCAAGTCTGTTAATCAAGGGCATGGTCTCACTCCATCTGAAGGCCACAAAGGCCAGGGCCTCTCTATTGTTCCAGGGAGAACTCTTTTTTATTTGTTGAAATTTTTAGGCAAATGTGAACAATTCAAATCATTTTAGCTATCTTTAAATTTCACGTGGAAAAATCATCTCGGTGAATAAAAGACATGAAAGGAGGATTCATTCCATTAAAACCGTTTGGAGTCCACAAAAAGCAGCATGTTTCAAAACAATGTGATTTTCTTCCACCCACAAAATACTTCAGTGCTGTGGCTCCTATCTGTGTAATGACTGATTTATTACTGAGATAGTCATTTTCCAACTCTATTTATATATTTTAAGTTGTTAAAGGCTCGACTGCATCATTAACAAAACAATTCATGTATCATTTAACTGATTTCTCACACAGGGATCCTTTTCTTCCCTGTCCAATGGAGGTGCTTTCAAAATCTTCAGACACTTGATTGTTTTGCTTTTTTTTTTTTTTTTTATTATTCCCTAGGGGGAGCAGGGGACCTTCTCTTCTACCTGATCCATCCTTCCTACCCATCTATCCCAAACTCTCCAAAATGCTTTAAAAAATGGCTAGCATAATTGGCAAACATTTGAGAATGTATAGTAAATTAAATATAATTATTCTTCCTCTGAATGGATGACAAATATATACAGACAGGGAAGGTGCGTGGGTTGGGGAGAGAAATCATCCAAAGCTACGGATATTAGTTAGAACCAGCTGTCTCCGTCTCTGATTCTGTCTCCCTCTCCGTGTGTGTGTGTGTGTGTGTGTCTTGTGTCTCCTCTCTCTCTCTCTCTCTCTCTCTCTCTCTCTCTCTCTCTCTCTCTCTCTCTCTCTCTCTCTCTCTCTCTCTCTCTCTCTCTCTCTCTCTCTCTCTTCTGTCTCCCTCTGTCTCTCCCTCCCTCGATGGCTCTCTCTCCTTTGCTCCCTCCCTCCCCTCTCTCTCCCAAGAAGCAAAAACATATCCAGGTTTGCAAGGGATATCATGGGGGATGTCATCTCTCCATCGCACAGCCCTTTCTCTCCTAACGGCTTTTTTCTAATATTAAGAATTGTAGTTCACAAGGCCTCTGAAGCCGTCTGCGCCAAGAAGGCAGTGAGAAGGAGCTCTTGTGCTGCTGCAGTGTGCAGGGGAGAGCTCAGGCTGAAGCTGGAACAGTCCACCTTTGTGTGGAGAGCAGGGTCACCGGCTCCGGGCTCAAGGAACGGGGTGAAAGGGGGCGCGCCGCTCTCCAGCGGCCAGCGTGCTTCTGCCTTCAGACACAAGACAAAACTGGCCAGCACATGGCCTCTTCTCAGCTTTGACAACCACACACGGACCTTTGAACTTTCTATTTATATCCCAGTGGAGTGAGTTGAAGTCTCTTCCTGTCCAAGTGCCAGTTTACTAGCTCGGCTCTAATTAGGCTACTTGGGAGACATCATCTAAAAAGTAAAAACAATTGATTCGGGGCTCTTCTTCTCCTGACAAGATCACTTAGCTCCCCATCTGCACCACTGTGCTTGGAGCTTTTCTTTTAGAAGAGTTTGCCTTGCCCATTAAAGATGGGCTGACATTTGGGTTGTTTTTTTGTTTTTTTTTTTTTCTTCCCCAAAATGGACCCTTTCTCTGCTGCCATTTGAAAAACTAAAGGAGAAGCTCCCCGGCCCTGCTACTCCGCCCCCCTTCCCCCCCCCTTCCCCCAAGGCAAACCTCAAGCTGGGACAAAATAGCAGTACACTTCTTTACCACCAATGGCCCTGAATGGCTTCATATCTGAGTTGCTTTTCTGAGCTTTTTTGCTCTAGTAGGTGATTAAAGGTATCACCGCTTCCCAGAGAGAGGTCCAAATCCAGCCACGGGGGCCGGGGGCTTCAAAATGCCATTACCTTGGTGACCACTGACAAGCCTACAGAATGATTTAAAAGGGGAAAAAAAAATCAGCTCTCTCTCTCTCTCTCTCTCTCTCTCTCTCTCTCTCTCTCTCTCTCTCTCTCTCTCTCTCTCTCTTTTTTTTTTTTTTTTTTTTTTTCAAAGACCATGGGGTCTCAGGCACAGGAGATTTTCATTTTCTTTTATCATTCCTTTCACACACTAGTTTATATTGAAAAATCTTACTCAGGTAAATGTTACTTATTCATGCAGAAATCTCGCAGAACTTGAAGCTTGGCCCTCTAATCCAGCCCAGGGCTAGATAGATCCATTAAAGGATTTCTGCAGTTTTTAAAAGCCAGCAATGTGTATTCTAAAGCACAATGTGAGGGGAGGGAGTCCCCCGGGAGTCGTTTTCACCCCATTTTCTCCTATTTATTCATACATGGGGCTCTAAACATATATGGGGCATACTTTTTTGTATACAGATAAACGGAAGCACAAGCTCATGAAATAAAGGTGTAGGCCTTTCCTGGCAGTTATCGAGAGTGTTAAGTTCCACCAGTGAAGCTAAAGCCCCCGTCTAGAGGAAAATAAGCTTTCCAATGTTGACAGTATCACGGGTGAGGGTCACACATGCAAGCTAGCTGCTACTGAGTGGGAATAAATATAACGGGCAAATTCTGGGCTGTCTAGAGAGTTGGAATATGATTTGATGTCAGGGCTGGTTTTCAGGGTCAGAATTCCTTTTCTAGTCCTCTAACACTAATGACACATTACAGTCACCTGAATAGCAAGCTTTCATTGCATTTAGCAGGGTCATCTCTTCTTATTTTCTTAGTAGTGGGGGGGGGGGTTTACACAAGTGTACACCAGATGTTTATAAAGGCAATCACATAAAGCAAGCATACTAGTGAATAGAACAAAAAAAAAAAAAAAAAAAAAATTAACTAAAAAAACAAAACCCAGAAACAGGAGATAGAGTATGTTTTCTAACAATGAGTGTAGGCAAAATACATGCTTATCTACGTATACATCTTACACCAAGTGATAGAGTAGGCTCCCCCTCCTGCATTGCCCCCCCCCCCATGGAGGGGCTAGAGGCATATATGATCTTAAAACAAAGATTAGTTGGAACTCCAGAGAAATGAAGGTGTTGCATTTTGCTCTAAGAAAAGGTAAGAGAACAAGAATTTTCATCCATTTCAGAAAAGAAATCAGAGCAATGTGAATTGCTCTTTTGGATTAAAAGAGGCTGAAACAGAAAGAAAATCCAAATACTGTGCTTAGACATTAAAAAAAAAAAAAAAAAAAAAAAAACACCAAACCAAACCCATACCTGCTGCCTGTTTAACATTTTTGAACTACACCCACCATCTTCAGTTGTAACTGTGTCTATTAAATTGATGATGTTACCCACACCGTATATTAGGCAAATTGTATGCAAATAGCAAGACAGTACTTATCAGCTGCCTGCGAAATGAATTAGTGCAGCTGAGTACAGATACTGTGCAGAAGCATAATATTTAATTGAGGAGTGATTTTATTGTGATTATTACTGTTAAATAACAACAGCATGACTATTAAACATTGTAGTCTAATGTTTTATGTGTAGCTGATAAAACCCTGCATGAGATCAAAAATGCCTTCCAGATGAATATTGATACTGTGTAATTGGTGTTTTCAAGGATTTACATGGCAAGGCTGGAAAATAAAAGATGACAGGTATTTAAATTCTGGTTATCTTAGATTTGCAACTGAAGCAGTGTGGATCAGTAAAATATAAGTGCCTAAGTGTATGACCCTTTTCTCCAAAAATTGAGTAAAAACATCAGAGTAGCAAGGAGACTGCAAAAACCTACAGCCTTTGGGGCCAAGATATGACTGCATTTTTTACATTAAAAAAGACCTTTTACTCTCATTTCTGGCTGGGCCATTAGCTGATTTCAATTCAAGTGAAAAGCCAGTAACCAGGCTTGGAATTCTAAATTACCCAAAATATCTAATTTACTAGAATGAAAAAGATAAATGACACAACAGCTTAAATTGCAGGAGCAGATTAAAAGAAAAAAAAGAAAAAAAAAGGTAACATTTGTCCTGGAGAAAGAAGCAAAAATAAAAAGATAGACAGGTAGATAAATAAATAAATGAAGTTGATGTGCCCATATGTATCAATTTCCCTGCTCCCTCCTGACCTCTGTTCAAGCCTTAGGCAACGGGTATACCATATTTTCCAGAATGTGCACAAACCTTCCCATCTGAGCTATCTGCACAATGCAAAAGCCTGAGGATGTTTGGGGGAGGGAGAAGAGAGGACAGCGTTAAGTCAGTAATTATTTGTACTCTTATATTAGATTGCCCCACTTCAGGACTACCAGAAATCGCATTCTCCCCTTAATCAAAAACAACATGGGGCGCCAAATGAGCAAATATAGTTCGTACAAGAAGTCGCATCATTTCCTATACTAGGAAAGAGAACTTATGAGAAGCAAAGTGGAAAGGAAGGGGTGTCGTGTGTGTGTGTGTGTGTGTGTGTGTGTGTGTGTCCTGTTTGTCTGTCCCTGATTGTCTGACGGTCCAAGGATGCTCATGTATGTGACGAGGGGAGCAGGGCAGGGGGTGCACGCTTGTCTCTTTAAAATCCCTTTTTAAAAAAGCCCAGCAAGATATAGAAGCCCCCTTAAAGTTAAGCCATCTATCGGAGGAAGCATTAGGTATCTCTGCCAGCTGAAGGCACGCAGAGCCCGTGAGGAACAAAACCCGAAAAGGGGGAGGGGGGAAGAGGGATGGCTCAACACCCCTAAGCATTATCAAACTGCATTTTTTAATACAACTCTCCTAACTTGAAAAAAAACAGAGCCCGAAATCTGCCCCGTAACCCCCCTCTTCCTATCCTCCTCCCAATCTAAGATGGTTTAAAGCAAGTAGGAAACACTTGGGGGTTTCTCACTCACTCGGCCCCCCCCCATCTCTTCACCCCCTTAACAAAGAAGCCCCGCAAAGAGGAAAAGGATTAGGAAAAAATATACAAGACCTGGCAAAACGAGGGGGGAAAACAAAACCCCCAAACAACAAAACCCCGAAACCTACCACTGCTGTTCCAAGTCCCAGTCCCTGAAAAAGTCGAATAGATCCATAGCGGTGGCTGGAGAGCCTCTCCAGAATTGCTGGCGGCTGCCCCCGGCTCGGCAGCCGGCTCCTTGCCCCGGCTCCAAGTGAGCGGCCAGCCTAGGCTAGCGGCACCGATCGCCTGAGGAGACTCGGCCGGCCAGCGCGCTGCCCGCAGTCCGAGTGTCCGTCCGCCGGCCGCGCTGCCCCTCGGCTGGCCTCGCGAGCGGAGTGCAACGGCCAGCGGCACGAGGCTGAGGGCGAGGTGGCGCGAGGCGCCCGCGCCGGCTCTCGCCCTCTCCGACTGCCTGGCTCGAGCTCTCACTCCCCGCGCTACAATGCTACGTATGCCCGGCTCAGGCTGCCGCTGCTAGTGCTGCCGCCGCCGCCGCCGCCGCCGCCGCCGCCGCCGCCGCCGCCGCCGCCGCTGCTGCTGCTGCCGCTGCTGCTGTTGCGGCGGCTATTGCCGCCTCAGCCGCAAGCTCAGCCGGCCGGCTGACTGCCTGCAGAAAGAGGCAGGAGCGGCAGCAGCACCCTCGGCAGAGGCGGCAGCATCACATATACACATTCACGCAGACACACGCGCGCGCGCGCGCGCGCACACGCACGCACACACACACACACACACACACTCACACACACACACACACACACACACACACACACACACACACACACGCGCGCACACACACACACACACACACACACACGGGGGGGGGGTGTGGGGGTGGAGCCTGTTCAGTCAGAAACTGCGATGTGGAGCCCACACATTATCTTCTCCTAATCGGCCCAGGGGCCCCGAACCCCTACGGGGTCCTGACGGGGCCTCTGGCTACACCTTTTTCAAAACCAGCAGCTGGTAGGCGGCGGGGGGAGGGGGTGAGGAAAAGGTACGACGCGGAGTGGGGCAGAGGGTCCGCCGAACCCCCGCTGTTGGTTACCTGGCTCTCAGCAAGCACCCCCTCCTCCCCAGCACTCCGAGGTCCGGGGCTCTTTTGCTGGGAAGAACAGAGGAAGCGGCTGGAAAGTGTCACGGGCAGCAGCAATGCCGGTCCTCGGGGCTGCAGCCTTCCCAAAGCCCGTGGAGAGGGGCACGGGGGGAGCACGGGCGGACGCACAAAGTTCCAGGGCAGCGTGGCGGCCTGCACGCGCCGCCCCGGGCGCGAGGCGACCCAGCAACAAGCATGCCGTTAGCGCCTGGCTGCCCGGCGAGGTTCTGACATTGTGGGACAGGAGATATACCGCTGAAAAAACGGTCCCGGCTCTCCGAGAGATTTGGATTTCGCCAAGGGAGACCGCCACAAACTGACACCGGGAATAGGAGACAGAAAATGGCTCTGAACAAAACCGGGGGTTCCAGAAGGACAGCACCTCGCGAGCCAGAGCAGACAGACAGGAAACCAAGTGGCGTGGGGGACGAAAAGTGGCCGGGCAGCTGGCTCGAAGATGCGTGATGAGGCTGGAAAGGGACTCTGCGGAGAAAGGCTCCGCAGGGAAGTTCATGCTTGCTCTGCAGCCCACGGCCGAGCATGTCCAGCTCCAGCAGGGCTGCCTCTGTCTCCTGCCAAGTCCGGGACTGGGACAGGGAAGCCCAAGTGCGGGATGCAGGTGCCACCCGTCCGGCGCCAGGTGCCTTAGGCAAACGCTCGGGAAAACGGATTCGAAGCCTGCATCAAAACGAGCTGCTTAAGCTTCTCTATTCAGGGGTCTTTCGAGTTTGGGGGTTGATTCCCCCCACACACCATACATCAGCCACCCCACCTCATCTTCTTCCCAGGTTCAAATAGCTTCCCTGCCTTCTTCCCACCAGGTTAATACCACTTAATCACTCGTAAGGGTCCTCAGTCTCCTATTTCAAAGAGGCAGGTCAAAGTAGAACAAAAAGATAAGAGGATCGAGGTTCAAACCAGGAAGCCCAGAGGAGGGAGACCTGTCAGACTGGGGCCTCCCGTCCAGGCCTCCTGCCTCCCAATCCTCCGCTATTTCCTCTAGACCAAGCTGCTAGGAAATGGAGGAGGCCCATCTCCTACCTTCAGGGCCAATGTCAACCCAAGGGGCTACCGCATTCACCCCAGCAGATAATATTTTAATGCACTGACAGATACCAATAAAGTTTTTAAATAATAATAAGAGATTCTATAAAATGAGAGAAACTCGGATTTCAAAAGGGCTGTCCAAGCTACCGAGTCCAATCTGTCCCCGATCTGTTGCATGTCCCCTTAGGATGCTCAGCCAGCCTACATCTGAAAAGGTCCAGTGAGCGATAGAACACTGAAGTACTCCTGAATCAGCCCACTGGACTTTGAAAGAGAGGAATCCTTCAGTTTTTCTTTACACTAAGCAGAGATGGATTGCTGTCTAACTTCCTTTTACTCCTAGTTCAGCCCTCTAAAGCAAAAAGGAAGGAAGGAACCAGACATTTATTAACCATCTGTTATGTTTCAGGCGGTTTACAAACATCATCTCATTTGGTTCTCACCATATCCCTGAGAAGCAGGTACCATTGTTATTCCCATTTTACAGTTGAGGAAACTGAGACAGACCGAGGCTCAATGACTTGTCCCAGGTTACATAGATAATACACATCTGAGACAGAATTTGAACTCACATCTTCCAGTAGTTAGCACAGTGGCCGGAACATTGTAGGCACTTAAAATGCTTTTTTTTTTTTTTTTAAATGCCAGACCTGGCACTTCATGCCACCTAGACCAAATCTGGCCACTTTTCTATGTCACATGATGTCAGATACTCGAAGATAGTTTTAATGTTCTTCTTAAAAGTTTCCCTTCTAAAGCTAAATATTCCCAGTTCTGCCCATTTATCTTCCTTGTGGCATGGTTATGAGTACTCTTAGCATCCTGGTAACTTTAAAGTACTTTCATTCTTATCTCACTTAATTTTCTCTTTTTAAACTGAAATATAGAGGTAGGCTTCTTTTTTGTTGTTTTCTTTTCAAAGATTACAGGATTATAGAAATAGTGATGAAAAGGACCTAAGAGGATATCTATAACAACCCTTTCTTTTTTTAAAGATAAGAAAATCGAGGCCCAGGGAGGTTAAAAGATTTGCCTGAGCTTACATACAGTGCTGAAGTCTGAATTAGGGTGCAGGTCTCTTCTTTCTAGAAGTCCATGCTCTTCATCAGTTCTAAACACAGGCTTTCAAGGAACGGAGCACATCTATTTGTTTAAAAAGCACAACTCTGGCCAATTACAGATGCTTAATACTCATTGAGAATTAGGATGAGCCAGTAATTAGTTATTAACAGAAGAAAATCCTAACGTATTTAGAAGGGGGATTCTGGACATGTTTTCTTTTTAGAAAAAAATAATAGCTTTTTATTTTTCAAAATACATGCAAAGATAGTTCTCAACATTAACCCTTGTAAAACTTTTGTGTTACAAATTCTTCTCCCTCCTTCTTCCCCTAGACAGCAGGTAATCCAGTGCAGGTTAAACACAGAACATGTTTTCTCTAGCTTTCTTGCTTTAAGAGAGTGCAACTTTCCAAGGGCAGTTAGTTGGTATGGTGGATAGAGCACCAGTCCTGAAATCAGGAGGACCTGAGTTCAAATTCAGACCCTTACAGTTCTTGGCTGTGTGATCCTGGGCAAGTTGCTTAACCCAGTTGCCCCAGGAGAGAGAGAGAGAGAGAGAGAGAGAGAGAGAGAGAGAGAGAGAGAGAGAGAGAGAGAGAGAGAGAGAGAGAGAGAGAGAGAGAAGGAGAAGGAGGCAGGGAGGGAGGGAGGGAGAGAGAGACAGAGAGACAGAGAGACAGAGACAGAGAGACAGACAGAGAGAGAGCCTGCAACTTTCAAGGAAAAGAAAAAAAAATATGTTGGAGAGGGAGAAAAAAAGAACACTCCATATTTAGATGGCATAGAAGATATTTATGTCTCCATCACCCTTATATTTTCTTTTTTATTCGTAGTAGAAAGGAAAACAAACAAGCAAACAAAAATCAGATAATCTTGGTCAACAAGCATCTGTTAAGTGCTTACTATGTACCAGGCACTGAGGACAGAAAAATGACCCCAAACTAATCCCCAGCAGGGAGGTGAGTATATTGGACTGTACTGTGCCATACCGAGATGGCAGGAAACTTCGAGAAGGTTAGAAAGGTAGAAAGGGGGAAGCTTATAAAGAGCTCTAAATGACAGGCAAGTTTATATTTGCTCCCTGAGATCATAACATACCATCTTTGACTTCTCCCTAGCACTCTCACCCCCAAAATCCATTGTCAAATCTCATTGTTTCTACCCTTGCCTCGTCTCTCCCCATTTCAATCATAAGGAACCACTGGAGTTCACTGAGAGCATGTATGATATGGTCAGATTATATTTAGAGAAATCATGCTTCAAAGTATGTTATGTTAGGATTTTCTTCTGATAATTATCTATTGGGCTTATCCTCATTCTCCACTATGATTAAACACATCAAGTTTCAGGACCAGATAGATGAGAAAAAAGGCATTACCCTACACAACAATAGGAAAATTGGGGAGATGGGAAGGAACTGGGGAGAAAGATAAGCCATGATACTGCAGCTGGGAGACATCCATTTCCAGATGTCCAAAAGCCAGTTGGGTACGTGAGAATACAGTTCAGAAGAGCCACCAAAAGGCACCATTTATTACGCCTCTTCTTCCTCTTCCTCCTGCTACTACCATCTACTACTACTATTTGCTACTGCTACTGTTACTACTGCTGCTGTTACTGCTGCAACTATTGCTATTGCTGCTGTTGCTGCTGCTACTAATGCTATTGCTACTGTTGCTGCTGCTGCTACTACTACTACTACAACCAGTTTTTCTATATTGCTAGCATTTGTTATGCATAGCCCTGCTTCCCCCTCCCCCTATAAAAATGTATGTATGTATGTATGTATGTATGTATATGCACACACATATATGTATGCATATAAAATCTCATATGATATTGTAAACAAATGCCTGGGTGACTGGAAAAATACAAGCAGGCCTGGGAGAGATCAGGAGTGGAAGTAACTCAAGGGACCAGAAGAAAGGATATTCTGATCATGGCTCAGTATTATTTGAGCAAAGTCTCTTAGTAGTTCAGTGGAGAGGGAAGTGGGATAAATCCACATTACAATACAGGTTTTTCCCACTTACTAGACATGTAACATTAGCACCGAGTCAATTAACCATTCAAGCCTCGGTTTCCTCAACTGGAGGAATAAGGGGACTGGATTAGATGACTTCGGCCACCATTTTCCATCTCTAGCCCCACGACTCCTATGATTCTGAGATAGTGGCCAAGGAAATAGAAACTGCAGAATAACTTTTTCTGTGAGTTCCCAACCTCACAACCAACTTTTACCAAGTATCTATGTGTCCAGGACAGTGCCCAGAGTAAAGATTATCATAAAAACAAAGAAAAAAAAAAACAAGTTCCCTGCTCTCAAGGAGCTTACATTCTATACCCAAGGTATGAAATGTTTTTTTTTTTTTTTTTGTTTGTTTGTTTTTGTTTTTTCTCCCAAGGTATAACATGTTAACCTGCAAACTGATACAAGGGAGAATGGGATGGAGCTAAGATAGAATTCCAATACAAGAGAACAGCTGTAAGTGTACTTTTGCCCCTAAGGGGCTAACAGGTTTTACTTCTCTTCACCCAGTGTTTTGTCTGGCAAGGAAAACTGAGTATTTCAGCCATAAATCTGTTATTCTAACTCTTTGTCTCATTGCCCCTCCCCCTCCAAAGTAACACTTTCCCTAATAGAAGGCAATAAGGAGGACTATCACATATTGTTCACTGGAAAGAGAAGATGTCTGAGGGTGAGAGAATATCAGTCGCTCTCTTAACTCAAAAGTTGGCAGTAGGAGAAGTAAAGCAGGTACTAATAAGTAAAGCAGAAAAAAAAAAAAGGAAGGAGAGATTCTGTTTTTAGTCACAGAGGGTTAGTTCCTTCTCTTTGACCACATCTGTTATTCACATTCATAATATTTAAACTGGCAGGAACCTTACAGTTAATGTAATCCTACCTTTTTCATTTCACAGAACAGGAAACCGAGGAAAGGTAAATGACTTATCCAACATCAAAAAGTTCCTGAGCGCCAGACTCAGTATTTGAATCTGAATGCTGAAGACCTGAATTTCCTCAATGCCAGGGGTTTTGACTCTTAACAAGTCACCCTCCACTCTCTGTGGCCTGTTAGTAAAGGCTGAAAGTGGGATCAATGATTCTAGAAGCAAAGTAACTCCTTCTAGAAAGTCAGCAAGATATAATGAAGAGAATTATGAATTTAGGAGTCAGGAAGACCTGGGTTGAAATTCTACTTCAGATACAAGTTGTAGAACTGTGGGTATTTTACTTCCATGAAAATCATTCTGTTCATCTGTAAAATGGGGATAATAATGCCAGACATTTCCATCTTAGAGGGTTATTATGAAGCTCAAGGGACAAAATGAATTTAATCAATTTTTCAAACTTTAGATGCTAATTATATGTCAGTGTTTATCATCAACACTATCATTATTAAACTAGAGAGTTCTTTATAGGAACCACAAAGATCCTTCATCTTCTTGTTAGGGTTAATATCATTGTAAATTCTGGTTGGGGAATTCTGAAGAAGCTGTCATCTTTTTTTTTTTTTTCCCCAGAAGAATCTCAGAAGCTCTCCTCAGGTTCAAAGCACCTTGACTCAACAATTTCATGCCAATTTTAAAACTTAGAATGAAGAGTCTCTGCCTTCTTTTCTTCTTCCTGTCCATATCTCATGTTGCTAACCATCCGAGAAATATCTCATTAAGGACAGAATGGTCATATGATAGCCACCTTTCCCAAGAAAAATAGCAACACAGAAATATTAGGGCTCAATTCATAGAAAAGAAAAGAAAAATAATTTTTAAATCGCACAGGCTGAAGACAAACAAAGATGGTGGAAAAGGAGGAAGCAGTACCAACAAATCCTTCCTCAGAATAACTCCAAGTAAAATCTAAAAGAGAGTAGACCAAGTCAAGATTTGGACATGTAAGAGAAAAAAGTCACAGTGAGTAATAGTTCTAGTCCAAGTCAGTGTAGGGAGATAGATGTCTGTAGACAAATGGGATCAGAGCGTGGACACGAAGGTGTCCGCATTAACAGACAAAGCAGTAGGAGAACCCCAGAGAACACAAAACTGAAACAATCAAGTCCCAGACATTTTCTCTAGTTGGGCTCAAAGCCTGGCTTGAATACAAAGTAATAATTCAGGAAGTAAGGCTGGAACTCTGAATAAACAAAAATCTCTCACTATAAAGAACTATTGTGGTAAAAGTGATGCCCAAGCCACAAACCCAGAAAACAATGAGTCCATAAAAGATATACTAAAGCCTCAAGGAAGAGAAAAGCTTGGGCACAAATTCAATGAGAATTCCTGGAATACATTAAATTAGTTTTAAATAATATTTTGTAATAAAATGAAAGCATTTGAATAGAAAAAATTTTTTTAAATGACAGCTATAGAAGAAATCCAGAGTTTTCAGATCAAAGCAAAAATATTACAATTAGCCAGGAAGACAGAGTTTGAGAACTGAGAAGACATCATCACGGTGACAAATGATTTAACAGCTATTGCTATGAAGGAATAGAGAGTCTAAAATAAATATTCCAAAAAGCAAAAGAGATGCTTAACACCAAGAGTGATATACCTAACAAACGTGGGCATAATCATTCTTATAGGGGATAAAATGGATCTTTAACGAAACAGGAATTTTCCAAAAATTCCTCATTTTTAAAGAACAGGGCTAAAAGAAATTTCAAAATATAAACACTGGAGTTAAATATATATATATATATATATATATATATATATATATATATATATATATATATATATATATATATATATATATATATATGAGTGAGCAATCAAAAGGGATTTTAAAAGGACTTTACATTTTAATAGAGGGAGATGATTCAAGAGTTCCCTCAGAATGCTAATGTCATCAAGAGTAATAGAGGAAGCTGAACAAGACAGAGCTTGGGAGTGGTTTTATAATTTGCTTATCTTAAAAGAAGGTGGGACAGCAAAGGAAAAAAAATCTCATGAGGGAGATCTAGGCTCTTATTAGTTTTTTGTTCATTTTTGTTTTGCTTTTCTGTTTTCTTATTAGAAAGATCCAAAATTGATTACTATTTAGGCATAGTTTGCATGAGGGAGAAATGAAGTGATGCTATTAATATGCAGGTCTCAACCACTTAGATAACCTATCCAGTGCTTCTTAAATAAAGGAGTAATATGTAAATTCATATAAATAGATTTGCAGAAACTAAAGTTCTGAATTTCTTAGGTCCTACACAGAAGTTACTGCTTAATAGTACTTTGAGTTGGAATAGATTTGAATTATTTATAATAGCTTAATGGTATAAAGCACATTTATATCTGAGGTCCCTTCCATTCCAATCCTCTCATTTTACTTATAAGGGAAAAAAAAGTAAAAGTGGCATTTTTCTGCAAGCCCCCTCCACAAAGGAGGGAAGTAGGGGGGAATTATTGCATATAATTAAGATGTACATGTAGAAAACTATACAAACAAGGAGAAAGGAGTCCGGGAGTAGGTAACATTTGACCTTCACTTTCATCTGATCTTGTTAAACAAAAGGAGAATACACATACTACCTGTTTGGCTGCAGAAATATATTTAACTCAGCAAGGAAAGGAGAAGGGAGACAGAAACAGGGAGAGCAAAGAATAAGATTGAGGGAAGAGTCAGAGAGGAATTAGTCATAAGCATAACAAACTCTAACTACTTCATTCACTGCTTTCACTCCTATATATGTGCTGCTGAATGAAAGTGGAGAAAATCATTGACTGGGCCCATTACAAATTTAGGTTACACAACCTCAACTGGGCCCTCACTGCTACTGGGCAATCCTTCACACATTTTTCTTATCAACTCACTATTCCATTCTTCACTGTTCCAAACCTTTTTATCCCTCCTCAAATCTTTCATAGCTCCTCTAGCCCCTCAGCTGAGAATCTTGTCTCATAATTTACCAAAAAATTGAGGTCATTCATCATAATTTCCTCATCTTCTCTCTTCAATTCCTTTCACTCACATACATTCTGCCACTACCCCCTCTTTGAAAGGGGACCCTTGTTACACGAAGTGGCTTTAGTTCTTACCAAGTGCTTACCATCCCTTCACTTATCCAAGTGATCCTATTCCATTTCTTCTCTTCCAATAGATTGTCTCCTCCATCATTCTCACTTTTTCACTTATTTTTAATTTCTCTCTATCTCCTGGCTCATTTCCTAACTTATAAAACATGCTCATGCCCCACCCCCCATCCTGAAAAAAAAAACCTCACTAGATTCCATTTCCCCACTATCACCCTCTAGCTCTTCAACCATTTGCAGCTAAATTATTTAAAGAGGTCCTCTACTAAGTATCCCACCTTGTCTTCTCTCACTCCTAATTCCTAATAATCTGGCTTCCAACTTTTTCATTCCACTGAAATTGTTCTTTCCAAAGTTACTAAGGATTTCTCAATTGATAAATCCAATGGCCTTTTCTTAATCCACATTCTCCTTGACTTTTATGTTCATTTCTTCTTCTTGGGACTCTTTCTCTCTAGGTTTTTGGGATATTTCTCTCTCTGGTTTCTCCCCTTACTTTCTCTGTCCCTTTTACTGCATCTTCTTCTAGATCATGCAGCTTAATCATAGTTTTCCCTCAGAGATGTATTCTGGCTCCTCTTCTCCATCAGCTCCCATAGGCTGGTCATTCATCTCTCTGTTGATAGTTCTCAAATCTGCCTACTCTGCCTCAGAATCTCTGCTCTTCTCCAGTTTCACATTTCCAACTGTCTTTTATATGTGTTAAACTATATATGTCAGAACTGGAATTCAGTTACTTTTCCCTGCTTACTCTTACTGAAGAAGGCACCATCACTTTCAGGACTGCAAGCTAGGACTAATCCTAGACTCCTTACTCTCTCTCATGCCCCATATGTAATTTGTTGCCAAAGCCTGTTGAAATTTCCCTTTGCAACATTTCTCAAATATGTTGCCTTCCTTCTTCTGGACACTGCCAGCACTCTAGTACAGACCCTTATCACCTCATTCCTGGATTATTGAAATAGCCTTTCCACTTCAATTTGTCCTCCAATCAGCTACTAAAGTGTTTTCCCTAAAGCACAAGTCTGGTCATGTCATTTCTTCCATTCTCAGTAAACTCCTGTGACTACTATCACTTCCATGATAAAGTACAAAATGCTATATTTGGTATAACTTGGTGCCCTCCTACCTCTTCAGTTTTCTTACTTTTATTCCCCAACGTCAACTCTTAGATTCAGTAACACAGGCCTCCTGACTGTTGAACAAACAAAATGCTCCTTCTCTCTGCTCCAAGCGTTCTCTCTGGCTGACCCCATGACTGGAAAGCTCTATTCTACTCAAACTACTGACGTTCCTGGTTTCCTTTAAGTCCCAAATAAAATTGCACCTTCTGTGGGAAGCCTTCTCCAACTATAAACATAACTGATCATATCCAAAACAACAAAAAATCATATTATTATACCAATAGATACATTAAAGATTTTTTGATGAAAATATGGTATCCATACTCATTAAAAAGACCAATAAGCATAAGATAAATTATGCTTTTCTTAAAATAAGTATTATTTATTTAAAGTTAAGAGCAAGCATTACATAATGGCAACAAAGTAGAAGCCTTTTCAAGAAGATCAAGGGTGAACCAACTATGTACATTGTCACCAGTATGCTGTACTAGAAATGCTAGTTATAACAATAAGACAAAAAAAGAAATAGAAGAAATAACAATAGGTAATGAAAAAACAAAACCACCATTTTTTTAGAGAATGGAATAGGTTAGGTACAAAATATACAGAGGTAAATGATCACAGTAATTTACTGTTTGATAAATCCAAAGATCCCAGCTACTGGGGCAAAAACTCACTATTTGACAAAATTGTTGGGAAAACTAGAAATTAGTCTGGTAGAAAGTAGGTATAGACCAACATCTCATACCCTATACCAAAATCAGGTGTATATATAAAGGAGGATATCATAAAGAAATTAGGAGAGCATGGGAAAATTTACCAGGCAAATCTATGAATAGGGAAAGAGTTCATGACCAAACAAGAGACATAGAGAATCACAGGAAGGAGAATGGACCATTTTGTTTACATTAAAATAAAAAGTTTTGGATAAACAAAACCAATGTAGTCAAAATTAGAAGGAAAACGGGAGCCTGGGGGGAAATTTATAATAAGGTTCTTTGATTAAGTTCTAGATTCTCATATACATAAAAAATTGAGTCATTCCCCAATTAATAAATAGTTAAAGGATATGGATAGACAGTTTTCAGAGGAAAAAAAAAAACTGAAGCTATCAATGGTCATATAAAAATGCTGTAAATTGATATTGATAAGAGAAAAGCAAATTAAAACAACTCTTAGGTAATACCTCACACCAATCATATTGTCTAAGATGACAAAAAATGAAAATGCTGGAGTAAATGTAGAAAAATTGGGAAGCTAATACACTGCTAACAGAGCTGTGAACTGGTTCAATCATTCTGAAGAACATTTTGGAATTATATCCAGAGGGCAATACAGCTTTGCATGCTTTTTGACTGAGCAATATCACTACTAGAGCTGTATCATAGAGAAATAAAAAAAAAAAAAAAGGAAAAAGACCTATACAAAAATATTTATAGTAGCTCTTTGTGTGGTAATAAATAATTGAAAGTTGAAGAAATGCCTACCACTTAGGAAATGGCTGAACAAGTTATGGCATATGATTGTGATGAATACTATTATATTATGAGAAATGATGAACAGGGATGCTTTCAGAAAAACCTGGAAAGGTTTACATAAGTTGGTACAAAGTGAAGAAGCAGAACCAGGAAAAAATGTTATACATAGTACAGGGATTGGTGATTTTTTTCTTTCTACAGATCAGACAATTGTTACTAAAGAATTTTAGCCATCTAATCATAATGAACATTGATTAAGAATTTTCTAAAGATGACATTTTTGAAATTTATAGGGAGAACTACTGGATCCTCGCTTACTATCAAACTGCTCCATTCTTAAAAACCAGAGGTCCTTAATCCACAATCTATACTGTTTATTATTATTATTATTATGAACAGACATTTTCATAAGCATATTTCAATAAAATTCATTTTCTTCGTAATCCTATATATTTTATTTTATCTATTATGATTTATAAACATTCAGCTGTACCAAAAGTATATAGTAAGACTGCGGCTACATTGATCTTAATTTCTCTAAATGTGATCTTAGCCTTAATCTTTGACTGACAATGACAAACATATAATGCCTCAAGTTTTTCCCTGGCTACCTTCAGCTCAATGTACTTTGCCCAGAGCAGACCTTCATAAATGTCGCTTTGGCCCAATGGTTCAATCTGACCTGTGAACTCAAGGTCAAAGTCTTTAATACATACTCTTGATGGAATTCACTTAAAATGGTACGCTTCTCAAGTATAAACAATATTGTGCTACTAATGGAGAAAGCTGCATAGGATCAGAGATAGAAAGCTAAAAAGAACTTAAGTCATATAGTCCAGCATGAGTTTTCAGATGAGAAAACTGAAGTTTGAAGAGGTTAATTGTCTTTCCCAAAGTCGCAAAGATATTAAGTATCAGAGGTAGGATTTGAACCTAGAAGCCTCTTTCTCCAGAGTCAGTTCTCTTGCCATTATGCCACGTTGCTACTCGTGAAATGAAATACTTGTTTAATGTGTTTTTCAGAGGAACCTTATAAATTGAAGTTCTCACTGTATATCAAGTGATTAAAACTATTTTATTATTACTCTCTGACTTAAAGGCCATAATAAGTTCCATTAATGGATGATAATGGATTTAAAGCAAGAAAGAACCAGGAGCATTTAAACTGTCTCCCTGGAAGATGATACATTATATGAATTAATCTTAACATTACTGTGTTCATGGTGTGTTTCAAATAGAAATCTTTAATACTATAGCATTCCCACTATTACTTAACATATGCCATATATATTTGCAGTACTTACATGACTAATTCATGTATATCAGTCTTCAACATTTACATGTTTAACTTTCCTGACTTCAACCTTGAGAGTGATTTTGATAGTAACTTCATTTTCGCTTTCAAGTTAGCAACCATGAATATTTATGCCTATGTGCAGTGGAGGAAAAAAGAAAAAGTCAGTTTTTGGAGTGATTGATATCCTAATAGATGCTGCACAGATCTTGTTCATGCCACCAAGATAGAGTAAAGAGCTCCTGGTACATTTGTTGTATATTTTCATTGTTTACCATTAAAATTCAAGTTTTGTGTTATGAATACACCCCTAAAGCTTAGTGCAAGACCTCTGGATTGTAAGCCTAAGCCACAAGCCAGCGATATAATTTAGTGAGAATATAAACGTATTAGATAAACTTCTTGCCATGATATCTGCAGCCACTGTTAGAAAATTATTTCTAGTATTACAGACTTTATGCATTAAGAAAAGGAAATATTGTCTGAAATGTTGAGATGCTAGCAAAAAGTTCAAAGAATTCTATGGAATTACTAGCAAGAAAAAATGTTTTGCATGTTATCAGTTTTATTTTTATATTAGATTTTATGGTTTAGCTCATGGTTAGAAAAAGTGTATAATATCAGAATAAGTATTTTTGTTATAAAAAACTGTTGCAGAAAACTATATTTGAAGTAATCACTAATGAAAAAGTACAGTTTTTCATGATCTCAGGAATCCTGCCTCTTCTTTCCCATAGGCTTAGGACACCAACTTTCATGTTTTTAACTTTCATGATGTTTTCAAGGAATGTTACCCCCACAAAAGTTGATGATTGATTGTAGAGGGAAGTATGTCAATGTCTTGGCAATAATGAATAAAAGCAGTCAGGGTAAATGTTATAATGTTTTTGGGTGGCTTGTTCAATAAGCACCAAATCAAGAATAAGTGAGTTTTTAAAATATTTTTCCCAATTATATATAAAACCAATTATTTTCACATTCGTTTTTAAAAAATGTTAGGTCCAAATTCTCTCTCTCTCTCTCTCCTCTCCCTCATCATTGAAAAGGCAACCAAATTGATATAGGTTATACATGTGGAGTCATACAAAAACATTTATTAGTCATGTGAAAGAAAACACAGACCAAAAAAACACCAAAGAAAATAAAGTAAAAATGCTTCAATTTGCATTCAGACTCCATCAGTTCTGTGGAAGTGGATAGCACTTTTCATCATATATCCTTCAGAATTGTCTTGGATCATTTCATTGATGAGAATAGCTTAAGTTATTCACAGATAATCATTGTGCAATAATTACCTTTTACTGTGTATATTCTTCTCCTTATTCTGTTTACTTCACTTCATCAGTTCATGTAAGTCTTTTCAGGTTTTTCTGAAACCATCTTGCTTGTCAGTGCTTAAAGCACAATAATATTTCACCACAATCATATACTATAACTTGTTCAGCCATTCTCCAGTTGATAGGCATTCCCTCAATTTCCAATTTTTTGCCACCACAAAAAGATCTGCTATACATACTTTTGTTCATATTTGTTCTTTTCCTCTTTTTAAAAAAATCCCTTTGTTATATAGAACTAGTAGTGGGTTTGCTGGATCAAAAATATGCAAGATTTTCATTCTTTTGATGGTGTTTTATTACTTCTTGATATCTCATGGAGTCATTAGCTTTCATTTGCCAAATTCTAATTTTTTCAGGATTCATTTTTATGAGCTTTTGTGTCTCCTTTTTCCATTTGCCCAATTCTACCTTTTAAGAAATTATTTTTTTAGTGAACTTTTGTACCTCTTTTACTATTATGTCAATTAAAGGTTTTTGAGATGTTATTTTCTTCATTGTTTTTGTGCCTCTTTTACAAAGGTCTTGACTCTTTTTCATAATTTTCTTGCATTATTCTCTTTTTATTTCCCAATTTCTTCTCTACCTCTTGGATTTGATTTTTAAAATCCTTTTTGAGTTCTTCCAATAATTCTTTGGGGGTCTGTGACCAATTCACCTTTTTCTTCAAGGCTTTGATTGTGGCTGTTTGATAATATTGTCCTCTTCTGAGTTTGTTTTTGGATATTCTCTGTCACCATAGTAACTTTCAATGATCAGATTTTTTTTTTTGTTTGTTTGTTTGCTTATTTTCCCAGCATACTTTTTTTTCACTTTTAAATTTATGTTAAAGTTGGGCTTTGCTTCCAGGGTGGAGAGGGCACTGTCTTACATTTCAGGATTTTTGTGCTATTTTTGTCAGAGTCAGTTCTTCCAAGATGCTATAATTTAGGAGAGGTATAGTCATTGTCTCCTGGTCTGTGATCTCCTGGTCTATGAGTGACCACAAGCACTCTTTTCCATCAAAGAAATGTGACCAGGGTCCCTGTACCCCTGAGGTCACACACTCTAGTGTGTTAATGTTCCTCCTCCTTGTCCTGAGATTGCAACTCAGAATCGCATGTGGGAAATGCAATAAGTTCTGCAATGAGTATCAGAAAAGAGTTCCTTTTAATCTCCTCATCAGTTGTCCAATCCCCTTACCATCTGTAGGCTGAGAATTCCAGAAACTGCCCCTGGCAAGTCAATTACCCCTGATTACCCCCAAGGACTATTCCTGGCTCATTAGGGTATGACTTGCACAGGTACTGTCTACTCTGGACTATACTTCACTCTCATTCCAGTGAGACAGATGTTTCTTGATGACTTTATAAGCTGACCTAAGCTGGAAATTGTTTCACCCCATCCTTCTATTTTTTTCTTTCCAGTTGAGAATTTATTGTGATGCGTTATTTTAAAGTTGTATGAAAGGGAATTTCAAAGAACTCAAGCAAGTTTCTACCTTCACTCTGCCATCTTAACTCTACCATAATTTTTGTTGTTGTTGTTGTTGTTGTTTTTTTCTTTAAACACTGATTGGACTTTTTGGCACATACTTTTTGCTACCAAATCAACATATTGCATTTTGGGGTAAATTATTATAAATGTTTTGAATAGTACAATCTGGGCTTTGAATAACATATATAAATATCACATATAATGTCATGATGTACCTGGCCCTTCTGATGCTGATCTTTATTTGAAAGAAATTATGGTATTCTTTTATTTTGATATTAAATATGTCATGCTTTTCATTTAAGAAAGATGGAATCAATGTTGCATCAGAGAAGAAACTACTAAAGCATTTTATAAATACAGACTACCTATTTATAGGACAGAAAGACTTAGGATAGGAACTGACTTTTAGTCTCTAGCTTATTCTACTCTCCTTTTGAAAAGAAGGAAGTATGGGAAGCAAAGACAAAAAACAAACAAACCTAGAGAAAATAGGACTAAGGGACTAGAGACTCAAGTGAGGAAGTGGAAAGCATACCGAGGGATAAACCATAACAGCTTATCAAAAAATCTGGACCCATCCAGGGCTGTGATACAGTAGAGTACCTAAGACTAATGTCTACAACATCAGCATGCTGAGAGCCAGCTCAAGGTGATGGGTTCAAAGCCCAGACCTCTTCTACTTCCTAGAAAAAGCTTCTTGTCCTCTTCCAGTTAGCCGGATGTGCTAGCTTGTCTATTCATTATCTGCTGCTCAATTTAGATCTCATTTAGGTACTAAGCTATGAATGTTATTTAAGGCTTAAGGGATAAAGAAAACAATATTCTTTATTGTAGAGAGATGAAAGGTTTGATCAGCGAGAGCTTATATGGGGGCTGGAGTTGTCAGAACAAAGTAGGAGATATGTATTAGACTGTACAAGCCTGGTTTATGAATTTGGAATTCATCTAATCCTAGAGACAATGAACTGGTGAGAAAGCAGATTATAAGCAGTATAGTGTGAGTAAGTGTAATTTCATTTTAAAACTACTAGCATCATTCCTGCTACGCTGTGTTTGAAAGGAAAGCCACTCTCTTGAAGGAAGAGAGAGCTGAAAATCACAACTTCCTTACACTAGCAACTCAGTTGGCCTTGCTCACTAGCACCATCTGCAGCCTATATGAATAATTCATGTACCATTGTAAAGAGTTTGAGTCAATACCTATGGATCCGATTGGCCCTGTCACTTTCCATTGTTGAAAAGAAGATAGTTTGTCTTACATAATCCTTTTGTGATTAATTAACAACTCAAGCTTTCTGTTTAATATTTGATCCAACTTGATCTTTTGTTGTGTTGAAGTTCCTTTGCACATAGGAATCAAACATTTTCTATGACCTTCTTCCATGGGGATTCTCCCTTTATAATTTCCTTGCTTCTGAAACCACCATAGTATAGTTGTTTTTTTTTTTTTTCTTAAATTTATTTTATTTTATCATATTTTTCTATTTTGCTGCTCTGAATCCTTGAATTACCTTAAATTATTGGCTTTTTACTCTCAATTGCTGATTAATCATATAAAAACATTTCATTTCTCTTTATTTTCTAGACTCCATTCTGAAGGTTTCTTTGTTGTCTTTAGCTGAGTGATATGACATTCAAGTATATGTATTGGCTCGATATTCATATGATCTTTAGTTATTCACTGAAGCCACTTTTGCTACGGAGGTATTTGATGCTTGTCCTAAGGAATATTCCCAAATAGCTCTACCATTTCTTCAATAGTTCTTAATATCTCAATATTTATAGTATATAATGCTATGTGTAGATACTGAAATGTTTTTATGACCTTTGTCAAATGAAAGGAGAGAATTCATGATGATTATAAAATATAACTTTCTGGAATGACAGTTTTGGTAGACTTGGTTTATTAATTGAATTCATGCAATCAAGAAAAAAAGGAATTTTGCTAAATTCCTTTCTAAGTATGCCCATCTCCTTTGTAAAAATAATACAAAACACTGATTTTTTGCTATGCATCTCAATTTAGGTAGCATTTCTAAAGTTTGTGGTAAGTGTGCATTTTGAATAACCTAAGATTAAGAAACTTCTTCAGATTTAAGGAATTCCTTATTTTTGATTCATATTCTATCGAACAAAGTGTTAGAAATGAATTTATTTCTTATAATTCCTTTGCAATGATTTGCAAATTGTTACCTTATAACATGGAACTGAAGACGCCACTGATAAAAAGTAGTATTGAGGATTTGCCTCTCACAAAGGCAGCTATAGTAAGATATTGCTCTCTTTACTATACAATTCCAATATTGCTTTGAATAGTACTTGCATGATAAAGGTATTCATAATTTTGGTCTATTTCATGCAAACTTGTAGTTTGTTCACCATACTGAATAGCACCTTCTAAGCCAAAAAAAAAAAAAAAATCCAGCAGGTAGAATACTGATATTTCTGATTTATTCTAATCTATCTAGACTTCTTGTATTAAGAAAAAACAAAGAAATGTCACTTGTTTCTCATATATATATATATATATATATATATATATATATATATATACCAAGCTCACAGCATTTCTGTGTAAGGCTAGGCTGAAACCTTATGCCACCCTTTCTATTTATTAGATTTCAGAAGAGCAGTTTTATCTCACTGGCTGGGGTGTTAATCCAATAAGTGAAATCAATAGAGACCAATTAGCATTTTAGAGTTTGTGAAGGACCTTCACTGAAATGAATATCTTTTCCCTAAACTCTTTCATCTTCCAAAGTTCCTCATTACAATCAAGGGTAACCTCCCAGTTACCCAAGCTCATAACCTCAGGGTCATCCTCAGTGCTTAACTTTAATGTACTCTGCCATAGCCAATCAGTTGCCAAATCCTATCATTTCTACCTTTACCACATCTCTTATATATGCTACTTCCTTTCCTCTGACATGGCCACTAGTGAAGGCCTTCATCACTTCTTATTTGGACTATTGCAGTAGTAGGCTTATGATTCTTTCTACCTCAAATCTCTCTTCCAGGTCATCCTCCATTCATTTGTGAAAGTAATCTTTCTAAAAGGTAGTTCTGTGCATGTTACTGATTACTCTGCCCAAAAATTTAGGTTTTTTTTAAAATAAATTCCAGTGGTCTCCTGTTAATTCTGTGACAAATGCAAAATCTTTTGTTTGGCTTTGAAATTCATTTACAACCTGATTCCTTCTTATCCTTTCAGTTTTCTTACCCTTCCTTCTCCATATTCTACAATGCAGTGACACTGGCTTCTGTGTTATTTCTTGCAGCAGACTCTATTTCCCAACTGCATTTTAGGTAGCTGTCTTCCATATATGGAACACTCTCCCTCATCATCTGTGCCTCTTCCTCTCCTAGCTTCCTTCATGTTTCAGCTAAAATTTTCTGCAAAAAAGCTTTGCCAGGCCCCTTAATGCTAATGTCTTGATTATCCTGTATGTATCTTCCCCACTGGATTTGAGAACAGGATTTCTTTTTTTACTTTCTTTATAGAGTATATATGCATATGTATACACAGACACATACATATGTGTGTCTGTGTACACATATAAATACACAAATACACATTTTACATATATATATGTGAGATAATGTGGAAGTAGAAATGAGGAGGGCTGGTAACTGATTATAGGTGTGGGATAAGTGATAATGAGGATTTGGGAATGATAAAAGGCTGGAATGTTCTTAACAATAGCAAGAAGCTTTGAATTGGGATAGTTTCGGTGGAAAAGCATAAATACAACAAGCTCTGTTTTGGATCTGTTGAAGTTGAGATGTCTGTAAGACAAAGTCACAAATGTCTAGTAGGCAGTAGGTAAAAAATGCTATTCACCTCCAGGAAGAGAACTTATGAAATGTAAGTGTAAACTGAAAAGTAATTTTCTCACTTTTTTCCCTTTTTTGCAATATGGCTAATATAAAAATATGATTTCACATGTATAACATATATTGTCTGGTTTATCAGTGAGTAGATGACAGCTTGGGAGAGATAAAGAGAATTTGGAACTCAAATACATGTATACACACATATATGTGCATACATATACATACGTACGTATGTATATGTATGCACATATATATTATATTTTAAGTGCTGGGAAAGTTGGATTATAGTCTAACAGAAATGAGGACATTATTCACCCATATATAATCCAATGACATATGTAAAATGTCACATCACAAACAAATTAGAGAAGAAATAAAGGAATTACCTTTTGGAGCTATAAAAAGGGGGGAAATCACTAAACAAATGATACAATTACAGGATAAAATGAACAATTTTGATCATATAAAATTTAAAACTTTTTAAACACTTCTTTTTTATTAATTTTATAATTATACATTTTTGACAGTATATATGCATGAGTAATTTTTAAATAACATTATCCCTTGTATTCATTTTTCCAGATTTTCCCCTCCTTCCCTCTACTCCCTCCCCTAGATGACAGGCAATCTCATACATTTTACATGTGTTAAGTATAACCTAGATACAATATATGTGTGTAAATCCCATTTTCTTGTTGCACGTTAAGTATTAGATTCCGAAGGTGTAAGTAACCTGGGTAGATAGAAAGTAGTGCTAACAATTTACATTCACTTCCCAGTGTTCCTTCTCTGGGTGTAGTTGTTTCTGTCCATCATTGATCAGCTGGAAGTGAGTTGGATCTTCTTTATGTTGAAGATATCCACTTCCATCAGAATACATCTTCATACAGTATTGTTGTTGAAGTGTATAGTGATCTTCTGATTCTATTCATTTCACTCAGCATCAGTTGATGTAAGTCTCTCCAAGCCTCTCTGTATTCCTCCTGCTGGTCATTTCTTACAGAGCAATAATATTCCATAACCTTCATATACCATAATTTACCCAACCATTCTCCAATTGATGGACATCCATTCATCTTCCAGTTTCTAGCCACTACGAAAAGAGCTGCCACAAACATTTTGGCACATACAGGTCCCTTTCCCCTCCTCAGTATTTCTTTGGGATATAAGCCCAATAGCAGCAATGCTGGATCAAAGGGTATGAACAATTTGATAACTTTTTAGGCATAGTTCCAGATTGCTCTCCAGAATGGTTGGATTCTTTCACAACTCCACCAACAATGTATTAGTGTCCCAGTTTTCCCACATCCCCTCCAACATTCATCATTATTTCTTCCTGTCATCTTAGCCAATCTGACAGATGTAAACACTTCTAATATAGTAAAATTTAGAAAAGGAAACAGGTCACCAGGAAAATAGCTTTGCAAAAAGTTTTTGTAATAAATCTCTGATTCCAAGATATACATGAAAATGGCTCAAATTTATAAGACTAAGAGCTATATTGTCATCAAAACCACTTGGTACTGCCTAAGAAATAGAGTAGTGGATCAATGGAATAGCTTAAGTATACAAGACACAATAGCCAATGACTATAGTAATCTGTTGGTTTTTTTTTAATAGTAATCTAGTTTTTGAAAAACCCAAAGACTTCAGCTTCTGGGATAAGAACTCACTTTGTGACAAAAAATTGCTGGAAATGTTGAAAAATAGCATGGCAGAAACTAGATATAGACCAACATCTCACTCCCATACCAAAATAGGTCAAGATAGATTCATGATATAGACATAAAGAGTGAACCTGTAAGCAATTAGGAGAGCAAGAGATAGTCTACTTGTAAGACTTTTGGAGAAGGAAGGAATTTATGGCCAAAGAACAACTAAAGAATATCAAGAAATGCAAATTAGATCATTTTGATTACATGAAACTAAAAGGTTTTGCACAAGCAAAAAGGGAATAAGTTTTTTTTTTGTTTTGAAATATATATAAGGGAAGCAGAAAGCTGAGGAAAATGTTCATAGCCAGTGTTTCTAATCAAGGCTTAATTTCTAAAATATATAGAAAACTGACTCAAATTTATAAGAATACAAGTCATTCCACAATTGTTAATTTGACAATTTTCAGATGAAGAAAGTAAAGCCATTTCTAATCATAAGAAAAATTGCTCTAAAACACTACTGACTAAAGAAATACAAATTAAGACAACTCTGAGGTACCACTTCACATCTCTTAGATTGGCTAAGATGACAGAAAAAGATAATGAGGATGTTGGAGGGGATGTGGGAAAACTGGGACACTAATGCATTGTTGGTGGAGCTGTGAAATGATCCAACCTTTTTAAAGATCAATTTGGAGGTATGTCCAAAGGGTTATAAAACTACACATACCCTTTGATTCATCAGTCTTACTACTGGGTCTGTATCCAAAAGAGATCATAAAAAAGGAGAAAGGACCCACATGTGCAAAATATATGTAGCAGCCCTTTTTGTAGTGTGAATATAATGGAATGGAATATTATTGCTGAAATGATAAGTAGGCTGATTTAAGAAAATCCTGGGAAGATTTACATTAACTGATGCTGAGCAAAATGAGCAGAATCAAGAAAACATTGTACACAGTAATAACAAGATTATGTGATGATTAACAGTGATGGACTTGTCTCTTTTCAACAATGCTGTCATTCAAGAATATTCCAAAAGACTTTGAATGGAAAATGCCATCTTCATCCACAGAGAGAATTATGGATATTGAATGTATATAAAAACATAGTATTTTCATCTTTTGTTTATTTTCCTTCTCATGTTTTTCCCCTTTGGTCTGATTTTTCTTGCACACCAGACAAATATGTAAATATGTTTAAAAGAATTGTAAATATTAAACCTATAACAGATTGCTTGCTGTCTTGAAGAGTAGGAAGGTATGAGAGGGAGGGAGACAAATTTGGGACATAGTCTTACAAAGAAATGCATGTTGAAAACTATCTTTACACATATTTGAAAAAATAAATTACTTTTGAAAGTTGAAAAAGATTATCAATAAAATAGTATTCATGAGTACAAAAATTAATAAAAAGTGATCCATCTATGATTTATAAAAAAGACTTACAAGTCATATACCAACAAATAGTCAAAAAATACGACCAAGACAAAATATTTTCTATAAAATATTTTCAAAAAAATCCAAGCTATCAATAATCATATGAAAAGTGCTATTATAAACTACTATTAATGAGAGATATGCCCATTATAAACAAGTTGTATTATATTTCACACATAGATAAATAGCAAAGATAACTTAAGAGGGAAATGCCAAATGTTGAGAAACAGTCCATTAATATATTTCAGGTATAGTTTGGAATTGGTCTAGCTATTCTGGAAAGAAAATTTGAAGCATATCCAGAAAGCTACCAAGACTGAATATAGCATTTGATCCAGTGGCACCACTATTAGGCTTATATTTCCAAAAAAAAATATCAAAGAATGAAAAAAAAAGGACCAAAAATCTTTATAGTGGGTTTGTTATGGACCACATGGCATGTGAATATAATGGAATTTTACTGTCTTAAGAAATGCTGAAACAGACAGTTGAGGAAACTGGGAAGACCTTTATGAACTGAAGCAGAGTAAAGTGAACAGAACCAGAAGAACAACATACTAAAGACTGAGACTTTAGAACTCTGATCAATGCCATGATAAACCATGAGTCCAAAAAGACAAAATATTCCACTTACTTCCTAACAGAGAGATTAGAATACTTCTAAAACAGAAAGAAAGATTTTCATAAATGACTAATGTGGGTATTTGTTTTGCTGGAATATACAACTACATATGGAAAACTTATTTGGGAAGGATGTTTTATTTGCTTAATTTCTTGAGGACAGGAACTCTCTCATTTTGGTCTTTTTAATTCTGGCACATAGTATGGCGCCCTGCTCATATTAGGTACTTTAAAAATGTCAGCTGAATAAATTAATTCACTCATGTCATATACCCAGTGTTTAGAAATCTTTTCCTTCTACCTTGTTCTAATTAGCATTTTTATTTCTATGCAGATGAAAAGAGATGGGGGAAAACTGAAGAAGTTCAGAAAATTAAACCTGTTTTTATTTACAAAATCAGATACTGAATAAGCCTTGATAGTCATGTTTTATCAGTACCCCACTCCCACTCTGACTGAGGCTTCTCATTGTAGAGTTCAGTCACAAACTCCAAAATTTCCATTTAAAGAGAGTCGAGCAAAGACTTCTCCCCATTTCCCATCAGATATAATGCTATTGGACTTATTTGAACATCTCTATCCGGCCCCCAAGCTGTATTTATTCCCCCTTCCGAATTTTCAACTTCATTTTGTGTGTTGTCTTTCCCAATTAGATTTTAAGCTCATTATGGGCAGGCCCTATTTTTAAAAAAATTCCTATTTGTAACCACAGAGCTTAGCATAGTGCCTTGAACATAGTAAACACTTAATAAATGCCTATTGACTATTATTAAATTTGGAGAAGATTGTCTTCCAACATAAACGTATTTCCCAGTGCTGGACGACTGATTTAAAGGGAAAATAAAATATTAGATTTAAGGTTTATTTTCCAATGAAGATCTTATACAGCTTTTTTGGACATAAAGAATCTGAGAATTACTAATATTAGATGAAAATGCAAGATGAAAAATTTGTATGAACATAGGGAGAGCAATACCAGCAACAATTTAGCTTTCAGGTAGCAACCACATGCCTAATGAAAACAACAGCTTCTAAACAACTTTCCAGTGGTTGCTATTGTAAACCAAGGGGCAGAAGACTTAGTACTTTGTAAGGAAATGGGAAGGAGAAGATGAGGTCAGTCAGACAAAAATAAAATTTATAACAACATTTTATATTATATTCAACAATAAATTCAAAATCTATACATGACCAAAATATCAAAGTTGATCCCATTAAAAAGTAGAAAACAAAACATAGAACTTTGACAGCTGTAAGAGACAAATTCTTACCCAAACAAGCGATAATAGCGATTAGAAAGATAAAACAGATTTTTTTGATTACATGAAACTGAAAAAGTTATGCAGGAACAAAATCAGTACAAATAGGATAAGAAGGAAAGCAGCTGATTATGAAAAATATTGTACCAAATATTTATGAAAAGTCAGATTTCCAAGACATATAGTCAATTAAATATTTTTAAGATCAAAAGTTATTCCTGGTCATTAGATAAGTGATCAGAGGATATAAAGAAATAATTCTCATAGATGAAGTGAAAAGTATTAACAACCCACATGAAAGAACACTCGAAATCATTAATAATAAAAAAAATACAAACAAAAGCAATCCTTGGGTTTTACTTCAAACCCAGAAAATTAGCAAATATGAAAAACTTAAGAAAAAGAAAAGCTGGCGGGGTGGTGACAAGGTGAAACATACATTTATTGTTAAGAGAACTGTTAACTGATACAATCATTTTGTAGAGCAATCTCTAGTTATGTGAAGAGTCAAGTTAAAAGTAAATTCCCTTTGATCCAGAGATTTCACTGCAAAGTATGTATCACAAGAGGGTGAATAATAAAATGGCCCAATTTCCACTAAAATATTTATAGCCCTCTCCCTTTTTAAATAGTAAACAACCAGAAACAAAGTAGATGTTTCTGGACTCGGAAAAGGCTAAACAAATTATGTTACATAAATACAATGGGATATTACTTTGCTAGAAAAAAATGAGCATGACTATAGGAAAACACGGAAAATTTTGTATGAAATAAGCAGGCAGGAATACAATATAAACAAGGACAACCATTTAAATGGAAACAACAATAACAACACAATAGAGACTGAATGCAGAGACATTATAATTATTAAGCTTACCCCCTAAAAGAAGATATAAGGCAATACCTTCCCCTGCTTTTCTTCAGATGTAGAGGACCATGTGTGTGAAACACTATACAACATCAGGTAGTTTAGGGAATCCATCCTTCCTCCTTCCCTCTCTCCCTCCCTCCCTCCCTCCCTCCCTCTATTTATTCCTTCCTTCCTTCCTTCCTTCCTTCCTTCCTTCCTTCCTTCCTTCCTTCCTTCCTTCCTTCCTTCCTTCCTTCCTTCCTTCCTTTTAACAAAATTATTATAAGTGATAATATTCTGGGTAAAATGGGGAAAAGAATATAGGAGGCAATATAAATAATATAAAAACAAAGTAGATCAATAAAATTATTAAACAAGAGAATGTGCTAATAATAATAGCAAGAATTTTCGAGCATTTTAATGTTGGCAGATCACTCCATAAATATTATCTCATTAGTTCTCTGAATCTGAAGTCAGTTAATTCTAGTATGACCAAGAAAGTAAAAAAGTAGAATTCCACGTACATGATCACACAGTTACTGCTACCAAATGTTTTTGCTTATCTACTTTTTTTTCTTACAAATGAGTATTCAATTTACAGAATTAGGAAAAATAATAAAATTCATCTGGAAAAACAAAAGGTCAAGAACTTTGAGGGAATCAATGAAAAATGCAAATGAAGTTGGCCTAACTGTACCAGACCTAAAACTATATCATAAAGCAGTGGTCACTAAAACCATTTGATAGTGGCTAATAGAGTAGTCCATCAGTGGAATAGGTTAGGCTCACAGGACAAAATAGTCAATGATTATAGTAATCTAGTGTTTGATAAACCCAAAGACCCCAGCTTCTGGGATAAGAACTCACTATTTGATAAAGACTGCTTAGAAAATTAGAAACTAGCATGGCAGAAACTAGGCATTGACCTACACCTAAGACCTATATCAAGATAAGGTCAAAAGGGGTTCATGATTTAGACATATAGAGTGATGTTATAAAGCAAATTAGAACAACAAAGGATAGCCTATCTCTCAGATCTGTGGAGAAGAAAAGAATTTGTGGCCAAAGAAGAACAAGAGTACATTATTTGTATAATTTTTATTTAATCATTTTATTTATATAAATTCATATAAATGTGTGTATATATGTGATTATAGATATCTATGTATATATATGTGTGTGTTTGTAAAATATATCGATGCCTAATTGTAGCTTACTTTGGGTGGGGTGAGGGAGAGAGAGGAAAAAAGAATCAAGTAAAAAAGTACGTAGCAGAGAACAATAACAACAAAATACCTACAAAGGAGCAAAGAAAAGATGGACAGCTTTGAACATAATAGGTAGTAGTTAGTATATGGGCTTTCTCAAAGTGGAAATGCATTGCTTTATATTTTGAATCCTCTTGAGTTATGTTCTGTTGTACACAAGGCATTTTTTTCTTTTCTTATTTAGTATTTAAGCTTAAAATAAAAAATTAAATAAATCATCCCATATGCTAAGAAAGAGAAAGCCTGATCTACCTGGTTTTTTTTTAATGATAACTGAGGAATGACTAAGAGATTTTCTGTTTCAAACATACACAAGGGTA
Organism: Sminthopsis crassicaudata; assembly: GCF_048593235.1. NCBI lineage: Eukaryota > Metazoa > Chordata > Mammalia > Dasyuromorphia > Dasyuridae > Sminthopsis > Sminthopsis crassicaudata. The sequence goes on from NC_133623.1 coordinate 33,765,038, forward strand.
CAAAGATAAAAGCAGAATTTTTAAAAATAGAACAGGTTTTGTAAGAGTAAGCCTGAAATACTGTTACCTAAAACCCATACCAATACTTTGAAGGCCATTCTAGATTCCTCACTATCTCTTCTTGCTTCCCTCCCCATGCCCACATCTGATCTGTTGCCAACGTCTGTTAATTTCACCTTTCCAACATTTTGTGACTATGCCCGTTCTCTCCTCTGTCTTATCACCTTACTCTTGGACTACTACAATAGCTGTTGATGGATCTACATGCCTCAATCCTTTCCCCACTCTGATTTATTGTTCATTCAACCACTAAAATGATTTTCCAAAACCAGAGAACCACTCATGTCATCCCCTCCCCACTCCTACTTCCCATTCAGTAAGCTTCAGTGCCTCCCCGATGCCATCAGCATCAAATACAAAATGCTCTTTTTAGCATTCAGGTTCTTCATAACATAGCCTCCTCCTACCCTTCCATTCTTCTTACACCTTACTCTCTGACATGTCCTCTCTAAATCCTTGACATTGGCTTCCTGATTATTTCACAAATAAGACTCCATATTTTAGCTCTGGGCTTTTTTTCTCACTGTCCAACTATCCCTCAAAAGTGTAATGCTCTCCCTCATGGTCTTCAACTACTTTAGCCCCATTTAAGTCTCAAGTAAAATCCCACTTCTATAAAAATCTTTCTTCAAAGAGTTTATGAAGAAAGAAGAGGTAAAAAGGATCATGGGAGATGGTGAATAATTTTAATTACATGGAATTACAAATAAAATCAAAGCACCCATAATTAGGAGGGAAAAATTGCAGGAAGTTTCTTTGTTAAAGGCCTCATTTCTCAAATAAGTAGGGAACTGAAACAAATTTATTATAAATAAGAATCATTTCCAAATTGATAAATGATCAAAGGATACGAACAGGCAATTTTCAGAAGAAGAAATCAAAGCACGAAAAATGTTCTAAACCAATGAGTAGAAAAATGTAAATTAAAACAATTCTGAAGTATCACTTCACACCTATCAGACTGGCTAACATTACAGAAAAGGAAAATAAATGATGGAGGGTGAGTGGAAAGATAAAGACACTAATATATCGTTGGTGAAATTGTGAACTAATCCAAACATTCTGATGTACATTCTGGTGAATATTCTGGAACCATGCCTAAAGGATTATAAAACTCTGTATAGCCTTAAATCATTAATACCACTGCTAGATCTGTATCCCAAAGATCAAAGAAAAGAAAAAAAGTCTATATGTACAAAAATACTTATAGCAAATTTTTTTGTGGTGGCAAAGAATTGGAAAGTGAATGAATGGCCATCAACTGGGGAATGGCTGAACAAATTTTGATATATGATTATGATGGGATATTATTGTGCTATAAGAAAAGATGAGCCGAATGGCTTAAGAAAAACCTGATAAGACTTATATGAGCTGATGCAAAATGAAGTAATCAGAGCTAGGAAAACATTGTAATAGTAATATTATAAAGATGATCAATTATGAAGGACTTAGTTACTCTGACCAAGACAATGATCCAAGATAATTCCAAAGGACCCGCGCAGAAAAATACAAACCTCTATAGAGAGAAGTGAAAAATTCTAGGGCAGACTGAAGCACACATTTTCTTACTTTTTTGCAGTGTGACTAATATGAAAATCTGTTTTACATGACTTCACAGGTATAATAGAGGTCATACTGCTTGCCTTCTCAGTGGGTGGGGGAGGGACAAGAGGAAGAGAGATAATTTGGAATGTAAAATTTTTTAAATGAAAGTTAAAAATAGATAAGTAAAAATTTTTTAAAGTAATAAAAAGATTCTCCCTTAGTGTCTCTTCTTTGTTATTTCTTCTTTGTCATATTTATCATGAGATATGTGTATATATATTCATCTTTGCTTTGTTTCAGATTTGTTTGCATGTTGTCTTACCCATTCAAATGTAAGCGCCTTGAAGGTAGGGAAGAATGTCTTTGCTTCTTTTTGTATTCCTAGTACTTAATACAGTGCTTTATGCAAAAATATTTAATAAATATTTGTTAATTGATTGTGTAGGACTAAATTACAGAATGGGAAGCTGCATAAATAGAGAGAGAGGTAGAAGATAGAGAGGAATATATGTTGTGTCCTTATCAGGATAATGGTAAACAACGAAGGGAAGACAACTCTTGTAGTCCCTTAGCAAGAAGTACTACAAAAGAATAGAACAGAGAAAAAGAGAGAAAGAACAAATGAAGCAAGGGAAATAAAAGCATGAGATATTAGCACACTGGGGTGGGGGTCCTAGTGAAGAAAACTGTCCTGAGAAGGGAGGTATATACCTATAACTGGAGATGGATCTAGTACATGGGGAAGTAGTGTATAAAAAAAAAATTCTCTCTGAGAGAAAATGGACAATCATGAACAACATTCTGGACATCCATCTGAGTTCCTTTGTTGAAATGACACACAGAAGAGTGCAAGGTCACAGACCCACAGAAGTGATTGAATTGGAAATGGGAAAGAAAATAAATAGAAGGTAGATCTGACCACATGATTTGAGTCACAGGATAATTTCCATCACGAGCAATGCTTCTACCCTCATAACTTCCCTCATACATGAATATTGCTAAGAGTCAGAAAAGGGGACGCTATTTATAAATATTGTAGATATAACAAGTAATTGGGTAGTATATGAAATTCAAATGTACTTTAAAAGCTTTAATTTCACAAGAAACATTAAGGGGCTAATTAATAAGTAAATATATAATTAATCAAATAATAAATGTTCAGGATACAGAAAGGAAAGATAATTAATAATAAAAAAAAAAGAACCAGGTAAAGAAATTCTTCTAAAAAAGCAAAAATATCTGATAAAAAGAAAGGGCATCTGTAGATATTCACACGCATACACACAGAACATACTGGGTTTAGAGTTAGGACATCTAGGTTCTAATTCTACCTCTGTTGCTAATGAGGTACATAAACTTAGGTAAATCATTCCCCCTCCATCTCTCTGGACCTCAGTTCTCCCATCTATAAAATTAATGGACTTAATATTTAAGTTCTCTTCAGACCCTATTTTTCTCTAAGTCTATGATATGCAGCTTAAGGAAAATGTTTCTACCAGGAAAAATATTTCAGGAAAAATGTTTCCTAATAACAACAAAAAATATCTAATTATTTAGTGCTCATTATGCGTTCTGAATTACAACCATTTACCAACACATATGGGTCTATGAAAGGCCTTTTGAATTCAAAGGAGATATTCAAAATTAACATGTGTTGGTAATGCTCAGTCTCTAGCCTTTTGTTATTCAGTTGTTTTTCAGTCATGTCTGATTCTGACTCCATTTGAGTTTTCTTGGTAGAGGTACTGGAGTGGCTTGTCATTTCTTTCTCCTGCTCACTTTATAGATGAGGAAACTGAGGCAAACAGGGTCAAGTGACTTGCCCAGATTCCCACAGCTAATAAGTGTCTGAGGCCATATTTGAACCAAGAAAGGTGAGTCTTTCTAACTCTAGGTACAGCTCTCTATCCACTGTAGGGCCACCTAGTTGTACCTCCAGCCTTAGCTGCTTATAGAAATATTCTCTCATAGCTGCTCTCTGCTGCTAACTGCAGAGAAACTGGCACTGTTTGACCCAAGAGATTACAAAACATTGAGATTTATTGTAAAGTCTATTGTGATACTGTGTCACTATTGAGGAAAAAATGGCTGCCTTTTGCACTTGCCTTTCTGATAAAGTCCACGGCCAGTCACACATTTAGAAAATACTAGATTTTAGAGGTCACTAATGGCTTGTAGACGTCCAGGTCAACATGACTCTATTGCTGGAAGTGGATACAATCAAACAGCAGTTAAAACCACAGAGTAGTCACTTTTCATAAATATCTAAATGAAAAATGTAAGACTAAAACCAATTCAAGCATAAACATTAATATGTAATATGCAAAATCTTCCCACTACTTCTAATATGATCCATCTCCCTACTTATCTGTTTTGACTATCGGGTATGCTCTTACCAGCTGGCCTCCTGGTGGAATAGAAACATTTCTATAACTAGTAAACAACAACAATCTTTATACTCCACATGAAAGGAAGACAAGGAAGGAAGATTTTCTTTATTCCCTTGGTCTCATGGAAATTTTAAAGCTAAAGTAGCAAGGACCATGGATCAGCAGCAGCAGCTGGATTGTTTGCCTTCACCCAATTTTCACAAAGAAAACTTTGTTCATCACAAATCTATAGTTCAAAAAGGCAGAGTCAGCTCCCCCACAACAGCCTCACCTAAACAAAGAGCCAATAAGATCAGGGGGAAGGCAAGAATGTCCAATATCATCAGTTATTGTGGTTCACTTGTTTTTGTTGTGTCTGACTCCTCAAGACCCTATTTGGGGTTTTCTTTGCAGATATACTGAAGTGATTTGCCATTTTCTCTTCAAACTTATTTTACAGATGAGGAAACTGAGGTAAGCAGAACTAAGTGATTTGCTTAGAGTCACATAACTAGTAAGTCTGAATCCAAATATCAATTCACATCTTTCTGATTCTAGACTCAGTGTTCTATCCATTGCACCACCTAGCTACCATTATCATCAATATTATTCAATCCTGCATTAGAAATGCAATAATATAGAAATTAGCCAAGAAAAAAATTGGAAGGCATAAGCATATCCCCTATGATGAAGGGATGAAGAATCAAAAGAAGAAACAAAATGATCACGTTTTGCTGATGAGACCCCAAAAAGAATCTCTTAGAGAACCCTAGAGAATCAACTAAAAAAACTAACTGAAATAGTTAACAACTTCAGCAAAGTTATAGGACATAAAACCACATAAATCATCAGAATTTCTATATTTTATCTACATTATACAGCAGAAAGATATACAATGAGAAATTCCATTTAAAATGACTAGAGAAAATATAAAATACTTTTAAGCCTACCTGGCAAGACACACATAAGAACTACTTGAACACAATTACAAAACACCCTTCACACAAGTGAAGACATATGCAAACAATCAGAAAAATCTTAATTGTTTATGAGTATGCCAAACCAATATAACAAAAGAACAGTACTATGTAAATTAATTTACTTATTCTGTGTTATACCCAACTTAAAAACAAAGCAAAACAAAACAAAACAACAACAACAAAAAAAACAAAGTTTCAAATATCAAAGGAACCAATAGGAAAAAATGAAGGAAGGCAGCCTAAGAGTACCATATCTCAAACAACATTACAAACCTGCAATCATCAAAGCAATTTGGTACTGGATAAGAAATAGTATGAAGAAATATAGGAACAGATTCTCACTTTGAAGTTTAGTGAAAAGAACCTGGAGAACAATCTATACAGTCACAACAGAATAAAGATAACCAACTCGAAAAAAAAAAACTTAGTAACTGATAAAAAGAAAAACTAACAATAGTTTCAAAGCACTTATAATGAAAAGTGATATCACTTCTAGATAAAAAACTGATGAATTTAAAAGTGCAGAATTTTTTTCTTTTCTTTCTTAGGAAATTATTAATGCAAAAATTTGTCCTTCATAATTACACAAATACGCAATTTTTTCTTGCCTTCCCAGTGGGTGATGGAAGGGCTAGGAGGAGAGAGAGAATTTGGAAATGGAAAAAAATCTTAAAGTCCCTCTGCTTTAAAAGAATAAATATAATAAAATTTAGAAACAATAAACTAAAACTAAAAATAGTTCTAAAATTTAGTTCACAGAATCATGGTAGCAAAATTTTAAAAGTCATGGCAGCACCGATTTAGAAAAGCATCCTAAAGGAGATCATTCAATTTCAACATCTATTGCTCACTAGACCTATCTCTAAGCTAATATCATTTTAATCCCAGGCCTTATTTCCTTTCTCTTTCAACACATTTGGGATCCTCTCTACTGGGATTGAGTATAGCCACTTAGTAACCATTTGTATGTCAATATGATATCACATTGGAAGGTTTAGCTATAATCTCTGGTTCCAGCTTATATTATGGTCAAGAGGCCACAATATCACCTTACTAAATATCAAGCTATTCATTTGTAAAATGAGCATAATAATCCTTATTATAGGGCAATCTTCATAGGATTCTATATTTTGTGTTAGAAAAAACTTCAGTGAAAATCCTGAAAATCAAAGGAGAGATTAGTAAAGAAACTGGTTTTACTGGGAAAAACACAATAAAATAGATAAAGCATTGGCTAATTTGATATAAAAATGAAGGAAAACAAATTGCTAGCATCAAAAATTACAAGAGAAAATTCACCACCGATGAATATGAAATTAAAGCAGTTATTAGGAGCTATTTTGACCAGTTTTATGCTATTAAATCTAACAATGTAATCTTTATGGATGAATATTTTAAAAATATATAAATTGCCCAAATTAACAGAATAGAATACCAAATAATCTTATCATAGATAAAGAAACTGAACAAGCCATAAATGAGTTCCCTAAGAAAAAATTCTCAAGACTAGATTGATTCACAAGTTAATTCTACCATTTCCCCCAATTCATACAGTATTTTGTTTTCCCCAATTACATGTAAAGACAATTTCAAAGATTTATTTTTTCATTTCTCTTTTGAAATTTAAAAATATTTAGTAATACCTTTTAATTTTCAAAATACATGCAAAGATAGTTTTCAACATTCACTCTTGCAAAACCCTGTGTTCTAAGTTTTTCTCCCTCCCTTACCCCACCATCTCCTTTAGACAGCAAGAAATCCAATATATGTTATAAAAGTGTGCAATTCTTCTACATGTATTTCCACATTTATCATGCTGCACAAGAAAAATCAGACCAAAAAGGGGAAAAAGGGAAAGAAAAATAAGCAGGCAAAAAACAACAAAAAAGGTGCATATAGTATGTTATGATTCACATTCAGTCTCCAAAGTGTTCTTTTTGGATGGAGATGGACAAACCCATTGGAATAGCCCTCAATTACCTTATTGTTGGAAAGAGCCAAGTCCATAATTTTGTTGTCATTGTGCAGAATGTTCTTCTGGTCCTACTTACTTCATTCAGTAAACATTTATTTAAAAAACTTTTTTGAGTTTCAATTTTCCTCCCTCTCTCCCTCATTTTATGCTCATCAAGGTGGCAAGAAATTTGATATAGGTTATATATGTGCAATCATATAAAACACTTCCATATTAGTCATGCTGTGAAAGAAACAGATCAATAGAAAAAAGCACACAATAGAAAGTGAAAAATAGTATGCTATGATCTACATTCAGACTCTTATCAGTTCTTTCTCTGAATGTGAATAGCAATTTTTCATCATGCAGTCCTTTGGATCTTTGTATTTGGATCTTGGATCACTGTGTACTTTGTATAGTAGTATCTGGCATCTGCTCACTTCATTCTGCATCAGTTCATATAAGTCTTTCAAGGTTTTTCTGAAGTCCACTCGCTCTTCATTTCTTATCACACAATAATATTCCATTATAGTCATACCACAACTTGTTCAGTCAGTCATTCCTAAGTTGAGGGGCATCCCCTAAATATCCAATTCTTTGACATTACAAAAACAGCTACTATAAATATTTCTATTTTACTCTTGGTTTTAGGATATCAGGACAGTTTTTCTTGATATTTTCTTAAGTATGATGTTCAGGTTATCTTTTTTAATCATGGCTTTCAGGTAGTATAATAATTCTTAAACTATCTCTTCTGAATCTATTTTCCATTTCAGTTTTTTCCCAATGATACATTTCACATTTTCTTCTATTTTTTTCTTTTTTTGGATTGTTTGTTTCTTGATGTCTCATGGAGATACTGGTTTCCACATTTCTAATTTTTTAAGAAACTATTTTCTTCAGTTAGCTTATTTATCTCATGTTCCATTTAGCTCATTCTACTTTTTTAAGATGGTGTTTTCTTCACAGGGGATATATTGATGGTTTGTTCAATTTTTTCCCTAAGATGAGGTTACATAAATATTTTATTTCACCTTCCGTTAATTGGAGCAATTTATATTTTTGTAAATATTCATTGACTTAATTTATTTATTGGCATATAAGTGAGGAATATAGTTCCTCATAATTGCTTTAATTTCATTTTCATTGGCAGTGAATTCACTCCTCCCATTTTTGATACTGGCAATTTGGTTTTCTTTCTTTCTCTTAAATAAAATTAATCAATGGTTTATCTATTTTATTGGGGGTTTTTCATGAGACAGCTGCTGTTATTTATTAGTTCAATAATTTCCTTACTTATATTTTATTAATCTTTCCTTTGGTTCTCAGAATTTCTAATTTGATGTTTAATTGGGCATTTAAATTTGTTCATTTTCTAGTTTTTTTTTTTTGTTGGATGCCCAATTCACTGATCTGCTCTTTATCTATTTTATTCACGTACAAGTTTATGGATATAAATTTTCCTCAAAGTACTGTCTTAACTACATCCCATTAATTTTTTCTATGCAATCTCATTGTTGTCATTCTCTTTAATGAAATTATTGGTTGTTTCTATGATTTGTTCTTTAATCTACTCAATCTCTAGGATTAGATTACTTAGTTTCCAATTAATTGTAATCTATCTTTCCACTGCCCTTTATTAAATATAATTTTATTGCATTATGATCCCAAATGAGGATATATTTAATATTTCTATCATTCTATATTTGATTGTGAGGTTTTTATGTCCTGGTCAATAGGTGCCATGAACTGCTGAGAAAAAGGTATATTCTTTTCAATCTTCATTCAGTTTTCTCCAGAGGTATGTCATCTATCTGTTTCTAAAATCCTATTCACCTCAACTTCTTTCTTGTTTATTTTGTGGTTAGATTTGTTTCTTTCTGAGAGGATAGAGTTGGGGCTCCCCCACCAGTATAATTTTAGTGTCTATTTCCTCCTATAATTTATTTAACTTCTTTAAAAATGTGAATACTACATCATTTTGTCCATATATATTCAGATTGATATTATTTCATTGTTTCTTTTTAGCAAGGTGTAGTTTCTTTGCTTAACTTTTAAAATTAAATCTATTTTTGCTTTATCTGAGATCATGATTGTTATCCCTACTTCTTTTCTTTCAGCTGAAGCATAATGAATTCTGTTCCAGTCCCTTACTCTACGTGTGTCTCTCTCCTTCCAGTGTAGTTCTTGTAAACAACACATTGTAGAACTCTAGTTTTTAATTCATTCTGCTATCTACTTTTATTTTATGGGCGAGTTCATTCCATTCATATTTCACAGTTATGATTGTGTTTATTTCCCACCATCCTATTTTTCCTCCTAGTAATCTCTGTCTCTGTCTCTCTGTCTCTCTCTACCTTGTCCCTCTTCACCAGTGTTTTCATTCTGACCATTGCTTCCCCCAATCTGCCAACATTTTATTATTATTCTTAACTCTCTTTCCTCTTACTTCCCTATTGGATAACATAGATTTGTATATCAAACTGATTGTATATGTTTTTTTTTTTTTTAAATCATGAGAGTAAGGTTCAAGTAATACCCACCACCATCCTCTACCAATTTTATGTCTCTAACTAGCTACATGAACAAAATAAAGAAGAGGAGATCGATGAATTGGGCATGCAACTAAAAAAGCTAGAAAAAGAACAAATTAACCCCCTCCATTAAATACCAAATTTGAAATTCTGAATCTCAAAGGAGAGATTAATGAAATTAAAACCAAGAAAACTATTGAACTAATTAATAAAACTAAGTTGGTTTTATGAAAGGAACAACAAAATAAACACACCTTTGGTTAATTTGATCAGAAAAAGGAAAGAAAAAGCCAAATCACCAGCCGCAAAAATAAAACTTATCAGCAATGATAAAGAAATCAAAGCAAAAATTAGGAGCTATTTTGCCCAATTGTGTGGCAGCATGTCTGACAATCTAACCAAAATGGATGAATATTTAGAAAGCTATAGATTGCCCAGGTTAACAGAAGAAGAAATAAATTACTTAAATAGTCCCATTTTGCACAAAGAAATTGAACAAGCCATTAATGAACTCCCTAAGAAAAAATCTCCAGAGCCAGATGGATTTACAAGTGAATTCTACCAAATATTTAAATGACAATTAATTCTAGTACTATGTAAACTATTTGGAAAAATAAAGGAGCACTGCCAAATTCCTTCTATGACACAAATATGGCACTGATACCTAAACCAGGGAGAGCCAAAACAGAGAAAGGAGATTAAAGATAGATTTCCTTAATGAAGATTGATGCAAGAAAAAAAATTTTTTTTTTTTCTTATTCTATTCCAGGGATTTAATGTGTTACAGATTATTTTCTAGGCAGCCCGTAGTTTTTTTTTGTTTTTTTTTGATATTATCATTTTTTTTTTTATTTTATAATTATAACATTTTTTGACAGTACATATGCATGGGTAATTTTTTACAACATTATCCCTTGCACTTACTTCTATTCAGATTTTTTCCCTTCCTCCCCCAAACCCCTCCCCCAGATGGCAAGCAGTCTTATATATGTTAAATATATTACAGTATAATTTAGATACAATATATGTGTGTAGAACCGAATTTTTTGTTGCACAGGAAGAATTGGATTCAGAAGGTAAAAATAACAGTTTACATTCATTTCCCATTGTTCCTTTTCTGGATGTAGCTGGTTCTTTCCATCATTAATCAATTGGAATTGGATTAGCTCTTCTCTATGTTGAAGAAATCCACTTCCATCAGCATACATCCTCGTACAGTATCATTGTTGAAGTGTATAATGATCTTCTGGTTCTGCTCGTTTCACTCAGCATCAGTTGATGTAAGTCTCTCCAAGCCTCTCTATATTTCTCCTGTTGGTCATTTCTTATAGAACAATAATATTCCATAACATTCATATACCATAGTTTACCCAACCATTCTCCAATTGATGGACATCCATTCATCTTCCAGCTTCTAGCCACTATGAAAAGGGCTGCCACAAACATTTTGGCACATACAGGACCCTTTCCCTTCTCTAGTAGTTCCTTGGGGTATAAGCCCAGTAGTAGTATGGCTGGGTCAAAGGGTATGCACATTTTGATAACTTTTTGGGCATAATTCCAGATTGCTCTCCAGAATGGTTGGATTCTTTCACAACTCCACCAACAATGCATCAGTGTCCCAGTTTTCCCACAGCCCCTCCAACATTCATCGTTATTTGTTCCTGTCATCTTAGCCAATCTGACAGGTGTGTAATGATACCTCAGAGTTGTCTTAATTTGCATTTCTCTGATCAATAGTGATTTGGAACACTCTTTCATATGAGTGGAAATAGTTTTAATTTCATCATCTGAAAATTGTCTGTTCATATCCTTTGACCATTTATCAATTGGAGAATGGCTTGATTTCTTATAGATTAAAGTCAATTCTCTGTATATTTTGGAGATGAGGCCTTTATCAGAACCTTTAACTGTAAAAATTTTTTCCCAATTTGTTACTTCCCTTCTAATCTTGTTTGCATTAGTTTTGTTTGTGCAGAAACTTTTTAATTTGGTGTAATCAAAATGTTCTATTTTGTGATCAATAATGGTCTCTAGTTCTCCCTTGGACACAAACTCCTTCCTCCTCCTCAAGTCTGAGAGGTAAACCATCCCATGTTCCTCCAATTTATTTATGATTTCGTTCTTTATGCCTAAATCTTGGACCCATTTTGATCTAATCTTAGTATGTGGTGTTAAATGTGGGTCCATGCCTAGTTTCTGCCTACTAATTTCCAGTTTGCAAGAAAAAAAATTAAGTAAAATATTAGCAAAGAGATTATAGCAACATGTCAGCAAGTGAGAATTATACCAGAAATGGAGGGCTGGTTCAATATAAGGAAAATTATTACCATATTGACCATATCAATAACAAAACCAATGGAAAACATATAATAATTTCAATAGATGCAGAAAAGGCTTTTGACAAAGGACCCATTACTATGAAAAACATTAGAGAGCATAGGGATAAAGGGAGCTTTCCTTAAAATAACAAACAATATTTAAAACCAACAGCAAGCATTATTTGTACTGGAAAGAAGCTAGACACATTCCCACATGAGGATATCCATTATCATCATTATTATTCAGTACTGTACTAGAAATGTTGGCTTTAGCAATAAGAAAAGAAAAAGAAATTAAAGGAATTGGAATAGGCAATGAAGAAATAAAACCATCACTCTTTGCAGATGATATGATAATGTACTTAGAAAATCCTAGAAAATCATCCAAAAATCTACTAGAAACAATTAATCACTTTAGCAAAGTTGCAGAATATAAAATAAATCCACACAAATCATCATAGTTTCTATACATTCTTGACAAAGCCCATCAGCAAGAGATATAAAGAAAAATTCCATTTAAAATTACTGTAGACAAAATAAAATACTTGGGGGCCTATCTGCCAAGACAAATTCAAGAACTACATGAACACAATTACAAAACACTTCTCACACAAATAAAGTCAGATCTAAATAATTGGAAAAATTATCTGTTGCTCATGGATATGAGCTAATATAATTAAAATGGCAATTCTGTTTAAATTGGTGTACTTGTTCAGTGCCATATGATTTAAACTGGCAAAAATATTTTACAGAAACAAAAAATAATGACAAAATTCATCTGGAAGAACAAAAGGTCAAGAATATCTAGGGAATTAGATATAAAAAATACAAAGAATGGTAGCTTAGCAATACCAAACCTAAAACTATATTATATACATCAGTAGTCATCAAAACCATTCTTACTGGCTAAGAAATAACATAATGAATAAGTAAAATAGATTTGGTATACATGACACAATAATCAAGGCTGATAGTAATCTAATATTTGACAAACCCCCAAATTCTTATTCTTCTGGAATAAGAACTATTTGACAAAATTACTGGGAAAAAGGTAAAATCATGCCAGACACTCAGTATAGATCTACATTTCTCAACCAAAGTAAAATCAAAAGTGGTACATGATTTGGGCATAAAGGATACCATAAACAAATTAAGAGAACAAGTGATAATTTACCCATCAGATCTTTGGAGAAGGGAGGAATTTATGACCAAAGAATAAGTAGAGAACATCATGAAAGGCAAAATGGACAAGTTTGATTACATTAAATTAAAAAGTTTTTGCATGAACAAAACCAACAGAAAAAAAAAAAGATTAAAAGGGAAGTACAAAGCTGGGAAAAAATCTTTACAACTACTGTGTGTGATAAAGGTCTCATTTCTAAAATATATAAAGAATTGTTTCAAATTTACAAGAATACAAATCATTCCACTATTCATAAATTTTGAGAGGATATGAACAGATAATTTTCAGATTTCTAGTCATAAGAAAAAAATGCTCTAAATCACTATTGATTAGAGAAATGCAAATTAAGGCAACTCTGAGGTATCACTTCATACCTCTCAGATTGGTTAAGATGACAGGAAAAGATGATAAATGTTGCAGGGGAATATGGGAAAACTGGGACACTAATGCATTGCTGGTGGAGTTGTGAAATAATACAACTATTCTGGAGAGCAATTTGGAACTTTGCCCAATAGGTTATAAAACTATGCATATCCTTTGATGCAGCAGCACTATTACTGGGTCTGTATCCCAAGGAAATCATAAAGGAGGGAAAAAAAACCCACATGTGCAAAAACATTTATAGCAGCTCTTTTTGTAGTGGCAAAGGGTAGGAAAATGGGCAGATGCCCATTAATTGGGGAATGGCTGAACAAGTTGTGATATATGAAGGTAATGGAATATTATTGTCCTACAAAACATGATGAACAAGCTGATTTTAGAAAGGGCTAGAAAGATTTACATGAACTGATGCTAAGTGAAAAAGCAGAATCAGGATTACAATGTACACAATAATAGCAAGAATTTGTGATGATCAACTGTGAAAAACTTGGTTCTTCTTGGTGGTTCAGTGATCCAAAGCAATCTCTATAGACTTTGGACAGAAAATATCATCAGCATCCAGAAGAAGAATTAAGGAAACATGCTTTGTTCACGTCTTTTTTCTGTTTTTTTTTCCCCTCTCTCCCATGGTTTTTACCTTTGCTGATTTTTCTTTCCCAATATTATTCATAAAGCAATGTGTATTAAAATAAATTTACTCAAAAAAAGAAATGATAAGCAGCTACTGGATCTGTATCACAAGACATAAAAAAGGGAAAAGAATCCACATGTGCTAAAATTTTTATAGTAGTCCTTTTTGTAGTGGCAAATAACTGGAAATTGAGTGGAGGCCAATCAATTGGAGAATGGCTGAATAAGTTGTGGTATATGAATGTTATGGAATATTATTGTTCTATAAGACATGATCAGGAGGATGATTTCAGAGACGCCTGGAGAGACTTACGTAGACTGATGCTAAATAAAGTTAGTAGAACCAAGAGAACATTGTTCATTGCAACAAGATTATGTGATGATCAACCATGTTGGACTTGGCTCTTTTCAACAATGAGGTGATTCAGGCCAATTCCAACAGACTTGTGAGAATCATCTGCATTCAGAGAGAGCAATATGGGGACTGAATGTGAATCATAGCATAGTATTTTCACCTTTTTGTTGTTTCTTGCCTTTTTCTTTCTCATTTTTTCCAATTGTTTAACATATATTGAATGACTTGCTGTCTAGGGGAGGGGAATGTGGGAACGGAGAGAGAAAAATTTGAAACACAAGGTTTTGCAAAAGTGAATGTTGAAAACTATCTTTGCATGTATTTTGAAAATAAAAATCTATTATTAAAAAGAAAAAGAAAAAAGAAATGATGAGCAGAATGTTTTCAGAAAAATCTGGAAAGACTTACATGAGCTGATGAAAATTGAAGTGAACAGAAGCAGGAGAACATTATACTCAATAGTAATATTCTATGATGTTCAACTGTGAATGGCTTAACTATTCTCAACAGTGCTATCCATTTCCAGAGAGGGGAAAAAACTGATGGAGTCAGAATGCAAATTGAAGCATACTTTTTAAACTTTATCTTTCTTTTTTGTCTTTATTTTTATACAGTATGACTATTATGGAAATATATTTTGCATGACTGCACATGTAAAACCTATATCAAATTTCTTGTCTTCTCCATGGGGCTAAAAGAAAGGAGGGGAAGGAGGGAGAGAAATGTCTAAAAAAAATCTACATTTAATTTTACATGTAATTTATGTGCAACATAAAATACTTGAAAAAAATTTAAAAGGAGGGATATCAGCAGCTATCTAGTATTCCAACTTCTTCAATTTATAGAAGATGAAATTAGGGCAGAGAAAAGGCAGATGATATGCCTAAGATTATATAGCAAGTCATATGCAAAAATGGGTTTTGAAATAAGAGCCTTTGGCTCCAAATACAACTCTCCCCCTCAAAAATCATGATGTAATGCTGAAGGAATTCCTGAAGATCACCAATTCCAACCTATTTATTCTGTTGTATTGATTTAAAATGGTTTTTTTTTTTTTTAATGAGCAGAAATTTTGCCATGATGTTTTACCTGGAATCCATAGAATAATAAGGAAATGAAGGGGATCTTAGGATTCCTGTAGTACAGCCCCCTCATCTTAGAGATGAGGAAACTGAAATCCATGAAGCACAAGTACGTGGTCTTAGGTTGCCCAAGTTGTCATACTTGAACCCACACCCTCATACTCTAAAGCCAGGAAGACTATTCCCCTCAACAATGGTGAAAGGAAAAATGTAAAGAAATTTAAAGATGAATTGTCTAGACTATTGGTGGTAGTAATAGTTCATGAGAAAAAGATCAACAGATTGCTTTGAAACAAAAGCAAGGTCAAACAAAGCTATGTTTCAGTCAACCACCTAGCTAAATTCATCGGAAGCCAGCTGAATAAAAATAGTCCTCCATACTTGTTATCCTTCATTCTTCTTCAGAGTTTATAGATATAGAAAGGTTAAATATTCTTCTGGGAGGATTCTTTTAACAAACTTGTTAAACCAAGAAAGATCAAAGACAAAAGCATTTGTTTCTATACTACAGAATACAGAAGAGACTGGCATCTATAAGGAATCCAAGAATGAATAAATTTCACATGGTTGGAATCTGTGTATAATGGGGTTTTTGGAAGGAGGATTAGTTTCTTGAATTTTTAAAAGTATGACTTTTTCCATTTTAAAAAAGTTCTAAAAAAACCAACCCCCCCAAAAAAACCCAAAAAACTAAACACTATAAGGATCCAAAAGCTGCTTAAATATGTCCATTATCAACATTACAATATTTGTGTTAAACATAGAGCTTTGGCTTTTCAAGAAGGAAAAAGAAAAAGAAAGAATGATTGGGAAAAAAGTTTTGAGAATTTCAAAGACATGTGAAAAAAAGAATGAAACACAAATTCTCTGTGACCTCAACCACCCATTACAGAAAAAAAGAGGGAAAAATGTGAATTTGATGACATTGTCTCTTGTCATGCATTTTTACTAGATCTCTGAATGTAAAGGGCCTTTTTTATTTGAGAGAAGAAATCAGAATGAGGACTGGTTTAGAGGGAAAAAAGAAAAAGAAAAAGAGAGGTCAACTTTTCTATTGTCTAGTATTTGATCTCCATGTTATTTTCTCTCTGCTCCAGCAAGATTACTCTGTTATTTTCCATTGTTTCAGCTTCAACTAGGTAATTTTTATCTATGTCTCTGACAGTTCCCCATGGCAAAGAGACATGCTTCTTCCTTAAGTATGCCTCATATTTGCATGGTTCATGAGCAATTGGAAATTAGAGTCACCTGTGAATTGTAGTTCAATTAATCCAGAAGAGCAAATAGTCTCAAAAGTTGTTCTCTGAAACAGGAGATGTCAGTTCTCCATCCAGCAACAGAATTTATCTCCTGACTTTTTTTTTAGAGGGGGGAGAGGAGGCAGGTTGATTGGACTTATGAAATCCTTTTGATTAAAGTGGATCAGCAACTCTCATGTAACTTTTAGACTTAGACTAGCCTTAGGACACTGATAGGTTAAATGGCTGTGAACACAGAACTCTCATTGTATGTATTATGCAATGGGCTTTTGGTGCAGACACAGGCCCCATGAGCTTGTTGGGCAGCAGCAGCCCAACTGAGTAGTGGGAAAATTCCAGGAAAATCAGGTATAAGGAAAGCTTTGAAGAGATTGTGGAGTATATGTGGACAGCCTCTGACTAGTATCATGAGGGGTTGGACTGTTTCTGTCCATGAGCTTTTAGCAGTGTTCCTTCTCCTATTAAACAGCCTCCCCCACACACATTCCATTAATCAAAGGACATCAAGTAGATTTTGTGAAGCAGTTTTTTTGGAAGGTATAGGAAAAACAAAGCACAGACATTTGTTTATAGAAATCCAAGTGGATTATCATCAGGAAATGAAGGTGCCGCATATTACCATAGTCAGTGAAAAGTTAAGTGTGTACTCTCCAGAAAGGGGGCAGTAGACAGACTGGGGGGGGGGTTGGAGTCATGGTGCCTAGATTTCAAGTCAGCTAATGAGGTCTGCACATGCACCATATCCCTGTTACAATCTGAAACAGGACTTAAGCCTCCTCCTTCTCCTCCAAGACTAGCCCTCTACCCATTCAGCAATGAGCATCCAGATAAAAACAAGTAAGACAACCCTTTTCACAAGGAACTGACATTCTAATAGGGGAAACAGTTTGAGCTCTAGGCAGATTGAGGGGTCTTATGGTACTCAGGGTGTAGAAGCAAAGCTGATGTTAATGCCCAATGCCAATGATGAAAGCTTACAAGTTTCTGATGTTGAACCCTCTGACAATAACAAAGACTTTGGTGATAAGAACTTTCTTTTCTTGTCTTCACTAGCTATGGCTGTAGCACCCACATAGAGAGTTGTAAGGAAAATGTTTTCAACAACTTAAATTGCTATAAGAATATAAGTATGTTACAACAATTGCCAGGCTTTTTTCCAAGAATGATGAACATGGATGATAGACTCCAAAAATTGTAAATCTCAAGGCTCTTGGTCTTAGGATCTTGCAGTGATATCTCCATCAGAACTGGAGGAGAGATAGTGCTCAAGATGGTAGTGGCGCTTTGATATGCCTAGCACTTGCTGCCTCCTGTCTCTCCCTCAGGAGGCCTTGCTGCTTCAGCTGGCCTGACTTGCCTGGTCTTTGTGTGGCAGAGGGGTGGTGGTTGGTAGGAACAGCTGGCTCCTTCTCCAAAGAAGTCACGTCCCCCAATGATGGCTGTGAGGGCTGGGTGAAAGCAAAGCTGATGATCTGGGAACTATGCCACCTTGACTTAGCTGGATTAATGATTAAATTAGTTTAGATTTGTAGTGAATGCAAATTATATTCAACTATTTGTCGAGCAAGACTCAAAGAACATTGACTGGATATTAAACAAAATTCAGTGTAGTTACACCACAGGGAACATTGCTCTGTAACATTGGGCAGTGTTTCTCTCCCACAGCCTCAGTTTCCTCTTCAATACAATGTAAGGGATAGGTAATATCTCTAAGCTCTTTCAGTTCTAAATCTTATTAGAAACTGAAAGTTCTACATGATATTTGGAGGTAAAGAATTTTTTATTGGATGAGTATTGTGCCACCAAAGACAAGCTTTCTACAGCGTTGGGAATAGCCAAAACCATCGATGGAGATCATGAGATAAATATCATAATTACAAATCATAGAAATGTTTAAAACTAAATAATAATGTTTGAACACAGCTATAAGCAGCATGAACTACTACACAGGTCTTTGTCCTGATATCTGGGAGGGGCCTTTTTCCTTCTATGCAACAACCCTTGGGGCAATGGAGAATTTCCACAATATATGACCACACCTTTCACAAGACCTACCTCCTCCCTCACCCTCCCTGCAGAAGGAAACTCCTAGTAAGACTATTCTCCATCATCATTTCCCCTTGCACCACATTCCACTCTCCCTGTCTCCCCATCCACACTTCCCTACAACTATTTCTGCTTCTCTGCTGAGACTACTGGAGGGAAATCGTGCCCTAGGATATGGGGCAATGCTCTATGAGAAGTAGCTACACTGGATTTTTAAATTCAACATCCTCAAATATTTTTAAAAGCAAAGGTTCTGACAAAGGTCTCATTTCCAAAATATATAGAGAACTGACCCTAATTTATAAGAAACCGAACCATTCTCCAATTGATAAATGGTCAAAGGATATGAACAGACAATTCTCAGAGGAAGAAATTGAAACTATATCCACTCACATGAAAGAGTGTTCCAAATCACTACTGATTAGAGAAATGCAAATTAAGACAACTCTGAGATACCACTACGCACCTGTCAGATTGGCTAAGATGACAGGAACAAATAATGATGAATGTTGGAGAGGATGTGGGAAAACTGGGACACTGATGCATTGCTGGTGGAGTTGTGAAAGAATCCAGCCATTCTGGAGAGTAATTTGGAACTATGCCCAAAAAGTTATCAAACTGTGCATACCCTTTGACCCAGCAGTGCTACTACTGGGCTTATATCCCAAAGAAATACTAAAGAGTGGAAAGGGACCTGTATGTGCCAAAATGTTTGTGGCAGCTCTTTTTGTTGTAGCTAGAAACTGGAAGATGAATGGATGTCCATCAGTTGGAGAATGGTTGGGTAAATTGTGGTATATGAAGGTTATGGAATATTATTGTTCTGTAAGAAATGACCAGCAGGAGGAATACAGAGAGGCCTGGAGAGACTTAAATCAACTGATGTTGAGTGAAATGAGCAGAACCAGAATATCACTGTACACTTCAACAATACTGTATGAGGATGTATTCTGATGGAAGTGGAAATCTTCAACATAGAGAAGATCCAACTCACTTCCAGTTGATCAATGATGGACAGAGGTAGCTACACCCAGAGAAGGAACACTGGGAAATGAATGTAAATTGTTAGCACCAATATCTGTCTGCCCAGGTTACATGTACCTTCGGAATCTAATGCTTATTGTGCAACAAGAAAATGATATTCACACACATGTATTGTATCTAGGTTATATTGTAACACAAGTAAAATGTATGGGATTGCCTGTCATCAGGGGGAGGGAGTAGAGGGAGGAGGGGGATAATTTGGAAAAATGAATACAAGGGATAATATTATAAAAATATATATAATAAAAAATTATTAAAATTAAAAAAAAATAAAAAAAATAAATTCAACATCCTCTGAGGATGTATGTATGTATGTACATACATACAACAAGTTGTATGTATGTAGTTGTGTGTGCGCACGTGTACACACACCAATCAAATACATACATATGTGTATGTACATGTGTGATTATAAACCCACATCTACTAGAAAGCACCATGATATCCTAGAAAGAATACTCGAGTAGGATTCAGGAAATCTGAGTTGAAATCCTGTCTTTACCACTATCTGAACTGATAAAAATGAGTAAAATCATTCTCTTCCTTGCTGGGCCTCGGTTTCTGTATCTATAAATTATCAATATTGTACCAAATCCCTCCCAACCTTGACATCTAGCAAGCAACACAACAAAGCCCTAAGTATTAAATAAACCAAGTCTAGCCCAGTACCTAACACTGCTCAGAATATGTTTATAGAAATCCAAGTGGATTATTATCAGGAGATAAAGGTGCCACATATTACCATAGTCAGTGAAAAGTTAAGTGTGTACCCTCCAAAAAGGGAGCCATAGACATACTGGGGGGTTTGGAGTCATGGTGCCTAGATTTCAAACTTGTCTCTGCTATGTTTTACCTGTGTGATTTGTGGAAATTACTTCTCGGACAGTTGGCTTCCTCCTTTATCAAATGAGGGGGGCTGGATTACATGATGACCTTTAAAGCCCTTTCAAGGTCTAAATCTACAGTCCTACATTTACAGGAAGAATAATATTCCGTACTTTCTGCACATGATAGATATTGTTATATAAACCAATATAGCCACAGTTAGGAGCCCATGTAGTTTTTTCAAGGAGTGAGAGTTCACTCTCCGGAGCTAGTCTGTTAGGAATGTGGTA
This sequence comes from Sminthopsis crassicaudata, assembly GCF_048593235.1. Taxonomy (NCBI): domain Eukaryota; kingdom Metazoa; phylum Chordata; class Mammalia; order Dasyuromorphia; family Dasyuridae; genus Sminthopsis; species Sminthopsis crassicaudata. Next base: position 33,785,896 of record NC_133623.1, read on the forward strand.
AAATAGGAGAGCTGTAATTCCTGGTGATGGCCATGGACACTAAAAGTTAAAGAACACCGATGGCTTCGTTGACAGAAATCCTGCTTCTTTATCAACAAAGAAAAACTGTTGAGATCAGCACCTACCTTGCAAGAATAATCAGTCGAAACGGGAATCTCCAAAGTCTTGCTATTTCCCTGGCCAGCAGGATACCCTGGCGGAGAGCCTACCAGCCTAGCATCAGCATGCTTCCTTTCCTCTCATCTTCAGCAGTGAACATTTCCTCCTCTACTCAATTTGCCTTAAAAGAGGGATTTGAGGGGGCATTTTCTCTTACTCATGGCAGAAGCTTGCTACAAGTACTACAATCGCTCATTATAGCTTTGTAAAAGACTATGGATGTCCACCCAAGCCAGGCCTGGCCCCTCTTTAATGTCAAAGAACTAAGAGCCAGATGCATTCTTGTTGCAGAATTTGGCATTTGGTCATTCCCAAAAGGCACTCCCTCCTGCCTTCCCCCAATCACTGGAATGGCTTCATCTGCCTCATTTCAGGCTCCTTGTCTTCCTTCAAGACTTCGTCTTGTAGCTGGGGAATCTAGATTCTCATTTTGTCATGATCCATGATAAAGTAGAGTGACAGAAGAGAGATGATTCCTGTATATGACACTAGCATATCATAGCTAGAACGAAGTCATTGAAAACATCCCAGGAGAGTGTAAGGTCCATTTAAGGAAGAGATTACTTTGTCTCTCTGTCTCTTTCTCTTCAGTGTAGTATCTTGAATACAATATTTGGCTTAATTAAATTCTTGTGAGCAAATGAGCTTGGGGTCCAGAAAGACTTTGCTTGAAGTTGTACCTCCTCTATTTACTAGCTGTGTAACACTAGGTAAGACAGTGAACATCTCTGGGCACCTGTCTAAAATGGTGAGAGGAACAGTGATTTTACTACTTATCCCAGAGAGTTGTAAGGAAAATGTTTTCAACAACTTAAATTGCTATAAGAATCTGAGTATTATTGTGTCAAAAATTTCTCCTGGAAATTTTAGAACCAATTAAAAATTTTTTGATTATCTAGTTTTATCAACTTTTCCTACTACTATGAATCTAGAATGAGAAAGACCATAAAGAATATCTAGCCCCCTTCCTCATTTTATAGATGAGGAAACTGGGGCCCATAGAAACTTTTCCAGAGTCAAAGAGATCTTAAATATCTGCAGATGTCAGACACACTGAATCTTGTGAGTAGATCTATCATGTGCAGTATATCTTTAGATTTAACAGTACATTCCTTCAAGGAATTCATCAGTTAAATTGAATAGTCCTTCATAGTTAAAAAAAAAAAAAAGGCAGAGACAAAATGATTGCAAGTTTAAGAGGTCATGGGAGTTTGCATTCAAGTATCATCTGAAGCTTTGGATTAAAGCTTTCAAATGCTGTATTTAAGAAGTTCTTGGCGATTTCTCAGCACTGCCTGTCTGACTGCTCGACATATTTATTTCATAGGGTAAGAAGTAACACTAGGTGAAAATAGCTGGAGTGAGTGTTATGCAGTCCCTTTCCTGGCAACAAAATGACTGTGCCTTGCTTGTTCTGGGAAGCCTGCCAGATGAGCTCTGAAAGACTAGCAAGATGGAGATGACTGTACTGGCTAAAGGTTCACTCCAACACATGAAACGGAGCAGATCAAGTCTGTGGGAAGAAGCAAGTCAACCATGAGGAAAAGGGCATGCTCTGGCAGGATATGACATCAGAAAAAAATAGCCTACCACCTTTTATAGAACCTGAGCTTTGGACAGCACCTTTCAGGACTTTAGGGGCTTTCCAAAGAGTTGGCTTATCTTCCTCTTACAGGCAGAAGGGGGAAATGTCTAGAATGCTAACCTGAGAGACAGGAAGACAAGGATTCAAAATGGAGTGTTGACACTCTAGCTCCGGGACATAGTAAAGTCCTCTAACTTGTATGATGTTCCTGGCACTTCCTAGGACCAGTGTGGTGTAGGAGAAGAACCACTGTATTTAAAAGACAAAGGTGTAAGTCCAAATCCCAGCTTTCCTACTCGCTTCCTTTGTAACCCATGGCAATCTTTTTCATGTTTCAGGATTCAGGTTTCCTTATGTTAAAACAACAATGTGGGACCAGAGGAACCCTGAGGTGCCTGTGAGCTCCAAAGCTATAATCTGACCTTTAATTATCCACATTCACAGAGGAAAATGCCTCCAATCTCCCCCTTGCCCCTCCTCCTATAAGGAATGAACAGAATCCCACAACCTAACAGCCTGGTGAAATACCATATAAGTCCTTTTCGCCCATGAAAAATACAGATCCAGGAGAGATGGAACATGGGTACATAGGCAGTTAGCAGCAGAGTAGGAAATGGGCTCCAAGAACTAGGTCCTTCACTCTGGAGACTATCCATAATTTCATCTCAGCTCTCTCTTGCCAGTATCACACACACCTATATTTGCTGCTTAATGAATTGGGCAAGAGGGGAAGCACTCCCTTTGGACTACGAGACAACAAAATAACACCTCCTGTCCCTCCAGATTCCGGAATACCAGATGCAAACAAGCAGGGATTTGCTCATCATGGCTACTCAGACCACACGAGGTACCCAATAATGGTTAATTACCGATTTCGAGGTGATGAGGGGAAGCCAGGAGCCAAGGAGTTTGGTGAGAGCCCTCAGGAAGCTACTTGTCCTTTCTGAGCTTTGGCTGGATTTGACGGATTTTCAAGTCCCTTTTTCCAGAGTTAACTTTCTTTGCTTCAAAGGCCGTTACTGTGACGATTCTGAAATCATAGGAAAGGAGGATCAAAGAAGAATCTACACATGGTGTCAAACTCACTTTTTCTCCTTGTAAAATGGTGGAGCAGAACTAAAAACAAAAGCATACATTTATAGAGCATTTTAAGGGTTATGAAGTTGGTGGAGGCGTTTTCCCCTATTATAACCATATGTGAAGACATTGAATTGATGAAGTCACTGAGGAAGGTTCGGGGTAGTTAAGTCACCCAGGAAAGACAAATGAGAGCCAAGACTCCAAATCAGGGCTTCTCCTCAAAGTCCAGTTCTCACTCCCTCAAGGCTAAGCTCTCTTTCCTTGGTCACTTCTTATTCTTCCATGATGCTCGCTTCTATTAGTTTTCCATTGTATCCAGAATGGAGAAAGGGAGATGGGAAGAATAGAAAAGGAAAAATGCCATGTGAAATGGGTATCTATTTTGTTGTCTTTCTGTCAGTTTGTCCTATCTGTTAATATTGTGACTGTACCACTGGGCAGCTCCAATCCTACTTAGGGAGCAAGACTGTGGCAGTTGCCACATAATTTTTAATGCCTAACAAATGTACAAGGAGGCATTTAGTAAATGGATTTTTATGATGATAAACAGCTGCTCTCCATTAGGCGTATTAAGTTGAAGACATTGGCCCCACGCTGTATATCCATGCACCTTCATTATATTTACTTAGTAGTATGAAAGAATAATAAAATGCTAGATCCACAAGGGCTGTTAGATATCATTTAGTCCATTTGCCTCATATTACAAATGGGGAAAAAAAAAACAAACGGGGAAACCGATTCTCAGGCTAAGAAAAGAACTTAGCCAAGAGCTTATGAGCCATGTGATTAAATTCCATTTTCCCTCACTTTCAGATCAGCTTTTTCTATAATATTTAGGCATTAATTTGTCTCGGGCCTTAGCTGAGAAAGGGATGATGAAAAGCCATTACCTCAGAAGATTTATCTCCAGTTTTTAGAACTTAATTGAACCCAATGACTTAAGGACTTTTCTAAAAAATCTGAAATGTTACAAGCAGCTAAAAATTCACATTGTACCATACATGAGTGATTCGACATGTGTGTCAGTAGTCAATTCCAAGAGATTTCAAGCAGAGCCAAACCGTGTCAGGCATCCGACGCCACGCTTTTCTGATATGGACAAAGCTCCACCAGAGTACTCCTCCTATGGCTCATCAGGGCATGGAGGTGACCTTGTGATCTTAAAGGCTGTGCTGATAGAGTTTTGAAAGCACTGCTAGGACCCAACAACCTGGAAAGACTATGGGATGATAGTAGTTTGATATAGTATGATATAGCATATAGTGTGTTCCCAGGGAGAGATTCTGTGTATTCTGTCCAAAGGCCAGTCTAGGTGAGTATAGAAGAGGCCGAGCACCCAGCAGCACACTGGGCACCAGGTGATGAGCTCCTTGGCCATGGTGGCAGACAGAAATGTAAGAGTGCTCTCAAATCTTTGTGGTCCCTTTTAACTCCAATAGAAGAAAAGATTAAGATGAAAATAAATGTGTGTTGTTTGTTTTTTACAATAGTTTTAACATGACCTATTTAACTTTGTTGCTGTCTCTTAAAAATGAGAAATGGTAAAGAAGCTGACTCATTATACCCATTTCTAAGAGAAGTTTATCTGATAGAAAAGTTGAAATTCCAAGACACTATACAGACTCCTCTCTGGGATCACTCCCTTAAAGTGTACTGGAAGGTTGGACTCCTAAAGAGGCTGTTACTACTGTTTTTCAGGGTGCTAGGGATACCTCTGTGGCTGGTTATCCTCCCAATATAAGCTCACAAGCCACCAAGACCTCCCCTTTCCTAACTTCCTCTGCCTAACTTCTTCCCTGGGCACCAGACACACAATCCTGCAGCCATCTTTGACTCCTCACTCTGTCTACCACCAACCCCTCCCACATACAATGTGCTGTGAAGTCCTGTTAATTCTACTTCACTACAACCTCCTATATACTCCCTTCCCTCTTCTGATTCTGTTACTACCCTAGTGTAAGCCCTCATCACTTCAAGCCTTCGATACTGACATAGACTTTTGCTTGGTCTATCTGTCTCAAGTCCTACCTTGCTCTGGTCTGTCCTCCATTTGGCAGTCAAAGGGATATTCCCAAAGCACAGGTCTGACTATCTCTTATTCAATACATGCCGGTGCCTGGCAGCCACCTCCAGGATCAAATTTAAAATCCTTTTCTTCCTCCTCCATTAGTAAACTGGCCTTCCTCTCCTTCCATTCATTTAAAATCCACACACTCTAGGATCCAACGATACTGGTTTTATTCCTCTTCCTGGCCCAAGATCTCATCCCCTGATTCCAAGCATTTTCACTGGCTGTCCTCCATGCTTCAAACACTTTCTTCCTCATCTCTCTTTCCCAGCTCCTCTGGCTTCCTTCAAGTTTCAGCTAACCCCCTTCTAAAAGAATCCTTTCCCAAGGCCTTCTTAATCTCCTTACCTTTCCCCTGGGGTTCCCTTCAGTTTTTCCTGCCTATATCTTATTTGCTTCTACTTTATTTTGACTCCCCCACTGGACTATGATCTCCTTGACTGCAGGAAATGGGTGGTTTTCTTTCTGTCTCAGTGCTCAGCACCATGCTTAGTAGACAGTAGGTGCATAATGAAGCATCCAGATATTTTTTATTTATTATCTTTTCTTATGTCTTACTGAGGTAAATGCATACAAGAAAAATTAAAATTAAATCATTTAAAAACCCACATGATGATTTTTTCTCCAGTTTCCAACACAAATTATTATATTTTCCTGTAAGTTTAAATAGCAAATGTTTGGATACGTAATATTTGGAGTTATTTAAAATTTAATTTGGCCCAATATGGACTATCTGGATGTAAGATACACCTATTTTAAGGTCCCTCTCTTTATGTTGCTGAAACTTTTTAATGTCACAATTTAATAATCAAAGAATCATTCTACCAAGTACCAGAATTGATCATCTTCCTCATTTCATCTTTCCTTTACATTTATTATTACCATGGAGAACAAAACAGTAACCTGGTAGAGGAAAACCTTCCTTGGCCTTCTGGAAGGCCACAATAAAGGAGTTCAAAAATACAGCTATCTAACTCCAATTCCAAGCTTTTCCAAATATTCTCCAGTGAATAATAATTTCCCCTTTTAATGGCATTTCAAAGTTTCCTGAGAACTTTTCCCACTTCAGCTCTGTGAAGGAGGTAGGAAAATACTACTGGGACTTGAGAAATGAAGGATTCTGCTGTGAACTAATTCTGAGACTTAGATCATGACTGTCAAAAGTCTTGGAGAAACTCCAAGACTCCAGGATCTACTTCTCTTTAAACTACTTAGCTCAGGGCTGCACAGACAGGAGGCACAAGGTCAAAACTTGCCAGATGAACAAGACTCAAAATGCCTTAGAAAAAGTGGAAACTATGGTCCTAATTTTCAAACACACACACACACACACACACACACACACAGATAAATTTAGGGGAAACACACAGGAATAAAGGGAACAGAATCATAAATCCAAGAATTGATAAAAAAAAAATACCTCTAATTCAGGCTTGGAATAAGTGGCTAACTTGCAATACAAATCAACTTTAGCTAAAAAATGTTCATATACCACACATGGGTAAATTCTTCTTTTTCAAAGAATTTCCATGTAACCTTGATGTTCAGGCATATTTCTTCCAAAGTTCAAGTACACTCAGTTCTAGCAAAGCTCACCATGGCTTTCCCAGTCATTTGCATAAAAAGATGTGTGGTTCCCAGTCAGTACAACTTGTTCCCTTTCCTCATCTGTTCTTAGTTAAGACAGACTAAGTTCACTGTTATCTTCAACAGCAAACAGCAAGCCTTTGTAAAATATACTACATTGGCACTTTCCTATGGACATGTCAGTTTGGGAAAATACTTAATATCGTAATAATATTATATAATACTATAAAATAATAATACTAGGTAGTCTTATCATTATGTCCTTAGGCAAATGGCAAAATCAGTCATGCCAACTTTAGTTCAAATTACTTGGTTATTGGTTTGTCCCCAAAGAGTGTTGCTTCTCTTTCTGTAACTGAAAATCTGTTCCAGCAAATCCCAGGCTAGGCTATCTAAAACTTAATGTCCTTGGTTCTTGAAGAGAACCATGACAGTAGGGAGGTGATGCCATGAGATGCGAGTGAAGTGGATTGAAGTGAGGGAGGGCAATATGGCACGAAGGCAGGAGTCAGAAGGAAGGAGGTAAGTGTACAAGGCTCTTCTTCTATACCTGAAGCAAATTTCCTTTACTCCTGGGCCTTCTATCTGCAAAATGAAAAGGTTTAACTAAATCATGACAAAGGTCTAAACTCTAAAATTCTAAGTTTCTCGATATTATAAATTACAGTCTACTCTATGTGATCTTCCTTGGCCTTTGTGTTTCACTTAAGCGATGTTCTGAACTTTGTAACGTCTGCAGGTACATCTCAAATGGGACCACTGAGAGTGTATATCATGAAGGGATTGTGTCCCTATGCAACATAACCCAATATGCTTCTAACAAATCCAGTTTAACAAAACCCAAACTACAAATTTAATCAATGGCAACACGTGTTTTGAAGCAACAAGTCCATAAAATATAAGATTATCATGCCATTCTGAACAGTTTCTAAAAGATAAAACTTCTATTATTAACCTAAACCCATGATTATCCAAAGGCAAAAGGCAAGTAAATACACTCTGATGCCAAGGATTTCTTTTTAAAATAAGTTTCTTGGGGGTCAGAATAGACTCAACTCAATTTCTCTCATCTTTTCTTACAGTAATATCACCATAACGGATGTTCAGAGGCTCTTGAAAGATCCTGAATCACAAAAGAAAGTTTGAATTATGTTTGACACATTATACTTACTAAAAGAACAAAATGAACTTGTGCATTTTAGAAATTAATTGGACAGCAAGAGTTAAAGACCCAGCTCTTCAGTAAAGTCATTAATTCTAATGACAGTACAAGAATAATACTTCAAAGTGTTTTCCCTAACACCTGGGGTGCAGTCTCCCCCAAATACACAAACCACCTTCCTTTTGAGATGACCTCCCTAGTGACATGTCTACATTTTGAGTGCAAATAGCTATTTCCATGTTATCTTTTCCAGGAAAAAAATAAGAGATGCCTCCTTGGGGGCAGGAATCCAATTGTCTGACAGGTACTAAGCACTTAAATGCTTGGGAACCAACTGACTTCAATGAATGACCTTAAGCCTTGGAGTCTCATACATCTCTCCCCTGGGACTCTATCTGAGTAGGAAAAGGCAATAGTCTAGCCCCTGCTGCTCAACAGTCCTTTCTGAGTCTCAGAAAGACATCTGACCTTAGCATACCATGAGCAGTCTCTATGCACTTATACTTCCCAGAATTCTTTTGGGGTTGTATTCAAATAAGTGGCTAGGGAACAAGGCCAGAGTAGTGCCTGTGTCACTGTTTTTTGTTGGTCTCTTCCAGTGAGATTGAGCTAAAACTCTTTCTTAAGTACAGGATATTTATTTTGCACTTGAAAATCTCCCCTTTACATTTCAGTGTCTCATCTTTCACCATCTAATTATGGATTAGCCTCACTGAGAAAACCTATTACAACAACAACAAAAAAGTTTCCATAAGGCACCCCAAAATTCATACCAGTTTGTTGTTGTTGTTGTTGTAGCAAAGAATTGGAAACAAAGCAGATGCCCATTGAGTGGGGGCTGGCTAAACAAAATGTAGGATGTGAGTGCAGTGGAATAGTTCTGCAATATGAGCATGAAAAATTCAGAAATTCGCTGGAAGACTTTTATGAGGAATATAAGCAGAACCAGGAAAACAATACACACGACTAAGACAACGATGTATAAAGAACAGCCACCACAACAGGATGAAATGGAATGTTATATAATTATAATGACCAAGTTTGGCCCCAAAAGAGAGATATGAAAATGTTCCTCCCTCTTTTCTTTGCAGGTACAATAAGCATGAAACCTTGTACACATCCAATGAATGGTTCAGAGGATGCATTGGTTGAGTCAACTGATCCATCTTTTTCTTCTTTCTGCTTTTTCCTTTCTTTCTCCCCTGACCCCCAGTAACAGCTCTTGGGATGAGGGAGGCAACAAAATATATTGAGAAATTAGAGGTATGCAAAAATTAAGGCATAAATAAAAAATAAACATTGTAAAACTTAAAATGAAAAGAAATAAAGACATCTTGGAAATCAATTGCCAATATATGTCAAAGAGAGGAATATTCCAAAAGAGTCGGAAATATGACAGATGGTATTATTTACCACAAAATGGGAACTGAGAAAACATAGGCAACTGCCAAACAGAATGATTATTTTCTCTCCCAAATATTCGGTGTATCTGTGATCTCATCAGCCTCTATATCATGCCTTCTGTTCTTTGATCATCACCCTCATTTCCCTCCCACTAGGGTCGTGGAATCTGCCCTTGGGGCCCCCAACATTGGCGGTAGTTGACTAAAAGTGTCACATGGTTAGTTCTGTGCACAAAAAAAATTCCTCTGGCAGCAATGTGAACTAGAATGGTGAAAGACTTGAAGAATTAAGCCCCATTAGAAAACCCATGAAAGTAATAAGGACCTATATTAAGGTGGCAGCAATGTAAGTGGAGAGAAGGGATAGGAACCCAGAGATAGTATAAAGGTAGAAACAGCACGATTTTGCAAATGATTAGATACATAGGGTGACAGATGTTGTTGTTTGTCCTTCATTCTCAAAGATGACCTTTGAGACATCAGGGAGGTGATGCCATGACATGCAAGTGAATTGGTTTGATTTCGGGAAGATTGTGCAATGCCACCAGCCTCACTTTTCCCTTCTGGATCCATCTGGGTCCAGTGGCAGGGTGATGCATTAGTGAAGTATCCAAAATAATACCGTAATTAAAAAACCTGGAAAATTGGATGGATTGTCAGATCTTTGAAAGAATTAGGGAAACTTAGAAGAAAGGTACATTTAGAGGGAAAGATAAGGAATTCAGGTTTAGATTTGTTCCGTTTAAGTTATCTCTAGGACATTCAGTATGGTATTTCCAATATACATTTGTTGAAGCAGGACCAAGGATCAAGGGAAAGAAAGGGTCTCAATATATAGATCTGGGAACCATCTTCAAAGAAAAGAAGGAAGTGGTGAAAGACATGGGAATTACTGAGATTATCAAGAGGAAGAGTTTAGAAAGAAAAGAGAAGGTCTAAGAAAACTTGATGAACATAAACAGATGAGAAGACATGAATCAAGAGTGATCAAACTATGTCCTGTGGGCCATCTGTGGCCCACTCCTTGTTTTCATAGTCTGGGAGCAGGTTGTACAAAGACGGGCAGAAGGCTGGATTTGGCCCTTGAGCTGTAGCTTGCTGAGCCCTGAATTAACGATGATGAATCAGCAGAGAAGAGAGAAAGATTTAGTCTTTCTCAGAAAGTACACAAGCTAGGAGAACACAATATCATGAAAACTCAGAGTAAAAAACAGAGTATTAATAGCTAATACAATAGCTACTATTTTATAGTGCTTTCATGTTTGCAAAGCACTTTCAAATATTATCTCAAATGAGATCCTCAATAATAACCCTGTTAGGTAGATGCTATTATTATCCTCATTTTACAGATGAGGAAATGGAGGCAGTCAAAGGTGAATGCCCATATTCACACAGCTACTAACTGTCCAAGCCCTACATTCAAAATCAAGTCTTCCTGGTTCCAGTTCAGGCATTCAATTCACTGTGCCACCCAGCTGAATGACAAATGCAGCAGAGGTCAGAAAGATTAAGAATTAGAAAGGAAAGAAAAAAACTAATCAGATTTGACCATTTAAAAAGCCTTACTAATTATGCTGCCACATGGGCAAAAATGGTTCCATGTGTTAAGTAATAGATCCAAGATAAATACTTAAGCATGTTTAAACTAACAAAGTGAAAAGATTGTATTCTCACCAATTCTCACCAACTTAGCTCTCAAGAAGAGGAGGGCATTTATCCACCAACACGTAGAGAGTCTTATACCAATGGGTTTAAGACAGGGGTTAGTTGTTCAGGGAGGACCAGTTCCTCTGGGTGAGAGGGCTTGTCAAGCTCTTTCAGAGTTGCTCAGCCACCTTTGGTGCCCACCTGTCACCCACTTTTCACCTGTGGCTCTAAGATATGTGCAGCAGCAACACCCCAATAAAAACTATCATGGTAGATGAGTGAAACCAGGTTGAGAATAGCCAAAAGGCCTCATATCCATCTGTGAGTTAAAGGACTGTCTACCCGAACATGTTAAGACTTTTCCTGGTAGAAAGCGTGGATGGGAACAATTTTGTTCCAACTGCCAGAAAGGAGACTGGAGTAGGCACCGTGGAACACTTAGAGCTTGATCAGACGTTGAAAACACATCATATCCTAGACCTTTGCCAGATGTCTTGATATCTGTCTTGCCACTGGACTTCAGAGACTCAGGAACAGTGAGGTTGATGACTCTGCACAACTTTGCCTCATTTAAATCCAATTCACATCCAAGTCAAAACATGACTCATCACCCACGACTTCATCTACCTTAAAGTCCTGCAGTAATAAGCAAATAACAAATCAGCAGGTATAGACACACTGGCAGCTGTAGTCACAACTCTGCTCACAGGTGGCCAAGAACATAGGGTAATTTTCTCACTGGATTTAAGCAGTGGTGGGATCTGGTAGCCCCTTGGGTACCTGAACAAACTTATTAAGAACAGCACTACTCTCTTCCTGGTAGAATGAAAAATGTACCCTAAAAATTATTTGCTTCATCCAAAACATGGCCTGTTTACATGCAGCGGGTATGGTTGAAACACACACACACACACACACACACACACACACACATACACACAATTGTAAAGGTGACTTTGTTGGTACATGAAATGTGCACATACTTATGGATAACATGAAATCTAGTTGACCGAGCAGATTAGCAGCCCTTGTCTTGAGAGAACTCAGTGGGTATCATATTCATTTAGCAGGCCCTGAGTGAAACAAGGCTGGCAAACAAAAGGCCAACTTACTGAAGTTGGAGTTGGATACATATTTTTCTGGAGTGGACACTATGATTAAGAGTGCCATGAAGGAAGTATACAATAAGGTACACAATCAGATCAAATCCAATTTTTTTAATTAAAGTTTTTTTTTTCTATTTTCAAAACATGCATAGATAGTTTTCAACACTCACTCTTGTAAACCTTTGTTTCAAAATTTTTCTCTCCTTTCCTCCCCATCCCCTCTCCTAGATAGCAAGTAATCCAATATGTGTTAAACATGTTCAATTCTTTGATACCTATTTCTATGATTATCATGCTGCACAAGAAAAACCAGATCAAAGTGGGAAAAATGAGAAACAAAACAAAATCCAAGCAAACAATAACAAAAAGTGAAAATACTATGTTGTGATCTACAATCAGTTCCTGCAGTTGTAGTGTGCTTTTTAGAAACCCCAAGTTGGGGTGACAAAATGTACTGTCTGGATTAGCTCTCTGGAGGACCTTGGGACCAGCCTGAGTTCTTGGTCTTTGTGGAGGAATGATGAAGGCAGGAGACTCACAAGGATGGTCAAAGATGGAGTCCGTTCATTTTAAGTCCTCTCAGCCCTTAAATACCTTAGTATGATTACAACACTACAGTACACGGAGCATGTGCCAATTGTAGAACCATTATATCATCATATCACATATCACACTGAGCAAGTGCTAATTATAAACACCCTGCTATTGATATTTAAATGCCTCTTACTGTAAGTATCCCTTGCTTCAAGTAAAACACAGGTGATCATGCTCTCCCTGACTTCTCAGGGAGAAGCCTTGGGGGATTCGGGGGCCAAACCAGACATTGTCAGCAGGTTCCCTCTGGGCTGAAGGGTCTTATACTTTACCCAGAGCTCTCCCACTATCTGTGGCCCTCTACACACAGTTCTCTCTATGGGGGCAGATGGTCATGAGAATTGGCTTGAATCATCTCGCTATTGAAAAGAGCCATGTCTATTAGAACTGATCACTGTATAATCTTGCTGTTGCAGTAAACAAGGTTCTCCTGATTCTACTCACTTCACTCAATATCAGTTTGTATAAGTCTCTCTGGGCCTTTCTGAAATCACCCTGCTGATCGTTTCTTATAGAGCAATAATATTCCATCATTCAGCCATTCTCCAACTGATGGACATCCACTCTGTTTCCAGGTTTGTGCCCCTACAAAAAGGGTTCCTACAAACATTTTTGCACATGTGGACCCTGTTTCCTTTTTTATGATTTCTTTGGAATACAGGCCCAAAAGAGACACTGCTGGATCAAAGGGTATGTATAGTTTGGTAGCCCTTTGGGCATAGTTCCATATTGCTCTCCAGAATAGTTGGATCAGTGTACAACGGCACCAACAATGTACTAGTGTCCCAGTTTTCCCATATCCCCTCCAACATTTATCATTATCTTTTTCTGTCATCTTAGCCAATTTGAGAGGTATGTAGTGGTACCTTAGAGAGGTCTTCATTTGCATTTCTCTGATCAATAGTGAGAACATTTTTTCATTCAACTAGAATTGGTTTTGATTTCTTCATCCAAAAATTGTCTGTTCACATCCTTTGACCATTTTTCAATTGGATAATGGCTTGTATCCTTATAAATTTGAGTCAATTCTCTATATATTTTAGAAATGGATATAAACCTTGGATATAAAACATTTTCCCCAGTTTACTGCTTCCCTTCTAATCTTGTCTGCATTGCTTTTGTTTGTACAAAACCTTAAGTTAATATTAAGTTAAACTTGATATAATCAAAATTATCCATTGTGCATTTCATAATGTACTCTAGTTCTTCTTTGGCCACAAATTCCTTCCTTCTGAGATCTGAGAGATAAACTATCTTTGTTCTTCTACTTTGCCTATAGTATCACTCTTTTTATGTCTAAATAAGGAACTCGTTTCAACTATATCTTGATATAGGGTGTTAGATGTGGGCCAATACTAGTTTCTGCCATACAAATTTCCAATTTTCCCAAGAATTTTTGTCTAATTGTGACTTCTTATCCCAGAAGCTGAGGTCTTTGGTTTTATCAAACACTAGGTTACTACAGTCATTGACTATTATGTCTTGTGACCCTAACCTATTCCACTACTCTATTTCTTAGCCAGTATCAAATGATTTCGATGACTGTTGCTTTATAATATAATTTTAGGTCTGGTACAATTAGACCGCCTTTATTTGAATTTTCTCATTACTTCTCTTGAAGTTATTGACATTTCGTTCTTCTAGATGAAATTTATTATTATTTTGTAAAATAATTTCTCGAAGTTTGGTAGGTATGGCACTGAAAAAGTAGATTATTTTAGGTTGAATTTTCATTATTATTATATTAACTTGCCCTATCCACAATCTTCCAACTGCTTAGATCTGACTTCAGGTCCAAATCCAAGACTGCATACCTCCTAAAAAGATTGAACAGGCTGAAGACAATGTAATTGACACTTGCAATAAAGTGCAACCACCATCAGTCCATATGTCTCTACCATGATGAAGTCAAATAAAAATTCATTGGAGACTTAGAGATCCTCATCATCAGTGGGCCAGAGAACAAGTTTATAATTCTGGGTGACTTTAATATCAAAGCAGGTAAAGACTATGAGACATGGCAGTGAGTCACTGGGAGGAATGGAATTGGAAAGAGCAACAGCAATGGTCACTTACTATTGAAGACTTCTGTACCTTGTGACTTACTCATCACCAATAATGCTTTCAGTCTATTAACCCCAAAGAAACATTGTAGATTCATTCTTTTAGCGAGCACTGACATTTAATAGACTATATTATTGACAAGAGAAGAGTGTGACAAGATATGAAAGTGATGAAGGCAACATGTGGTACACAGTGTTGGACCAATCACAGACTTATGCTTTCCATGCTAAACATTCACATTCAACAAAAGTGACAGCCTCAAGGCAAGATGACTGTCAGGAATCTTAATGTCAAGATGCTAGAGAGTTTCTCCATGTGTGAACATTTTATTGCTGATCTGGAGGGGAAAGCTGAGTTAGCACACAGTCAGCAACAAGGGAGCAGAAGAGAAGTGAGCAGCTTTCAGAGACTTGGTGTAAAGCACTGCATTTGCCCATCTGTTCTAGAACCCGTGTAAACACCAGGACTGGTTCAACAGAAATAATGGGGAAATTCAGAAGCTGCTAAATGAGAAATGAACTCTAAAGGATTTGTCAGCAGGATAGCTTGTCAGGTCTCCACGATCAAAAGCAAAGTGCAAGTAAATTTTAGAGAGATGAAGGATTCTTGGCTCAGCAAAAATGTAGATGAGATTCAGTTTTATGCTGACAGCAACAATCCAAAGCACTTTTATGATGCCCTGAAGTCTATTTATGGGCCAAAGACTTCTGGAGCATCTCAACTACTACCCCTGATGAAGCAAAGCTGATCAGAAATAAGGACATGATCCTGGAGATATGGGCTGAAATCTTGCATGGTGGTTTTAACAGACCATAATCAACCACTACAAAGCCATTAATTGTATGCCTCAGGTTGTCATCAGTTCCTCTCTAGCCAAACTTCCAACTGAAGAAGAGCCCTGGATTTCCAGTAGACTGTAAATTCCTTGAAGGCAAAAACTATTTTCTTTCTTGTACACCCATAGTATACCCATTACCTAGCACAGTGTCTGGCACATAGTAAGCATTTAATAAAGATTTGCTGAATTCGATTCAATTCAATTTACAATCCAACTGGAATTCTACTTGCTAGATGTAGCCTGCTTTGACTACTGTGGCCTTTAGAGACTATTTCATCTTCGAATTTCCTGAAGCATTCATCACCTATGAAGTACAGCAGTATAGAAACAGAGGCTCTGCTTTCAAATCCTGGATCTGCCACTTACTGTCTGCATAATAACGTGCAAATGTGATAACCTTTTTGAGGTTCAGTTTTCCCATCTCTAAATGAGGGGGTTGGATTAGATGACCTCTGGGATTTCTTTTAGCTTTAAGCTTTTGATCCTATGATAATTTGGTACTTAGATACGCTGTTTACTCAATTAGAATATCATCTCCTAGAGGGCAGAGACCTCAAGGCCTTTGTACAAAGTAGACACTCAAGAAATGTTAGTGACAGTTAATAGGAAATCTATTTCGTGTGACTTAGGGTGTATAATGGTTATTAGATTGCCTTTTCAATGAGTGGGGGGAGAGATTTCAGGGAGGGAGAGAATTTGAAACTCAAAATTTTAAAAGTGAATGTTTAAAAATAAATAACCATAATTAAAAACTTATTAAATGGAATTAAATTCTTGCCATCCTCAGGGGCCTAGAACAGTGCTCTACATAGAGGAGGAAACTGATAAACTCTGGGTATCAATGGCATGCTTCAGTCAATTTGCATGACTCATCATTGTCCTCCAGTATTGTCACCTTCCCTATATCCCTACCTTAGCCCATGCAATTCTCTTTGCTTTAGAATGTTTTCTCTAAAAAATCTCTGTGTACCCATTCTTCAAGGCTCAGTTTGCAGGCTACCTCTTCTCTCTTCTTTTGAAGGATCATCCCAGTCCAAGGAGATATTTCCCTTTGCCAAATTTTCTAATGCACTTTGCTTTCTCTCTCTCTCTCTCTCTCTCTCTCTCTCTCTCTCTCTCTCTCTCTCTCTCTCTCTCTCTCTCTCTCTCTCTCATTCCACTTATTATCTGAGATAAACTGGAACTAGTTATTTGGGGTATATGTCTTCTCTTTTCAAAAGATACTGTCATATCCTCGATGGAAAGAAATATATCCTGTATGGCCTCCAGGCTTGGCATTTAAAAGCCCTTCACAGGCTAGCTCCTATTTATCTTTTCAAGGCAGTTTCGTATAACTTGCATTCAGTTACTCAACAAACATTATATTAAACTCTGTGTCAAGTATTGTGCTAAGTGTTTGGAATACACAGGAAGACAAAAACATTGTCCCTGCCCACAAGGAGCCAACACAGAATGAGGGGGAAAATGCATCAATAATTTGATATATAGCACACACACATATACATATCAACACATACAGAATAATTGAAGGGAATCTAAAAGGGGAAGACATTAGTAGGTACAAAAGCCCTTCTGTACATCTTCCTCTTCACATATTCTACAGCCTCCTTGCTTTCCCCTGGGCTTGACATTCCATCTTTTGACTTTTCCTTGTCTGTTCCCAGGCTGTTGTGTTTGTAAAGAATGCTCTCCTTCTTCATTATCATCTTTCTCTTGGAATATTGAGTGCGCTTCTTGGCTAAGCTCCCATGAAACCTCCCATATGAGATCCCTCCTGCTTCCTCCCAGTTGTTAGCCCTCTCCCCCACAATCCAAATAACTGCATATACATTCTTTCTGTCTTATCTGCCTTACTGTTGCCTGCCTTTAGTAGACAATAAGAATCTGCAGGCCCGGGACTCTCAATTGGACATTTTTGTATCCCACTATTCGTACAAGGCCTAACAGATAGTCTTTAAGACATGTTGATTAAAGTGATAAAGTTCTCTGCTCCTCCCGCCTCATCCTGCGCTGCCTATCACAATTCCTCGCACATAGCAGACACTTTGAAAATTTCTGAGGAACCAAGGACAACTGTATTGTTTATGTCAAAAGAAATACCAGTTGAAGTAGGGAATTCAAAAAAAAAAGTAAGAGATCATTGACCATGGGTCATGCTGTTCATAATTTTAATGTTTTTATTTTTCCAGCCAAATATTAATTATCTAAAGCCTGTCATGCTGTTCCTTGATGACTTTTAAACCTGTACCCCCATGAATTACAAGATTGCTTACAATTTTACAAGTCTCCAAGTAGTCCCTAATTAAACATCAAGCTACTGAATTTACACAGCCTGTCAACTGGCAGCTCTCTGCCAATCTTTTAGACTTGGGCTCTTCTGAACAAAGCAGCCCCAAATCTGACCAATTCAAGATGGAAAATATGCAGCAGTCCAGTATCTGTCACCCTATTAACAACTTGCAGCTTGGAAGACAGGCTGGTTTGGTAAAGGAGACCGAGTCAGCAAGCCCTCAATTGAATCAATAGACTGATTAGTCAGCTCTATGGATTCCAAAAAGCTTCAAGAGAGCTTACTTCCAACTTTATGACATATGTCTTTGGCTCTCAAGAGACCTGCATCAGAGAAAATCGAGAGAGAGGCAAAACTGAGTTATTTTGATCCATTTCTCTAGTAATGAAAGAGGAGAGAGAGAGAACCTTCAAACTGTTTGAAATAGAGCTGTTCAACGCCTTTTTTGGAGGCTCAGCAACTGAAAATTCATTTTGACAGTGAAAGATGACTCGAAGCAGCCATCAAATAGAGCTGACTGCTTAACTAGAATCTCTACATTAGGCACACGGCACTCTATGGAGTTTCATAGGGAAATCTAGATCATGTTGCCTTAAAATACATAGCAGTCCTATTTTTCAGGAGGGTTTCAAAAGCACTCATGACCACATCACCAGCATCCAAATCCCTCTGAATATCTTTCGGGAGTATTTATCTCTAACATCACTTCTGAGGGAGAATCCCCCAAATAAAGTCATTCCAAAGAATGGGTTCCCTTACTTCAAAGGGGACCAGAATCTGTAAGTTTGAAGAAGGCTCTGTTGCTTCATCTAGTCCTTTCCCTGGAAAGAAACC
Source organism: Sminthopsis crassicaudata (assembly GCF_048593235.1). Taxonomy (NCBI): domain Eukaryota; kingdom Metazoa; phylum Chordata; class Mammalia; order Dasyuromorphia; family Dasyuridae; genus Sminthopsis; species Sminthopsis crassicaudata. Next base: position 33,804,313 of record NC_133623.1, read on the forward strand.
TTTTCTATACTATGACATCCAGTACAAGGAGGGTGCTCCGCTACTAGAATTTGAATGCAATTTCTTCTGACTTTAATTCTAGCATCTTAGTCCTTGATACTCACTGCCTCTAATTTGGACTAATTGGGGAGGGAAGAATGGCTTCTATCTGGGTGGAAGGCAGATTTGTGGGAGCAAACAGCTTCCATCATCAAAGTACTATTTGCATTAATTGATCTCTCTGCACCCCAATTTTCCTACCTCTGACTAGAAACTGGCTATGACTTCCACCTGTTGTTTGTTTTCTCCCTGGTCCATGTCACATTCTCCATTATTTCTCCCAGCTCAAGAGCTTCAAGTGCCTCCTTATTGCCACTAAGAGAAAATATAACCTCTTCTATCTGTTTCTTCACACTCTGACTCTGGCTTCCATTTCCAGGCTAATTTCCAATGATTATCTTTCATGTCCTCCATGCTCCAATTAATTTGGCCTATTTGCTTGCTATTCCCCAAAATGACACAGCATCATAACTAGAAAGGATCTCAGAAGCCATCAAATTCAGCATTCTCATTTTGTGCAGATGAGAAAGCTGAAGGCACAGAAAGGCTAAGCAGGAACACAGTTAACAAGTATGTGAAAGTGAATTGGGCTCAGTACCCTTTCTACTCCACCACATCCTCCATATCTTCACTTTTGCAGTCTATTCCTCTAGAACACTTTTCCTCCTTGCCTTCACTTAGACTTCTTCCAAATTCAACAGAAATGTCACCTTCTACTGATAGGCACACCTCACTTGGTCCCTCTTGTTGCCAATATTCTCCCCACAGCAATAGAATTGTCGTGGTTCTTGTTTTTTAGTTGTTTCAGTCATATCCAACTCTTCATGACTCCATTTGGGATTTTCTTGGCAGAGATCCTGGAGGAGTTTGCCATTTCTTTCTCTAGTTCATTTGACAGACGAGGAAACTGACTCGAACAGGGTGAAGTGACTTGTCTAGGGTCACCCAGCTAGTAACTGGGCCAGATGTGAATTCAGGAACAGGAGTCTCTTTGACTCTAGGCCTGGCACTCTATCCATTGCAGTACCACCTAGCTGCCTAATGACTTAAAACTATTTGTTAAAGACTTGGCATTTAACATTCCAGCTACATGGCTAAAAATTTCAAATGCAGAGAATGCTTCATTTTGTATGTCCAGTTTCTCGCCCAGAGTGGCCCTTATTAAATGCTGGTTAAATGAGTGTAGATGGAGCGAGGGGTATGAGGTACAGCCAAGCAGCTGTTTAAGGCCAAATAGTGAAGGACCTTGAAGGTCAAGATGAGAGGTTACTAGGTAATATGGGAAACCCTTGAGGATTTATCTGTAGGGGAGTGGAGGATTCTTTAGTAACCCTGAGATCAATGGGCTGGTATTGACTGAAGGAAGATTCTTGTTTAACTCCTCTAGACAAATATTATTGTGGCTATGTAGCCTCTCTATCCCACTTGTCTAATGACATTTCTACCACAGTGATGTGGCGTATATGTCCCCTTAACATTGATTCTCTACTATTCAGAGATAAACCTCTAGCTAGGGAAAGCCTTGTTATGGCCAGGAGTCAGTGCCACACCCACAGACACAAAGACAAGTCATACAGACAAGTGCTATGTGGAAGAGTACTTGCTCAGAAAAGACCAACTCCAGTCTCATCTCTATTTAAATGATAAAAAAAATAAGTTAATCAAATCCAGCTTAACAAAAAGTTATTATAATTTTTTACTGAATTAAAATGAAAAGGAGACTTGGTTTTTCTTCTTCTCATAAATAGGCTGTCATAGAGATTGTTGCTTTTTTGGTGTCACTTTTTAATATATTTCTCTATAAAAGATTCTCACATCTGTTACTACAGTCTCTTCAGAGCTCCAGACTCCCATTTCTAACTGTCCACCTCCCTGCATAGTAGCACTACCTGGATGTCTACCACTATCTCAAATTAATTTTTTGGACTACTGAAATACACACTCAATTGGTATTTCCTTTTTCAGTCTCTCCACAGTCTAATCTCTTCATAAGCCAAACTAATCTTCCTAATACACATGTTCAGTCACATCACTCCACTACTTTTAAAAACTCTTTAATGACTCACTATTCCCAGCCAAGCAATTCCAAATGTCTTACCTCCATAATCTGGCCCTAATTTCAATCTTCTCTCTTAATGACCCTCATCATGCATATTGACTGTTCCCCAAACACATTCTGTACTTTTCATTCTCTGTTCTTTTGATGATGATTCCTTATATCTGGAATATGTCCCCTAATGTCACCTTCACCATAAAGCCTTCCCTGATCATCCCAGTAAGAAATATCTCTGTTCTCCGAAATCTTGAAGTATTTAAAAATATATTTCATGTAGTATCACTTCCTATCTTTTGTTACAGTTATTTGTGAATAGGATATATAGACTTATTGAGGGTGAGACTGGGTGAGCTTCTTCCTCTTTTTATCCTGTTCAGTACCTAGCACAGAGTCTTGTATATGTATAATAGCTTCTCAGTAAATACCTATTTGTAATATTGGTGTTTAAGGTATTAAACTTTTATACTAATCTTGTTTTATTTTCACACCAAAATCATACAATAAATAAATTTGGTGTGTGTGGGGGAACAGAACCAAGATGGCAGAGAGGACCCATGCTTCTTTCTCAGCTTCCCTTCTACCCTTGCTACTAATTACCAAATTCACCCTCAGAAACAATGCTTGATTTGTAAAATCCACGAATATTGGGAGTACAATAAATTACTAGCCGAAGATCATCTGGAAGATCACCAGAAAATGTTTGATGGGCAGGAGGAGGCCAGCACAGGCAGGGAGGCAGAACACGGAGGCTAGCACACTGAATGGATTGGTGGTAGGCGTGGTCTCTGCAGGAGGAGAATTTGCAGGGAGGACTCTACCACAGGTTGGCTGCTCTGCTTTGGTTGTAAAGCAGTAGATGAGAAGAGAAGTTACACAATCCCCAAAGGTAGAGAGTGCCCCAAAACCCCAGAGCTTAACAAGACCTGGCCACACCCATCCAGAACCAGAAGTGACACAGCCTGGACTGCATTATGCAGCACAGGACTTTTGCCCAGGGCAGCCACACTTTTGCACAGCGAGGGTGCTGGGGACCTCTGCCCAGAACAGTGAAATTTCTGCAGTGCAGTCACTTTTCCCAGGGCTATGACACTTTCATTGCTCAGCAGCTCTTTGCAGCCTGTTTGCAGGACAGCTACTGTCCACCTATCTATCTCTGTTCTGTAGAGGAAGCTGGTAACCTTCTTGCCCTGAAGGCAGATGCTAAGGGCTTTTTTTAAAAAATGAGTTAAAAAGCCAAGCAACTCTAACTATTGATAGCTTCCATACAAAAAGAGAGCAGGTTTTGAACCCTGAGGAGACTAATAGCAGACAGTCTCCAGACCAAACCAAAAAGGGCGATGTAACCTGGTCCCCATCACACAAGGATCTCCTAAAAGAAATTATAAAAGATCTTAAAAGAGAGCTAGAAGAAAAATGAGGAAAAGAAAGAGAAGCTCTGCAAGAGAACATGGAAAAAGCATATAGCTCATTAAAATAAAAATTTGATGAAGTGGAAAAAGAAAATAACTTCCTGAAATGTGAATTGGAAAAGGTAAAGAACCTCAGGAAATCCTTAGGATTTGTGAATTGGAAAAATCAGTCAGGCAAAAAAAAATAGAAAAAATGTTAAAGATCTACTTGGAAAAACAACAGACCTGGAAAATAGATCTAGGAAAGATAATCTGAAGATTATTGGACTTCCTGAAAATTATGATGAAAAAAAAAAAGCCTAGACACTATTTTACAGGAAATCATCACAGAGAACTGCCCAGATGTAATAGAATCAGAAGGTAAAATAGGCATTGAAAGAATTCATTGAACACCTTCTGAAAGAGACCCCAAAATAAAAACTCCAAGGAATATTGTGGATAAATTTCAGAACTACAAGACTAAAGAAAAATATTACAAGCAGCCAGAAAAAAACAATTCAAATAGTGAGGAGCCACAATAAGGATCACTCAGGATCTATCTGCTTCCACATGAAAGTATCAAAGGGCCTGGAATCTGATATTCCTCGTTTGAGCCTCACAAGAGTTCTGGGAGGTAGGTGCTATTAATATACTCATTTTATTGAAGAGGAAACTGAGGGGAAAGGTTAAGTAACTTCTTTAAGGTCACACAGCTACTAAGTGCCTGAGGTCATGTTTGAATTCAAGTCTTATAATTCTCCTGATGAGAGCTGTCCAATGTACTGGTAGTCTTCCTTGAATTCTCTTGACATCTCAAGGATTTCACTGAAACATTCAGATTAATCATTGTTTTTTCCCTCACTCTGACCATGTGACCCACCTACCTCTTTTGATTTTATAAATAGTTATCCATTCTACATAGCAGAGGTTAAAAGCATGATGAAGCCCTCATGATCTGGAAAATCCATGTAAATTTTTTCTGCCTTGGTTCTTACTAGAGATGTCTGTGTTTTTCTTTCTTTTGTGGGGTATTTATAGTACCTTAATGTAAAATTTGGATTAAGTATTTGGTAATAGGCTTTTTGTCATCTCTTGGCCTTCATGTGTTAGTTGCAGCTTCCATAAAACTCTCCCCAAATTTCCATGTAATGTCTTATGCTTTCCCATGATAGAGTGAAATTGCAATGGGGAAAGTCACAATGTGGAAATACACACACACACATATTTGTTTGTAACTACATCTTGACAAAAAGGGGAAGGAATGAATGGAAGATTCCATTTCTAACAATGTCAAAAATAGAACCATTGTAAATCAATTGACATGATGTGGAAAGACTAAAAATGCCTCAATGAGTAACAAAAATAAATGATTGAAGCAGTTCAATTAGACCCACTGACTAACATCATTTGAAGGATATTATTAATAATATAAGCAGCTATTCTTATCATTAGTTTTATTCAAACTAGAAGTGACTCAAGAGGGGGCAAAAAGCAACAAATACCCAATCATATTGGGTAATCAACATAAAAGGTCACTGTTAGTTCCTTGAACTTCAGAATTGTAAAGAAGTTTAGAGTTTTCCTATCTAACATTGTTCTTAAATGAGAATTTCCCCTACATTATCTTGTAGCAAGGCTCAAATATTAAGATTTCTTCTTCTCCTTTACAGAATTTCTTTTCCTATTCAATCATTATGCTTTAGGGGAGAGGGAGGCCAGAGTTCTTGGATTTGGCATTTTAATTTATTTCTGGGAAATATATAGATTGGGAAAGATCAGCCTTTCTACAAGATCCTCAAAGTTCATCTCACTGGGGATGTTATCACTCCAAGCTATAGGAATTATTTCTTCAGTATGTAATCTCTTGAACCACATAATCTTGCTAGGTTGACAGTTTTCCTGTAGGCTCCATAAATTTTAATTGTCCAAGATATGATTATTTGAGTTTCCAATGATATTGTGATTTTTCCTTTCCTAATTATAACTTCTTTCTTATCAAGAGCTAAGCTACTAGAATGTTATATACATAAGTCACAGTTGTTGAGTTTATGTAAAATGGCCCTCTCAAGGAATTTGCCTTCTTTTTCCTCCTGAACCTGAAGGATCATTTAACATATGTCCACAGTTTGGTTTACTGTATCTTGTCACAGTCATGAAGGCTGCTATATCAATTGGTAAGATAGAAAAGAGGTCTTTTGTTGAAGACAAAAAGAGAATCTAAGGATAGACTCAAAGAAAAAATCAGAGTAAGAGAAAGTGAGAGATATATTCTGAAATAAAGGTGATATAAACAAAATCATATTATAATAGAACAGGAAAGGACCTTAGACTTTGATCTAATCCATTCCTATTTATTTGACAGAGAAAATAATAAATATATAAGGGGAAAGAAAATATTCCAATTCACATAGCTTGACTTAGTCAAAAAGAAAAAGGGTGAGTAGGAAATTAGATACATAGTCATTTTCATAAGCAAAAATTTATTTACCAATGGACAACAATGATATTTTATTTGCTAGCACTAGAAATAAATAGCCTTTATATAATACCTTAGGGTTTAGCATTGACTAACAATTACCTCATTTTACCCACAGCAAGCCTATGAGATTTTGACAAATGAGAAAACTAAGGCAGGCAGAATTCAAGAGATTTGTTCAGGATCACACAGCTAGTAAGTTTCTGAAAGTCGATTTGAACTCGTTTTCCTGACTCAAAGTTTAACTCTCTATGAACTGTACCACATAACTACTTAAAATAGTGGCTAGACTAGGGATAGTAAACTTCCTTTTTTCTGGGAAAAAATAATTTAAGTAAAAGGAAATTCTATAAATTACAAGTTAGAATTTCACTATGCAAGATAGCTCAGAGTTTGTATAAATAGTATAATAATATAAGTAGTAATCATTTCTGTTCTGGCCAGAAACTCTGAGCATCTTCCCTTTTAGATGGATTCTTTTGTGAAGGCAAACTAGGCCATCTTTCGCCTCAATTCTTACCTAGCCTTTAAACACCAAATGGGTGTTGCCTCAAACAAACTTGGAAAGACCTTAGCTTTAAAAAGCCAAGGTCTCCCACTGTCAGTCCTCCTGGACTCCAATGATTCTGGAGGAGAATGTGAGGCTGTTGACTTTGCTCAGTTCTGCCTCATTTAAATCCAATTCACTTTCAAGTCAAAATATCACCCCATGATGTCATTAGTCCTGTTCTACAACAAAGGATGAAGTCAGCATGTGCCTATTACATGAGAGGTACTGTGCTAAGTATGGGGAAACAAAGCTATAGCAGCTAAATGTTTTAGATAAGTCATCTTGTATGCTCCCACCAAAAACTAAACTGAAGTGAAACTTTTTTTCTGCCTCTGTCAAAGTTTCAAAAGCATCTTTGGGATATTCTGTTTTCACATTTTACAGTTTCCTACTTCTATGGAAAGCAGAAATGCGAAAATATTTTAATGTGACTACTTTTGGGGCCGCTTTGAACCCAGGTGCAAAAACCCAACAATACTATAGGAAAGGGGCCAGTTCTCAGAACAAAGTGAAGTAGATTGTCAGATCCATGGCAGAAGCAATGAACCAACGTCCCATCTTTGGTCCATCCAAACAGATCCGCTTTTGATGTCAAAGCACTGTGCTGACAATGAAACAGAATAATTTCCAATTTACATATAGAGGCAGAAACAGAAACACAGAGAAATGTCCAGGGCATAAGGCAAATGTGCAGTTAAGCCATAATTGAAATCCAGATGTCTCACACAAGAGTTTTGGTCTCTCACTAACTCAAGTTATAGGGGACACCTTTGATTTTTTTAAACAAGCTCATTGATATATCTTTTGCCTGGAAATGGCATTACTACACTTTTATTCATATATCCAAATCTTACCATAGGTTGAGTTATTTTAAAAAGAAGATTAGCTAAGAAGGCACCTGGAAGGGTCTGGAGTTTACAAAACCTCTAGAATCACTTTTAAAATCTTACTGATAATGGTAATGAAACCAACAATCCCATCAAATTGTAAAGATTTTTAATAGTAAGCAACTAATAAGGTTTCTTTGTTTTCATTCAGTTGGAAAAGGGGTGTTGCTAGTTAACTCAGGTCTTAATATTCAACAATTATTCATCATACTAAAAGACCTAGGTAAGGAAAAGCATTGAAATAATAAACTAATTAATTAGGACAGAACTTAGAAATAAAACAGCAGGGAAATACTACCATATACATTCACAAATTATAAATTACATTCTCCTTCCTCTCTGAGTAATTTTAGAACCAAATCATTCCAAATTCACTATGTCAAAAGAAAAGGCAAGTGAAAAAAGTTTCTTTCAGCTCAAATGATAGATGGGCAATTTGAGGCAAATAGCACCCCTAGAATCGCCAGTGTTACTCCCCAAAGCTCCACTGTAGTGTCTCTCCTCTGTGCATCCAGGCCACTTTAATGTTGTGACACCACTGCCATCTAAGACACTTCTCAAACATCTCCTTATGACTACTAAACCCAGGAAAACTTCTATTAAAACTCTCTGGGCTCAGACATATAGTCCAATACAGATGTGCCTTATTCACTAATAATACTTAGTACACTTCTGATTGTCTTAGGACCTAGATGTCTCAGGAGAGATTCTCTACTTGAGACTTATGTTTTTGCATACCCCAATTCTCAGATCCTAGAGAAACTGGGACAAAAATATTACAATCATGTTTTCTAGCATGTGTTTTTTCACAAGTCAGTTTCACTTGAAAGAATTTTATAAATTGTGCATTTGCTATATCCTTGACTAATTCAATATTAAGATTTGCTATATTAATGAATGCTGTTTAAGCACTGATATCAAGTGTAATATTAGAAATCTAGAGTTTGTATCATACAAATACTGGTACCTAGTTGAGAAATGTTCACATTTCTTCCCTCTTTGCATTTTAACAGACCTAGGCTGCTTACCTTATGATGAGATTTATGTGCTTTCCAATCTTATAGAACAAAGTTTTCTTGTTTGCCTGGAAATCCCAAGTAAACAAAGCGTAGTGCCTCATTGCTTTCTTTGGGAACCTTACCTATCTCGGGGTTTATTTGATCTTGTTTTGCTATTTTTCTAACTGAGCCGATGTGTTCTGTTGGGTGAGTTTATGGTATCATGCGGTTTACTCTAGCAATGGCAGAGATCCATTGGGGGAAATTTCGAGTGCCCTTTGGAATAAGAATTCAGAGCAAATTTTCCTGGACCTCAAAGGGGATTAACTGTGGTAGAAGAATCCCTATAGAAATATTGTTGTGCCTTTGTAGAAAAGAAAATACAGAAAATTCTGTTCAGCCCCTATTTGGATGATCTGATGTGCTGGAGAAATCACACAGAATTTTCACTCAGGGTATTTGTTTTCTCATCTAAGAGTGAGGATGTTAGTCAACCCCAGGTCCTAAATGCCTATGTGATATTATCAGGGAAGTTCCATACGGACAATGCTCCTTCATATCACAGAAAGCTAATTTTCATTGTTTTTAAGATTCCAAATGGCACTCTATTGGAAGTACCTAAATTCAAGAGATGTCCTCATACATTCTGGAAAAATAAACAAAAGACACAACTACTTAATACATTATGGACTTCTGGATAATTTTTTTTTCTACAAATGAAGTGAAAGCTGTTTTTTCTTATAAGAGCATAAACTTAATGGGTCAGCTAAAAAGGAATGAGAGCTCTAAAACAAGAAAAAGGAACTTGCTTTTTATTATTTATTTAAAACAAATACAAAATAGAAGAAAAAAATTGCCACGTGCACAGCAGAACATAATAGAGGATTTACAATATGAAACAATAAAATTCCATTTCAAGAAAACCTATATAATAAATACTATATATTGTGTTCAGAACTAACCATGTTTTTTTTTGCTTCCTTGTAGGTTTTCTGTTGTTCTCTGCTGTGCACTTTTTATTGTATTCTTTTTCCCCTTTCCTCACCTCCATATTCCCCAAGAAGGCAACAATTAAGCACACACACATATCACACACATGTCTATACACACACACACATATATATATACATACATATATATACACATACATACATATATATATACACATACATACATATATATATGTATATACATATATATATATACATATACAGAGAGAGAGAGAGAGAGAGAGAGAGAGAGAGAGAGAGAGAGTTGGTTGTTGTTTTTCATTCTGAAGACGACCAAAATGACATCACTATGTTAGAGTCGAGTTAGTGTTTCTGCCTGAAGCTCATCAAAACAATATGTGCTTGTAATGCTCTGCCACAGGTTGGGCACAGATAGTCCTTATGAACATTTAGGATAGATTGTCTAACTTTGCACATCTCATGTTTCTTCTGGGCTAATTCAATTCTGCTTTGCTCATAAAGCACAGCACCTTCTCTGATGAGGGCATTCCATGTTGGGCGGTCCTGTGCCAGTATTTCCCATGTCATACAATCAATTCTAAAAATTTTAAGAGAGACCTTGAGAGCATCCTTGCATCACTTTTTTTTGGCCACCCTGTGAGGGCTTGCCCTGTGTGAGTTTTTTTTTTTAAGTATACAGTTGGCATTTGAACAATGTGCCCAGCCCAACAGAGGCTCTCTGCAGGACAGTTGGAATGGTTTAGTTCAAAAAAGGACCTCAGTGAATTATCCTCCCTGAGGATCTTCAGAATCTTCCTAAGACAATTTAAATGGAAGTGATTCAATTTCCTGGCATGGCACTGTATGCTGTCTAGGTTTCACAGGCATACAACAATGAGGTTCCTTTCTCAAACTAAACTGTCAAGCACTCACTTAGTAGGATAAGATAAGCTGAAATATATATATATATATATATGTATGTATATATATATATACCTATATATGCATATATATATACATACATATTCATATGCAAAGAGAGCTATAATCATACACATATACAATCCTATACATCTATGTAAAGCCATATTATGCTTGTCTGTCCTCAATTTCCCTGAAGGTGGATAACATCATCTTTTTTAAGTCTAAGTCTTTCCATATTTTTCTAAACCCACCAACTAATCATTTCCTACACCACGGCAATATTCCAACCTTACATAGTCTATAGTTATTTTAAATACACTAAAACAATATTAATTAATATGGCTGAAATACAATATAGTTTTCCTATTTTCTCTTTTGATTAAATCCATTTTAGCTTTAACTCTAAGTTCAATGATTACAACCCCTGATTTTATTCTTTAATAAATTCTATTCCTGATCACTATTGTTATGTTTGTATGTATCTCTTCTTTCTGATTCCTGCTGACTTCTCTGTTTTACTTCTACCCACTATCTTGCCTTACTGTTACTAAAATTACCCTATCCCAACAAGGATCCCTCCCTCATCCTTTCTCTGTACCTTTTCCCTCCTTCATTATCACATTCTTATTAATTTATATACCTTATCCCATTTCTGTTAATATACACATATTTCTAAATCTCCCTTATTCTATTCCCTTCCCATCTTATTTCTTTATTAATTTAAGTCTTTTATACATTTTATATCATTATACTCTTCTATATATGTATGTATATATATATACATATATATACACACACACACATACACACACACACACACACACACACACACACGTATATAGGTAGGTAGGTATTGTTCCCTCTTTAACCCATTTCTTATGAGAGTAAGATTCCAGAACTAATTCCTCTGAGTCAGATCTTCCTCTTGTACATCATTCTTATAGCATTACTCTTTTTACCTTTTCTTACGTGGTTTTACTTTTTTCCTCAATGGTACATGGAATCTACACAAAAACTGACCATGTATTGGAACATAAAAATATCAAAAGCAAATGCAGAAAGGCAAAGGTTTTCTTAGCAAAGATATAGAAGTGGTTTGCCATTTCCTTCTCCAACCTATTTTACAGATGAGGAAACTGAAGAAAACAGGGTTAAATGACTTGCCCAAGATAACACAGCAAGTGGCTGATGCCATATTTGTACTCAGTTCCTTTTAACTTCAGGCTAGGCACTCCATCTACTACGTAACTTAGTTGTCTTGCTTAAGGTCATACAGTTATTAAAGCTGCTGAATCAGGATCTGAACCCACTTCTGGCTCTAAATTCAGTACTCATTCCACTAACCCACATTTCCTTTCCTGGGTTTTCAGTCCTTTTCTCAAATTGCCTTTGTGCTATAATTGACATTCTATTTCATCCCCTAGTGAATAGTGAACTTTTATCTATGAAGATTTCTGAAGAAATGCAACTACAAGTCACTTTTTGCCTTTTCTCCCACATCTAGTGCAATCATCTTCTCTATTATTCTAAGTGAAAAAATTAGGCTCCGTCATCTCTCAAATGATTTAAGGCTCAAATATAATTCAAGAAAAACCATATCATTTACTTAAAACTTAATTTTTCTACATTCTATTTCCTCTTCAAATATCATGCTCACTTGGAAATTAACTGGAACACTGCTATTACAGAGTTGCTAGTGTTTTCTCCCTTATCCAATTATATTTGTAATGAGTCAGCACTAAGCCATACAGGTCCCTGGAAGATTCCAGAGAATTTCCAGCTCATGTTTCATGGTATGGTTGCCAGATCCCCATACATACTCTGTGGAGTACAACTTCTCCTGTATGTCATATTTCTACTACTTTGCACACCGCATCCCACAGCTCAGTAGAGTTCAAGCTCCTTAAGGGCAGGGACCATTTTATTTTTTTTCTTCATTATCTTCAGAGTGCTTCAAACAGAGTAAGCATTTCATAATTGCCAGTAAAATTATCAAGTGTATGGGAGAACTGCCCAGAAATTTTTGAAGAATTAAGGTGATCTTTACTTACCCTGTTTTATTATACTTCATTGTTTTAGGAATTTAATTAGCAGATGTTTAGTAAGCACCTGCTATGTGCCAGTTTCATTAGGCATACATACTCAAGCAGATCACCAAGTATTTAAAAAACAGGACCCAAACTTAAAGCTAATAAAAATGAGTTAGGTACACTTTATATCATTTCCATTGTACTAATATGTAGTATTTCTATTCCTTTTTCAAGGCCAACCTCAGAATCATGGTGGCTTTCTGAAACTTAACTGTAGCATGAGAATCAGCTTCATTCAGTTTCAATAAGAGGAATGTATGATTCATTCCTACAGGAAGGAAAGTTCCAATTCTTTTCATGTTTCCATTCTTGCCCACAAAATCAAAACAAAAACTTTACTGGATTGCACTAACTGCCTTCTGCATTGTCATTTGAAGAGGTTAATTTATAAAGTACCTTCTTCTTTCCTGGTCATAGAGCATAGTTCCATCAGTAATAAAGCCTCACCACTTCATCCTACCTTTCTGCATTTGTTCTACGCCAGAAAGCTAAGACATTCCTTCACAGAGCACTGCTGTGTTGCATAGGTCCTGCTGTAATACGGCCAATCAGTATTTCATTAGTGACCTCATTTTCATTAGTTGATTCCTTTTAATCATTTGCCATTCTGATATATCATCCAAAAATATGTTGTTGACTATAACATTAAGTGGAGCCAAGAACCTTTTAGGAAGCATGTTCTGGATGAATAACATTCTTTAAAGTGCTAAAGACTTTTCAGGGGAAGCCACCTAAGATCATAAAATGGCAGAGCTAAAAGGAACTCTACAGAGCTAGGTCATCCACCCTCTGGTCAGAAGCAATGAGGGGGAAAAAAAACCCCTACATCTAAAGACCTTTTTATTACATTACACTTTCTTCTTTTAAGTCAGGAGAATTTTATCTGGAACATATTTCTTAAGAAAGGTTCAGCTCATTTTCCAGAGCAGCCAACTATTTCTGGAAAATTCATGATGCAGCAATGTCTTCCTACTTTTCAGTTAGGTTCAGTTAGCAAAACAGTAGCAATCTATGGGGAAAGATTGGCCAGCTTCCTGTAGATACATACTGCCTCTTCCCTAAGGTTAACAATTGAATATTTCTTCATGACTCATCATACTAGAAGAAGCTCACATGTGCTAAATTTCTCTGAGGCATTACTATAGCAGAGTGTAACATTTTTCTTCCTTTTTTGGTGGCATAAAAAATAGTGGATCAATCCTGACTATTGCTTAAAACAAAACTCTCTTCTCACAGGTACCTATTATTTATTTACCAAAGAATGCTCAACCAGTGCAAACATTCATGGGGGACTTGTTTTCTCAACCCTTTACCTTGCTTGAAGCCATTGTTAAAGACCTTCTGAAAATTGATTTCATTAAAATATATTTTGCCATCTTAGGAGAAATAAACCATACTGACCCAACAAAGGTAGAAGTAAAAAAAAAACCCAAAAAACAAAAATCAACTACCTTTCTCTCAACTAGGCAGGTAGCATGGTGTTCAAAAGGGTGATGCTAGGCTAGGTAATAATCCTAAAATTAAAATAGATTGAGTTTGATCATTTGATCAGCTTATCTTTTTCATTGTCATCTTTAAGTATGCAGTGATTTAAGATCCCAAGATTTAGGGCCACTTGGAAGGATCCTTATAGATCAGCTATTTCATCTGACAGAAAAGGACAATGAGGCCCAGAAAGACTACATAACTTTGGTCAACTTACAACAAAAGTTTAGTGGGGGTGGAGTCAAGATGGCAGAGAGAAGGTCTTTGAGCTCTTTCTGGCTTTCCTCAGATAAACATCACATCAATTCTATGAACTGATTTGGAGTGACAGAACACATAAATATTTGGAGTGTAATAAATTTCCAGCAGAATGTATTTTGGAAGAACTTTAGATAAGGTCTGTTTTGATCAGTAGCCTAATGCAGGCTAAGTGCAGGGACCTAAGGTACTGTGACATCCATACACTGGGGGGAATCGACTGTGAGGCTCTTAGCCAAAATACAGAAATATTGGCTATTCTATTTTAGTTCAGTTAGTTTAGTGATTAGCTGTGAGACTTGCAAGCAAATACAAAAGGCAAATAATGAGCCCCTGGACGCCAGTATAATGCATGACTTGCCCATGCCCACCCATCACAGGAAGGAAGTCAACAGTACTGGTCCCAAGGCAGCATAAAGTTGCTATCGCTTGTAAAGGAAGCTTGGAACAATCTCCCCTTTGCCCTGAAGGCAGACCTTTAAAAATGAGCAAAAAAGCAAAAAGAACTCTGACCACAGGTAGTTTCTATGGAGACAAAGAATAGACCTCAAACCCTGAGGACACAAAAGGCAAATCATCCCCTAGAGAGTGATATGAGTTCATCTCCATTTCACAATCATTTCTTGGAAGAATTCAAACAGTATCTTAAAAGAGAGTTAGAAGAAAAATGGGTAAAGGAATGTGAACTTTGCAGGAGAGTTTGGAAAAAAGAAACAGAAATTATCTGAAGAAAACTCTAAATAGATTTAGAGAATTGGGAAAAGCATATAACTCCTTACAAAATAGATTTTATGACATGGAAAAAGAAACTAACTCACTGAAAAATAGAATTTGTGAATTGGAACAAAAATTCAATAAACAAAGAACTCATTTAAAAGTTCTAGTGACCAAATGCAAAAAGAGATAAAAAGCTAACTGAAGAAAATAATTCACTAAAAATTAGAGTTGAACAAATGGAAAGGAATGGCTCAATGAGATATCAAGAACAGAGCCTAGCAGCTTCCACTTTAAAGGATCAAAGGGCCTGGAATATGAGATTCCAAAGGGCAGAGGAACTTGGATTGTAGCCAAGAATCAACTCTTCAGAAATATTCAGTATTATCTATCAGGGGAAAAGATGGACATTCAATGAAATGTGACCAGAGCTGAACAGAAAATTTGATCATCAAATGCAGAACTCAAGAGGGAAAATAACTGTTTCTTTTAAAAGTTAAAAAGTTTACATCCCTATATTGGAAGATGCTATGTTTAACTCTTGAGAACTATACTTCTGTTACAGATATACTTTGAAGGTGTAGGTATAATTTGACTTTACTGAAATGATATAAAGAACAAACTAGAGAAAGAAAGGGGATTGTACTGGAAGACAAAAAGGGAGGTAAAAAGGGTAAATTATATCTCATGAAGAGGCAGAAAAGACCTATTACAATTGAGGGAAAAAAGGGAGGAAGATGAACATTGTGTGAACCTTACTCTCATTGAATATGGCTTAAAGAGAGAATATCAGATATATTTAGTTCACAGAGAAACTTCTCTCATCCTACAGGGAAGTAGGAGTGGAAAGGGGAAAGGAGAAGGGGATACTAACAGGAGGGAGAACGGAAGTAGAAGGGGAAAAGGATTAGAAAGGGGGATGGGCTGTAAAAGGGGAGGGCTGATTGAGGGAGGTGGTGATCAGAAGCAAAATGCTGGAAAGGAGGGAAAGGGACAAAGGAAAGAGAAAAGTATAACTGGGGGAAAATAAGATGGCAGGAAATATAGAGTTAGTAATTTTAACTGTGAATGTGAGTGGGATGAATTCTCCCATAAAACGGAAGTGGATAGCAGACTGGATTAAAAGACAGAATTCTACAATATGTTGTTTACAAGAAACACATTTCAATCATAGTTGTACATAAAGAGTAAAGATAAAAGGTTGGAGCAGAATCTATTATGCTTCAGGTAAAGTAAAAAAGAAGGGATAGTGATCTTGATCTAAGATCAAGCAAAATCAAAAATAGATATTAAAAGGGATAAGGAAGAAAACTACATTTTGCTAAAGGTACCATAGATAATGAAGTAATAGCTATACTAAATATATATGCACCAAGTGGTATAGTATCCAGGTTCCTAGAGGAGAAGTTAAGAGATCTGCAAAAAGAAATAGACAGAAAAACAATACTAGTGGGGAATCTTAACCTTGCTCTCACAGAACTAAAAAATCAAACTACAAAATAAACAAGAAAGCATTTAAGTAAATAAATAGAATTTTAGAAAAGTTAGGTATGATAGACCTTTGGAGAAATTTGAATGGAGACTGAAAGGAATATACTTTTTTTTTTTTTTGGCAGCACATGGAATGTATACAGAAACTGGCCATGTATTAGGGCATAAAAATCTTAAAATCAAATGTAGAAAGGCAGAAATAGTAAATGCATTTTAGATCATGATGAAATTAAAACTACATATAATAAAGGACCAGGGAAAATAGAGAAAAACTGAAAATTAATAATCTAATTTTAAAGAATGAGTGGATGAACAATAAATCATAGACACAATTAATAATTTCATCCAAGAGAATGACAATGATAAGAAAACATACCAAAATGTATGAGACATGCAGCCAAAGCAGTTCTTAGGAGAAGTTTAGAATGCTTACTTGCATAAAATAAAGAAAGATAAGTTCAATGAATTGGATGTGCAATTTAAAAACTATTAAAAGAACAAATTAAAAACTGCCAATTAAATACCAAATTTAAAATTTTGAATATAAGTGGAAAGATTAGTAAAACTGAAAATACGAAAACTATTGAACAATAAAAAGTAAGAGTAGGTTTTATGAAAAAAGCAACAAAATAGATAAACATTTAATTAATTTGATTAAAAAAGAAGAAAATAAAATCATTAGTATCAAAAAGGAAAATGGTGAACATTCCACCAATGAAGAGGAAATAAGAGCAATAATTAGGAGATATTTTGCTCAACTGTATACCAATAAATCTGACAATCTAAGTGAAATAGATGAATACTTTTAAAAAATATAGACTGCCCAGATTAAAGGGGAGGAAATAAATTACTTGAGTAGCCCCATTTTAGAAAAAGAAAAAGAACAAGCTCTTAATCAACTCTCTAAGAAAAATCTTCAGGACCATATGGATTTATATGTGAATTCTACCAAACATTTGACAAACAATTAAAAATACAGAAAGAAGTCCTACTAAATTACTTTTATGACACAAATATGATGCTAAGACTTACACCAGGTAGAGTAAAACCATAGAAAGAAAATGATAGACCAATTTCCCTAATGAATATTGAAACCAAAATCTTAAATAAAATATTAGTAAAGAGATTACAGCAAGTTATTTCCAGGATAATACTCTATGACCAAATAGGATGTATATCAGGAATGTGTGGCTGGTTTAATATTAGGAAAACGTTTAGCATAATTGAATACAATAGTAATTAAACTAACAAAATAATATGATTACTTCAAAAGATGCAGAAAAATCATTTGACAAAATTCAACATCAATTCCTATTAAAAGCATAGAGAGTACAGCAACAAATGGAGTTTTCTTTAAAATGATCAGTAGCATCTATTTAAAACCATCAGCAAGCATCATATGTAATAGGGATAAACTAGAACAATTTCCAGTAAGATCAGGTGTGAAACAAGGCTGTCTACTATTTGTCTATTATCACCATTACTATTCACTATTGTATTTGAAATGTAAGCTTTAGCATTAAGAGAAGAAAAAGAAATTAGAGTAGATAGTGAGGAAACCAAATTATCATTCTTTACAGATGATATGATAGTATACTTAGAGAGTCCTAGAGAATCAACTAAAGACTAAAACAATTCACAACTTTAGCAAAGTTGCAAAATTCAAAATAAATCCATATAAATCATCAGTATTTTTATATGTCAGCAACAAAGTCCAAAAACAAGAGTACAAAGAGAAATTCCATTTACAATAATTGCAGATAATATAAAATATTTGAGATTCTACCTGCCAAGGTAAAGTCGGGATCTATATGAATACAATTACAAAACACTTTCCACACAACTAAAGTCAGATCCATTCAATTGGAAGAATATCAAGTGCTCATGGGTAGGCCAAGATAATATAATAAAGATAATATAATAAAATGACAATACTGCCTAAATTCATCTACTTATTCAGTGCCATACCAATCAAATTCCCAAGAAATTATTTTACAGAGCTAGAAAAAACAATAACAAAGTACACCTGGAAGAACAAAAGGTTAAGAATTTCAAGGGAATTAATGAAAAATATGCCAATGAAGGTGGCCTAGCATTGCCAGACCTAAAACTATATTACAAAGTAGTAGTCATCAAAACCATTTGGTACAGGCTAAGAAATAGAACAGTCCATCAGTGGAATAGATTAGGTTCACAAGACACAATAAATAATGACTATAATAATCTAGTGTGTAATAAACCCAAAGACCCCAGCTTCTGAGATAAGAACTCACTATTTGACAAAAATTCTTGGGAAAATTGGAAATTAGTATGGCAGAAACTAGGCATTGATCCATACCTATCACACCTAACACTGTATACCAAAATAAGATTGAAATGGGTTCATGATTTAGACATAAAGAGTGATATTATAAGCAAATCAGAAGAAAAAAAGGATACTTTACCTCTCAAATCTGTGGAGAAGGAAGGAATCTGTGTCCAAAAAAGAACTACAACTCGTAAATGAACACCAGATAAATAATTTTGGTTATATTAAATTAAAACATTTTTGTACAAACAAAACTAATATAGACAACATTAGAAGGGAAGCAATAAACTGGGAAAACAGTTTTACATTCAAAGGTTCTGATAAAGGCCTCATTTCTAAAATATATAGAGAACTGACTCATATTTATAAGAATTCTCTGCCATTCTCCAATTGATAAATGGCCAAAGGATATGAATAGACAATTTTCAGATCAAGAAGTTAAACACCATTTCTAGTCAAATGAAAAAAAAATGCTCTAAATCACTGTTGATCAGAGAAATGCAAATTAAGACAACTCTGAAGTAGCACTTACATACCCCTCAGATTGGCTGAGATAACAGGAAAAAATGATGAATGTTGGAGGGCATGTGGGAAAACTGCTACACTAATACACTGCTGGTGAAATTGTGAACTTAACCAACCATTCTAGAGAGCAATCTGGAACTATGCCCAGAGGGCTATCAAACTGTGCATACCCTTTCATCCAGCAGTATTTCTACTAGGCTTGTATCCCAAATAAATCATAAACAAGGAAAAAGGATATATGTGTGTAAAAATCTTTGTAGTAGCCCTTTTCATAGTGCCAAGGAACTAGAAACTGAGTGGATGCCCATTAGCTGGAGAATGGCTGAATAAATTATGGTATACGAATGTTATGGAATATTATTGTTCTATAAGAAATGATCAACAGGACGATTTCAGAGAGGCCTGGAGAGACTTACATGAACTGATGCTGATAGACATGAGTAGAACCAAGAGAACATTGTACACCACAATAGCAAGATTATATGATTATCAATCCTGATGGACATGGCTCTTTTCAACAGTGTGGTGATTCAAACCAATTCCAATGGTATTGTGATGAAGAGAGTCATCTGCACCCAGAGAGAGGATTGTGGGAATTGAGTGTGGATCACCACATAGTATTTTTATTTTTTTCCTGTTGTTTAATTGCATTTTGTTTTCTTTCTCATTTTTTTTCCTTTTTATTTGATTTTTCTTGTGCAGCATGATAATTGTAGAAATATATATAGGAGAATTGCATACGTTTAACATACATTGGATTACTTGCTGTCTAAGGGAGGGTGAGGGGAAGGGAGGGGAAAATTTGGAACATAGGTTTTGCAAGGGTGAATGTGGAAAACTTCTCTGCATGTTTTGAAAATAAAAAAATCTTTAATAAAGTTAATTAATTGATTACAAAAACAAAAACAAAAATCCCCAAAAGTTTAGTAGTTGTTGAGGTGAGACCCAAATGTATAGCTGTGGGATCCACATATCTCTCTCCAAAGTACATGTCACTATCTCCTGGGAATAGGAATTGCAAGTACTCAATAAACAGGACCACAGCTTTTCCTCTATAAAGATTTAACTCATGTCCTTATTCAATAAGCATATATTGAGTTATACTAAGGAGTGGGCCACAGAATAGCAAGGTGTCATAGTTATTTCTGAGACCAATCTACCTCATTTCAGGCAACTGAAATCACTGAAATTAGAGATCCATTTTTATATTTAGTATTATTTATATTCTATTTATGTATTAGTATTACCTAAATTAATAGATTTGATATGAAACAAAACCAAACCATCTGGGGAATTGCTTTGTCAAGCCAACACCTCTCCCCCCAAAAAAACCCTATAAAATTCATTTGGAGCAACAAAAGATCTGGAAAAGAAATGGAAACGATAAAAGAAAAACAGGAATGAAAAGGAACATGTTTAGACCTCAAAATTATACAATAAAACCATAATTATTAAAACTATTTCTTGCTGGTTAAAAAACAGAAAAATAGATCAATGGAACAGACTAAATAAGGAACAATCAGAAACAAATGATGTTATAAAGTCAATGTTTGATAAAACACAGGAACATAAATTACTTGGAGAATTCCATGCTTCACAAGAGCTCCTAGTGAAACTAGAAAACAGTATGACAGAAATTAGGTTTATACTAGCATCTACCACATACCATAAAAGGTCAAAACAGCTACATAATTTGAATATTGAAAGTCAAGCATAAAAAATGAAGAGAACCATATTATGTATTTTTCATTGCTATGCTTTGAGAGAGATTTATTCGCTACATAAGGAACAGAATGGCTACAAAAATAAAAATAGATCATTTTATCACATGAAATTGAAAAGCTTTGCACAAAATCAATGTAACTAAGTTAAAAACGTTTACATCATGTATCTCTGATAAAGATCTGATTTCTATGATATGTAAAGGAACTAAAAAATACTTAAGAGCAAAAGCTCTTCAATGGTCAAAAATGAGCAAACACTTTTCAAAAGAGGAATTGGAAACCATTGGCAACATGAAAAATTGTTCCATATTATTAATAATGTAACTAAGTATGTGTTAAGTTGCTTTTCACTCACACTCAGCTCTTTGTAACCCCATTTTGGGATTTTCTTAGCAAAGACATTGGTATGGTTTATTATTTCCTTCCCCAGATCATTTTATAGAAGAGGAAGATGAGGCAAAGAGAATTCAGTGACTTGCCCAGGATCACATAACTAGGAAATAAATATCTGGATTTGAACTGGTGAAAAGAAGAATCTTGTTATTAACTGACTATACTCGGAATAACTCTGTGCTTTCCATAATATAGAATGTAGTAAAGATTTGTGTAGGAAAGTCCGTGTAGGTCCCCAGAGTTGAATTTCAATACTCTGCAAAGTAGAGAAGCTACACACAACTGCTCATTTATATTTCCACAGCATCCAAACGTTCTTTCAAATATTCATAAATGTTGACAAATGCTTCCATGCCTTTATCCACATTCTATTTCTAGGGAATTTAGCCCCTGGGGTAATTCACTTACAGGGTCAGAAGGAAGGGAGAAAAGCATTCTAAGGTATCAAACACCTTTAGGAGTTTGAAGTAGATGGAGACAGAGCAGTCATGGAGTTAAGGAGTTTGAGGAACTAGGTCAGGGTGGAGAAAGTTTGAGGCATTGGGGCAGAGAAGACTGAGCTTCTAGTGGTAGGAGGAAGGAGAATGAAGAGTGACTCAGCTATGGACAGGTGGGAGAGAACTTTAAAGTTGCTTGCTGGGTAATGATGGCAAGGAGGAAGAGAGTGGAAATAGAAGTGGGAGGGCAAAGATTATGCTGATTCCTGCTACTGGTCCCTGTATATTCAGAGGTGTGAGAAAAAGGAGTCACCAATTTTGGAGAAGATGCTCAGAGATGAAGCTATCTTCAGGCAAAATCTGTTTTGCAAGAGTGTCAGAAGTTGGAAAGACTCCAAAAGCAAGACCTTGGAAAGACTTGAAAACTAGAGAGGATTTCCTAGATCATCTGGATCATCCTCTCATTTTAAAGAGGAGCTAAGTAGGTCAAATAACTTGTCCAAAATCACAAAGCCATTAATGGAGACACATGTTTCTGACTCCAAAGCTGGGATTATTCCCAGGGTGGCCTCTAGGAGAGGACTTCACGGGGTACACTAGAAAGAGATGGAAGTAGACTCATAAGAGTTGGCTTAAGTTTAAAATGAAGGGGGGAGGAAGTAAGATGTACCAGACAGTTATATAGGTGAATTTCCTTCACTGCTGAGTCTTCCCCCAACCTCCGGCTAATCCTGCCAGCCCAGATCCTAGTTCTTCCCACCAACACCAGATGCCCAAGCCAGGAGGCTCAGCCTAGAATAAACCAGTCTGTCCTTGACAATGGTTTGATAGGCTAAAAAACTGTAGATGGCTTGAACATAAGTTTCCCTAGGGAATGGACTAGTAGGATGGCCAGCCCTAGATGGAGTGGGAATAGATAATGCACTTCCTAGATTGTTGGACTTTCCTCCTCCATCCCCCATTACTGATACCAGAATCAATACTGACCATGAATTCTTTCCCTTCTTGCAAAGCTCAACACAGGAGACACTTATGCCATGGAACTTTTCCCTGATTTTCTTCCCCAATTTTTCTGCAATTCAAACATTAGGGAATGGGATATGTTGTCTCAAATTTCTTACAACATTTCATCTGGGTCTGTCCTGTGGATTTTTGTGATATACTGTTTTACACTTCTGTTTCTATTTCACATCCTCTCCTAAACTTCCTTTGTAGCATTCTGAAACATATGTCATTCTTTTGTGGGAGACTTAGGAGCAGAGAATAGACCAGGAAGCAGGAAAACTCACTACGCCAAGGCAGTTGAAAAGTTTCTGGTATACTTTAGGGTAGCCACGTTCACCCAATTAGCCCATGTCAGAGGCAGACACTGAAGTAAGTCATCCTCACTCTAACACTGGACCACTCCTTAATCAACACATGTGCCCTTTTATTTTCAATGTGAATACTGAAATGCATAAATGTTATCACTGATGAACCCAATGCCAGCATTGGAACATTAAACAAACCCCACAACTATTCCCTATTCCCTCATCTTGCCAACAAGAAGTCAGAATAGTACCGCCATGTCTCTCTGTCATTTGGGGGGGGGGGTCACTCCAAAATCTAAATGTAACCAAGGAGCTGTGTTCACTTTCAAAAGAATATTTTCAAGATAGCATCTGCCTGAGAAATGTAGTTCTAGCAAACAGAGCTCCAGCTTTCTTCTTAAAGCATAGAAAATCAATCTAATTGCTGGGAAGTATATCTGCTCTTCTGCTGAAAATGAGAAATCAAGTCCATCCATCTTTTTCCCAAGCAGAGTTCAGTAGAAAGAGCACTGAATGAAGAAATGGGGACTGGGCTTCACATTCTAATCTTGATGCTTAAAGGTTTACAAGTAACAATGTACTTCATCTCTCTGGTCCTCAGTTTCTTTTCATGTGTAATAACAGTTTTGGATTCAAAAACCTCTAAGATACCTTTCAAATCTCATTCCAGGATCTTGCACTGGTGTGAAGGGAAGAGGAATATGGCAGTAGTTGTGAAAAAGGCAAAGTAGGGATGTGTGGCGGTTTTCATTCTTCTTAGAATTCAGAACCAGAGGCATTCTTGGTCAATCTGAGTCATGTCTGTACTGCTCAGAAAACACATGTCCAAATGAACATCTGTATGAATTCCAGTCTAAGAATAACATGAAAAAAATGAGAAGTGAGTCATGTTTGAGTAAAAGTGACACTTAGTTGCTCCCAAAGTAGAAGACTGAAAATATTTTTTTGTAATGACAAAGAGGAAAGAGATTTTAAAAAAATCCAAAATGAGTCAGAGGGAAACTCCTTGTACATAGGTTTTATGTTTCGGTAACAAGTGCTTCAGGATCTGGAGTCAATCGTCTTTTTTTCTGTGATGCTTGGAGGGAATTAGCTGGACAACTATGTAATTGCTTACAATTGGAGTCATCCCTCTGGATCTTCTTTGTTACACTGACAATTCCTTACATATGGTAGAGTCCAAGGAACATCTTGGGTCTTTATCTATACAACGTGCTGCCCATTACTAACAATCATGACCAGATGCCATAACGTAAACCAGACCATAGCTTTAGATTCCATTGCACAAGGCAATTCAATATTTAATTCAAGAATGAGCATGATGAGCCAAAGTCTCTATACCTACACAGAGAAGCTACTCAAGAAATAAATGTAATGACACTAACTCAACAAACAAATAAGGGATTCCAAGGGTGTCTTCACTCGAAGGGGCAAGTAGAATAGACTCCAAACAACTATTTCTACTACACTAATTGAATTTAAAAATAGCAATTAAGCACCTACTATGTGCCAGGCAGTGTATCAGGTACTAAGATAAAAAAGGAAAATCCTTGCCCTCAAACAAGTTAACATACTGTTGAATTGATTACCTTATCAAATACCAAGTTACCAAATCAAATTACCTCATCAAATATATTTTTCCAAAGAACAACATGGTAGATGAGTACAACATGAAAACCTTCTAATGTGTGCCATCAACAGATGACAAAGCACAAAGTCAGCTTTGGAGCAGGTAATGGTAAACATACCAAGATGGAGCAATTGCCGGCCTCAGGCTCCAGACATCACCATATGAGGGTACATGTTCTATTTGAATTAAAATCCAGCCAAAATCCTCAGAGAGGCCATCAGAAAACAATACACAGGATACATAAAATAATACAAAGCATGCATTAATTAACAGGGGAAATCATGAGAGATATCTGAAGTCCTTTCTCATTATTAAACTTGAAACCGTTGCCAAACCACCAAAAGACACATTTCTGGGAGAAAGTGGGCAAAAACTGATGGGGGGTGGTGTAAGCAGAAGGAAACAAGGGAAATCAAGTACAGGGCTGTCTTAGAATAGGTGTTGTAAGGTTAAACGACACAAAAATCTGCATTTATATCTCAAAATGGATCCTTGGCATATATTCTGCATAAGGTAAGAACTTCTAAAAATACACCATTAAAGGTACATGGAATGAACTCTCTCCACAACTAATCATGTGTAGTATTTGTTGTCACCATTGAGTAGGGAGACACTGACAAAAACAGTTTAAGCTGGCAACTCCAGAATATATAATTAAGACAGAAGAGAGAAGTAGAAAGGGAATTATGTGACAATGGCCAATCAAAATGTTTGTCATCTTAGTGTGTGACACAAGACCTAGGTCCACTCAAGGAATCTAGGTTCATATAAAAGGTCCCAGGGAACTGACTCAGATAAGGCCAGGATCTCTTTTTGGGGCATGCCTTCACTCTAGACTTATATGTCTGTCTAAATCTCCAAAACGCAGCTTAGCTATAATTTATGTCTTGATTTCCTCTAATGTAAGTAATGGAGTCCCTAAGTCTCACACATGAAGTCAATATTCAATATAGATATCAGGTATGAGGCAACTTGTACTTTACCTACCACAGAAAATATAAAAGAAACAAGAGCCATTAATGGTCCATGAACATATGCAAAAAGATAAAGATATTAGACTCTTTATAGAAAGGAATAAGACTTTAAGATTGACCGTGAAAGTACTTCATGTTCTTCCTGGACCTGCAATAGTTTGAGGCACTCATAGAGGCTTGCATGGAGGGTTGACAAGAGCCAGATCTCCTTGCCCTTCATAATATAGTTCCATTTTTTCAGGACACAATAAGCAGTGTTATTTGTTATTCCAGGAGTATTCCCATTAGTTTGGACCCTGAACTTCCTAATGGGAATACTCTTGAACTTGGGAACTCAAAGTCAGGATTGTCATAAGGTAACACCCCACATTAATGAAGAAATTCTCAGGATCTTTCCTCTCAGACAGAATGCAAACACGTTTCTCTCTGTTATGTACTTCTTCATAAACTCTTATCAATTTCATGATTTCTGCCATAGCCTGGACATGGGAAAATCTTTTCTCAAGGACTTCATCATCTAATTATGTCTCATAAAAGGAAATGAAATGGTAGAAGGAATTCTCTTCTTAGGCTCATTGTGAAGATCTTCTAAAATTGCCATTAGTAATGGGTTTGGGAGGGGTGGGAAGAGAGAAATATTCCTCCTGTTCACCATATTTAACTCGCAAAGTCGAAATACACACACACACACACACACACACACACACACACACACACACTCCTCAGTGAAGATATCTCAACTAACTTCTATCATGGAGAACAGTGTCTATCTTAGCAAGGATTTTTCTTCTCTTACTTTCAGCTACTAATGGTTTTATAGGCAACTTCAGTCATTGAGAACCAATCAGTAATTCTTTGGGTCCTCGCAGCAAGTTATCATGGCATGTGCCTATCATCATGAAAGGTACGTTTCAGATAAAAATTCATATCCTGTAATCTCATAAAGTTGAGTGACAAAGTCATAAAACTGACTAGAAATTCCCCTGCTTAGTAGCCCCTTCTCCCTGCCCACTGATATTTAAGGAAATAAAGCTTTCTTTCAATGCACTAATAATAATTTCACAAATCTTGACCTTTAGGCCACATTGCAGCTTTGTGAAAAGGTAGGGGTGAAGATTAGAAGGGAAGCAATAAACTGTGAAAACATTTTTACAGTCAAAGGTTCTGATAAAGGCCTCATTTCCAAAATATATAGAGAATTGACTCTAATTTATAAGAAATCAAACCATTCTCCAATTGATAAATGGTCAAAGGATATGAACAGGCAATTCTCAGACGAAGAAATTGAAACTATTTCTAGCCATAAGAAAACATGCTCCAAGTCATTTTTTTTCTTTTTCTTTTTTTTAATTTAATTTTATTTTTTTATTAATTTTTATAATTTTAACATTTTCTTTGACACATATGCATAGGTAATTTTTTTTTACAACATTATCCCTTGTACTCCCTTCTGTTCCAAGTTTTCCCCCTCCTTCTCTCCACCCCCTCCCCTAGATGGCAGGCATTCCCATACATATTAAATATCTTATAGTATATCCTAGGTACAATATATAAATATATATATATATATATATGCAGAAGCGAATTTTGTTGTTGTTGCAAAGGAAGGATTGTATTTGCAAGGAAATACTAAAAAAGGGAAAGGGACCTGTGTGTGCCAAAATGTTTGTGGCAGCCCTTTTCATAGTGGCTAGAAGCTGGAAGATGAATGGATGTCCATCAATTGGAGAATGGTTGGGTAAATTATGGTATATGAATGTTATGGAATATTATTGTTCTGTAAGAAATGACCAACAGGAGGAATACAGAGAGGCTTGGAGAGAATTACATCAACTGATGCTGAGTGAAACGAGCAGAACTAGGAGATCACTGTACACTTCAACAATGATACTGTACGAGGATGTATTCTGATGGAAGTGGAAATCTTCAACATAGAGAAGAGCTAATCCAGTTCCAACTGATCAATGATGGACAGAATCAGCTACACCCAGAAAAAGAACACTGGGAAATGAGTGTAAACTGTGAGCACTGTTTTTTTTGTTTTGTTTTGTTTTGTTTTGTTTCTCTTCCCAGATTATTTTTACCTTCCGAATACAATCCTTCTTTTGCAACAACAACAACAAAATTCAGTTCTGCACATATATATTGTACCTAGGATATACTATAAGATATTTAATATGTATGGGAATGCCTGCCATCTAGGGGAGGGGGTGGAGGGAAGGAGGGGAAAAACTTTTGGAATACCCCCATATTCCTTACCATCTCTTGGAGTCTTTGCTTTTTCTTTATTCTATTTGAAGCTTAAGTTTAAAGCTTAACACGTCAAAGTGCATTAAGGCTTTTGGAGTACTTTTCACTAAAACAAAAAAGAACCAGAAATCTGTACAGACATTATAAGACAACCAACCTGGAAAATATAAATAAGAATCATCTGAAATCCAGAACACCGTCCCCACTCCTACTTCAATTCCTGAACAAAAGCCTAGATGACATATTTTGAGGAATCATGAATGAAAATTGCTTAAGACAGATGATAACCAAAAACCAAAATGAAAATAGAATACACCAATCACCTCCTGAAAGAAACTTCAAAATGATAATTCTTTGGAACAATTTAAGGAAAGTCTAGAGTTCCTCATTTAAAAAAAATACTAAAAGCAGTCAGAAAGAGTTCAAGTATCAAGAAATCAAAGTCAGGATCACACAGATTTGACTACTGCCATATAAAGAAAAGGAGATCTTGGAACATGCTATTCCCAAAGTCAAAAGAGAAAAGTGTATAAACAAGAATAACTTATGAAGCAAAATTGAGTATGATTTTACAAGGGAACAAAAAGACCCATTTTCAACAATGGAACACAGCTTTGCAATTTGATAACTGATTAAAGATGCAAATAATGCTCATTTATTGTAAAAAGATATTCAAGACAATAGAATAAAATGCCTCCTTATAGGCTCTTTTATAGCAAGGAGTCTTCTGTTCAAAAATCAAGACTATCCATGCTTGCTTAGATGATGCAGCAAAAGAAATAATCCTGTTCAATGACACTGAAAGTATATATCAGTTGAGACATACAACACATTCAACAAAAGTATTTGCCACTCTGCTTAAGGAGATTCAGCAAAGAGTCCAGGTCAAGGAAGGATTCCCTGTAGTAAAAAAAAAAAAAAAAAAAAAAAAAAAAAAAAAAAAAAAAGGTGAGGTCCTCAAGATGTTACTGTTGGGGATGATATTGTAGTGAATTCTTATTCATATTTTCTTTATTGTACAATTTTTCTTATCCATTCTTTGTTACAGTGGTACTAGTCCAGCCGGAAGGTTCTCCCAGTGAAGTTTCTCTTGATTTCTTCAAACATTGTGAGGGTGCCAGTAAAGAACTCTGGACATCAAGCTGTCAACAATATCTGGAGTGTATTACCTTTCCATCAGAATGTGAGTAGCACACTTTATCATTGGTCCTCTGGGTTTGTGGAGTTGGCCACTGCATTGATCTGAGTTCTTAAGGTTTTCAGATTTATCTTTCTTTATAATTATTTTGTTATTGTATTCCTCACTCTTGTCAGATGACAACCCTCCCTCCCTCCCTCCCCCTCTCTCTCATATGCTTTACCCCTGCATTTAGACTTTTGAGGTTACGTTATAGCCTGCTGATAGCCGCAGAGCACTTTTTCATTACCCTCTGTGGGATACTCATCTTTAATTCTTCAGAGGTAACACTATTCCAAGTTCTGTTGCCATACAGCAATACCAATAACATATTTGTACTGAAAAAATGGACATTGGATGTTAGGATTTGAGATCAGTTAAGAGTGCTTTGTGATTTTCTGAAAAGCAATCTAGTAGGCTGCCCTTCTTTTCAACCCCTGGCCCACCTCCTTGTTTATTTGTACTGACTATACCAGGCACACCTATAAGCTCCGCTAGGTATTCATTCAGATGCATATTGAAGTCAGAGCATTGATAGTTTTCCCTTGGTCTTTCCTGTGTGGATGCATAAACCTTTGAATGATTACAAATTCCTTCCAGGAAGTTCTGCAGTACCTCAAGGGCTCCCTTGGTGCCTGGTGGAATGTAAACTCCTGTGAAGTCTGCATCTGTGTCTGCACCCTTTGTGGTTCCACTGCACGTGGACACTTTTGTAATTCTGATTCTCATTATCACCCCAGAATATATGTCCGCCACTGTTTTAGGAAATGCAGAACTCAATTTTCTCTTGAGTTGGAATGACAAGAGGCAAATCAATGGAAAAGCAAAACATACCAGTATCGGAGCCTCCATAGTCATTTTTCATATAGACACAGTCCATATCAGTATAGGTTTTCCATGTCTCAAAGGTGATGGGGACCTGGACTTTCTTTTCAAAACTCAATTTTATTTTACTTTCACTGTTCCTGTCAAAGCTTTCGCTTGCAGAGAACAGTTCTGCAGGCAGACCAAGTTCTTCTGAAGATGGTTTTAGAAACTGAATAGTCAGTGGATGGTTGAGGGAAATCCAAAATCAAGTTTTTTCTCTTCATGAAGTTTGAGGCTAGAAGTGCATTCTCCCAGGTCTAATAAATCAAACTGAAGATCCCCCATGGATTCCCCCTGGGAATCTGAGAAGACACAGATTGCAGCAAGGGACAGGACCCTTGGAGTTTGCAAACACAACAGTTTTTTTGGTGTGGCCAGAAGAACATTTTCCATCATTTCGGGTTTTTTTGCTTTGTGCTTGATGCTGAGACACGGTTTAAAATTTCTTCACTGGAATTCATCTTAAGGGCCCAGGAAACCGTTCAGAGGTGGTGAATGGACAGGGCAGATTCTCACAGCCATATCCACTGGCACGACAGAACTGGTTAGAGGCCTGGGATCTAACACCTGAATCACTCTGGTGCAACTCACTGGGTACTAAGTCAGCCACTCAAGCTTCCAGAACCAGCAGGACTTTCTCACTGGCCCAGTTTTTCTGGGTCAGTGAACCTCCTCCACACTGACTCAGAGCAGACTAGTGCCTTCCCTATACAATTTTGTAAATGAGGAAACAATTAATCATTACCATTTCAGAGGTATTTGAGCTGTCTAGATTTATATAAACACAAAGTTCTTTACTGAAAAGAGAACTCAGAGGTCATCTAGTCCAACCTATACTTAAATGACAACCATCTCTACAATGCATACAATTTTTTTTTTGCTTAAAGATCTCTAGTGAGAGGAAGCCCATTGTATCTCAAGGCAATATATTCCAATTTTAAGTCATAATTTTCATCCTCCAAATGAATTGTGAAGCATTACCTGGATTTAGAAGATCCTTGCATCAGGAGAATAATTTCTTTATTATAAAGGAAATAAAAAAATCTGTACCCTGACTTCAGTTAGAAAGATGCTAAATATAGATTACATTATTAGCCATTGATTTGATCTGAATATTATCGCATTGATAAGAATTTGCTAGAAAGAGTGACTATGCTGTACTTTTCAAGATAACACAATAAGAACCCAGAACATCTCTTTTTGGTCATTCTCCATCATACATCTATTGAATTGACCTGAATTGCCTCATTGTGGAAAAGAGCCATGTCCATCAGAGTTGATCATCACATAATTTTGTTGTTGCTGCACACATTGTTGTCTTGGTTCTGCTCATTTCACTAGCATCAGTTCATGTAAATCTCTCCAGGCCTTTCTGAAATCGTTCTGCCAATTTTTTCTTATAGAACATTAGATTTAATTAATTAGAACATAGAACATTTTCTTATAGAGCATTAAGATTCACATATCATAACTTATTCAATTGTTCCCCAAATGATGAGCATCCATTAAGTTTCCAGTTCCTTGCCACCACAAAAAGGCCTGCTACAAACTCAATAAGCATTTATTAAGGAATCATTATGTCCCTGGCACTGTGCTAAGAGCTGGGGATACAAAGAAAGGCAGAAGATAGCTCCTGCTCTCAAGAACTCATAGAGTAATAGGGAAGACAACTTGTAAACAAATACAAACAAGCTATATACACAAAATATTGGAAATAACAGACAGAAGGTACTAAGGTTGGAAAAGGCTTTCTGTAGAAGGTGGAATTTTAGGTGGGACTTGAACAAAGCAGGGGAAACCAAGAGCAGAGATGAGAAGGGAAAACATGGACAGCTAGGGAAAATGCTTGAAGATGGAGGGTCTTGCACAAGGAACAGTAAGGAGGCCAATGTTACTTCCTCACAAAGTCGAGCAATAGGAAAATATAAGAAGATTGGAAACTTAGGAAGAAGCCAAGTTATGAAAGACTGAAATCCAAACAGGATTTCATATTTAATTCTATAGGTGATAGGGTGGAAGTTCAATGGATAGGAGAGTGGCATCAGACCCATGCTTTAGAAAGATCAGTTTGTTAGTTGAAAATAAGATGGCATGGAGTGGGGAGAGATTTGAGGCAGAGAGATCAACTAAAAAGCCTTTTTAAGTTTGAGGTGTCTGAAGCCTGAACAGGAATAAATATAAGAGAAGTTAGGAAAGTAGACATGAAAGGAGTGGACACCTCGATTAGATATAGGGGATGAGAGATAGTGAGGAGTCAAAAATGACAACTAGATTGTAAGAATAAGTCTCTGAGAGTATCATGGTTCCCTAAGGCACAATAAGAAGGCTCTTATGGGGACATGTGCATTCAATGCCAAAGGAATTTGGAATGATGCCATGACTCCTTATCCCTGTGACTGTGGCAAGGGAAGAGGGGGCTGCATTAAAGAAGGCAGGCCACTGGGCTAAGAAGAGCTAGCCACTCATTAGACTTGGAAGGAAGAGAAGGCTTTTCTACCCTAGCTCTTACTTCCTTTTGGATGTGACTTTAAAGAGTTCATTAGGACTTGCCAGGATGGGGGAGGAACTTCAGCCACTCAAGGCAGGCAAAATCAGCTACTTATACCTCGATTCCGGGAATACGTGTAAGGGAGCCTGAGATTGGAAATCAATATCCTGACTTCCTCTTCTGCATGGCATCTCCTTCACTTTGCCCAGATGACCAGTTATCCAGAGGTTCATGTTCCCACCTTTCATGTGTAGCTCACAGATTCTAGGGGTTTTCAGGAGATGCTATGTTATGAAAGTTCTCAGAGAAGATGACTACCATTGGGAAGATGGCTTCTACAGCAATGGCAGATACAAAAACAAAAGGCATCCACCACTAAAACTAATATATAAAATTTGCTGGCATCAACAAAAACACCGAATGGTGTTTCTTATCCTTGGAGGTCTTTTTATCCATAAACCTGAGCTCTGAGTATACTTGTTATCAGTAGGGATGAAGGGGAAGGAAGAGTCAGTGGGAAGTACGATATTAACAAAGAACATATGAACAAAATACTTTTTAAAAGTGAACCGTAACAGCGAACTCTACTGCTGTTTGTATAGCACTGAAATGTTGAAAGACATAAAGGAAGGCCTCCAGGGCATGGGTAGAGCCTTTATAGAGGATCCATGGGAGGAGATGAACTTGTCCTTTATGTGCCTTACGGAATGACAAGTGGCTAATATGATGTGAATGTAAGCTTCCTCAAGGTGTGGACTACTTGCTCAAGAAACACTTAAGCTGAAGATCAGTCACTCTGTTTTTGAGAGCCAAGTTTTCTTCTGAGGTAGAATGGAGATCAAGGGATAGCCTAAAATTGTAAAAGATCTGAGTTCAGTACTCCACTGCTAATATATTTTATGAATCCTGACAAGTCACATAACCTCTTAGTGCATCCAGGAGTTCACTAAGATTTGAAATGTTTCAGTGTATATACATCATTGAAATGTATTAGCTTGTCTGAAAGAGTAACTATGAAGAGATAGCGTTCAAGATGACACAAGAAACACCCAGAATTCAGAGAATCTCATTAGTCAGGCAAGGAAACAGTTGTAAAGCACCTACTGTGTGTCAGACACTGGGCCAAGGACAATTCCTGTCAGCTGTTGCCTATTCTCTCTTCATGCTCCCTAAGCTCCTCTAGTCATTGCATTTAGTGATCTAGTTATTATGCAACTGACAGAGGGTAAATGGACCTTTTCTTGCTTTCTTTGGTGAGGGTCCCTAAGTTCCAAGTTATACCACCTAGTCACTGCAATTCATAAAAGAAAGGTTTCCCTTAGGTGATAACATTTGTCACCTTATGTTTACCAGGCAAATATTGGGGTGTAGAGAGTTCTATATATGCTCAGACTCAGCAAAAGCCCTCTATATGGAACTCTTCTACATGGGGATTTCTAGGAGTCTAGAGAAGAGTGGAGATTACAATAAGCAAGTGTTGAACTTTTTCTAGTGGTGGTGGTAGAGACAGCACACCACACTAGCTGCTGAGGATACTGAGACAAGATTAAGCTAGTTCCTATCCTCAAACTGTATGTTTTCAAGGGGTATGCCAGCTGTGTGTAAATAACAAATGTTGCTTAACAGGCCTTCAAGCTAGGCTTAGACTGGTAGCCATGTAAGGGAGCCCAAATTGCTAAGGGTCATAGGAATTGCATTTCTTCCCAGTCTGGGAAAAGAAGAAACTAATATGAGACAACCGAAGGGCAGTTTGGGACTAGAGTAGGAAAAAAGGATCATGCACAGATAAAAAGGCAAAAAACTAGAGCAGCACTGGGGGACCAACAACAGCTGTGGGCGGGATGACTGGGAAAACTGAAGGAGCAAAGTCTAAGACTGGTTTAGTAGGGCTATTCAGTGACATGGCCAGCATGCTGAAGGGAAAAAAGAGATAGAAAACGAGGCAGCCTTACTCTCCTTCCCTGCCTTACCTCGATTGGAGACATTTAGCACCCATGTCTAAATGTGCCCTTTGATTTTGTAAAAATGGAGTCAGACATGCAATGTATGCATATATGTACAAAATATATACATATACACATACATGTGTATGTCACATATTTATATTTATGTCATATATATATATATATACACAAAAGGACACAGAGATAAACATTGATCATATATATATATATATATATATATATACACAAAAAATACATATAAACATTGATAGAGAGAAATATGAATACAGGTAGATGATAGATCTTTAGATAAAGTGGCCTGCCCTGTGTCCCTTTTCTCTCAACACAGGAGAGAAGGAATTTTTCTAGCAAATGGCTAGGATCCCAAGCTCAGCATGTGAGTTTTCTCTTTTTAACTGAGGCATCATCACAGGCATTCAGATCACAAGTTTAAACCTTTAGTGATTGCAGAGGCAAAAATGAGGAAGAAAACATACCCATGTAGTCCAGAGGGACTTTGGGGATCAAGAAAATTCTAGATCAAACCTTGAAGGAAGAAAAGGCCGTAAGAGGTGGAAATCATTGAGCACATGATAAAATAGATGAAGAGAGACTGGGTGATTTATCTAGGGTCACCCAAGTCAAAGGAGAGGTGCTGGTATCAGAAGAGAAGAGACTAGCCATGTATTAAATGCCTATGACATCCCAGGCACTGTGCTGAGGATTGTAAAGATTTTATTTCATTTGAGAAATACAAAAGCTCTGGATGTGTAGCCCAATGAGTTATGTAGCCAGATCAACTTTTCAGACCCTTTACACTAAGTCATCCTCATTCCCCAGATTCTTAAAAAATGTCATATTGATGGATTTTACCTTTAAATGGCAGTTACAGCCCTCCAGGCTGAATCATCCCTTGTGACAAAGAAAAATAGTTAAGCAAAAACATTTCATAATGAGACCATGTCTGAAAATATATACATAACAACTGTCTTTATAGACTCTACTTTTCTGCTGTGAGGGAAAAAGTATTCACCATTATCTCTTCATTGATTTTCCCATTATTTATGGTTCATCTTCCTTTCACCTTAAAATAGTCACTGTGTTTATTGTTCTCATGTTTCTCCTTAATTCAATCAACTTCAATTCATATAAATATTTTCACATATCCTTGAATCCTCATAGTCATCATTCTGTTAGTATATAATACTATTTCATTACATTCTATTCTGCAGCTATTTTAGTCATTGGCCAATTAATGGACAGTCTCCCAGTTGACAATCATTCGCTGCCATAAACAGGGCTGCTATGAATATTTTGTTAAACTGAATTTTTGTTTCTGAGGCAGCCTAGGTAGCACAGTGAATAAAGTATGGTGTCAGGAAGATTCCTCTTCCTGAGTTCAAATGTGGCCTCAGATATTTATTAGCTGTATGACCCCAGGCAAGTTACTCAAGTTTGTTTGCCTCAGTTTCCTCATCTGTAAAATAAGCTAGGAAAGGAAATGACAAATCACTCTAATATCTTTCTCAAGAAAACCCCAAATGGGCTCACAATGAGAGATACAATTGAACAACAACAACCACCCCCTCTTTGACTTTCTTGGGAAATATAGAATTGGGGTCAAACTCAAATAGAAAGGGGGACTAAATCAGACATGGGCAGCTAGATACTTATATCATGAATTCAAAACTGGACTCAGACACTAGTTGTATGACCTTGGACACATCACTTCATCCTGTCTGCCTCAGTTTTCTCATCTGTAAAATAAAGGAAATGGCAAACCACTTCAGGATCATTGCCAAGAAAACCCCAAATAAAATCACATTTTGTTGCATATTTCCCAACTAGATGGAGGATTCTGTGAAGACTGCAGAATAGGTCAGCAAATTTCAAGCTCTCCAGATTTCCCCCATAAATACAACCAATTTGAGCCTCAGGGAAAACATAGATTAGTGAAAGATCAAGAAAACTTGAAGTAAAACAGGGTTTCTCCAGGTACAACCCAGAAAATACAAATAAAGACTTCAGACTTGAGTTCCATCAGTGTGAAGTGCAAACACCCTCAGGCTAACTCCAGCGAAACACAAAGTGTGGAACACTGGGGCTAGCTGGATGTGGCTGGAACCTCAGCAGGAACACTGAGAACTTTTACCTCCTGAAATGCATGAAGAGTTGGGGATCTGAGTCAGATTCCCAGGCTGAGGGAACCTTGGCTGATTATGAATGCCAGGGCCCGCTGTGCTGCAGAGACATGGCCCTAGGATGGAAAGAACCAGTACACCCAGTAAGTGCAGAGGCAGTAAGGCAGGGATGCTGCTGGCTGTGAGTACTTGTAGGAGGAGGGAGCTTTTCCTTTAGGCTTCCCCAGGTCAGAGG
The DNA here is from genome assembly GCF_048593235.1 of Sminthopsis crassicaudata. Lineage (NCBI taxonomy): Eukaryota > Metazoa > Chordata > Mammalia > Dasyuromorphia > Dasyuridae > Sminthopsis > Sminthopsis crassicaudata. Next base: position 33,841,021 of record NC_133623.1, read on the forward strand.
GAAGAGCTGAAGTGAAGTTAGAGGCACCATCTCCCCACCCCATGATTAGCTTTCACTATTACATCTCTTTAGAAAAATTGAATTGGCAAAGAAGTCAACCATAAAAAGTGACTATGGGAATAGGGAGAACTGGGGTTCATCTTCAGAGGAGGAGACAAATAAAAAAGCTTCTTCTGTCCCACAGAGTAATAGTAAATGGCTCCCTGCCCAGAGATAATTTATAGAAGAACTCAAAAAAGAATTTAAAAATCAAATGAGAGACATTAAGAAAAAACTAAAAAAAAAATCCAAGAAAAACAAGAAGGTTACGAAAAAAAATTATCCAGCTAAAACAAGAGATAGAGTCTTGAAGATGAAAATAACTCTTTGAAAATCAGAACTGGGCAAGGGGAAGCCAGTGAAGCTAAGACACCAAAAAATAACAAAACGGTATATAGAGAGTGAAAAAAATAGAACAGAATGTGAAAAATCATAAAAGAAAAACAACAGATCTGGAGAATAATTGGACTACCTGAAAGCTGTGACAAGAAAAAGAACCTTGACACAATAATACAAGAAATAATCGAAGAAAATTGTCCTGGAGTGATAAGACATGTGGAGAAAGTAGAAAGAGAAAAAGTTCACCACTTCAAAGAGATCCTTTGTGGAAAACACATAGGAATATTACTGCCAGATTTTGAAACCCCCCCCCCCCAAGATCAAAAAGAAAATCTTTCAAGAAACAAGAAAAAAAAATTCACACACACACTGGAGCTACAAGTAGAATTGTACAGGACTTACACAGCAGCCACAATAAAAGACACTAGACTCAGGAATCATATATACTGGAAATCAAAAGAACTAGGCCGGCAGCCAAAAAAATATCATATCCAGCAAAATTATCCATAATACTGAGTGAAAAAATATGGACATTCAATGAATTTGCAGGTTTTCAGGACCTTCTTTCAAAGTCAAACTCAATGGAAAATTTAACATATAAGAGCCAATTTCAAAGATCAATTTCAAGAAACTTCACATGGACAAATTGTTTATGTTTTTTACTTATAATGTATATAATATGTTTAAGACTGACATCAGCAATTGAGTAGCTCAAAAAAAATTGGGGAACAGGAGCAGAGGAAGAATAGACAGAGAGGCATTAGAGGGGAGAGGAGGGCTCATGGTTCTGAAAAGCTACTCACATCAGGAATAGATTAAATACTCAACACTACATATATCCAATGAAAAGCATAGCATCCTCCAAAATCTATAAAGAAATAAGGAGGGAGAGATAGGCAGAAGGGAAATCAAGGGGTAGGGGGAAAAGACAAAGATCCATGGATGGGGGAAATTAAGTAATAGCAAGGCAAGTTAAGGAGCAGAATAAAAGCATCAACAGAGATAGGGAAGGTAATGTGAGTATATGTATGTATATATCTATATATGTACACATAAATATATCCTTGCTAAACTGAAGCCTGTTTGGTGGGGGTGAAGGGGACGAAAAGGGCAAAATAATAAAGCAAAGTGTGCAGCAGAGAACAAAAGAACAATCTACAAAGAAGTAAAGATGGACACATGAATATATTTTCTTCTATTATTTTTCCTTTCTTGAAGTGGTAATTTATTGTTGTATGCTATAGATCTCCGATATTCTTTTTTTTAAGTGAAAATTTTATGTTGCAATCCATACTTAGTCCCCACAGTCCTCTCTGGGTACAGATGGCTTTCTTTACCACAAGACCATCCGAACTGGGCTGAATCATCTCATTGTTGAAAAGAGCAAGACCCATAAGAATGGATCATTGTATTATCTTACTGTTGCCCTGTACAATCTTCTCCTGGTTCTAATAACTTCACTCATCATGAGTTCATCTAAGTTTCTCCAGGCCTCTCAGACATCATTCTGCTAATCATTTCTTATAGAGCAATAATATTTCACCACATTCATATTCTATGACTTATTTATTCAGCCATTCTCAAACTGATGGGTATCCACTCAGCATCCAGTTCCTTGCCACAACCAAAAGGGGTACTACAAACATTTTTGTACAAGTGGGTCTTTTTCCCTTTTTATAATCTCTTTGGAATACAGGCCAATAGATACATTGCTGGATCAAAGGGTATGTATAGTTTGATAGGCTTTTGGGCTTAGTTCTAGATTGCTCTCCTGAATGGTTGGATCAGTTCAAAACTCTAGTAGCAATGTATTAGTGTCCCAGTTTTGCCACATCCCCTCCAACATTCATTATCTTTTTCTGCCATTTTAGCCAATCTGAGAAGTATGTAGTGGTACCCCAGAGTTGTTTTAATTCTCTGATAAATAATTTTTTCATATGACTAGAAATAGTTTTTAATTTCTTCATCTGAAAATTGCCTGTTCATATCCTCTCACCATTTATCAATTGGAGAATGGCATGTATTATACATTTGAGTCAATTCTCTCTATATTTTAGAAATGAGGCCTTTATCAGAACCCTTGGATGTAAAATTTTTTCCCAGTTTACTGCTTCCTTTCTAATTTTGTTTGTATTAGTTTTGTTTATACAAACCCTTTTTAACTTCATATCCTCAAAATTATCCATTTTGCACTCCAAAAATATGCTCCAGTTCTTCATTGGCCACAAATTCCTTCCTTCTTCACAGATCATAGATATACACTATTTCCTGTTCTCCAAATTTCTTTATAGTATCACCCTGTATGTCTAAATCAGAAATTCATTTCGACCTTATCTTGGTATAGGGTGTTACGTGTTGGTCACTGTCTAGTTTTTGCCAAACTAATTTCCAGTTTTAGCAGCAATTTTTGTCAAATAGTGAGTCCTTATCCCAGAATCTGGAGTCTTTGGGTTTATCAAATACTATATTACTGTAGTCATTGACTATTATATCTTTTGAAACTGATCTATTCCATTGATCCACTACTCTATTTCTTAGCCAGTACCAAATTATTTTGGTGACTGCTGCTTTATAATATAATTTTAATTCTGGTACAACTGAGGCACATTCCTTTGTATTTTTTTTTCATGAATTCCTTGAAATTCTTGACCATTTATTTGTCCATATGAGTTTTGGTATTTTCCTAGTTTTGTAAAGTAATTTCTTGGAAGTTTGATTAGCATGGAACTAAATAAGTAAATTAATTTAGGCAGAAGTGTCATTTTTATTATATTAGTCCAGCCTGCCCATGAGCAAGTGATATGTTTCCAATTGTATAGATCTAACTTTATTTGTGGAAATGAAAGTTGGGCAGACTACCTTGCCTTTGACAGTCTTTTTAGTTCAGTCATACAGGGAAGGCCATTTCTCATCAGCTCACAAGGAAGTTTAAGAAGGGTGGAAGGCCCACATAAACATTTTAGGGAATTGTTTTGCAAAATGGCAAGAAGACACAGAGGATAGAGTCCCAGGCATGTTGTGAGGAAGAATCTTCTCCCTGAGTTCAAATTCAGCCTCAGTCACTTACTAGCTGTGTGACCTTGGGCAAGTCACTTCACCCTATCTGCCTCAGTTTCCTCATCTGTAAAATGAGCTGGAGAGGGAAATGGCAAACCTCTCCAGTATGTCTGTCAAGAAAACCCCAAATGAATATTATTGCTCTGTAAGAAATGACCAGCAGGAGGAATACAGAGAGGCCTGGAGAGACTTAGGTCAACTGATGCTGAGTGAAATGAGCAGAACCAGAAGATCACTGTATACTTCAACAACAATACTGTATGAGGATGTATTCTGATGGAAGTGGAAATCTTCAACATAAAGAAGATCCAACTCACTTCCAGTTGATCAATGATGGACAGAAATAACTACACCCAGAGAAGAAACACTGGGAAGTGAATGTAAATTGTTAGCACTAATATCTGTCTGCCCAGGTTGCATATACCTTCGGATTCTAATGTTTATTGTGCAACAAGAAAATGATATTCACACACATGTATTGTACCTAGACTATATTGTAACACATGTAAAATGTATGGTATTGCCTGTCGTCGGGGGGAGGGAATAGAGGGAGGGGGGGCAATTTGGAAAAATGAATACAAGGGATAATATTATAAAATATATATATAATAAAAAAAAAAAAAAAAAGAAAACCCCAAATGTTGTGACAAAATTTGGATGTAACTGAAAAATGACCAATCAAAAAACCATTGCTTTAAAAAAAAAAAAAGGCATGTTCAGGAGAAAGAAATGGAAAAGCTGATATTCAGGGAGTCTTTTTTAGCCCTCTCTCATTATTCTGCTGTAGATATTCTGTTGTAAACATCACATAGATATCTTATATGAAAATTATTACCTTGGAAAACAAAAGCAACTTTTCCTTGATAGGAAGAAATAAGAATAGGCAAATTTCAGTGAGAGTGAGAAGCAATTAGACATGTGATCAGAACTGCATTTAAAAATATGACTTAGGCACGGAAAGGGGTAAGAGAAGGGGAGAAACTGAATGCAGGAATTCTGATTTAGAGGTAGGCGATCAGAGCCTGGACTATAGTGGCTGCAGTATGGGTAGAGAGAAGGGATGGAAAGAAGCGATGCTGAGAAGATAAAATCAATAAGCCAAAGAAAGTGATTAGTTGTTAGGGGTGAGGCTGTGGAAAGAACCAAGTCTGACTCCATTGCATAATTGGATAAGAATGGCTAAAGAACACTCTTTCCATAGAGCAGAATTGGAAGGATGCATACAATAAGGCCAACAAGTTCTTGCTGGCTGGTCACAGCTTGGTGAGCCAAAAAAGGAAAGGCACATCCAGGGGAGAGCTGAGAGGAAAAGCAGGGACATTTGAAGAGGAGATCAGAAGGTCAAGTACTTCATTAAGACAGATGGCTGGTTTTAACGAGGGCCAGCCCTGCTTACCTCAGTAAGCAGAACACAAGAGCGTGTAATTTTAGATTTCAAAAATAGTAAAAACAAAGCACTCCTTCAATTTTAAGTCTCTGACATTTATCATTTATTTTGAACACCTCTTTTAAAATCCAACATTTTCCACAAATATTTGAAGCCTACAAGAATGTATTCCTTGTCAATGATCTTGGCAACTTCCCCCCTCTGAATTTCAGCAGCCTCTATTTTTATTTCATTCACTGATCCCTCTCCAGTGTTATCCAACTTTCCATTTCTTATATCCAATTATGGCTATAAGCCAGCAAAATCCATATGCCATTATTTAAGGAGGCTTTTATTAGGTTAGAAGCTGCCTTCTGGATAATCCCTTGAGAAGACTACTGACAAGGAATAACTACAGTCTGTTTTATGGCCACAAAGACTAAATGATGCTACTTGGTTGAAAATGAATTTTCTGAGAAGTTAACCATCACCACACAATTTTGAGACTTCACAATCAAGTCCATGCCATTTGCTGCAGTATGTAGCAAAGAACAACCTAATCAAATCAAAGCTCATCAGGTTTGACATTAAAAATGTTGATTTAATTTTCAAATCCTTCTTGATGATACCAAGATTGGTATACCTTTCCCTACTCAAGTCTTGTGGTGTGACTGTCAGGTTATTCTATGGGTACAGGAAGGAAAAAATCCCTCCCAAACCTGTTTCTCATCTGCTTAAGTAGAGCAGGCTCTGTGACGAGCATTTCGGAATTTGGACATCAAGAACCAAAGGCATAATCTGGGATCATCTGTCATCTGTTGAGGAGCATCAATGAAGCTAGCAAAAACGTGTTCCTGTTTGCAGCTGAAATGACTCAGGACAGTGCGGATACTTTGTTTTATCAAAGACATGACAATGTGTGCTAATCTGTCCAGTTTTACTTCCTCCTAAGAAGCAAAGTAGTCTCTATGCTAAGAAGCCCCTTGAGACATTACTTGCTATTCTGGCAGCCAAAGAAAGAAGATGGTTCAGGCAGCATCCTGGGCTTCCCACACACTGCTGCTTCCACCTTAGCTGTTTTTAACAGAATACAAATTAGGTTTTAACACTTGTAATTAGATGTTTTATTCATGCTGTTGTATAGTATTTTTCTCTTCCAAATTTGGCATCCTAGTTATAACTTTAATATTCCTTTAAGGCCTGCTGCCCACATTTAGATAGCATGAGCTTGTAGCTTTCTACAGCCCTTGAGAATCAAGCAGGAAATACTTATTCATTGTCTATGTGAAAAGGATGGTGGGAAGGCAGAAAGAAGACAGAGACCTGGTCTGCTTATCACACCATGCCTACTGATAAGACTCCAAACAGATGTAACCCTTGGCACCCAGAGGTTAGTTAGAGAGGAAAAATCATTTTCAACAGCATCAACAAAATCTCTCCCCTTCACTATTGTAGCACGTATGCCGGAGCTATTTTCCCAACCTCCACTCAACGCAATGTTATACAACAAAGGTGTCAAACGTGCAGTCCATTCAACACTCCTTAGTGAAGCTAGAGCCAGATTAAAATGTAATTGGGAAATATTTACCAAGATAAAAATGTAACAAAACATAGAAAATATTAATATGTGATTTTCTAAGTCAATATGCAGTCTTCAGGGAGCTTTAATTATACTTTAATGGTCTTAGTTTCCATTTGAGCTTGACAACGCTATTCCATTGGATCCTGAGGGGCTAATGTTTACTTGTGCAACTTTTAAGCCCCTACCAATGTACTTCCACCTGTGATCATCAGCTAATATCAGTATGCCAATCAGACTTAATCAGTTTAGAAAAGAGTATTCACAATAGTGGTAGAGTCCACACAAAACAATTCCTCAGAACTCCCCCACTAATACATACAGAATCCAGAGGAAAGTAGACTCAAAGTTAGATCTCATGTGACAAAGGCATAACTCACAGTTCATGATTGTTAAAGTTCTTATCTTCTCTTTGTGAGTTGCTCATGCAATTTCCATTTGGCCTAGTCTACCTTCTGTGCTTTGTTCTTTGTCTACAAGGCCCGAAGCTGCCTTTAATATTTGCACGTTAGTTATCCTAGGATGATAACAAAAAATTTAAAATGCTACAGGCCCTTAGAAGTTCACAAAATCCTCCTCAGGGCAAAGGGCAATGGTAAAGAGGCCAAGGAGTGTCTCTACCTCTTATAATGGGCTCCTCGGGGGCTTAGTTGGAGGTTTCTGCTTTGTTGCCACTTGAATTCTTGGACTCCATACTATAGGTGATTCACAGGATGTCTCCTCAACAAACCAGATCATACTTCCTGTGTGTTCTCAATCATTTATTCATGTCCTACAATTCATGACCTCATGGACCATAGTATGCCAGGCCCTTCTATCTGCCACTATCTCCCAGTCTGTCCAAGTTCATGTTCATTATCTTCATGAGGCAATCTATCCATTTCATCCTCTCCTGTCCTCTTCTCCTCAAACATCAGGGCTTTTTCGAATGAATCCTGTCTTCTCACTGTGTGGCCAAAGTATTTTTTTTTTGGCAAGGCTGTTGGGGTTAAGTGACTCATCCAGGGTCACACAACTAGTGTGAAACTTCTGAAGTTGGATTTGAACTCAGGTCCTCCTGACTTCAGGGCCAGTGCTCTACCTACTACGCCATTTACCTGCCCCTAGCCAAAGTATTTAAGTTTCAGTTTCAGTATCTGAGCTTCCAGTGAATAGCCTGAATTAATATCTTTAAGTATGGATTGATGTGATCTCTTTTTCTGTCCAAAGGACTCTCAAAAGTCTTCTCCAGAAATGCAATTCAAAAATGTTGATTCTGCAGCATTCAGCTTTCCTTACAGTCCAATTCTCATGGCCCTATATGGCTATTGAAAAACCAGTAGCTTTGACTATATGTACCTATGTCAGCAAAAGGATGTCCCTGCTTCCTCTGTGATATTGCTCCAATTCATCCAATGACTTTCAAGGATGTCTAAATTAATTTATTTAGATTACTTGATTTAATTGATTAATCAATCGACTTAGTCTAAAGTTTCTGATTGACTGATTCCATTGAGAATTTTCTTCACCTGGCTCATTAGGGAGCAGCTTTTTGGCACTTAATTTAAATGGGACATTGGAATTTCATTTTGACTTAATCAGCCTCCACCTTTAAATTCTACCACCATGATAATTATAACATATACTAACACAATATGGACAACTACGTAAATGGGAAAATTCCTAAGATGGCAATGTTTTGGGAGGGCCTGGCCAAACTATTATTGATCTATCTTCTTTCATACCATACTCACCTCTCCGATTGATCCACTTCTTAGAAAAGTGCCCACCATCAAGATTCTCTTCTACTCTACTAAGCAAATATCAATTTCCCTGGTACTGTAGTGGCCCTAGCTTGCTTTCCAGAGCTATAAGCTTCAAAACTTTATCCACATTGCCATACAGGATCACAGATATAGAAACAAACTTAGAGATTATCTACTTCAAAGCCTACATTTTATAGAGGAAGAAAATGAGGTACAGAGAGATTAGGTGCAAAGTGTGAGACTAAACTAATTGTTGGAAATATTACCTTTCTCATTTGCACAAATAATAGGCCTTTTTATCTACAATTTACCTAGAGATTGGCAAGCCAGATTTTTAACGTATTGCCTACTTTAACTCCTGATAAACATAGATGCCACACTACTACTGGGTTTTCTAACTAGGGCTTCTGCCCAGGACTCCCCAAAACAATACTGCCCATGGTCTCCAAGTGACAACTACATAAGGGAGATCTTCAGATTGGCACCTTGGTGACAAAGCTTTTGTGCCATTTAGGCTGAAATTAATGATAGTGATACCACAACTAGTTTGTGAATGAGCTGAGGCCAAAATCAAAGTCCTCTAGGGTCAGGGATGGTACTATACCCAGTAGAACACACTAACTTTCAGCAAATATAGGGTATTCCCAAAGTCCTCAGTTTTAAGCCATCAAAGCCTGAAACAAAAATGGAATTTCCTTATCCATTATCTAGGATTTGCAGATGAGCAGTTCCCTTCTCAATACAGCCACCATATCATGAATTCCCAGCAGCAAGTTTCCCTGATCTGGCCTTTTGGATCAATTCTTCAATAGATAATTCCTTGATTTCCGTCTGGTTAACTATCCCCTCCATCAACATGCAGAGCTCTGTAACTTAAAAGACTATCTTTGAAAGATTTTGATGGCTAAAAAAAATTTGTGTTAAACCTATTTAAACTTAGAAGCCAGCTGGGCAAAGCAGTGAATAGTACACAGGACCTTCAGTCAGGAAGAATTGAATTCATACACTTACTAAGTACGTGACCCTTGAACAAGTCATTTGACCTTCATTTGCCTCAGTTTCCTCATCTGTAAAATGGGGATAATAATAGCACTCACCTCCCAGGGTTGTGAGGATTCAATGAGACAATGATTGCAAAGTGTAAATGCTATTGTACCCCCAGTACCAAGCATCTTATCTGGCACATACTAGGCGATACATAAATACTTGTCAGTTAATTGATTTGATGTTATTCAAGGTTTTAAAATAAACATTTTACATTTCTCCCAGCATTTATGAAATAAATGCTTCATGGGAAATCATAGGAAGAAACCTAGGAAGTCCAAAGGAAAGCAACTTGCCTAAAAGCTATTTTGATTATCAAAGGGACCCCTGGGTCTCTAGATTCTTATTTCCTAGTTCTAAAAAATTCAGATTTCCATGAATATCAAATGCAAAAAGCTAAATGTTAAGGGCCAAGTTCTTCTTGAAGAAAGTTGAAAGTACATTACTAAAACAATAGTTTGTGAGAATCTAGAAAAAGAAACAGTGAACAGAACAGTTTGTATAGGTTCATCAAGAATAAGCCATGCAAGCTCAAGCTCCTTGTTTTCTGTGTCACTACTATATTACTATAATCACAGATCAAGGCTAACCTGTAGACATAGTATGGCTGGATATCATCCAGACATCAGATACATTTTTGATTAGAAATATCCTTTTGTATATGTTGGAGAGATGCAAGTTGAATAAAATATGTTCAAGGAGATTTCACATGAGTTTAATGCCCAGATTACAAAGTACTGGCTAATGGATACCCACTGACTTAAGGGACATAGATAGCGTAATGCCACAGGACTTTATCCTTGGCCTGTCCCAGTCAACCTTTTAATAATGACTTAAAAAGGGGCTTGGGTGGTCTGGTAGAAGCAACAGCCATACAAATTAGACTGGTTTTTCCTTCAAAGATATTGAAACTGTCCCTGAACTTTGATCAAATCAGGGAACCACAGTTCAGAACTCAAAAGCATGATCTCATTGGTTGAATATAAAACAATCATGAGGGGTCCCAATCTCTCTTTGAGGCTTTGTTGATCAACCATGATTGGGCAGCTCCGAGGCAAGGGAACTTCTTGCTAACTTGTATTCCTCTTCATACGTATGCTTGGTAAATGTCCTTTCCCTGCTCTAAGTACATCTGCTTTTGTTAAGCGCTGAACAGCCTATGAGTCTCATGACATCCTAATACCAAACCTAAACTATATGAATTAGACTTAGCCCAGAATAATTGGCATATTTGGCAGGCCTAGAATGGAATAATCTCATTGAAAGAGGGGATGAATAGTGCAGAGGAAGGTGAATCTATTAGCTTCCATGCTCCTGGTGAGGCCTCCAGTGATGGTAGCTGCTTACTGTGATATTCTCCTTACCTGGAGAAATCAGGGAATAGATTATCTGTGCCTAATCAGAAAGGAGCGCCTGGTACAAATGTGCTGTCAGTAAAAACCACACCTGGAAGAAAATTGCCACAAAGTGTTAGTGATTGAATTTGCATAATTTCTTATATGTTATCTATTTCTTAGTTGACAGAAATGTCCAAATGGACCAGTGGTTAGGCCTATGCATAAGTCTGGGCCTAGGCCACAGCCCACTTCCCCCACCACTCAGACTGTAATTTTGAGATAACATGAAAAACTGTGCTTGACAGAATTGCTTGGGACTTTTCTATATGACATTTCAAAGGCCATTAGAAGCTGTATCACATGGACTTTGAGGAGAGGTGCTTGAAAGGAAATTGCTCGACTCCCCAGGAGTCCAGAGACCTTCAAGGAATTAAGGAGATGGACAAATGGGCCAGTCGCACCCCAGCTGATTTGCTGAGGACAGAAGATACTCAATCAGTTTAAGAGGTTTAGAAACAGAGAGAGCTTCTACTTTCACTCCAGAACTCCAAACTATTAATCGTAACATTCTGTCTCTGAGACTTCCAGGAAGGGGCCCTGTGGAAATGAGATCCCAGGACTCCTCCCCCATCCTGGCAGAAATAACTGCTACTTGAACATTGCAGATAGAACACATATATTACCCTGGAGAAGTCTCTAGTTCTACGTGAGTTGCTTTGTTTTGTTTCCCCTTTGTATCTGTGCCCTAACATAAGGAGAAGTGGCAGTGTAGGACTGTGGTAACTCTGCCTTGGCACAGATGGATAGTCAGAACCTGGCATGAGGTGGGAGTGGGGGTGTCAATGATCTCATTGGAGCCCTGTGGTAGCACTAACCCAAAACAACTTTTACAACATAGAAAGACAGAGTTGGACTCCAACAATGGGAACACCCATAACAATGGTTAGGGTTCACCATGGTGGACCCGCTGCTGACCTCAGCAGAATGAATCCCAGGGATAATGGCAGCCAGCCCTCCCAGCAGAGGAGGTGGAAAGGGCATTGGCAGTTGTAGCAAGGATAGGTCCACTCTAGCACACTGATGACTATATTTAGGATCGATTAACATCTCTCCATTGCTGTGAATGCAAAACCTAATGTTACCCAACAATTCTCCCTAGGAAGGAGTAGGAGGATGAATGGGATAAGGTTATAGGGGAGGTAGCTTGCTTTCCGGCAATAAAAATCAGGTGTTCCTCAGAAGTCTTTAGCAAAGGCAGGTTTGGCATTCCCCACTTCCCCTCTCTGTGGAATTTCTAGGGAAGGAGCCTGTGCTGACTTCTGGGCCGGGAAAGACCAAGAGCTTGATGGCTCTCTGAGCTGTGGTAAGGATTGCTAACGATAAGGTTGGTATCATGTAATGTCCAGGCTAACTCTCTGGAGGATCTCGGGAGCAGCCTTGGTCTTAATGGAGAAGTGATGAAGGCAGAAGCTCCACCAGGAGGATGATCAAAGATAGAATGTCTCATTTCCAGTCCTTCTAAGCCCTTAAATACCTCAGTTATGATTACATCATTATAGCACACTAAGTATGTGTGAACTAGAGAACGATTACATCACCATACTAAATTCTAAGTATATGTGAAGTTGAGAACCATTACCATTATCTCCTCAGTCACACTGAGCCAATTCTGCTGTATCTTTGCTTCAAATATACTTTTTTCAGAGTTCTCCAACATCTATGGTCCTCTACAGTATCATCCTCTTCCCTTTAGCCCTGATGCTCCTGCTCCTCCTGCTTATGTTCACCACTTTACATCAAGAGAGCCATTGTAAACTGCAAAGACTTCTCATCATGCACCCCAGGCACCACATGATTTAGATCCAGGACTCACTCTAAAAAAAAAAAAAAAAAAAAAGCCAGCATAGGGCTGAACATTGGGATTTCTGGTCTCTCTTCTCCCATATTCAGTCACTACTCTGGGAGACTATTATAGTATTTTGTTCTAATGTTGATTACGTATTTCAGTTTTTTTCTTTTTCTCATTCAGAGCTTCCTGTATCCAGTGTCTTGAATGCATAGGTCAAAGGGGACTAGCAGCAATCCTAAAACTATTTGAGTGATGAAAGAAAACCTTAAGCACCTAATAGGCTGAAGTCTGTTGGGAACATATTGCAACCTCTTGCTCTTATGCAAGTGAGGCTAATTTTTCCTTAGAAATGACTGAAATCATCCTTAAGACTCATCTGGCTCGGGGACTAGAGGCTCAATTGCTGACATATCCTGGATGCTTGACTGAAACAAACTTGAGGGTCTCTAGCTTCTGTCTAAGGCTTTATTGAACAACCACAATGAAAATTCCTGAGGTAGTAGAGCTTTGTTCAGTCGTCTCAAAGTATTCTCCTTTCTATGACAAATATAAACACACATGTGTATGTGCACGCATGTACATGCCTATGCATTTGTATTCTTTTTTTTTTTTTGTAATGCTGAATAACCTATGAGTGTCTCATTTCAATCCAATCGATACCAAACCTCAGCTACCGGGAGATTGACTTGAGTCAGGCTCTGCCCAGAACAGATGGCGTGTTTGTCAAATTTTCAAATGACAAAGATGGGAGGGAAAGTTAACATTCTAAATGACTGATGTGAGGAGATTTTTAAAAAATCTCTCCACAGGCTGGAATTGGTGATCTGAATCAATTAAAGTGAAATTTAAGGGAACAAATATAAAGTTCTATGTTTAAGGTTTAAAAAAAATCAACTTCAGAAATATGACATGCGATTCATGAAGAGATAGTAGGTCATGAAAAAAACAAAACAAAACATAGAATTTGGAGAGACTGACCGCTTAGACAGGTAGTGAGAAAAGGTAGAATGGCAATGGAATGGGAATCTGCTTCTGTAAAGAGGAGGCTGAGAAGTGACTGCTGTAATGATTATGAGAATGTCTACTGCAAGTGCCTTGGAGAGGCTGGAGTGCATGTGAACATTCTAGAACTGGTTCTTGATGGTGAACACGGCATTGAAGTGAGACTCTCTGGCTGCAGAAGCATGCTAAAAGGACTAAGAACTTCAGGGAGCTCAGCAGCTCATTAAGGGAGTAGAGACTATAACCTGGGAAATTTGAAAAGTTGGGAGGGCTCCTTAATATCCCACCTTTCCAGAGTTTGGGTCTGAAGCCAATGTAGTATTGATGTCCTGATGTAGGAAGAGAATGGGAGCTCCCCTCATTATCCCGTCATTGTAGAATCCAGGTTTTGTAACCAAAGCTGCATGGATGCTCTGAGAAGCAAGAAGCAACCATTGAAAGGTCCCCAGCCAAGCAGTGGCTGAAATGCAACCTCATCTGGTAGTCATGTCATATCTGGACATGAACTACGTAGGACCCAGGCTATGGAGAAACTGAACTAAGTTTCAAGCCTCCAACACCAAAGAATGAGATGAGGGAAGAGAGAGTATGATCCTGGGGAATCATAGGGGGAAGACATTGGTTCTTGTCATAATTTTGAAGTAAACACTTCTGTGTAAAAGCTACCTGGTATTAAATGATTAAATGGAACTTAGGATGCTAGTTAATGGCCCCTAAATGATGGGGGGAATACAACTGATGAGGGCTCAAATCAATGAACAAAGAGACAGGTAAGACCCAGACAAGAGATGAAGCTCGCCTGACCCTGAAAGGCTGGGGCCAGCTCATTCATGGTACAGAAGTGTCCAGAATGATGGAGATGGTGGTCCTGGTCAGACAAAAGGTAACTCTGAGTACCACATTCTTTGTCAATTAGCAAGTAAACGTTTATTAAGCACCACCATGTGCCAGGCACTGTGCTAAGCACTTAGGGATACAAAGAAAGGCAAAAGGCAGTTCTTTCCCCCAAAGAGTTCACAATCCAGGGAGAAAATATGCAAATAATTATGCACAAACAAGTTACATATAGAACAAACTATAAATCATTAAGGGAAAGCACCGGAATTGAAAGAGATTGGGAAAGGCTTCCTGTAGAAATTGGGTGTCAGATATAAGGTTCTTTTCTGATCATATACAAGTCATCTCTGAGGTACCTTTCTACTCTGAGATTTTATAATTCAAAATAGAGATAAGGGTTTATTAATTACTTATGATGTGTCAGGTACTAAGCTAACCACTGGGGATACAAATGCAGGCAAGAGAGTTCCTGATCTCAAGGAATTTATGTTCTGAAGAGGGAAGACATCCCATAAAGGGGTATAAGAAAATAGGGGATGGAAGTAAAAGGAGGATGCGCTGATAGGAACCATCTGGGAGGTGTCATAAAAGCCTGGACTCTAGGCCCCAGCAAGACACAAATGCCCATTCCCCTTTTAGAGACAAGTGTCCAAGATGAGAGCTGAAGAGCCATGGTAAGGAAATAGGTATGAGGTTATGGAAATTGGGTACCAGCCAGATGCAGCAGAAGCTCACCTGTTACAGCTGGGGATAAGAGGAGAAGTCTGAGTTTCTGGTGGGGTGGAGATAGTCAGAGAGTTGGGCCAAGGCGAGAAGACATCCAGGAACAGTATAGACTCTTGAACTTGCCACAGAACTCCAGAAATATACATTTAAAACTCGCTGTGATAGAGCATTCTCATCTCTTATATCTAAGAATTAAACAATAAGAATTTATTAAGTATAGCACTTATTATATGAAATTGAATGTTCCAGTCTTCCATTAAAGGAACAATGGTACAAGTCCTGTGCTTGAATATGAAATGGTTGATGGCATTCTTAGGTGGATTCCAAAATGAACGTTCCTGATGGGTGATGATTACTGTCAATATGAAAGAAATGACCTAGAAGAAATGGGTAGCAGTTGCAGAGAGACGGATTTCAGCTTTGTGTAGATGATTTGCTCAAAGTCACATAGCAGTTAGCAATGAACCCAGGAATTCCCTGCCAGGCCCTCTCTGCCAGGCCCCACTCTTCCAGTTACTGTCTCAGATTCAAAAACAAAGCAACCCATGCCGTCAGAAATGTATTGAGGTAAATCAAAATAGATTCAATCCTCTTCAGATTCTTGATGGCACTTTATCATCTCTATGGTTCAGTAGCTGAAGAGCATTTGCTTGCATTTTCAAGTTCTGTATTTCATAACTTCCTAGCCACAAGGTCTTCAGAGGCTGAGACACTGCCCCTTCTTTTTGGATCATTTCCCAGAATTCCTCCTGTTCTGCCTGATCCCAATTCTGCATGGTTTCTGAGCCTTATTGTTACTTGAGCCTCCTCTCAGCTAGTTAAGGACTTTGGAAAGTGCTGCTTCTGCTTGGACACGGTTGCTATGCTTGGGATTTCTACCCCCAATGGACCTTGGCTTCCTGATGCTCCAATCTCTTTTTATTGAGCATTTGAGGAAAGTATAGCCTGTGACAATAAGTTGAATTGGAGCTAATATTTATGCACTTGGATGTAGGAATGAGAGGCAAATAGATGGTTTGGGTCCTTTTATTCATGTTGCAAGGATTGCCAGTAATCCTCCAAAGAATAATGATATTAGATGACAAAAATCTTGCAAGCTGGATTTGTCACAGTAGAGACAGGTTCAACCAATGATCCAAACAGCTCAGAATTCTATCTCTGATATGGCTACTAAGTCCCTGTTTATGGCAAAGCAGACTAAGTGTCCTCCTTGAGGTTTGTCTCAAAAGGTTAGGATAGATAATGAATGCCCTAGGTGATGAGTTTAAGGAACATGAATTTATCTACTTCTTGGTCAATTCTATTTTATCTTTTTAAATTACCATTTTCAACCTCTCAAAGTACCAAACTGTATATTTTGTATAAAGTAATTCTGACTTCTTTTCTTTACTTTTCTAGGGAAAATGATGGAACTGAGGCAGGAAATTGTTCTAACATTCAGCAATCTTGTGAACATGTTCATGATCATTCTTCGTCATACTCTTTTTTTGTGAGTTCACTGGGCTCCAATCAGTACTATCTCTTCTTGGCTTTTACTCTTCTAGAGCAAAGGTTCCTAATGTCTTTAATCTGAGTGTTAACTGAAAGGTATAATCTGGTGTCACCCCCATATTTGATTTTGTGTGATGATATATGACTGTACTCCTTGCTGCTGGAGAGGTGGAAGCAAGCGGAAAGGTTTCAGTTCCAGAGCTCTGAACTTCAGTAGAACTGTAGCTGATCTATTATCTGTAGTACATCTGGCATCAAAACCATAACCCCAGAGGGCTGCCTAAGGGGAGGTCAGAAAAATGAAAGAAATTGAAATTTCTGTGATAATCAATATTAGGATTAACCCCATGAATGACTATTGCAAATAGACTCCCAGTTGAGAGACAGAGACAGAGACAGAGAGACACAAAGAGAGAGAAACAGAGAGATAGAGTCCGACACAAAAATGGGCAAGGGAGATATCACATCGGAGAGAAGTACTAAAAAGAAGATTGGCCTTAGAGCCAGGAACACCTAAATTAAAGTCCCATTTCTGACATATACTGGCTGACCCTGGGTATGTCATTTAACTTTTTAATACTTTGGCAACTAACCAAGATTATGAAAATTGTAGATGAGGTATCAACCTATATTAGTATAAAGAGTTTCCTTTTGTGGAAGTTCCATGTACTAATGAAACACAGGTCTAGCTCCATTACTCTGGCTGCACATGCATTCCCAGCCCGGGGTATCAATTCTTTTTTTAAAAAAATTATAAACTTGACAAACATCAAGAAATAGAAATGCATTTTAACATATAAAAACAAAACCAGCAGATGACATAGGAAACTGTAAATCTCTATTACATGCAGCTTATTTTTTAAAGTACACATTAACTTGAAACCAAGGAATACCATTAAGGCCATACCTGTCTGTATTTTTTTTCTGAGGCATTTGGGGTTAAGTGACTTGCCCAGGGTCACACAGCTAGGAAGTGTTAAGTGTCTGAGACCAGATTTGAACTCCTGACTTCAGGGCTGGTGTTCTATCTACTGCACCAACTAGCTGCCCCATGTCTCCATTTCTTTATGAACTTCCTTCCTCTTTTGGGTATCTTTTAAGCATTTCATTAACATTCTTTTAGTCTTTTTTTTTTTTTTTACTAGATACCAATTCTAAATGTTAATTGTACCTTAATAGGACAAGATTATTACAAAGCAACATGATGTCAGGCAAAGAGAATTGATTAGAACGACTTAACAAGCAATATAACTTTGGGTAACTGATTTCATTTCTCTTGATCTGTTTTCTCTAAAGTAACAAGAGGGTACTCAGCCTCCCTACTTCCTAGTGGTGTTGGAAGGATGAAATGAAAAAGTGCTTTATAACCAAGTATTTTCTAAATGCAAACTACTACTATTGCAACAAACTTTTTTTCAGTCTTCTCTTATCTATGTAAACTACAAAGTGCTATATACATTTAAATGTATTATCAAATGGACAATTAACCAATTGTTAATTATTATGCACAATTAATCTCCATGAATTCAGTTTTATTTGGGTTAATTATGCAAAGGTCAGATTTTATGCTCATTCTATATCCAGCAAACATCGTGTACCTACCATGTGTGTGCGTACATGTTCATGCACATTCAACATGCACTTAAGTGTACACACACAAAAAACGAAGACTTTTTGCCTTGACTTTTCCCTATTTCCCTCATCCACCACCAAAAAAAAAACAAACTTTCTATCTAGCCAAATTCATTTCTGGTTATTTGGGTGCCAATAATGTGAGTGTGTAACTGTAACTGCCTGTCATTATCACTTTCCATGTTTCCTGTAAGATTCAGTGTGTTGAAGGACCTGTTATAACAGTTCTGCTCTGATAACGTCATTGTCACCTCCTTAGGTGGTGGTAGGGAAATGCTTCATTTTACTTTAGAAGGGCAACAAGTATTCTATATTACAGAGGCTTTGTGGTAATTACACATAAGGGGTGAAGTCTGATCCAGCATGTTAAACCCTGAAGGGTACTTTCTTTTCTCCCCAGAATTAATTTTACCTACTTTTCAAACAAATTAACTTCAGCATGCACCTGAAATTTGTATGGTGTCTACTACCCTCACATCCCTTCACTCCTTCCATCCTTCCAATGGTAAATCCAATCATTTGGGAATGTTGACATTTAAAGTCTGGAGCCATTCTTCATGTTACCTTCCAAAGGCAGTTTAATGAAGCTAGAAGCATGTTTTTAAAGCAAATGTCATAGAGAGACGACATAGGAATGTGCAGTAACCTTGTTAAAACATAGAAAAATCTGTCCTCCCTTTTATTTGGCTCCTGAATTATAATATAAAGTAAATGATACTATAAGGTTATTTCATCTCTCTCTGCCATAAATAGAAGGCACATAAGTACTCTGACTTAAGACTGTCAAATATAGGTGATAGAGAGGAGTTGGAAAAGATTGGGACCCATTTCCAAACACAACCCAAAGCCAAC
Organism: Sminthopsis crassicaudata; assembly: GCF_048593235.1. Lineage (NCBI taxonomy): Eukaryota > Metazoa > Chordata > Mammalia > Dasyuromorphia > Dasyuridae > Sminthopsis > Sminthopsis crassicaudata. Next base: position 33,859,916 of record NC_133623.1, read on the forward strand.
AAAGCATTGTTGAGTAACAATGGACTTTCCATTTCTTTGTTCATGAATAATGCCTAAAGTAAGTCGAGAGTAAGCCCTAAAATAGTTTATATGAAAGGCTGGTTCTTTCTAAACCAGCTTTGGATGTCTGAAAACTGTAGAAAATTTAAGTAGTAGTTAGAACATTCATAATCATGAAACTAACAATACTTTACACAGTCTAGTCCCTTTAATCCAAGGATGTTAAGGAATTTTCTAAGCACTGATTACTTCCTTCAATTCTCTGCAAGTCTGATGAGTTTTATTTCTATCAGTGTGTATTAATTAGTGCTTTACAAAATTATTTTATTTTTGTCTTAAATTGCATCTTGTTCGAAAAAGCTTTTGTATATAGTGCTACTCTGTATTTATACAATACCTTTCCTTCCAAGGAGCTGATGGAGCTTTTCAGATATCATTCAAGTCCTTGACAAGACATTCTTGAGGAAATAGATGGGTGGACAACATTATTAATCCTTCTTGATTCTCCTCATCATTAGCATCATTCTCTCCTCAAAATAATTTTGTATTACTTCATATAATATTTTGCATTTATTAATCTTACTTCCTCAGGAGAAAGTAAGCTCCTTAAAGACAGGAACTTTTTTCTTGTTGACTCAGTAGTCTAGCACCAAGTCCATGGTACTTTACTTACAATATGTACCTAAGAAATAGCTGATAAGATGTTGAGGTTGTAGTGGGCGTAGCCCCTTTAAGAATCCTTGTCTGATCTACCTTTGGAACAAGATATTCCTAGGGGAAAAGATCCGTATCTGAGCCAGTTTGGGCTGTACCTAGCCCTCAGCTGGCCTGGGTTTTCAGCCCCCTTTGATACAAGATCTGGTCAAACTAGTTTGGGCTTGTACCCAGCCCCCCCCCCACCAGATCTGAGCTGGCTTGGATAACCCAAACCCCAACTATCTGCTCAGGTTTCCCCAAAACAGTTTCTTCCTTATCTGAAAAGCCTGCCAAAAATCTGGCTTTCCAGGAATTAACCTGAGCTCTGCCCATTACTTCTAAAAGCAGATAAAAAGAGCAAAGCTAGAATCATCTTTGGTCAGAGATTTGAAAGATGCAGCCAAGATGTTTACATCAGAGATTCTCTGTCCCCGCCGCTTTCGGCGTTTATCTTCCTCTATCTAAAGCCTTTACTAACCAGACCTTAACCTTGCTTCCAAACCTGGCAATAAACATCTTTTTACCCATCTAGGTTTTCGGCCTGTAAATTCATTTACAGGGGTCTCTCGCAGCCACTAGACCTGATTTAACTTTGTATCCTTGCGCCGAATCCTAAGGGGGTTGCAGGGGAGCTCCGTGTGACTCCCTGTACCCCGAATCCTGCCACTAGACCTCAGTTAATCCTATTGAGGTATATACCTCATTATTAGGTATCATCATGTTACCTCATGATTTGGTTCAATTTACCTCATCAAGGTGAATGGGACATATTCACAATGCCATTAAGGTAAAATTTCAGGGCAAAAGGTAAAAATTTTGGCATCAAAGCCAAAGATTTAAGTAAAGGTTTCTTATTCTGGAGAAGCTGTTATTGTAAGAACCAAGTTTTTCTCTCCACAAGCTCAGTGAAAGAACTGTTCAGTCTAATATTGATCTAAAAAAGGTCACAGAAAGACTGTGACTTTTTTTTTCCATTTCACTATTCATTCAGAAAGTCTTTATTAAATGTCCATGGCAGTCCAGGCATGGTGCTAAGTTCTACAGAAGTTACAAAAACTAAATGAACACAGCCCCTGACCTCAGGGAATTTACAGTATTGATACCACTCACTTCAAGCAAGGATCACTTACTTTTCACATGCTTTATATCAAACACCCTCAAATAGGCCAAGGTAGGTTAAATATAATTGGAAAATACTTAACAAAATAAATAATACAATAAAAGAGAGCAAATGTTAATATATATATTAGGAAACCATAGTTCCTAAGTCAATATTATGCCTTCAGGAATCCTAATGTGCATTTTAGGGGCTCCCATTTCTACTTAAATTGGAAACCATTGCTTTACAACATTCTGTGGAGCCTTTCCTTTGTCCTAGACCGAGTAACCTAACAAACCTCACTTCCAGTGCAAATTGGAATCTCCTCATTATTTAAGGACAAATAAGAGGTCACAATTTCCTTCAAGTTTCCCTTCCCCATGGAAAAATAAAATTTCTTAAAGTCATTGCATTGGCCAAATACACTAACAATAGTTTTACAGATTTGAAATAATTCTTCTCTGTCCTTTTGCAAGTCATTAAGATCCTCTGCCTCTGTTTCCATATTTGCTAAATGAGAATAACAACCTCTAAGGCTTACTTTGAAGGACAATGAGTGTTTGCAAAACACTTTGAAGATCAGAAATATTCACAGTCTTGATGTGAACTCTTCAGCTAATACTTTGTACTGAGATAAAAATTCCTGCTCCATTTCTTATCCTTTATTCCTTAGAATACCTTTGGGTGGATTGAGTTAAAAACTAAAATTTTAACTTGTGCCAATTAATCTTCCACCATTTCTTTTAAAATTAAATCACTGAACATTTCTGGACAGGGAAGTATTTCTCATAAAGACCTAAGCTAAAATTGAAAATAGCTCTGGTTCTTTATCTGTACTCAAAGAATGTAAAATGGAACATCTTGTATTAATCTGAAGATTTTTAACTTGATGAAAATACAAGATGTTTTTTTTTAACGTAACCTATGGTTCAACTTATTGACCACTGAAGCCAAATGACAGCATTTCCTCTAAACAACTCTGTTATGAAAATATTATTGATGTGAAATACCAAAGATGGTTGGCTTGACTTTTTTTCAATTGGCAACTCTCCATTTCGTTTATCTGATCAAAGAATCTAGAATGGACCTCAGAAAAAATCTCATTCACCACATATCTGAAGAAAAATTCCCTTTTGAATATACCCCCCAAAAGCCTTTGAACCTTTACTCTCCAAAAGCAGTCCATTCAATGGATGCGTAGATATATTTAATTATTAAAATAAGGGAGGGGGATAAAGGAAGGAAAGAGAAAAAATGAAAACACAAAAGTTTTACAAAAATGAATGTCGAAAATTAACTTTACATGTATTTGGAAAAATAAAAATATTACTGAAAAAGTTTTTTTTTTTAAAGCTGTTTCTCCTAATATCTAGCCTTAATGTGACTTCATACAACTTCTATTAATTGATTCCAATTCTATCCTTAGAAGGACAAAGAGATCTTTCACATGAACATCTCTGCCATTCAAACACTTTCTAATTGACTAGTAAGCAAGCTGGTCTCATCTTATGAGAAAAGGTAGCAAGGCTGCTATAAATAAATACAGCCTGTCTCTGGAGCCCCTAAAGAGCTGAAGAGTCATAAAGAATAAAATGTTTACACAGGACTGAGCCACAATAGCTACTAACAAAAGCAAGTAGGATGGTAGCCTGGGGACTAACAATATGGTTTCCAGCAAGTCAGAAGAGCAAGGAGAATGGTGTGGTAGAATACTTGGAGTATATGATGTCAAAATCTAGGGAGGACTCTTTCCTACTGGGATTCTCATGAGTTAATCAGAAAATATGAAAAAAGGTGAACATGGTTTCAAAGTTCACAAACAAGATCTTGAATTCTGGGTAATAAAATTCCCTAGGTAGAGCTAGAGTTTATACAAAGCTCTCAAGAATGAAGTTCCTAAAAGAAGCAAAAATTCCAATGAGGAAAAAATGGGAGTGTTAGCTAGCAAAGAGATTGGTATGAATGTACTCAGAAAACAACAAACAATTTACATTTGAAAAGCCTGAAAAGAAGTGTAATGGAAGGGTGATAGAGGAAGAAAATGAAAGTATAGAAGGATCCAATAAGGATGGGGTCAACACTGCTAAAATTCACTAAGGACAACCAAAAAGGCAGTTTTGTTTGTTTTCAGCAAAGATCCCTGATCAGGATCTATGGGACTAGGATAAGTGACAATGGTATGAAGGAAGTGCAACTTGATTTTTATTTTGTACCTGTTTTCTCTCCTCAGAGAATAATTTTTTAGACTAGAAAGAAAAGAACAAAAATAACTAGAAAAATGGCATCTAGTTGCCCTTTAAGGGCCAGGACCCTAAGGTACTAGAGAAAAATGAAGGATGTGGACACATACATCATTGATCTCTTAAAGTTCATTAAGAATGGGAAAGGTGCTTTAGGGCAAGTGTCTCAATTTTCAAAAAAGAGAAGAGAATGGAATTTGAAAACTGTAATCTGGTGAACTTGATTTTGATTCCTGGTAAAAACTACTAAAAATATTACTTAAAATACAGACATCTAGAAAAAAACAGCAGTCATCACAAAGACACAGCATGATTTCATCAAGGACAAGAGATACTAAACTAAACTCGCTTAAGATGAGGGTTCCATGTAGTTAACCCATTACTGAATACAGCCATTTCGTAGAGAGTCTCATACAATATTCCTGGCCATAAGAGTGCAGTTCTGTGGTTTCAGAAATGATTGAAGGATGAGACCTAAAGTTTAGTCAGTAGCAATTGATGTCATCTTTAGCTGACTAGAGGAAGGGCTCTTTTTTGAGGGAACAAGACTCAGAGCTTACTTAGCCTTGTGCTACGTAACATTTTTTTCAATGAGTTGTATTTTGTTATCTTAACAAATTTGCATGTGACAAAAAGTTAACCTGGTTACCTAACATGTTGGATGACATAGTCAGTAACCAAACAGATCTCATTGTGCTTCGATGTCAGGCCAAATCTCATAAAATGAAAGTGAATAGTCTTAAATGTCAATTCCCACACTTCAATTCAAACTCAGGCTCACAAATACAAGACAGAGAAGATGTGGTTCAAGTGTAGTTTGCCTGGAAACTATATTTAGTTTAGTTAACTAACTATAGTTAGTTAGTATACAAATTCAATAAGTCAACAGTGGGATTCAGCAGCCAAAAAAAAAAAAAAAAAAAAAAAAAAAAAAGGCAATGTGATCTTAGGCTATGTTAACAAAAGCAAGTTCCCAGAGCAAACTTTGCAAAAAGTTCTGCTTCACTCTGCATATGCACCTAATTATGAGAAGAGAAAGATTATCCAGAAGACAAGAAGAATGGTGAAAGCTTCTGTGTCAAGTTCACAGCAGGCTAGGTCAACTAATGCAGCTGCCCTGTCTAGAGACTTTCTCCAGGAGTGGTATTTGATGACACTAAAATCACAGAAGAATTACCTTTGTTCTGCTTGGCTCTTTAGGACACAAACAGGGGCAGTTGGTGCAAGTTACAGATGGGCAGATTTCAGTTTGACGTAAAGAAAAACTCAAGCAATCAGAGCTACCTCAAAGGAAAATGCACTTTCTCTGAAGGCAGTGAGCTGCCCCTCACTTGAAGTTTCAAGTAAAGACTGTATGACTGCTTTAAGGATATAAGAAAAGGAACTCAGTGTCTGGTTCTGACACTGGCCTCTGATAAACCTTCATGATCTCTGATATTTGAATTCTCTGATGCTAAAAGCCACCTTTTATGTGCTCCTCTGAATCTTTTCTCTGGGAAGTCTTGGTTTCTTCAAGGGACTCTTGTATGGAATGGTCTCCAGTTCTGTTGTCACCATGACTGCTCTTCTGAGAATACAGTCTATCTTGGCAATGCCTTTCCAGTGTTGTTCTTGGCACCAGATACAATACTCTACATGGTATTTGGCTGGGACAGAGTAGACTGGGTCTCTACCACAGCTTTCTCGGTTGGCACGCCTCACACTAAGGACATAGTGCATGAAAACCTTCAACTCTTTTTCATGTGAATTATTGTCTAGCCACAACTCTCCCATTTAAGAAAGAAATGTCAAGAAGGCAGAAAAGGACCAGGAGGCTCTGAGGCCTGTTCTTAATCTTCTAAAGGATATTGCCTTTTACTTATTAGGTGCTTAATGAACATTTGATGAATTGGAAATGAATTATGCATAAATGTGTACACGTGAGGTTTTACATTTTATTTGATGGCAAATCTAAACTTGATTTGTGTGTGCTAAATATCTATACTTTATGGCTTCTAGAGCACAAGTATCTGCTCATACTACCAATTCTAATAATGAACCAATGATTTGAAAACATGAAGACTTGAGTAGGGGTCCCTTCTTAATCAAATATATTAAAAATCAGAGCTTGCTAAGCAGATATAATAAGAGTACATTCAGACAACCAATAGTTATTATACACTACTATGTGCACGGCTAGGGGACTGCACTAGAAAATGGGGAAGATATAAAGTGTGGCTAACATACTGGCCCTGCCTCCCCAGATCTGACAGTCTAGTAGGGAAAAGAAGACAAAGAATCACCAAAATGGAGAACTAGAAGAGACTTCACGGCCATCTAATCTAAGCTATGCATAAAATGAATTTCCCCTGGAGCATACCCAATGAGTGGTCAGCCAGCTTCTGCTTATGGGATAAGAACCCACCAACTCCACAGCTCCCACTGCGTGGCAACTTCCACTCTTATCCTCTAGTTCTGTCTTTTGGAACAAAAGAGAACAAACAATCTCTTCCTCATACAGATGGAAACCCTTCAAATTCTTGAAGACCACTACTGTATCTCCTCCCCTTCCAGCTAACTTACATGCCCATTTCCTTTAGCAGATTGCCATGTGACATGGACTCAAGGCCCTTTATCATTCTGGATGCCCTCCTCAGGATAGACTTCCTAAACTGTGATTTAAGAACTGAATGAAGTCCTTTAGATAAGAACTGCTGTGGGTAGCCTACAGTGGATCAGAACTATTACCTTCCCATTTCTAGAAGTTATTCCTTCATTATTGCAGACCAAGATCACATTCGGGTGTGTATATATGCATATGTATGTATGTATGTATGTATGTATGTGTATAGATAGAGCTATTTATATACACTCATAGAACAAATGTTATCTAGACATGGCCTTGCTCATCTTAGATTTAGAAAACTGATTTGCTGAGCCAAGTATTTCTTCCTGTTGAATTTCATTTTATTAGATTTAATTCAATGTTCTAGCCCATGGATCAGCAAACTATAGGTAGAATGCCAAATCCATCCTACTGCCTGTTTTTGAATAGCCCAGAGCCAAAAATTCTTCTTACATTTTTAATACAATAAAACTTTATTTTAAAAAACCATCCTTAGTTTGTGGGCCCTCTAGATCTTTATTCTGGAATGCACTATGTTAACTATTCCTCTCAGCTTTGTGTCATCTGCAAATCTAATGAATAAACTTCTATATCTTTATCCAAGTCATTGATTATATATATATATATATTAGCTACAAATGCTCTGCACAAAGCTCCAGGGTAGACCACTGGAGATAACAATTCACACTGTTACATGACAAATGTATCTGAGGAGACAGAACAAGTACTATGAAACTTATGGGAGGTGGAGAAGAGGTGAGTAGGTAAATCAGGGGAGGCTCCCTGGAAGTGGGATTTGCATTGCACTTTAAAGGAAGAATGAGAATTAATCAATCAACAAGCATGTACTAAGTCTACTATGTGTCAGGTGCCATGAAGACATGGACAAAAAATTTCAATAGGTAAAAAGGCTTCAATGTTATGTACCATATAAGGTCTTTTCTGTGTGCGTTCCTGCCTGCTAACCAAATTTCTATTTTCTTTGTAAGGGAAGATGGAGACAAGTGATTTCACTGGTACAGGAAATTCTCCCCATCAATGTAGATCTGTTTTGCTACTTAGACTAATCGAATAGATACGCTTAACTGATAGACAAAGAATGGTTTCCTTTGAAATAATTTTATAGATTTAAAAATGTTATAGTGATGAAGAGGTCCAAGTTTTTTGTTGAAATCCCAAACATTAAGAACCCTTGTTTTAGTGAGATACCTGAGGCTCCAAGAGTAAAGAAATTTTCTCAGAGTCCCCAGACAGCTCCACGGGCAGGATCTGAACCCAACTCTTCCTGATCTCTCCACATTGTTTTGCTCTTAGATTTCTTTTTCAGTCACTTTCTTCCTGATCTGTTGCTTCACCCAGAAGAATTCAAGTTCCTTGAAGTCATGGACCATTTCATCTGTTTCTTTGTCTCGTCAGTGCCTGGTTTTTGCACATATATAAGACTCTTACTAAATCCCTATCAAATGGAACTTAACTGAATCAAGGGTATTTCAGGCATAGGGTAATATTTACATTGAAATAGCCTTTTACAGAAGTGAGCTCTGTGGGCCTTCATATTCTCTTGGCAAACAGTAATTTACATGCTACAGAAAGTGAACCCCACTTATTATCCGTTGGACCTGAGGCTGGAAGTACAGAAGAAGGCCCCATACGGCCATTTCTGATGTCTGATGCTATTTCCTTGAGAGTGGATTATTGGGATATCAGCAGAATATAAAGCCATTCTGCTTCTGCAGCTTCTTCTCTCCCTCATTCCTTCTCACCCTAAGGTTGGAGCCTGAAAGCTCCCTAATGAAAGTTCCCAGCACTGACAAGGTGCGAATTATAGTCCATTAATTCATGCCTGCTGTGTGGTTCAAGACATAGTCAAAGGGCAAGGGCTGTCCCCAGCACTGGGAGAGAATCATTTCACAGCAGTCCTAGGAAGGAAGAAACTTGTAATTATACATTTCATTCTAAAGCGTTTGAAATAAATATTTCTATTGTTAATTAAGACAGCGGGTACGTGAATCAGAGGCAGTGACCATGGAATGAAGCACTACATATTCAGAATTCTGATTAAGCTATCCTCTCAGAAGTACATTCCTCCTGCCTGTTTATAATGATCAAAATCATGGGAAAGTCTAACAGAACTCATCTTCCTTTGCAGCCTCTGACACAAAGTGGGGGGGCATCCTTTTCCTTGCATGTGAAACCAGTATTCGGCTATATGGTCAGTTGAAGGCTTCTACAAGTATTCTGGTTGGGGAAAAAGAAACTCACAGTCAAGGACTGAGAGGGACCCTCCAAATCCAGATTTCTTACCCCTAACAGGGCTTTTCCAATGAACCTTACCCAACTTTGTTGTTTTTTCAGTGGTATCTGATTCTTTGTGACCCTTTTTGGGGTTTTCTTAGCAGAGATACTGGAATACGTTTCCTTCTCCAACTCATTTCACATATAAGGAAACTGAGGCAAACAGGGTGAAGTGATTTGCCCAGGGTCACACAGCTAGGAAGTATCTGAGGTTGGATTTGAATTCAAGTCTTCCTGACTCCAGGCTCTGCCTTCTATTCACTATGCCACCTACAAGCTTCCATCCAACTCTGGACAGCTCATAAAAGGTTTTGCCATAGACTGCCTCTTAGACTCCCTAATTTCTCAGAAAGCTCGATTTATGGGCCCCTCTTACATGAGACATTTCCTGATCAATTCAATTGAATAAACACCTACTTTGTGCCAGGCACTGTGCTAAGCACTAGAGATACACATAAAAAAAGAAAGACAGATCCTGACCTCAAGGAGCTAACAATCTAATGAAGCTGAGTATCAAGATAGAAGGACACCAGGGACAGTCCAGTGTAAAACCAAGTAGAGCTACAGATTGAAAGTAGAGCGAACTGAAAGAGCAAATGTTGCCCTCTATAAAGGAAAGTTTTCAAGGGAGTTTATTTCTATATTGCCTAATACTTGAATATAAGGAGAGAGGAAGCAGAGGGAAGTAACAAAGTATTGAGTATCCAAGGCAAAGTTGGGAGCCAGGAGATCTGATCCACTCACATGTTAGTGCTTTTCCCCTCTTGAAATTAGTTCATGCTACTTCACATATATTTTATAGTTATGTAACAGTGTGATCCTCCCACCCAGGAGATTTTAAGCCCTGAGAACGTAGAGAATTCTTAGTTTTTGTTTCATTAGGGTCTTTCACGGAGCCTTGCTCATAGTAGGTATTTAAAAATATTAACGTAAAATGAATTCTGAATACTTTATGATGTTGCTCTATGAGAAAAGGGAGTACAGGAAGAGAATGGGGGAATAGGGTAGAGAGATGAAGAAAAGGGGAGCAGAGACAAGATGGCAAGTGAAGCCAGAATTTTTGCTGAACTCTCCCAACACATTCTATCTACAAATTTTTTTTAAAAAGTGGCAAAGAGAATCCTGTGAGGGAAAGGCCCAAAAAACTCATTAATGAGTCATTTTTCCATCCCAGTACAGCTTAGAAAGACAGAAGATAGTGACATCAGTAGAAGTGACAGGAGTGGGCTGTAGCAGTGCTCAGGGAAGGTAAGGGTACAAAAGACATGGTCAAAAAGAGAATGTAAAGGACCTCTGTACTGGGTGATGGATTGAGTGCTATTTGTTAGTTCTGCCACCCATTATCCTGTTCCAGGCTACAATTTTAGGATAGAAAGGAGCACTAAGGAGCACTAACACTCACAAAGCAGCAGAGGCACTATCTGTTTAAGGGTCACAGTAGTGACTAGATCTCTCCATGAACCATACCACACTGGAAATATCAAAAACTTATAGGCCCCAGACCAAGTGGTAAAAGCAGCAGAAGGACTTAAATAACCCTCTCTTAGAAAAAGGTTTTGAATGATTCATAAGCTCCCTAAGAAAAAACTCCAGGACCAGATGGATTTACAAGCAAATTCTACCAAACATTTAAAGAACAACTAATTGTGATACTATCTAAACTGTTTGTAAAAAAAAAAAAAAAAGAAAAAAGAAAGAAAGAAAAAAACAAACAGGCAAAGATGGAATCTCATCAAATTCCTAATGTAACATATATATTATTTTTGATAGCTAAATCAGGGAGATCAAAAACTATAGACCAATTACCCTAATGAATATTGATATAAAAATTTAAATAAAATATTAGCAAGACTATTATAGTAATATATCACAAAGTTCATATACTTTCACTAGGATGTATTTATACCAGAAATATAGGCCTGGTTCAATATTAGGAAAATTATAAACATAACTGACCAAATCAACAAAAAAAAATCTATGATTATATTAATAAAGAAAAATAAATTTTGACTTAATATAGCACCTATTCCTATTAAAACAATAGAAAGCATAGGAATAAAGGGAGATTTTTACATAGTATTTTATTTTTTGAAATACATGAAAAGATAGTTTTCAACAATCACTTTTGCCAAACCTTGTGTTCCAAACTTTTCTCTCTCTCCTTCTTCCCCCTCCCCAAGACAGCAAGCAATACAAGTTAAACATGTGCAATTCTTGTAAGCATATTCCTATATTTGTCATTCTGCACAAGAAAAATCAGATCAAAAGGGAAAAAGCATGAGAAAGAAAAAGAAAGCAAAGCAACAACAATAACAACAACAACAAAAGGTGAAAATACTATGCTTTGTTCCCTATTCAGTCTCCATAGTTCTCTCTCTAGGTGAGATGGCACTTTCCATCATGTCCATCACAAGGCTATTCTATAGCCTTGGGTCACTTCATTGTTGAAACAGTCCATCACAGTTGATCATCACATAATCTTGTTGCTGTGTACAATGTTCTCTTGGTTCTGCTCACTTCATTTAGCCACAAGTCATCTAAGTCTAAGCTTTTCCGAAATCAGCCTGCTCATCATTTCTTATAGAACAATAATATTCTACTACATTCATACACCATAACTTATTCAGTCATTTCCCAGCTGATGGGCTCTACTCAATTTCCAGTTTCTTTCCATCACAAAAAGTACTACTACAAACATTTTCCCTCTTTCATAATCTCTTTGGGGTACAGACCTGGCGAGACACTGCTGGATCAAATGATTCAGTTTTATATTCTTTTGTGCATAGTTCCAAATTGTTCTCCAGAAGGGTGGAACATTTCACAATTTCACCAACTATGCATTAGTGTCCCAATTTTCCCACATTCCCTAATGGAGCTTTTTTTTTTAAATGAAAAGTAGTATCTATTTAAAAAGAAGTATCAGAAAAAATAATGAACACCTTCTCATTTTCAGACAGAGGAATCCTCCTATGACTTCATCAGTTCTTCATTTAATTTCAAAGAATAGAATATTCCATCTGACTACTTACACATGGAACAATCTTATTTGAAGACTGGAAGGTAGGATACCACATTACACACAAACATACATAGAAATCATATTGACCATGTTGAGAAACTAGACTGATTCTTTTATAACAGGGATGTCTTGGCATTAGATAATACATTTATGGCAAGATTAATTCAATTAGGAGAAGGTGATCATTGGTTTGAAAGGCTGCAGATGGGTCAAGAAGGAGGAAATTGAGAAGAAGTCATTAGACTTGGCAATATTATTGGTAACTAGAGAGAGCCATTTTGATAAAATGACAAGATCAGAAGTCAGATTGCAGAAGGTTTAGAAGCGAGTGAAAGGGGAGGAAGGAGGAAGTAGAGGCTCCATTTGTAGACAATACTTTTAAGGAATTTATCTGAGAAAAGGAGCAGAGATAGAGGGTCAAAGCTTCCAGAAATGGTAGGATCAAGTGAGAGTTTTTTGGTTATTTTTTTTTTTGCTTTATGAATGGCATAGACTGGCTAGGTGTCTTAAGGGGTAGGTGCTACAATTTTCCTCTTTCTAGGAATAAGTAATGCAGTAGGTGGTTATGTTCCCAACATTAACTCAAAAGCTTTCATCAGTGGATTCCTTTAACAATCATTCAATTGTGTACAAGTCATTCCCCAACTGATAAATGATCAAAGGATATGAAAAGACAATTTTCAGATGATGAAATTAAAGTCATCTATAGTTATATGAAAAAATGTTCTAAATCACTATTGATTAGAAAAATGCAAATTACAACAACTCTGAGGTACCATCTCACACCTCTCAGATTGGCTAAGATGACAGGAAAAGATAATTGCAAATTTTGGAGGGGATGTGGGAAAATTCTACACTAATGCATTATTGGCAGAGTTGTGAAATGATTCAACCATTCTGGAACTATGCCCAAAGGACTATAAAAATGTACATACCCTTTGACCCAGCAGGGCCACAAGAATTGGAAAATGAGTAGATGCCCATCAATTGGGAACTGGTTGAACAAGATGTGATACATGAAGATAATGGAATATTACTGTTTATAAAAAATGATGAACAAACTGATTTTAGAAAGGCCTGGAAAGATTTACATGAACTGATGATGAGCAAGGCAAGCAGAACCAGGAACACATTGCACACAATAACAGCAAGAATGTGCAATGATCAACTGTGAAAGACTTAGTTCTTCTCAGTGGTTCAGTGATCAATCTCAATAGAATTTGGACAGAAAATAACATCTCTATCTAGAAAAAAGAACTAAGGAGACTGAATGTAAATCATGCTAAGCTCATTTCTTTTTTTTTCCTCTCTCCCATCGTTTTCCCTTTTGCTCTAATTTTTCTCTCTCAACATGATTCATAAAGCAATGTATGTTAAAAATAAATTAAATAAAAACAATCATCCAGTTGTGAGGAGTATAAGAAGTTAGGTTTCCACAGATGTCAAAACAGAATGAAGAAAATCTTGTTAAGATATCTACAAGCAATCACTATATGAGACAAGGAACTGGCTAAACAAAGCTCTTGACAAAGGGGTCCAGATTTATACCTGCCCAAACAGCTAAGGTCAATGACAGGACTCATGTCTTTTAACAGAAGGAATGGTGAATAAAATGGATTGTAAATTGACCAATTGTAACTAACTCTGATTGTAAATATGATGAATCTGAACCTTGAAGGGAGGGTAAAGAACCAAACTGACACTATAAAGCTTGCTCCTGATTCTGTACTTAGTGTGTTCTCCTTGAAAGTATACCTTCTTCTCCCAAGAATTGAATTGAATAAAGGATTCTTCTTTTATCATAAAGAGCATTGGTTGTAACAATACTCCTGGACTAGCTTGCAAGTGGGGAAGCAGTGGGCAGTGGCAGTTGCAGTTCCCCAATCCTGATAAGTTCCATGGGATCTTTTGAGAACCCAGTAATCTCAGTTCTTTAGCAAAAGGATTTACTCAAATGGCAAAGCAACAACAGTGGTTAAAAGCATCCCCCCTAAATTCAAAGGTGTCCCCTGCCCCAAATAGACACAGTGCATACGGAAGGAAGAATAGGCATGAATGTTAAAGAAAATAGTAGTCAAGTACATGTATAAGTAACATGTACATTATAGTAACTGATATCTCAAGAATGGAATGACCTAAATGTTTTTTTCTTTATCTAAATAGCCACCCATGAAGTGTTTTCACTGTCTTGGTCTTCTGGTGCTCCTGCTGAGCCAAGGTATTTTCACTAAATGGCTGATTCAATTGTACTTATTCCTTATGGGGCATAGAATCTCAACTCAATGGGTCAATCTGATTTTGAGCTGGACAAGGCAGGTCTGCCACTGGACCAGATGCTGTGCTACTACCAGATTCTTCTCAGAGTGTGCCATTTCTGCTGCATAGGCTGATCTACTCAACTCCCAGGGGTAACATGGGGGTGGGGGGGAGGAGAAAGAGGGAGGGAAGGGGGAAAAGACAGGATTAGAATTGAAATACTCTCACTTGCAGTTTGGCTCATTCTTTCTTGCAAGGCAATCCATCAGGTTTAAGTGACTTGCCCAGGGTCACACAACAGCTAGTAATGACGAAGTAGAGTTTGAACTTGGGTCCTCCTGACTCCAGGGCCAATGCTCTATCCCCTGTGATACCTAGCTATCCCTAGCTTGGCACTTTCCAACTGCATCGTGCTGCCTCCTCAAAGATGTTTGAAAACTTTACATTCCATCAAAAAAGTTTCAAACAAATTAACCAGTACATAAATAGATACTAGCCTATGTTTTTGGAGACTTCATGTAGCTGCACCAAGTTTTTTCTATGTTGAATACAATTGTTGCCTTTCTTTGTCTAATTGTTTGGTTTATAACAATTGTTGCTTAATGGATTGCAATCATAAACACTGTATACAAAAGGGTACCAAGGAATTCTAGAAGGCACAAAAACCCCAACTTGTTGAAAGAAGGGAAAAGCACTATACATCTGAAAAGGAGAGAAAGAACTGAGAGTGGAAACAATCTAGTTATATGGCTGGTTACCAAGTTGTATTTCGTAGGAATTATATCTGTTGATGATTTTCCCAACCTTAACAAAGCCTAGAAAAATAAAAAAAAATTAATGTGGCTCAGAACAAACCCAGAAAATTAGAAAAGATTTGGAAGTACTTCTCCCACCCCCAAATAAAGAACTCCCCTCTCTTTTCTTTAAGGCCATTTTAAAAACTCTCTAAGCAGGTGGCATTCAAAGTAGTTAAGTGTTATCGAGAATTTTTTTTAAGTATACTAAGGGGAAACAAAATAATACATTTTCCATAAGTAGAGTCTGTTAATGGCTGCCAATTTACTAGTAGTCATGTCATCACATTCCACATATCCTCTTGGATGAACTCAATTTGTTGTTGTTTCTTTTCCTTATTTTATACACACACACACACACACACACACACACACACACACACACACCAAAATTCATGTGTACTGGGATGAATAAAATGTGCCATAATGCCAAGTCTTGTGAAAGTCTAAGACATTTATTCATATATTAAATCATTAAAAAACAACTGACTGGATTTAATGATTCCGACAATCCAGGATATAGTAATTGTGACTTGACAAAAAACAAGTGGGCAGGAAAATTCAAAAGCTCTTTCTTGTTTTTCCATCAATTATATATTTCTGAGTGATTCCACAAACACTTGTAATTATATATATATACATATATATGTGTATATATATATATATATATATATATATATATATATATATATATATATATATATATATATACATATATATGTATATATATATATATGTGTGTGTGCGTGTGTGCGTGTGTGTGTGGTGACAAAATTAAACCTAAAGAAATAAAGTTTTATTTATAAGGGTTGTCAACACCACATTTTCTTAATTTGACACATGATGATCTTTCAGCCAGGCAGTTTTCTGTATGAGCCCTTTATGGAAACAGGAAAGAGAAAACAACAGGGGAGATGAAAGAGAAAACCTATGATGAAATATGTTATTACTCCCCTCCTGACACAGAAGATGGACACAAGATACACAAAAAGACAGACATTACTGAACATGGACACTATGTAGATTTTGTTTATGCTTATTTATTGCAATTTTTTATTTTTTTCCTAGGTTTTTAATTGAGACTGTGGTTAAAATGCAAAATGGATGGGTATTTATGATAGTGATGCCCAAAAAGAGGACTACTGAGACATTTTTTAAAATGTACAGAATAAAATAAAAGTTAATAAGTAAGTAAAGACAAGCAGGACAATTTTGAAAGTGATACATCTTAAAAAGTCAAGCAGTATGAAATGAAGATTTATGGTTTCATATAAAATCTGTTCTGCTGTGTGTATGGAAATGTTCTTTTTTGGTGTTCAAGTTTAGAATAAAAAAGATAAAATAATTTAAAATGAGAATGTGATTTTTGACATCAAGCTCAAATTTGTTTCTTTGTAACTCCCTCCCCCAATGCTCCTAGACTTTTTGAGAGGGTGCCAAAGATTGGAAGACTAAACCAGCAAGCTTTTCCAGAGAATCTAAGTGGAGTCCCAAATTCAGCTTTGATAAAATCAAGTGAAATTCAAACAAAATCTTTATTCAAAACTTACTATGAGCTAGGCATTAAACTGAAGGGAAGAGTGATGGCAATAGAGTTGGGGATGGGGGGAAGATATAAAGGAATAAGCAAAATAGTCCCTGCCTTCTATGATAAATCAGAAGGTAAGACACCATTGTTCTTCTGGAGCCATGAGGCTGAGCAAGACCCATTATGAGGAACTCCTGGCCTAGAGAAGATCTCTGCCCGGGGCAGGCTACATTGAAACACTTAGATGACAGTCATTATCAAACTGGCTAGACTTATGTTTTGTTTTATTTTATATCTCAACTTATTTATTTTTATTTTAAATAAGTTTATTTGCTGCTCTTTTGTTTTTTACATCATCATGTTTTTTCCCATTAGCTCTCTCCCAGAGACTGATCCCATATAACAAACAGTATTTTTTAAAGAAAAGAATAAAGAAAAAAAGTGGATAAATCAGCACAACTGATCAGTACATTGAAAAATGATGAATGGGTAAAGCCAAGATGGCAAAGAGTAGACATGGCTATATCTGAACTCCTCTGACCTTCTCTCAAACCAACAGCATATCAAGTCTCTGAACTGGTTTTGGAGTGACTAAACCCACAAATATTTGGACTACAACACATTTTCAGAAAAAGATAGTGTGGGAAAACTTCAGAACAGGTCTGTTTCACTAAGGCAGGGGTACAGTATGCCAAGCCCAGACTAAAATATAGGGAACCTGGGACAAGGAGCTGGAGTGGGGAGCTAAAGTTCTGTGGTGTCTATGCACCAATGAATTTACTATAAGACTATTAGGCTACTCTGTCCTGGTTGCAAGTGGGTGGTTTAAGCAAATTTGTTGTAAGACACCCAAAAGCAAATACAAAAGGCAAATTGTAAGCTACTGAACCCCAGAAAAATGCTGCCATGATTTCCCAGCATAAGAAATCATCACCAAGGACTTGGGCTGATCCGGAGATCCTCCAGAAAGTTAGCCCAGATGTTACAAGAAGTTAAGAAGAAACAGACAGCAACAGTATACTAGTAGGGATCTTGATCTTGCTTTCTCAGGACTAGACAAATCAAACCACAAAATAAATAAGAAAAATGTTAAGGAGCTAAATAGAATTTTAGAAAGTTAGGTATGATAGATCTTTAGAGAAAACTGAATGGAGACAGGAGTTTACTTTTTTTCTTGGTGATTCATGAAACCTATACAAAAATTGATCATGTATTAGGGCATGAAAACCTCAAAATCAAATGCAGAAAAGCAGAAATAGTAAATGAAATTTTTTTCAGATCATGATGCAATAAAAATCACATGCAGTATAAGGACAGGAGAAAATAGACCAAAAATTAATTGGAAATAAAATAATCTAATCCTAAAGAATGAATGGGTAAAACATCAAATCATAGACGCAATCAACAACTTCATCCAAGAGAATGATAATTTGTGGGATGCAGCCAAAGTGCTTAAGGGGAAATTTTATACCTCTAGAAGCCTACTTGCATAAAATAGAGAAAAAGAAGATCAATGAAAGGGGCTTACAACTAAAAATGGTAGAAAAAGAACAAATTAAAAGCCTTCAGTTAAATACCAAATTTGAAATTGTGAAAATAAAAGGGGAGATTAATAAAATTGAAAGCAAAAAAAAACAACAAAAAACTATTCAATTAAAAAATAAAACTAAGAGTTGGTTTTATGGAAAAGCCAACAAAATAAATAAATCTTTAGTTAATTTGATTAGAAAAAGGAAAGAAGAAAATCAAATTGTTAGTCTCAAAAATGGAAAAGGAGAACTTTCTATCAATGAAGAGGAAATTACAGCAATAATTATGAGTTACTTTGCCCCACTACATGTCAATAAATTTGATACTCTAAGTGAAATGGATGAATACCTACAAAAATATAGATTACCCAGGTTAACAGAAATAGTTAGAGAAAATAAATTATTTAAATAGTCCCATTTTAGAAAAAGAAATAGAACAAGCTATTAATCAGCTCCCTAAGAAAACATCTTGAGGGCCATGTGGATTTACATGTGAATTCTAACAAATATTTAAAGAACAATCAGTTACAATACTATATAAACTATTTGAAAAAAATAGGGAAAGGAGTCCTACCAAATTCCTTTTATGACATGAATATGGTGCTGATACATAAATCAATTAGAGCAAAAACAGATAAAGAAAATTATAGACCAATTTCCCTAATGAATATTGATGCAAAAAATCTTAAATAAGTATATAGAAATGGGGTGGAAAGCAGAGAGAAGGGATATCTTAGATATGGAAAGGCTAAGAATCAAGAGTGAGTACTTTGGTTTGAATAAGTCAGATTTTTGAATCTAACAAGTCACAGAGGTATATGAGACTCAGAAAACTCAAGTTAGGGGACTCAGATTAGAGAAGTTTAGAAAGGAGCAATATTTGAAAGGCCTCAGAATCAGAATATCAGATTTGAGCTAGAATAGACCCTGGAAGGGGAGCTAAATGACACAGTAGATAGAAGACTGGCTCTGAAACCAAGAGCATCTGAGTTCAAATTTGACCTTAACATTTATTAGCTGCGTGACCCTGGGCAAGTCATTTTATCCCAAAAATCAGAGATCCTAGAGGGCATTTAGTGAAATCCCCTTATTTTTACAAATACAGAAATTAAGGTACAGAAAAGTTGACTTGATCAAAGTCACAAAAATAATGAGAGGCTGAAAAACCAGGTCTTTGAACTCCAAATTCAGTCTTCTTTCCTGTATCATGAACCTCCGGGCCATTCCTGAGAAGAGCACTTGGTCTTTTCTACATTCCTTGCTATGCAATTTCTTTCCTAACCTTTGATACTGTTCTTAATCATTTTTTTTCAAACCCAAGATGACTGACTGTTCTAAGTCATAGTTACAAGTCAGTGTCTGCCATTTGGTCAACAACATCCAAAAATGATTTAAATCAATAGTTTATAACAAGACATAGAAGTAAATTTTGTCAATATAGTATAATATTTTCTTTCTAAGGGTCTAATTCTCTTTTTAAAAAGAAGCCAGAGCCTTTCTATAGTCCCATGAGAGATTGGAAAGCCATTGTAGTTTTAAATATCTGTTCCTTTTGTTTTAATACCCACAAACTAACCATTTCAGAACCCTCAGGCCTAATAGTTTGATTGTGTTGGAACAAATAAGGATGATTAAAATATGGTTAAACAACTACTAGTGTCCACAAAGGCATAGTAAGTACTTTTGCAAAGAAAGATCTGTAGCTCCCTTGTCACTTGGCTTTAATGTGTTGGAACTAGATGAAAGAAAATCTGTCATTGGCATTTACTTTTAGAATCCTTGGTCCTGATACATATAATATAAAAAACAATAAAATTAAATAATTTCTTAAATTCTAATAATTTTGGTCTATTTCAAACAAATAAGTGAGCAAATTTGTTAATCCACTTCTCTGGGAGGTCCAAAGAAACATAGAAACCGAGATCAATATTCATTATCACTTTCCTAATAGTAATCATGACAGCCTTTTTTGTCAAGACAAAGGAAGGGGAGGGCAGAGGGAAAAAGAGGCTGAAGTGATGGTTAGTAAATTATGGTTCTCTTCCTAGGTCATCCACTCATATGTGAAGACCGAGTTAGCACCCTGGATTCCTTAGAATCAGCCAGAGTCAGGATAACCAAAAGTCCTTGGGTAGAAATGAACTGGATGCATGCAGGATCTCCACGACCTCCCTTCTCCTTGTCTACTGCCAAAGTGACTCTGGCTTGTCTTACTCCACTCCCTAATTCCTCCTACAATTCTCTGTATACACCAAAAGATCAAGCCAGCACAGAATAGTGAGAAGGGCCATTTTCCAAGCATAAGCTAATAGAGTCCAATGGGTAATTAATTAGCCTTAAGTGCTTGGTTATCTGAATTCAGTGCACCTAGTCAAAGTTTCAGCCCTTTACACTCATAAACTATGTGGCATTCAAAAAGTCACTTTTCAGTGACTCAGTTTTTCTATCTATAAAGTGACAAGTTGACTTACATTATCTCTAAGGACTTTTCAAGCTCTAATAATAAACAAAGCACTGAATTTAGACTTAGAGGCTTTTAGTTCAGTTCCTCATTCTACTCTTTACTACCTTAAAAACTTGACGCAAATTAACTTCTCTAGTCATTAGTTTCCTGATTTGTAAAGTGGAAGGGTTGAACTAGTACATCTCTACGGTTACTTTCAGCTCCTAAATCCGTAGCTTTAACATTTTCAATCAACGTATCATTAATCCTTAGTGTATACCTAGTACATAGCTGACAATAAATATTTGCTGATCAAGAGAACGTACAAAAATGTACAAAAATTGTCATTCTTTTATTCTAAAAGATTACTGAGAATATATATTCTATCTTGAGCTTAACTCATCAGTGACTTTAAAATGGATTTTGCAGTTCACATTCCTAATTAGGAAACCAGGCTCAGCTAAGTTTTTAAATACTAACCCTTTCAATTACAATGTAAGGCAATTTGTTCTGCCACTAAATCATTGCGTGATGTTGGGAAAATCTGACCTCTCTCAGTCTCCATTTCCTGTTCTCTAAAAGGAGAAAACTGGGCTAGATGATTTTTCAAAGGTCTTTCAGCTCTACAAGTCTGTACTCTCCTGACTGGTATAGGGTCATAAAGTGAGTCACCATCAGAACAGGGAGTAGAATTTGGCTGGAGTGCTCTTATCTCAAGTCTCTCCCCATTCCAATCCATAATATATTCAGCTGCAAAAGTGATTTATTTTTTACTTTTAATATTTTAAAAAAAAATTGAGTTCCAAATTCTCTCCCTTTCTGCAGCTCCACCACCCATCCTGGAGAAGGCAAGCAATATATGAATTATATATAAGAAATCATACACAATATATTTCAATATTAGTCATGACACTAAAAAAAGCAAAATAATGTGAAAAATTTGACTTATCTTTTAACTTTGACTTCTTCAATTATCTCTCTGAACAGAGAACATTTTTATTATGAGTCTTTCAGAATTATCTTGGATATTATATTGATCAAAGTAGCTAAGTCTTTTATAGTGGATCATCATTACAATAGTGCTGTTACTGTATATGCTGCTTACTTTTTTGTACTTACTTTACTCTATCAATTTATATGGCTTTTCCCAGGATTTTAAAAAAAAATCCCTCTTATTATTGTTTATAGCACAATACTATTCCATCACAATCATCTACCTTAACTTGTGCGGATATTTCCTAATTGAAGGATATAGCCTCACTTTGCAAATCTTTGCCAACACAAAAGAGCTGCTATAAATATTTTTACATGTATGGGTCCTTTTCCTTTTCCTCTGATCTCTTTGAGATACAAATCTAGTAGTGGTATTGCTGGGTCAAAGGGTATGGAAAGTTTTATAGTCCTTGGGCCATAGTTCAAATTGCCTTCCAGAATGGTTGATTCCATTCACAACTGGACTAACAGTGCATTAGCATCCCTATTTTCCAAGATTTCTCATTTTCTTTTTTGCCTTTGTCAGTTAATATAACAGATATGAAGTAGTACTTCAGAGTTGCTTTAATTAACATTTCTCTAATCAGTAGTGATTTAGAGCATTTCTTCATATAATAATTTTGATTTCTTCTTTTGAAAACTGCTTGTTCATATCTTTGGCCATTTGTCAACTGGGAAATGGGTAATATTTTTATAATTTTTTACAAATATTTTTATAAATTTGCTCAGTTCCCTATGTATTTTAGAAATGAGGCCCTTACCAAGCCTCAAACAAAAGAATAAATACCAAAGCAGGCAGAGAACTAAGAGCTGCATTTACATTGTACATGACAGCCTTGAAAAAGAGAGGGTCCAAGGTCTCTCCCCTTACAGCATTATTTCTCCTGAGACACCATGAGTGAAGATATCAAATGAAGAACAATGGTCCAAGAGAAAAAAGCTAAAGAAAATGATTGATTCTCTGACTGGCTAGGGTCTTTTGAAGGTACTTTCAATTCTAGCTCTGGGACTAATTAAAGATACTTCCATATACCATGTAGTCAGCAAACCAGAATCAGTTATAGAGTATCTGTACACCTGCTGCAAAGTCTCTGCGAGGCACCAGGTCATCATGGCATGCTTCTCTGCCTCTTAAACAAGGGAACTATACATCAGTACATCTCCTTTTGTGCATGCTATTTAACTGTATTGTCATTCCGTATATTGGAGAACCTACTCTATTGCATTAACCTTTCTCTGACCTAATTCTTAGTAATCCTCTTAATCTTCACTTACTGTTCCTCTAAAGCGATGATTTAAAGGGCTAATATTCCAAAGTTGCCTTTTAAAAGCAGGGCTTCACTGGTACCCACTATCCTTTCTTACATGTGCACTATATAAAAGTCTCATATATATTTACTTATATTAGTCTCTTACCATTAGATTGAAAACACCCTGATGGCAGAGACCAAATTTTTGCCTTTCTTTTGTAGCCCCAGTGTTTAGCACAGTGCCCGGCACTGAATAAATACTTGCTGACTGATTAAATTATCTGACTTTGCCTTTAGAGTCAGTTTCCACCCCCCATCTTAGCAGTCCATTTAATGCTCAAGAACATACCTGATTTTTTAAAGTAAAAATAAACAAGTATTTTGCAAAATTCACTGATAGAAAGTAAACAACCTCCAGGGCATGGACTGTTTATTTTCTCCCATTTTTCATTGTGTCTCCATAGACCTATCAATGTGGGAAAAGATAATTTGGAAAGAAAATGTCTATTGTCCAGATTATAAGTAGTTAGATGCACAACCTGTAGAGATTATCCGACTGTTTATAAACCCTGAACAGACTATATATAGACAATTTAGAGCAAGAATTTACAGAAGAGAGGAATGCAGACAAGATTGTCTTTGGGAAATGGCAAAATTCTATTAATGAATTCAAAATGAAACCAAAATCTATCTTTTTGGTAACAATATTCGACCAGTATAATTATATGAACATAAGTCATGGATACTATGGTTCCCAAAACCTCAAAATTTCTCACAGAGGGCAATGGGGATATGCACAGTGGACCTGAGTAAGCTGCAACACCTTATCAACAAAATTATAAAGGAGAACAAGAGTAAAGCATATCATTAAAGAAATTAACAAACAGAATAAAAATGGTCTGGTCATGTGGGAAAACAAGGGAGAGTGAACAGCCTTATTATCCAATGGTATTCTACGATATCACAAGAACTCTAGGAATGCCACTGGATGCTGAGTGGACTGGAATGATGTGAATAAGAGTCAGTCCAGATGAGAAGACAAGGAGAGATTATGATCTGCATCAGTAAAGGGAATATCTATAGTGATGAAAACAATTTGAATTGCCATTTGAATTGCATCCCAAATACCTACTCAGAGTCATATACATAAGAGATGCTTAATAAATGCTTATTGATATAGACTGGATTATATCTGTCAGAGCTTTATTCACAGATAACAAATGGCCATGATTTTTAATATTAAAAAAAAACCCTGACTTTCTGATCAACAGTGCTTAAATATGTACAATACTACCCTTTTGGTTGACAGGAGGGGAGGGGTGTACCACAGCCTCCCAGCCCACAAGACAAAGCTCTATAGATGGGATGTTGCCTATCTCAGGACCAGAGACCAACAGAAATAACTGCCTTTCAGGCCAAGATGTCATACTGAGATTTCAGATCAAAGTATAGGCCAGGAAGTGGTTTCTGAAGCAAGAGAAAGCCTGTGAAGACATTTTGCAGCCTTTCCTGTGTGTGTGTGTGTGTGTGTGTGTGTGTGTGTGTGTGTGTATGTGTGTGTGTGTGTAGGAACAAAATGGGATAAATTAATAATATGTAATTTTGAAAAGGAAGACTTATTAGTTAATTTATACAACCTAAGAATGAGATGTAGTTAGGAAATCTTTTTACCTTTCAAGTGCATTCCCAAGATAATTATACTGAATTCAATCTTTTAAAAATGATTGTAGGGACTCCCTCCTCTTGGCAAAGCAAACTACACTTCCGTTATGTAGTTGGAGCATGAAGCAGTGACTCTGTATCAATTCAGCAGAGCAAACCTTGAGGAAGGAAGGAAGTGGGGAATAACAGAGACGTCCCTGGTCTAAAATGTGGAAAACAACAATGGCTCTAATTCTGACTCCATGAGCTCCAAGACATCATAATAGACACTTCCTGCTTTTGGAAGCCTCAGTTTTCTCCAGGGTTGAATGAAGAGGTTAGATGAAATGATCATGCTTTCATGATTCATTTCCAATTATAGCAAACTGATTCACTGATAGACTATATGGATTGGCACTCTTCTCTCATGGTCTCTATTTTTATGGCTATTTTGGTGTGGAAGGGGGCTGCTAAAGCCAAGGTCATAACTTGCCTGCAATGAAAGTTGAAGAATTAAATTTTAAAGAAGGTAACAAGAAAAAAAAATTGCTGACCTATCCATGTGTAGCCAATCAAGTCAGAAAGTGAGCCACAATGAGTTTGTTTGGAATTATAGCATCAAAAAGATGACAGATTGAAAGGGGGAAGGGAATTAAGCCTTCAGAGACTCCCAACCCTTATTTTAGAGAAAAGGAAACAAAGGCTTAGACAAGTGAAATGAATTGCCAGGATCACACAAGGAGAAAGAGGTAAAAGTGGGATTTGAGCCCAGGGCCTATGACTGTACATCCAGCTCTCTTTCCAGTACACCATAGAAAGTCCATCTTATCCACTAAAAACAAATGGCACTCCAATTTCGGGTGTTAAGACACAGTCTTTATATGTCATTTTTATAGTATCATGAGTCGTGTCCAAGGCTATAGAATAGTTCATCAACAAAACATGAAAGATTAGCTTCAAAGTCAAGACTGATTTTACTTTTTACTTTAATTATGATTCTTGTCCCTGATTCCTTGAGAGAGAATCAGGTATTGTTTCTAATTAAATTCTTCCTTTTCACCCTAAATATTATAAAGCTGATTTGACATTTTCAATATGATTATGAATTAAATGGAATCTATCGTTAGGAAAAGAAAAACAAAACAGAGACATTAGCTACATTCACTTTCAGAACTATAAAGTAAAGTGATGAACCAAATGTGAAACTGGCATCTTAGAGAAGAATCATGTAAATATTAAGAGAATCACTAAGGGAAGAAGTCAACTTAGCCTGAGGGAATTTTCTGCTATACTAGAGTTAAATGACACTAGTGAAAATGAAAGCAAACAAATAAGGAAACTAACATCAACTCCCTGGGACTCATGCCTCACTCCTACTTTGAAATCACCCAAAGTAGGCAGTTTTCAAATAAAATGTCTTCAAGGAAAAGCTTTACTTCTGTTACTGAGAGGAAGCTATTCTAACCTTGTTTAGTTGCTGTTGCTTGTCCTTTATTCTTGAAGAGCACCATGACATGAGGGGATAATGCCATGATATGCAGGTGAATTAGATTTAAGTAAGGGAGGGTTGTGCAAAGTCACCAGCCTTACTTTTTCCTAAGGAGCCATCTGGGTCCTGCGGCAAGATATAGATTAGAATGGCTGGAGATAGCCTAACAGGAGATTTTGGGCTTTTTAGTTAAGGTCTTTAACAGGTCTCACTTTCACTGAGCCCAACACCTATTCAATGATTAAAGCTGCATAAGAAATGAGGCAGAGAAAGTAAATAGCAACTCTTTCTGCTGTTGTTTTTTTCCCCAGATACCAGAGAATTTTCTCCTTTAAACTTGTTATTTCTTAGATCAAAACCTTATTGCTTCTCAATAGCTTTTTAAATCTTCTCACCTATCTCACACCTTTCTAACTATATACATAAACCTCAAAATGGGATAGTTGCCCATCCTTTCCTCTGAAAATACAGTATGAACTCCTTATTCTTGCTTTCAAGGCTGCCCACTTGTGTGGTTTTATATCTATAACCTTTCATCTTCTGCTTCCTTGGTTTTAGCAGCATTATCTTTTTAATCTCCTTTTATCCCTCTCATTTCACCTTGTCTTCCAGCTCTTTATGCTCTTCCCTTTGGAATACTCCCTTCCTTGTAGCTTTCTAGGCCATCTTTAAATCATGCCCCTGCCCCTTAGAAAAACTATCAAAGTTACTACATGGTACACTATAAAAGCTCTACACGTGGAATCAGAAGACCCCAGTTCAAATTTCAGATCTACCATTCTATGCCACAGGTAGTAAGCTTTGTGATCTTTTCAAGTCACATGCTCTCTCTGAGCCTGCTTCTTCCTTTAAAAGGAAGATTGGACCTAGATGATTTCTGAAGTTCTTTCCGGTTTTAAATCCATAATCTTAAGATCCTTAAATCTTGCTCTTCTTAAGTGAAATGTTACATTTTTCTTAGGACAAGCATAAAAACTAAATTGCAATACCAGGCTCATCAACAATTACAGGATAATGTTAGAAGAATAGAAGCATATTATCAGATCAGGTAATATGATAATAAGTATATGTACATGTGTTTGGAGGTACAGGTAAACCCTTATTTATTTATGAGATTCTTGTTCTCAATTACATGTAAAAATCATCAACATTTTTTGAAAAATTTCTTTCCCTCTCTCCTCTCTTTAAACTGACCCAAATACAAAAAAACTCAATCCAAGCCTTGAAGCTGAAAATATGAGTAAACAGGGGGAAACTGAGAACAAAATTAAGAAATACTATAGATTAAGAAGAATACAAGAGGTAAACCCAGAAGATGAGAATAACCCAACAACTACCAAAAAAAAGTGGCTTAGACACAGAGGTAGTAGGAAGGGACAGAAGAAATAAAAGCGATGCAAGAGATAAAAAATAAAATTTCAAATGAAATTAGAATTCAATTAGGAAAAAAAAAACTTTATAGAATAAATTGATTTGAAAAGAAAGTGGTAAACCTTAGTTGAGTAATGGACTCCCTGAAAAACAGAACAAGGCAATTATAACTCAATTCCATTAGAGAATAATATGAGAACAACAGACAGTGGGACTATAACTGATGAGAACTTTAATGTACTCTCTCTAAGGGCTAAAAAGATAAGACAAATTAAATAAGAAAAAAAGGACTTAAACACAACTTTGGAAAAGTTAGATGTGATAGATCTTTGATAAATACTGAATTTGGAATGTAAATACACACATGTGCAAGTATTTCTTAGCTGGTTATGGCACTTTTACAAAAATTTAACATGTTCCCTGAGGCATAAAATCTTATAAACCAATGCAGAAAAACAGAACTATTAGACATATATTTTACTGTTCAAAAATACAATAAAAATAAACAAATGGCTTTGAAGAAATGATTAAATTTTAAATAAAGACTAAGCAATTTAATAATAAAGAATTGATGGGCCAATGAATGTATCATAGAAATAACTTCATTAAAGAAAACAACAATCATTAGGCAGCATATTGAGCCTTTTTGCACATACACAAAATAATCCTTAGAGAAAAATGCAAATCTATTAAAACTTATCCCAACACAAAAGAAAAAGAATCAATTAAAAACTAAAACTAAAAAAAATTTGGAAAACATATTTTTAAAAAACCTAAATACCAAATAGACAATCAAAGGCCCAATAAGCAAAAATGAAAAGCAAAAAAGCACTGAATTGACAAATGAAATGAGATGTGTTCTAGGAAAATGAAGAAAGAAATCTTTAGCTAATATGATTTTTTAAAATGGAAATGAAAACAAAATTGACAATATTAAAAAAGAATATACAACAAATATTAGGAAAACAATTAATATAATTGACCATATTAATAATCAAATTAATAAGAACCATATGATCATCTCAATAGATGCAGAAAAAGCATTTGACAAAATCCAACATCCATTCCTACTAAAAACTCTTGAGAGTATAGGAATAAATGGATTATTCCTTAGAATAATCAGGAGTATATATTTAAGACCGTCAGTAAGCATAATATGCAATAGAAATAAACTGCAACCTTTCCCAGTAAGATCAAGAGTGAAACAAGGTTGCCCACTATCACCATTACTATTCAATATAGTACTAGAAACGCTAGCCTCGGCAATAAGAGCCGAGAAAGAGATTCAAGGAATTAGAGTAGGAAATGAGGAAATTAAACTATCACTTTTTGCAGATGACATGATGGTATACTTAGAGAACCCCAAAGACTCTGCTAAAAAGCTACTAGAAATAATTCAAAATTTCAGCAAAGTGGCAGGATACAAAATAAATCCACATAAATCCTCGGCATTTTTATATATCACTAACAAAATGCAACAGCAAGAGATACAAAGAGAAATTCCATTCCAAACAAATGTTGAGAGTATAAAGTATTTGGGAATCCATCTACCAAAGAAAAGTCAGGAATTATATGAGAAAAATTACAAAACACTTGCCACAAAAATAAAATCAGATTTAAATAATTGGAAAGACATTCAGTGCTCTTGGATAGGCCGAGCGAATATCATAAAGATGACAATACTCCCCAAACTAATCTATTTATTTAGTGCTATACCAATCAGACTCCCAAGAAACTATTTTAATGATCTAGAAAAAATAACAACAAAATTCATATGGAAGAATAAAAGGTCAAGAATTGCAAGGGAACTAATGAAAAAAAACTCAGAGGAAGGTGGTCTAAGTGTACCTGATCTAAAGCTATATTATATAGCAGCAGTCACCAAAACCATTTGGTATTGGCTACGAAATAGACCGTAGATCAGTGGAACAGATTAGATACAAAGGACAAAAAAGGGTACATCTATAGCAATCTAATCTTTGACAAACCCAAAGATACCAACATTAGGGATAAAAATTCATTATTTGGAAAAAACTGTTGGGAAAACTGGAAATTAATATGGCAGAAATTAGATATGGATCCACACTTAACACCATATACCAAGATAAGATCAAAATGGGTCCATGATTGAGGCATAAAGAGGGAGATAATAAATAGATTAGAGGAACAGAGGATAGTCTACCTCTCAGACTTGTGGAGGAGGAAGGAATTTATGACCAGAGGAGAACTAGAGATCATTATTGATCACAAAATAGAAGATTTTGATTACATCAAACTAAAAAGTTTCTGTACAAATAATACTAATGCAAACAAGATTAGAAGGGAAGTAACAAATTGGGAAAATATTTTTAAAAGGAAAGGTTCTGACAAAGGTCTCATTTCCAAAATATATAGAGAACTGACCATAATTTATAAGAAACCGAACCATTCTCCAATTGATAAATGGTCAAGGGATATGAACAGACAATTCTCAGAGGAAGAAATTGAAACTATATCCACTCACATGAAAGAGTGTTCCAAATCACTACTGATCAGAGAAATGCAAATTAAGACCACTCTGAGATACCACTACACACCTGTCAGATTGGCTAAGATGACAGGAACAAATAATGACAAATGTTGGAGGGGATGTGGGGAAATTGGGACACTAATACATTGCTGGTGGAGTTGTGAAAGAATCCAGCCATTCTGGAGAGCAATCTGGAATTATGCCCAAAAAGTTATCAAACTGTGCATACCCTTTGACCCAGCAGCGCTATTACTGGGATTATATCCCAAAGAAATACTAAAGAGCGGAAAGAGACATATATGTGCCAAAATGTTTGTGGCAGCTCTTTTTGTTGTAGCTAGAAACTGGAAGATGAATGGATGTCCATCAGTTGGAGAATGGTTGGGTAAATTGTGGTATATGAAGGTTATGGAATATTATTGCTCGGTAAGAAATGACCAGCAGGAGGAATATAGAGAGGCCTGGAGAGACTTAAATCAACTGATGCTGAGTGAAATGAGCAGAACCAGAAGATCACTGTACACTTCAACAACAATACTGTATGAGGATGTATTCTGATGGAAGTGGAAATCTTCAACATAAAGAAGATCCAACTCACTTCCAGTTGATCAATGATGGACAGAGGTAGCTGCACCCAGAGAAGAAACACTGGAAGGGGAATGAAAATTGTTAGCACTAATATCTGTCTGCCCAGGTTGCATGTACCTTCGGATTCTAATGTTTATTGTGCAACAAGAAAATGATATTCGCACACATGTATTGTACCTAGACTATATTGTAACACATGTAAAATGTATGGTATTGCCTGTCGTCGGGGGGAGGGAATAGAGGGAGGGGGGGTAATTTGGAAAAATGAATACAAGGGATAATATTATAAAATATATATATATATATATATATATATATAATAAAAAAAAAGAAAAAAAAAGAATATACAACAAATGAGAAAAAGGAAATTATTACAATTCATTTTGTCCAATTACTTATCAATAAAACTGACAACATAAATGAAGCAAATGAATATCTTCAAAAATATAAAAAAGTCTAGGTTTACAGAACAAGAAGTAGAGAATTAAAATAACCTAAATTTCAGAAAAGGAAACTGAGCCAGTCATAAATGAAATTTAAAAAAAAAAAACACCCTACGACCAGATAATTATAAAAGGGAATTTTATGGAGCAGTCAGAGCAACAGTCCTAAAATCAGGAGGACCTGAGTGCAAATTTGACCTTCAGATACTTAACACTTCCTAGCTGTGTGACCCTGGGCAAGTCACTTAATTCCAATTGCCTCAGCACAAAAAAAAACAAAAAAGGGAATTTTATGTCAAACATCCAAAGAACAATTCCAAAATTGTGTGTAATGTAGGGGGAAAAAATCCTACCAAATGCTTATGAGACAAAAATGGTTCTGATACTTAATCCACAGAAAGATTAAACAGAGTAAGCAAGATACTGGCCAATATATCTAGCGAATATTAATTGAAAAATATTGAAAAAATATTAACAAAAAAGATATAAAAACATTAAAGGCCTTTCCAAAGTAATAAGATATAAAACAAGGATTTTCTTTGTTACCCCTAGTTTGTAATATAGTTCTGGGAATGCTATCTGTAGTAATAAGATAAGAATAAGAAACTGAGACAATAAGTACAGGCAAGGAAGAAATAGAATTATCACCTTTTGTAGATGACATGACAGAGAACCCTGGAGATTTAACTAAAATTAATTAAAATAATTAATAACCAGGAAAATAAACCTACAAAAATCATTAGAGTTTTGCTATATTACCAAAAAAAAAACCAGCATGAAGAGATAAAAAGAGAAATTCCATTCAAAATAACTACAAAATCTACAAAGTATCTGGTGGTCCAGCTACCAAAAGACCTACAAGAATTAAATCAATATAACAAAAAATTAAAAAAAAAAAAAAGACAAACCTAAAAATGGAAAGATAATAATCTCTGGCGATTGAACCATGATAATTTAATAAAAGCTATACCAACACCTAAAATAATTTACAGACTCAGTGCCATATAGTACTAGTAAAAGGTTGTTTCATAGAACTAGAAACAATAATAATTCATTTGAAGAAATAAAAGTTCAAGAATCTCAGTGGAAACAGTGGGGAAAAAAGGTGTGTGGGATAGGAGCCTTGCAGTATCAAATTTCATAGTATGCTAAAAAGCCATCACACTATCTGGCACAGGTTTAAAAATATAGAACTTGATTCATGTTAACCACACAAACCCCAGAAGTAATTTAACAAATTAGCTTAATATTTGATAAACTCAAGAACTCCATCTACCGTGTTAAAGATTCTCTATTTGACAAAAATTGATGGGAAGCAGTCTGGCATAAATTAGGTTTAGACTAAAGTTACATATCATATACTACAAAACTCTAAATAAGTATAAGACCTAGATATGAAAAATCAAATCATAAATACAATAGAAGAGCAGAGGAGAAGATATCTTTTACAGCCATGGATAAGAGAAAGTTCTTGAGTAAACAAGGAATAGAGAGGATCATAGGAGATAAGACAATCTGCACTAAATAAAAATGAAAATGTTTTTCATGGACAAAATCCATGTAAGTAGAAATAGAAAGGAAGCAATAAACTGGAATAATATTCCCTGAAAAAATATCTGATAACCAAGATATATAAGTAATTAATAAAGATATATGAACACAAAACCTATTCCCCAATATATAAATATACAAAGACTATGAAAAGGTGGTTCTCAAAATAAGAAAGGCAATATATCGAAAACCATAACAAACAACAAACTCCAACTATTATTTAAAGAAATACAAATTAAAACAACTCTGAAGTTCTACCGTATATCCATTAAACTAGCAAGTGTGTGGAAAATAGAAATTGTTGGAGAAGTTTGGCACCCTATTATGTTGTAGGTGGAGCATGTGTCATCTTAAAATACTGAAAACATATGAAGAATAAGACCAAAACTCAAAATTATCTTCATTGGAAAACACTAAAAACTTTTTTCCAACAAATACAGAAGTAAATCAAGTATGCCCTTTCTCCCCATTGCTGTTTGATATAGTTCTCATAACGCTAGCAATAACAATAAAAGAATGAAATTAAAAACATAAACCTTGGCAAAGAAGGGACAAAATGATATCTATTTGCTAACAACAGGATAGTTTCCTTAGAAAATGCCAAGCCACAAGTACAGAAACTGAAACAATAGCTTTGATAAACTAGCAGCATAAAGCATACATTCATAAAAATAAGAATTTCTATATAGTGATAATAATTTTTAGGAGAAAATCATAGGAAGAGAAATCCTATTCCAAAAAGCGATAAATACATAAAATAGCACATTTGAGAAATAAAAACATAATTATGAAATATTCTTTAAAGAAATAAAGAATGGCAAGTAATTGGAAGGATAAAGCTGGGCCATAACAGTAAAATCAAAATGATATAAATATATATACCAATCAGATTAAGGGGACATTTTATTGATCTAGACAAAATTAAAAAAAAAATTTGGAGGGGGAAAATGTGTAGAAGGGAAAGGAAAAAATGATAAATGTAGTAATGAAGAAGATAGAGCTTCCATTCCCAATTTGTATTAGAAAGAAGTAAAATTCATAGAAAAGTACATCAGTGGAACTAAATATACAAGAATCATAAACAAACTCAGTTTAAGTTGAATTTAACAAAAACAGGAAAACAAATTAGTTGGGGATAAGTTTCCTACTTAAAAAAGAACTTTTGGGGAAAATGGAAGGCTGTATTGCAAAAAAAAAAAAAAAAAAAAAAAAGATTAGACTAATTTTTAGTAAGTCAGTTAATAAGCATTTATTGTATCTATTATATTCCAGGCCCTTTGCTAAGTGCTGGGGCATACAAAGTCCCCATTCTCAAGGAACTCACAATCTAATGGGGGAGAAAATATGCCAAGAACTATGTACTAACAAGCTGTAAACACAAGAATAAACTGGAGATCATCAATAGAGGGAAGGCACTAGACTTGAGAGGGGCTGGGAAAGAATTCCTATAGAAAGTGGTGATTTATCAGGGACTCACAAGAAGCCAGGAGAACAAGGAGGTGGAGAGGAGGTGGGAGAGTATTTCTGGTATGGGGGACAATAAGTTAAAAGGCCTGGTGTTAGGATACAGAGTGTCTTACTTGAGGAACAGCCAGGAGGCCAGTGTCACTGGATCACAGAATATATAGGAGTGGGTAAAGTATAAAAAGGGAAGGAAAGACAAAGTGAGTGTTTTTACACAGCACCTACTATGTGCCAGGCAATTTACTAAAAACTTTGCAAATATCATCTTATTTGACATTCAGAACAATATTGGGAAGTAGATGATATTATTATTCCTATTTTACAGAAGAAGAAATTTAGCCCGACAGAGAAAGTGACTTGCCCAGGGTTATACAGCCATTAAGTATCTGAGGCAATTTGACCAGGTATTCCTGAGTCTTGACCTAGAGCTTTATCCATTAGAATTCCACCTAGTTGCCTTAAAAAAGACTGGAAAGGTAGGAAAGGGCAGGTTAGGAAAGGTTTTGAACATCAAAGGATTTTATATTTAATCCTGGAGGTGATAAGGAGCCAATGGAATTGACTAAGGAGGGCTTTAGGAAAATCACTTTAACAACTTAGGTGATGGTGGACATCAGTCTATAGTAATGGTCCAAGTGATGAGGACCTGCACCAGAGGAGGGGCAATATACAAAAAGAAGACCCGAAAGTAAAAATCATCAGGATTTAGCAACAAGTTGTAAATGGGAGGGGGAGTGGTGATAAGAGTGAAGAGCTGAGGATGACACCTAGCTGTAAGGCTGAATGATTAGGAGGATGGTGGCATACTTGACAGTAGTAGAGGAGGTAAGATGAGGAGAGGGTTAGGGTAGAAAGAGAATTTCCATTTTGGTCAGGTTGAGTTTAATGTCGACAAGACATCCAATTAAAGATGTCTAAATGGCAGCTGGAGCTGTGAGAGACTGGAGGTTAGGAGAGAGATTAGGGGCTAAAGAGACTTGCAAATACAGACAGTTGGGTCGATTTTCTTAAAAGCACCAGGAAAGAAGAGAGATTTGGGCTTAAGGTCACTATTCCTATTTAGTGATGAGATCTTAGTGGCAAAAGGTTTATTATCTGAAGATCTGGTCCTAGAAACAATGTCTGGGATGTGAAGGTAGGATCTAAGCGCCTAAGATCATGATCCATGACCATATGGTAATGAATCATAGCAAGGTAGCGGTCCCCAGCAGTGTGGGTGAGGGATGGAGAGGCTAGGAAACCACTCAAGCTCTCCAGCTTTACACAATTTCCCACTGTTCTCCAGCTTTCTGGAAACTGCTCCTCATCCAAGCTTCCTTCAGTTCCATCTGTTCCTGGACTTTCCCTTTGCCTTTAGCCTTCTCAAGTACAGACCCCTCTAGCTCTTCTTAGTCTCAGCCTCTTGGATCTTTGCTCCCAATCCAGTTTCTCTCAATTTCATATTGACTATTAAGGCACCAGGGACTTACACATACACACACACACACACACACACACACACACACACACACACACACACACAATTTCAGAAATGATTTGATTAGTCAATTCAATAACACAGACATTCCCCCACAACATCTTGTTAAGATCATTAAAAATAACAAAACAATCTGCTCTCCCCAACTGAGGTGGGTGAGGCAAAAGAGAGCTCCCTCCACTGGCACCTTCACCCCTTCAGGGAATCCAATCTTCAGCTCCAATAGTCCTCTTAAAAGCAGGAGGTACTCTATGACATAATTGGAACCACCCAGACTTTTGTACATGCCCATCCTTTCCTACTTTGTAGGGATACTTTTGAGTGGAGTGAAGTGGAGGATCTTTTTTCCCCTTTGCCGTTCTATAATAATAGAAGCATCCTTCAAAAATTTCAAACCAGTCCTTTCCCCACCGAGCTAGTGCTAAAGGCTAAAACTTAGGAATACTGTATATATTTCTTCCATTCAGAGGTAGCACACTGGCAAGCAGGTGTTGTTGTTAACTGAGAATGGGTTTGGTATTCTTACACATTCTGGGAGAGCATTCCTGGTGACTCTTCCCTTCTAGGCGAGTCCCAAAGGGAATGATCCTCAATATTAGGGTTCCAAGTGGCTCCTGCAGCTCCTGTATAATGCATTCTCTTTACCATTTATAGGCACAAGATCGTAGATTTAAGATCATCCAGTTCAGTGGTGTCACACTCACATATTGACTTAGAAAACCACAAATTAACATTATCATTAAAATTATCTAAAACCATCTTTGTTGTATTGTATTTATTTTGCTGAACATTTCTTCATTGCAAATGGTAGCCTATGGATTTGGGTTTCATACTTCTATTCTCTTCCAGTCTCTCCTCCTCCTCCCTTCAGCAAAGAACTGAAAATAACTTGCTCTAGGCCACGCTGCTAGCAAAGAAGCCTTCAGACTCACAATACTGGACTCTACCATGCCATGGGCTCTATTCAGGCATTTATTTCCTCTCTTTTATTTTTTTCACTTCCCTTATATTTCATAGTCCTCTCCCTTCCCCCCCCCACTTATTCCTTGTCTATGTCATAAAACTATGTATGTGTCAATGAAGCATCAAGAATAATGTGCATTCTGTTCCTGGAGTTGTGAACCGATCCACCCATTTTGGAGAGCAATTTGAAACAATGCCTGAAAAGCTATAAAATTGTGCATACCCTTTGATCTACTAATGCTACTACTATATCTGTATCCAAAAGAGATCCTAAAAGAGGCGGGAAAAACCTATTTGTACAAAAATATTTATAAGCAAATTTTTTATATAGTGGCAAAAATCAGAAATTGAAGGAATGTCCATCATTTGGGGAATAGTTCAACAAGTACATGATTGTAATGAAATCTTACTGTGCTATAAGAAATAATGAGCAAGCAGATTTCAGAAAAAGATCATGGAAACTAATGCAGAATGAAGTGAGTGGAAGCAGGAGAACATTGTATTCAGTAACAGTAGTAGTGTATGATGATCAACTATGACTTAGCTATTCTCAACAATATAGTGAATTAAGACAATTCCAAAGGACTTATTGTGAAAAACGCTGTCTACCTCCAGAAAAAGAACTGAGAGAGTCTAAATATAGATAAAAAGACACTATTTTCCATTTTCTGTATTTTATTCTTGTTTATTTTCCTTTGGGTTTATGTCTTCATTCACATGACTAATATGGTAATGTGTTCCGCATGATTGAACATGTAAAACCTATATCAAATTGCTTATTGTTTCAAGGAAGGGGGAGGTGAGAGAAAAAATTTGAAACTCAAGATTAAAAAAAAATGTTAAAAATTATCTTTATATGTAACTGGGGGAAAATTTTATTTAAAAAAAGAACCTTGAACATCCCTAGCTTTCCATCCTTTCAAATGTGAATGTGCATACACCAGGCCCATGTGTTTGTACATGTGCATACATACAACTTGCTGAGTTTTAATGTGAACCTTAATGCAGAGTAGAAAGGATTGCAAAAGCCCTAGAATAGCAACATCCCCTTTTATTAGGGAAGTTCCTTCGTTCATTTAACAATCATTTATTAGCATTTATAATGGCCCAGGCACAGTGTTAGGCACTGGGGATACAGAAACAAACTTATTTTTCCCCAGTTACACATAAAGATATATTTTAACAAGCAATTTTTTCAGGTGATCTTAAAGAAACATGGGGATTCAAAGAGAATGAAGAAAGAGGCTGGAAAAAGCGTCCCCACTACAATCAACAACAGTAAATAGACCATGGTGGATAAGAAGGAATGAGCCAATAATCGACCTAGAAAAGTCAGCCGGAGCCAGATGGTGAAGGAGTTTCCATGCCAAATGAAAAAGTGGTATTTTATCCTGGGGTGATGGGATGCTACTTGACCTTGGTGAGCCAGGGAGGCACATGGTCAGAACTATGCTTTAAGGAGATCAGTTTTGCAGCTGTGGGGAAAATAGAATGGAGAGGGGAGAGACCTGAGGCAGAGACCTCTTAGGAGGATTCAAGAGGTATTTCTTAAGGTTTGGGTTTTTGTGGGTGGGGAAGACCTAGAACAAAATGTCTTTACCTCTCAGAAACCCGTAAGCTGTGCCACATGGACATTGAGGATGGATAGAAACCTTTTGCTTCTCTAATTTCTGATCTCTAAAGCTCTTTCGTCCTTTTGCACAAGCTTAATCAAGATTCCTGCTGGCCCTTATCACAAAACTAAAGCTGCCTGCAACAAATTATATTCAATGAAAGGCAGATAAGCACAGCAAGTTCAGCTAGGAGACCATGTTATAAGCTGCCTGATAAAATGTGTATCCGGTTCATTGCCTGCTTTTTCACTGTCACTTTCAGTGACAGCCCTGAATCCAATACTGACATTATCCTCAAGGCAAGAGTCAGGGGGATGACACACAGAAGACTTCTTTGCCTGCAATATCTACCGCATTCATCTCCTCTTTCTATTCTCATGACCCCCACCCTAAGCTTACTAAGTAATCATGGCTTACTAAGTAATGCTTCCAACTCCTTTGTATGGCACTCAAAGGCCTCCACTATCTGACATCACCCAACCCTTTTAGCCTTCTCTCATGTTCTTTGTTCCCACCCAAACTGGAACCCTGAGTATTCTCTATACCTCTAGCTTACCCTCTTTCCCCTTCTTCTCCTCCTTATCTCATAGTGAGTTGATATCTACAATGCCTCCCTTCCTTTTTTTTTTTTTTTTTTTGGTCCTATTTGGTTTGCAAGCTCCATTTAAAAACCACTCCTCCATAAAATCTCTCCTGATCTAACACTTTTCCCTCCAATTCAGTCACAACCTATCTCCCCAGGATCTCATATATTTTGTTTGCATCTCTCTAATTTATTTTCAATTAAGTCCAACAAGCATTTATTAAGTGCTATGTGCCAGACACTGAGGAGATAAGCACAATGCAAAATAAAAAACCTGCCATAGGAACTTACATTTTACAACATGCAAAAGGGTAAGTATGTACATTTTAACGTGAGTGGGAGGAAGAGAACATTGATCACAATAGAGATTAACAATGACTTCTTGGAAGGAAATTGCACATGAGCCTTGAAAGAAAATCATAGGATCAAAAAGGGAAGGTCAAAAAGAGCCTTAGAAACACCTTGTTTAACTTTTTTATTTTACAGATGAGAAGATTAAGGCAAGAAGGGTGAAATGATATGCATACAGGTAGTAAGGAGCCAAGACTATTTGGGAATGATCCCATATCAAATAAGGAGCAAATCTCAAGTGCTACAAAACAAAAATGTAAACAATACCTGCCCTCAAACAGCTTACATTTTACAGGACTTATCTTTCTACTACACTAGATATGTCTAATGTGTAGCCCAAGGCACCCACAACACCCCCAAGTATAGCCCAATCCAGATTAAAATGCAACTGGGGAAAATTTAACAAAATAAATAAAAATACAATAAAACATAGACAATATTCCATCTAAAACTAAATCAATATGTTGCCAGCAAGAGTCCTTATATGTGTGTGTGTGTGTGTGTATATGTTAGTAGTCCAGAATCTATTTAAATTTGACACCATGGGACTAGAGCATATGTCATAAAGCTATCGTAGCAATCACTGCTGCATGATCAATCTAGAAAAATAGTCTTTTATGATATGGTTATTCACAATTATCTTCAAAATCAATAGATGGGGAAAAAAAAAAAAAAACCTTTGACAAAATACCACACTCATTTTTAGCAAATAAATAAATAAATAAACCCTCACCGTAGAGGCATGGAAGGATTTCTTTAAAATATGATAAAAAAAAATATATATATATATGAAATCAAAAGCTCCAAAGTATATGCAATGGAGAAAGTATTAGAAGTTTCACCAGTAAATAGAGACATAAAGCTGTCTTTTACCATTGTTGTAGAAATGCTAAAAAGAGCAATAAGGGAAGGAAATGAAAGTCATACAAATAGGCAAAGAGGAGAGAAAACTAACCATACTTGCTGGAAGAATATGAATTTACTTAGAAAAATTTAAGGAATCAGCGAAGAAAATTATGAAGATAATTGGAAGTGGCAGTTACAAAGTAAAATCAAGAGAGAAACAAGAAAAAACCCTAAAAATATATAAAAGAAAGGGACATCTACGTTTAATAGTTGACACATATGGGGAGTTGTCTTACCAAAGAACATCTGAGTACCTCTACAGATTTAATTATTAACTTCTCCTTAAGGAAATAAAGATCAACTTAAATAACTAGAAAGAAATTCGATGTTCTTGGGTGAATCATACAAATATGATAAAAATGAAAACCCTATTCAAATGAAATTAGAGATTTAATGCTACTACAACTACCAGAGAGATATTTTTATATCACTACATATAATACTGAAATTCATTTGTAGAAATAAAAGATCTCAAATATTAAGAGCAATAATGAAAGAAGGTAGGAATAAGAGAAGTAGTAGTAGTAGTTCCAGCTCTCAAGCTGTAATAATAAAGCAGCAATCATCACAACTATTTGGTACTGGTTACAAAACTAGAAAAGGAAATCAATAGACTAAACTAGATAAGAAGGAATCAGAAATAAATGAGCTCAATAACCCTGTACACAACCTGGAAATATAAATTGCATAGAAAAGACTTATTTGACAAAAATCACCAAGAAAACTAGTAGAAATTAGGTTAAAACCAACATCACACACCATATTCAATAATACTTTCAAAATGGATATGACCTGAATATTAATCTTAACCATTAAAAATCAGAAGGGAAGATCATCTATTTTTCCACAGCTATAGCTAGAGGGTAAATTCTTATCCAAACAAATGGTAGAGGTAATTAAAGAACATCAATTAGATAATTTCAATTACATGACATTAAAAATCTTTTGAATGAATGAAATTAATTCCACTAGAATAACACAGGATGCAATCCACTGGGGTCAAAAAAGCCATTCAAATCAAATATATCTGGAAAAGAGAAAAATAAAATATTTAAAATATATTAGATGGTCAATAATATGTATATATACATATACATACATGACCAAAAAAATTACATAAATATCCAAAGGATCTGAAGTTTTCAAAAGAATTGCAAAGTACTAACAACTATGTGTAAGAAATGATCTAAATTACTTAACACTGACTACCTCGCAGAGTAATTAAACAAAACAAAACAAAATAACAATCCTGAGGTTCAATCACAGCCATCAAACTGCAAAGATAACAAAATACTGGCATGATCACTTCTAGAAGGGCTGGAAATACATCCCATACTAATTTTGGTGAGTTATAATTTAGTGCAACAATTCTGGAAAACAGTTGACAATTATATAAAAAAGTGACCAAAATATTCATATCCTTTAGGTATACAGCCCGAATAGGTTGAAAATAGAAAGACAAATTCCATAGACATCAAAATATCTATAGCTCCTTTTAGACACAACTTGAAGCAGAACCAGGAAAGCACCATAAATATGGTGTAAATGGATAGAAAAATTAAAAAATAATTAAAATTGAATGTTGAGAAATTATAATGCCTAAGACAGACTCCAAAAAAGTGAAAGCAGAAGGCACATCCTTTCTGCTTCTTTGTTAAGGTAGGAAACTGAGCATAGAGCTCTGAATAGAAAGTCAGATTTTTTGGGACAAAAATCAAGTTGATTAGTTGGTTAATTTTGCTGTACTTTGTTGTCCTCTTTTATTCCTTATTATGTTGGATGGCTAAATAATCAAGGCCAGGAAGGATACTTTGGAAAATATAAGTGATGTCTGAAAAATAATGAATGAATAATAAATGATTTTTTAAAAATGTGGCTATCCCTTGTTATATAGAAAATACCAGCACTCTATCAAGCCAGAGTCATTCTGGTCAAGAACTAGTTCAAACTTGTCCAGAGAAGAAGTTTTTAAGTTAGTCAGAATTGATCTACTTTGGCATCTTCAACACTTTATAAAACATCAATCCCATTTTGACTTCTAGGAATATCCACCAGGAGAAATGGAACAACTAACATTGTTTATCCTAAGAAATCTCTGAAAGCATTTCTCAGCATCAAGAAATTAGTTACTGAGGTCACAAACAAGAGATGTTACCTTTAGTAAACATAATCGCACTAGCCCATGAGCCATTTTTGAGGAATCTTAAAAATATGAGAGGAATATGCATAGTGGGTATTAAACTGAGAAAAAAATGGTTCAAATTCTGCTTCTGATGCTCTCTAGTAGTGGGGCCAAGGACAAGATTTGTCCTCTTCCCTTCTCGCTCTATAGAGATGTCTGTTACTATTATCAAACAGTAATGAGCCACAAAGAGAAATGACTGTCCTAATCTTAAGAAAGATGTTTGGGTTGCATGCATGCTCCAAGAGTGCTGCCTCATTTCTCTTCCTCTTCCCATCAACCCATTATAGGAGGTTCCAAATTTGTTCAAGGGTTGGTGCAAGGAACTTAAGTGTTTTTGTTCACCCACCTCAGATAACTAGGATAAGGACCAAATCTCTTTGGGCATATTGCCACTAGCTATATCTCTGAGGACAGCAACAAAAGAAATGAGGTTCACGGTGGATACTTTGGTCTCAAAACAGGGACCAAGAATCAGCCTGGGCTGGTGGGAAAAAAAGAATTACCATGAATCCCAAAGGGAACTCAAAGTCACAGCTAAAACAGTCTCAGGATTGGGAGGAATTCTCAGTAGCTGACCAGCCTAATCCCTTACTG
The DNA here is from genome assembly GCF_048593235.1 of Sminthopsis crassicaudata. Taxonomy (NCBI): domain Eukaryota; kingdom Metazoa; phylum Chordata; class Mammalia; order Dasyuromorphia; family Dasyuridae; genus Sminthopsis; species Sminthopsis crassicaudata. The sequence continues at coordinate 33,902,391 of NC_133623.1, forward strand.
AACAAGAATTCTGACACACAGCCACGTCCTTGCATTAAAATCACAATTGACAGGGTAATTACTATCTTTAGAGGTGTTCATATTGTCATGAATTTCATTTTCATTTCTAGACTTCAAGCTTATATTTGTTTCTGTGCAATTTCTAACCATTGCTCTTCATTCTGCCTTCGAGAACCACAGAGAACAATTTCAATTCTTTTATTTGGAAACAGCTATCCTATTCCCCCAAGTCTTCTCATCTCTTAAGGTAAACTTTTCCAGTTCTTTCATCTAATTCTATGACGTGATCTTAAGGACCTTTACCATTCTTTTCACTCTTTTCTTGATACCCTTCAACTTATCAATGGCTTTCCTAAAATATGGTGTCTAGAAGTAAAAACAGTACCGTAGACATGATCTAACGAGAGCTTAGAACTAAATGCCAGAGTGCCTGATACTTCCCTAGTCCTGGACACTGTGCCTCCTTTCATAAAGGCTCATGAAGCCTTCTTTTGATTGTCCTATCACACTCGTGACTCATGTTGAGCTTTAAGCTCACTAAAATCTACAGATATTTTTCAGTAAAACTGCTTTGGAGACAGGCTTCTCCCATCTTGCCATTGTAAGGCTGATTTCTGAAACCCAGAGTAAGACTTCACATTTCCGCTAATTAAATTTCACCTTGCTAAAACTAGTCTAGTGTTCTATATCAAAATTGGAAGTGTTTGAGAACACATAAATATACAAGTACAAATATATCAGAATTCAAATAGTTGGGTTGGGGCCTGACATGCAGAGGCAAAGTGAGGGCATGCAGGGTAGAGGTCAGTGGGAACTGAATAGGGTAACACAAGTAGGAGGGTAAGCCAAGCACAGAAGGCCAGATAAGGTTTCACAGTTCAAGTTGAGCCTCAACAGCTGGATGGCTCCAAAGGCTAGCAGAAGTGAGAATCTGGCTTTGGCTCTGTGCCCAATCTACCTGATGGTTGGTGGAAAGACTCTGAAAGGGGTGGACTTTTCCCCAGAGAGAGACCAGATTTCTTAAAGTTCTAGTGACTCCAAGCCTAGGTTAGATCATCTGAGAAACCCTCAAGTTCTTCCTTTTTTGTTTTTCTGTTTATTTTTAATATTCGATTTTTTAAATTTTAAGTTCCAGATTCTCTCCCTCCCTCCCAATCCTCCCCCTCTCATTGCTAAAGCAAGCAGTATGTTATCAACTGTAACATGTTAAGTCATACAAAACTTATTTCTATACCCAACTAAGTGTGTTTGTGCATCTCTCATCTTCTCCCTCCTTCCCTCCCTCCTTCTTCTCCCCTTCTCCCTTCCCCCTTGTCTATCTCTGTCTCTCAGTCTCTCTCATTCTCTCTCTCTGTATTCTTTTCTCTTGGAACCAGTTCAGATGAGAATAAGATTCAAATGTTGCCACCCCATTTCCCTTCTCTTTTCTCCCCCATTCCTGCTCTTACTTTTCTTTTTTCCCAATAGTTCTTTCTCACCTATTCATTTTTATGTCATCTCAACATAATCAATTCATTCCTGTGTCTGCTATCTATATAAACTTTTTTCTAACTGCCCGAGTAATGATAATTTTCTTATGAGTTACATGTATCATGTTCCCATATGAATGTAAACAGTTTTACCTTATTGAGTTCCTTATGATTTCTTTTCATGTTTATCTTGAGTCTTGTGTTTGAATATCAAATATTTTATTCAGTTCTGATCTTTTCATCAAAAATACTTGAAAGTACTTTATTTCAATGAATCTCTATTTTCTTCTGGAATTTTTGTACTCATTTTTACTGGGTAAGTTATTTTTGGTTATAATCCTGACTCTTTGGCCTTGTGGAATATTATGTTCCAATCCCTCCACTCCTTTAATGTGGTAACTGCTAAATCTTATGTGATCCTGTCTGTGGCTCCATGATACTTGAAAAATTTATTTCTGGCCATTGCCAGTATTTTATCCTTTGGCTATAATATTACTGGGAATCTTTATTTTGGGATCTCTTTCAGGAAATGATAGATAGATTCTTTCAATTTCTACTTTGCCCTCAGTCTCTAATATCTAGGGGTAAAATTCCTGTATAATTTCTTAAAATTTTGTGACTTTCAGGTAGTCTAATTATTATTAAATTATCCCTCTTCAATCTATTTTCCAGGACAGTTGTTTTTATAATGAGATATTTTACATTTTTTGACTTTTTAAAAATTTCTTCATGTCGCATGAAGTCAGCTTTTACATGTCCCATTTTATTTTTTTAGGAATTACTTTCTTTGGTGAGCTTTTGTACCTCCTTTACCATTTGGCCAATTTTGCTTTTTAAGGAGTTCTTTTCTTCAATGAATTTTTGTATCTCTTTTACCAAATGTTAATTATTTTTTTCATCTTGCACCATTCTCATTTCTTTCTCTAAGTTTTCCTCTACCATTCTTAACTCTTCTAACTCTTCCAGAAATTCTTGTTGAACGTGTGTTGAATTTGCATCTTCCCCTCTTTGAGGCTTTCCTCGTAAAAATTGTTTTCTTCTTCTGAGTTTGTGTTTTGGTCTTCTCTACTACTGTAGGAACTTTTAAAGTCAGTTCTATTTTTTTATTTGGTCATTTTCTTTATTTCTTTAACTTGAACTTTATGTTAAAGTTAGGCTCTACTCATCTCGGGGTAGAGAAGCACTCTCCCAGACTTCAAGCTTTTTTTATGCTGCTGATTTCAGCTGTTATGGGAATCTGCAAGTTTTTGTTATTTCCAAGGTAGTGTGATTTGGGGAGAACTATGGTTGCTCCTGTTCTAATCTGTGCACTGTTCTTTACTCAAAAAAGAACCCCTGTTGTCCTGCAGCTGCAAGTGGTAGTGTTCCTCCCTGCTCTAGAACTGCAAAAGGACTTCTGCTCTCTTGTAACTGACCACAAGTTCTCCTCTCCATCTTTGAACCATGACCCATGTCATGGTGTATAAGCAATAGGAATGCCAAACAGTGATACCCAGTGTCAACTCAGGGTCCCCTAAAGTAGTCTTTTCTGACCAATTGTCCAATATCTTCATGGCTCTTGTGCTGAGGGCTCCTAAAGCTGCTGCTGTTATTGCATTCACCTCCAAGGCCCACTGCTGTTGATGCATCCTTCCCATGCCAGTGTCATACAACTTTCCACTGACATCTTAAGTTGTCTTGTGCTAGAAAAATATTTCACCCCTACCTTTTGTGGGCTATACTGCTCCAGATTTTGATTTGTTTGAAGGAGAATGTTGGGAGAATTCAGTTGGGTTGCTGCCTCTGTTTTGTTATCTTTTTTCCCCTCAGTTTCTTGAGCCTTAAAAGTTTTATCAGTCCCTCCATGCTCTAGATTTTGTTAGATACCAAATATTCATGAAAGGTGAGTAAGCATACAGGATTGTTCTTTCTTATGTTAGTACAACAACAATAATAATAAATAACAAAAAATCTCCCATTTTATAGTGCTTAAAAGATTGCAAAATGATTCCTTTTATATAGTAAAAATGGTCCCATTTCCATTTTACAGATAAAGAAACTGAGGTTCTAAAAGCTGAAAAAAAGTCCTTCTCTGAAGCAGGATTCACACCCACATCTTTGGATCCCCAATTTAGTACCCTATGCCATTCTACTATAGAATATGCCAACACAGAGAAAGAGATAAAATCCTTTAGAATATACGGCCTTTTTAAAAGGTAAAATTTCACATGAAAATAACTTGGTTTTGCAACTTCACACTACTAATGTTTGACATTCACCTAAGCAAAGAGCCAATTTGGGTTGGGCCTCCTTAATTATTACTATAAAAGGCTGAAATTTGCAGGAGGATTGGCAGTATCTTTAGATGCTCAGGAGCACATTGTCAACCAGAATAATCAAAATAGGAAGCTACCAGAGAGCAACGTCCCGGCCATAGAAATGTTTTCCAAAGTAAACACCTCTTCAGCCATGTCCACCTTTATGTCCTGCTCCATTAGTGTCTACCAGGAATTCTGAGATCACCATTCCCTATCCCAATTCAAGAATTACATCCCCCCCCCCCCGAAGTGCTTTATATTCCTTATCTAGGCATCTGTTGAATCTACTTTGTCCATGGTGATCTTTGGACAGGCTCAAATTCATTAGCTCTGACCACAGACAATTGTTTAACAGTTTAACAACTGTTAAAATGCCATGAATTATAAAACCTCCACTTCAGGTCAAATTTCTTTTCAGTTCTCATTTGGCTATGTTACTTTGGTTCTTCCCTGATGGGTCCTCCATCATCCTTACCTCCTCCACATAAAGCATTGCCCCTCTTTTCTTTCAGCTTCCTTTTGTCTGCTGTCTCCCCCATCGGACTGTAGGCATCTTGAGGGCAGAGCCTGTATTTTTAAAAATTTGTATCCCTAGTGCTTAGCACTGTGCCTGGCACATAGTAGGCAACGTATTTATTGACTAATTAGCTTAAGCCTGTTAAATGGGCTTGAAACTCATATACATATGCATATATGTCTTTTGAGTTTAATAATCAAATGAACTGAATGGATCAAATGAAAATTTTAACGTGTCTTAAATTATCTTCGAATATATCTCTGTCTTATCTTTATAAACTATTTTCTAGTATGACCATGCCTGCAATTTACTGTGCGAGGTCAAATTTCCCATAATGATATATCATTCAAAAGGCCTCATTAACTTTAAGAGTAAGGACTGCTTGTATCAAAAAATTCATCAAAACCATATTTCTTAAAAATCTTCTCTGCTTGGATCTTGAAAGTGCACTTCAGGTTAGTATATTTATTGCTCTGTTGAATGAATATATCTTCAATTGAATCATGAGAGATATATGGAAAGGATTACAAAACATTTATTAAGAACTCACTGCCTTCTAGGCACTGTGTTAAGATCTAGAAATACAAATTCAAGACCATCTCTGCCCTCTAAGAATTTACATCTTAATGGGACAAGAAGATTAGGTATCTGGAAAGGAGGAGGGGAGAAGGGCATCTACTTGAAGCCCTGGGGCAGACAAAGAGGAAGCAAAATCCTAAGGGAGTTGAAGTCAGAGAGAGAAGTTTAAAGGCATGGCCTGGACAAAATCCCAAGCTTCTGAATGCCAGATGTTAGAAAGCATACAAAATCAGCAAGGGGAGTTGGATGGCAGATGAGGGAGACTTACAAAAAGCAAAACAAAAGGGCAAATCTGAAGAGGATGGGGCCTGAGGTGACTCAGAAAGCTATCTTTAATTCTGTGTCCTTAATTCATCATGAAGTCACTGTAGTTGTACTTTATATATTAATGAAGCTTCTCTTTCTCCCTCCCTTCCTTCCTTCCTTCCTTCTTCCTTCCTTCCTTCCTTCCTTCCTTCCTTCCTTCCTTCCTTCCTTCCTTCCTTCCTTCCTTCCTTCCTGCCTGCCTGCCTGCCTGCCTCCCTCCTTTCCTTCCTTCTTCCCTCCCTCCCTTTCTCTCTGCCTTCTTTCCACCTCCCTCTTTCCTTCCCTCCTTCTCTCCCTCCCTCCCCCTCTCCCTCCCTCCTTCTCTCTCTCTCTCTCTCTCTCTCTCTCTCTCTCTCTCTCTCTCTCTCTCTCTCTCTCTCTCTCTCTCTCTCTCTCACACACACACACACACACACACACACACACACACACACACCCCTGCCTGTTGTCTCTTCTACACTTTCTAGCTTATCAAATTTTTGTCCAATGAAGCAGCTTTAGGAGAAACATCCATTTTCTACAAATATAACTTCCTTTCAATAATATCTTTTAGTACCAGTATTAAAACTGCTCTGATTCGGCAGGGCTGCCAGATCACCTGGTGTGTGAAAATCCAGAAGTTTCTCTAATTGCAATTTCAAGCCTCTATGTTTTCAAGCTGGAATTGTAACTGGAATCCCCTTAACCGAGGTCAGTAGCCAGCTGCAGTTTTCTCCCGACTGTCACTTCTTAGAATGATAATGATGTGAGTTGTAATTTCAGGAGAAAGACAGAAAGAAAACCCCAAATTGAATCAAATATTCTCCAAGGGAGACCACATCAGTTTCTTTTACAGGGATACTTATGGTCCTGTGTTTTCCTTCTTGTTACTGGGAAGATATTCAGTTTTGTGTGCTTCCAAACCAGTTTAAAATTTGAAATGTGGCTGCTGTGAATGGACTTCTATCAAATGGGGCATAACACTTCAGCCAAATAACTAGATGGAACTATAAATAATACCAGAACTACATGCTAGGAAAAACTGACATTTTAAAGAACTTTCACCTTATCTTCTTCTTTGAACTAGCAAAAAGAAGACACCAATTTGGAATTTTTTCCAGCCCATGCTATTTACAATGCTAAGAAAATGTTTACTCAACAATTCAATCCAATGAGTAGTTATTAAACACCTCTTATGTACTTAGCGGTGGATACTGCTAGGTATAACACAAAGTAGGTACTGAATACAAAGGATGAAAAACAGTTCCAATACTCAAGGAGTCTTCACTCCACCAAAGAGATACAACGTGTGCACAAATAATGAAGATCAAGCAATTCTGAAATAGCCGACAACACTAACCATTGGCTAGTTCATATATCAGGCAAGGCTTACCATGGATGATGGCGCTCAAGCTAAGTAAGCATCGAATAAAACTAGGGATTCAAAGAGGTGATGTTAAGAATGGAAGAAATTCAATTCACTCACAAGACCATTTCATGGTTTTACTGGTGCTCTTTGGGGAAAAAAAAAAAAAAAAAAAAGACTGACAACTAGTACAATCTTTCCCTATGAAAATGTAAATGCCTTGAGGACAGAAACTATCTTTTTTTTGGTATTTGTATGCCCAGAACCTCTCACATGTAGTAATACAGCCTGACATATAGTAAGTATTGAAAAAAAGTACTCCTTCCCTTCCCTCCTGTTACCTCTCCTACATTTTCCAGTTTATCCATGTTTTTTTTTTTTTGTTCTAAAATTCTGTATGCATTTTAATGAGCAGAATAAAGTGAAAATGCTCCCTTGTTATTCCAGGAAACTACATCATGCCTTTTTTAATACGGCCCAAGATTGCATAGGCTTTTTGGGTTGCCATACCATACAGAAGATTCATGATACATGGTGAGTAAAAGGAAATAATATGAAATAGGCCTGGAAAGGTGGGCTAAAACCAGATTCAATTTTATTTTATTTTCAGTTCTGCATTATCTCCCTCCTTCCCCTCTTTCCTACCTACTGAGAAAGCAAGAAAAACAAAATCCATTACAAATATATATAGTCATGCAAACCAAATGTCCACAATTAGCTATTTCCAAAAAAAAAAAAAAAAAAAAAGGAGAAAGGAAAAAAATTGCTTCAATTTATACTCTGAACATACAGGCTCTCCCTCTTTTTCTCTCTTTCTCTGTCTCAACAGCATATTTTATCAGAGTCCTTTGAACTTGTGGTTTGTCACTGGGTTGAGCAGAGTTTCTATGTCAAGGTTGATTGTCTTTGCAATACTTCTATAAATGAATATATGAATTCATGGATATAGCAAGAAATTTTAAATGTAATGCTGAAGAATTTGTATTTTATCTTAAAGGGAGTTGGGAACTATCTAAAATTCTTGATCAAAGTTGGACCTATGTTTAGGAAGACTATGTTAGAGTAGTTTAGAAGAAATATTAGAGAGATAAGAGGCTAGAGGTAGAAAAAAACCAATTAAGAGGCTATAACAGTTCTGTTGAGAGTTTTAACTAGAATAGAGAGAAAATATTTTATCAAATTTCTTTTATGAGACAAATAATAATTTCTCTTAATAACTAATACATGAAAGACTAAGATAATACAAGAGAGCTATAAACTTACATAACTCATAAACAAATATTGATTCAATTCTTTTTTCATAATTGTATTAATATATCAAAATGTATTTTGCTATGGCCACATTTTATGTATACTTAAAAATAGGCAAAAAGAGTCACTTTAATATGACAAGAAGTATACATCTAAAACCAAAAGATATCTTTTTGAAAAGGAAAACACTCAAAGATTTTCTAATAAATATCGGAATGAATTGACGGTATTATTTTATCCCATGGTAATTTAAGATCATTTAAAAAGTGCTAGCAATAGCAATAAGACAACAATGAAATTAGAGACATAAGTAAAAACAATGATGAGAGAAATAAATCCTATCTGCTGACAAGTAAACTACTTATAGTGTTATATGAATTATTTGGGACAAGCAATAATTTGCTATAATTTCATTTTTAACAGCAATTTGTGTGTGTGTGTGGGGGGGTGCATGTGTGTGGGGGTGTCTATGTGTGCTTCTATCTATATTAGACTGACTCAGAATATATGACCTTGAACAAATGAAAGCAGATTAAGCCAGCTTTGTGAACTTTAGGTAGGTTTTTTTTTTTTTTAAATCAACTGAGAGCTGGATTTCATGCCAGATACACATTTCAAAGTTCTCTTTTGTTGTAATTTTAATTCTACAGTTTTCAAGTGTAATAGACCCTCTCCTCCATCCCACACACATAGTTCAAAGCAAGCTTGACTATGTCCTAAAGGACAGCCTAGGGATACTGTTTGCCTACGTGCAGGTAAGAATACATGACTCCTTGGCAGTTGAGAGACTTCTAAGGTCTTGATGTTGCATATTTGAATAAGAAAAATCTTCAAAATCTCTCAATTTAGAAGAAATAGCTTAAGAGAGACAGATTGGAGAGTTCAAGAATAGGCAAATGAACTTGAGAGAAGGATTAGAGAGGTGAGGGATGGACTTGGACTTTTCAGCAATAGACTGGAATCTTGAATATATTCTTTGATTTTTGGTGTTTGTAACCCTAAAGACTACAAAGAACAGATTTCTTCTGGTGAGATCCTTTTCTCTATCTTGAACTAAGGTTGTTATCTTGCTTCCTAGCTAAAGAGCTCATTTATTTTGATGTGTTACATTGTCTAATCTAATGTAGTTTCTATTTATTTACTCTCCAATAGAGGTTGATTAGCTATTCACTATTATCTTTTATGTGACCAGTATTTGGTGGCAGGGAGATAAAATAACACAAGTTAACTAAATACTATACTCTCCTGAGGGTTAGAGGAAAATGCTTTTTAACCTGGACTTAATGCAAATCTGAACTACGAATATTTGAGATGTAGAAAACTGATATAATTCTAGACCAATACTCCTTTTAGATATAAGCAACAAAAGAAGCAAGCTGTAGGCTTTGTCCTACTCTCCCAAAGGCTGAAATCATAATTTCCCTTGGATATGGGTGGAGCAAATGCTAGATAAATTATTTTCTCATTTTACATAAGAATAAATATTACTCCAAGGAAACCTACACAAATAAGGGTATCTCTTAAAGGGAACATTTCAATAACTCTTAGTGATACTGTAACAACTCTTGGTGTAGAGAAGTCAAATACCTTAAAGATCATTTCAAGGCTACTATGAAACAGAATTTCTTCCTTAAGAGTGCCCAAAAAAGTGCAGTCAGAAATGAAAAATACCACTTCAAACTTACAAACTATTGCTGCAAATCAGTCTAATTAATGATTTTACAGAGAAAAAAATCATATGTTCATAGAGAACTGGCAACTGGAAGGATTGTTACTTATTCTACTGCCTTGCAACATAATTCTTTCTTTGGAAAAAATACTTATTTGGGGCAAGACTATATACAAATATTGAAGTACCGGAGATAGGCAAAAGAACATTTTTAAATCAATAATATTATTTCTTTCAAGGCTATGAAAAAGCTACTGTCAGAAAAATTCTTATCATTCAAAGTCCACCACCAATCTTTCCAGTCTTCTTATACCTCAATGACTCCTCCCCACTCTAGATTCTAATGACACTGGCCCCCTTGCAGTGCCCTTGCACAAAATGCTCCATCTCTCAACTCTAGGCATTTGCACTGCCTGATTCCTATTCTTGGAATTCTTTCCTTCCTAATCTCTGTCTCCTAACTTCCTTAGCTTCCTTTAAGCCTCAGCTAAAACTTCACCTTCTACAAGAAGTCTTTCCTGATCACCCTTAATTCTTGTGCCTTCTCTTTGTTGATGATCTTGGCTTTATGTTGTATATATTTTGTTTGTCAATTATTGCTTCCCCCACGAGAGTGTGAGGACCTCGAGAACTGGGTCTGTCTTTTACCTTTCTTTGTATCAACAGTGCTTAGCATAATTATTGACACATAGTAGGCATGTAATAAAAGCTTGCTGATTTGCCTTGTTATACCCCGAACCAGGGTATAACATCAGTGAACTATATATTTAGGTCTACAAAGAAAGATGCTGAGCTGTAAACATTGTTTAAATGGTTTTAAAGAAGAATCATAGGGAATACACCTAAATATTTTAGTTGCCTTATTATGGTAAAAAAAAAAATCCTACAATTTATTTTATAGCTCTAATATAGAAGAAAGTAGCAGGACATCAATAAAATTTCAGTCAACTGGACAGGTTAAGCCAGCAGAAAGCCAAGAGCAGCTATTATGGGATTGGGATATGATTTCAGAAAACAATAGTCATTATGCTTCCCTTCTTCACAGATAAATGCATCCTTAAGGGCTCTATGAAAATTTCCTTCCCAATAATTCATTCTAAGGATGAGTGCTGCAATGGAAAGATTAGTGTATTACAAAAAGACCTGGATTCAAATCCCAATTCTTCCACCTATTACCTGAATGATCGTGGGAAAGTCCCTTCTTTCTGGGACTCTGTTGCCTATGCAGAGTGAGGCACTGACTAGCCCAGTGCTTCTTAATTTTTTTTTCCACTCGTGACCCCTTTTTGCTGAAAAAAATTTTATATGATGACAGAACTTTACAATATGACCCCGGGTATATAGTTATATAAAATAGGTATACAAATCAAACAGTGACTGATAAGAGATCATAATATCATGACCCCCATATTCAGTTATGTAGTAACATGTGGGATTGCCACCTACAGTTTAAGAAGCTTTGGACTAGACAACCTCAAAGTTTCCTTCCAATTAAAAATCTTAAGACAATTACTCGTGTCTTCATTCAATTAAAATGTGTTAAGTGCCAGGAAGTATGCTAGATACTAGAAATAAAAAGACACAAATGAAAACCATCCCCTTCCTGAAGAAACATGTTGTACTTGGGCAAAGGTGAGAGAGTATAATGTGTATGTACTTGATTAAATGCAAAGCATATATAAAGTTATAAAAAGAAGAGTAGATGGAATCATATAGTAGCAAAAGCAAGCAAGCATGTTTGATGGGAATGGAAAGTATGGGAAAAGAAGTAAAATGGAATAAGCCTGGAAAAGTAGGTAGGAGACAGATTGTACAGGGCCTTAAATGCTAGGGCTAAGTAATTTTCCCCTGAGGTAACAAGGAGCAATTGGAGATTTTTGAGTAGTGCAGAGATATAGATCTGTGTTTTAACACTATTAATGAAGAAGCTATGCAGAAGATGGATTGGAGAGTAACAGGTCTCAGCACTTTTAGAAATACGACATATCCTTCAGCAATGCTCTCTGGGGTCAGAAGTGACAGAGAAGAGACTTTTCTATTTATTTCTGTGCAAAAAAAGACAATAGAGAATCTTCTACCAAGTGAATTCAATTTTGATCAGGGACTATTTTTTCAATAAAACAGCCTTTTAGAAGTATTGATAGTGTAGGAATTCAGCCACAACAGCCACCAATAGTAAGAAGAATCAATCTCCTGAAATTTGAAAAAAGTACAACGTAATGGGAGCTTTAACCATTATATGAGCTCCAATGTTTCAATCTTAATTAAATCCAATTAGAGGCAATCAGAGTGGATCATCTTAAACTAATTTGTGGATAGGAATGATTGCAATTTTAAATGGCTCCATAAAGAACTAATAAAAAAAATCATTTCTTTCAATTATTTGGAGCACTAACCAATACCTAAAGGTCAATAGAAAATGGCCAGCATGGTTATTTCAGCAGTCTGCTGGAAACTCAGCTGAGCTAGGGGAGCTTCATGTCTGGAGAAAGCACTACCTCTGAGAGGACTAAGCTTAAATGTGTCTGTCATGCTACACTGAATGATCACAGAGATCAGTAATGGTGGGAGGGATTACGTTCCTCTCCATGTCGATGCAATGTGACCTTTCAGAACTACTCTCCTCTGAGGACATCTCCTTTTTGTGTTTAATGCAGTCTTATTGATAGGTCTATAGTATCCTCTAAAAAAACTTTAGGGAGAAACTGTCCTAGTGATTAGGATCAATTTCATTTTATTTTTTTTTTTACAAAGAAGTAAAAGACAAAATCTATCGACCTTTTAATTTGAAATCACTTTATATCATCTGAGAGAAATGAATACAGATTTACTACTACTTTTAATTATTTTAAAAACTTGCTACTAATAAAAAAAAAGGAAACAAAGTGCCCACCATCAAAAAGTGACTCAATGAACTGTGAAATATGATGCTATGGAATACTAATGTACAACATGCCATTAGAAATGACAGATGTGAGATGTGATAGATTCAGTATCTGTTATAATTCCTCACCCTATCTAGTTCTTTTAATAAAAGGCAATGAAGCTATGCCCAAGACTTGATTGGATCAGGAGGCTTAAGTTCTCCCTAATCTAATGCACTTCCTTAACATGGCTTCAAAGGAGATTTCAGGGCATTTTGTAGACACAAAAATAGTCCACCCAAGCTGAATTCAAGCACTTAAGATCTGACAATGGCCCAAAGCCAGATGAGATACCACAGCCTGTTCTGCTGACTAAATAGGTCTCCATGTGTGGAGGAGGTATCTACTGTTGAAGCTTTTATCAGTATCCTCAGGGTCAAGGGCTCTCTGAATTGGAGGGTTAAAAAACCAAATTCCTTTCAAAGCCTCCATTTAAAGGGACTCAGAAGCCCAGTCATCTTGATTTTCTACCAGCTGCAACATGGGTTCAATTCCATCATTATCAGGCTGCCCCATTGACCCAGATACCTTCTTCTCCCATCCACCATCAGTCCCTTTAATCTTCCTTTTTGTCTTCTCCCATTAGATAACAAGCTCCTTGAAGGCAGGGATCATCTTTCTTTTTCAAATATGTATCCAGCACTTAGCACTGTGCCTGGCACACAGTAAGTGCCTAATAAATGTTTTTTGTATTGTACTGAGTGCCTACCTGAGACAAGTACATAATCCTTACTGTGTATTTTTTCTCTGCAGTTGCCAAGTAATCTTCCTTTTACTGACTGTTCAATAACATACAGGGGTCTAATTGTACTCCAATATGAGCCCTAAGCAACAAGGGGCCTGGTCTAAGTCAGGCTCAGCTCACTATGAGTGACACAATTAGTAATTGGAATAAGGCATTATCAGAGCTCTCATTGTGGCTGAAATACAGGAAGGATGATGCAAATGCAGAAAAGAGTGTGATTAACTAGCAAACTGTGGCAAGGAGGATTGCTGTGTCAAAGGGTGATCTGGTGGCCTATGAAGAGTCTTCTCTGTGGAACAGAGGGAAGTGATTAGCTCAGTGGGTGTCCAAGAGTGGTGACAGGGAGAGTAAAGAAAAAGTCATTCCCTGGTTATTGTTAACCATTTTGGAACAGATAAATTGCCAACATAAGAAAAGTTCATGTAAAGTGGCCCGGCATATCCAACAACTAATTAAAGAGCTATTGGTTTTGAAGAGCTAAGCCCTGAAAGCAGAGGGGCAACTTCTGGAAATGGTAACAGCACAAAGGAAAAGGATGATCTCATCCAGGAAATGGATGAGCCAAAGGTGGGAAGTATAGTTTTTTAATCTAGAGATTTCATTGGAAAATGGTGCATCCTGATGATATCAAGGCCTTAATACCAAGTCTGAGAGTGGGGTGATGAAATTGGGACTTGGGAAATGGTATAAAAAAGCCATGGTCTTTTCCTCTTACTGCTCCCTAGAGTATGACTTCTTTCATAGATGGACTAAGAGAGTAGCCAGATTTGGCTACCAAAGAACTGTGAGGTTGCAAGAGAAGTTTCAACAGTTACTTGGTGAGACACTAAAACAAAAGTTTTCAGGGCATGGTTTAATGCAGATATCCTTTCAGAAACATATGCTTGGGGAGCTCACTCAAATGGAAACTACTCTTTGTCCCTTTTCAAGTGGCTAAAATGTCAAGTTGTACATACCTGGTCCCATTAAAAAGGAATCCTGTTCCTCAGTTGGGGAATGTCTGACTAAGTTATGATATGTTAATATAATGAAATATTATTGTTCTATAAGAAATGATGAGCAGGCTGATTTCAGAAAACCCTGAAAAGACTTACATGAGCTGATAATGAGTGAAGTGAGCAGAACCAGGAGAACATTGTACACAATAACAAAGTTATGTGATAATCAACTGTGTTGGACTTGGTTCTTTTGAAAAATGAGGTGATTGAGGCCAATTCCAATAGACTTGTGATGGAGAGAGTCATCTGCATCCAGCGAGAGGACTGTGGGGACTGAATGCGGATCAAAGCATATCATTTTCACCTTTTTGTGGTTGTTTGCTTGATTTTTTTCTTGTGTTTTTTTTCCCTTTTGATATGATTTTTTTTCACACTATGACGAATATGAATATATGTCTAGAAGATCTGCACATGTTTAACTTATTTCAAATTGCTTGCTGACTTGGGGAGGGAAAGGAGGGGGAAGGAGAGAGAGAAGGATTTGGAACAAAAGATTTTGTGAAGGTAGATGTGTGTGTATGCTTTTGGAAAAAATAAAATGCTATTTAAGAAAATAAATAAAAAGAAATCCTGAGGCAGAAGACAAAAATTTAAAGGAAATTAGGTTTGATAAATTGAATTTATGTGCCTCCTTTCCATCATGGCCCAGCGTGCCTTATCCCTGAACAATTACATTCTTCTATTCTGGATAGAATCCTAGCCAAATGGTATCAGGTTTTAATTATGGGTCTCCTTTACTATACAATTATATAAGCATGGACAGGTCAGGTATTAATATTTGAGCAGGAGATTTTGATGGTGAACCTGGCAGATGCTGCCATGAATATAAGTAGGCGCTTTGGGACTAGGCAAAAGAAACCATGTGCCTTCCTATTAAGATAGAAAATGATGATATCTTCTCCTACACTTGGATGTGGAAAATGATGATATCTTCTCCTACACTTGGATGTGGCACCAGAGATAAAGGGTTACAATGCAAACCTCTGGGAATGCTAGGAAAACTATACCATGAAGAAGAACTATACCAGAAGAGTTCTTCTATGGAATGGAATGGAAGCAATAACAAGAGCTCTTGGAAGTCACTCTCTATATAGGCCTTTACAGTAATCTCTACTTACATTATTGAGTGGAGGAACAAATGAAAAACCTTGAAGTAGCCCAAATCATCCTGTGATCCAAGCAATACTGGGTCCCCTGGGAAGGGGGATATTTCCGCTGTATTAGTGGAAATTTTCAGAGTATTTTGCTTTACCAGCTCAACTTACAACAATCAATCAATCAATAAACATTTATTAAACTACTATATGCCAGGTACTGGGCTAAGCAGTGGAAATATAAAAAGAGGCAAAAAGACAGTCCCCTATCCTCAAGGACCTTACAAATCTCAAAGGTCTGTCTACCAAGTCCATCTCAAACCCAGCCTATGTGGGTTATAACAGGGATTCTTAAATTTTTTCCACTCGTGACCTCTTTTTGCCTGAGAAATTTTTACATAAATCTGGAAACAGAGGTATATAAAATAGATATATAAATCAAACATTTACTGATAATAAATCATAATTTCATGACCCTCATATTCAATTACATAACCTTATGTGGAGTCACAACCCACAGTTTAAGAAGCTTTGGGCTATGGAGAGCTAAACAAAGTTTTTACTTTGTCAATATAATGGACCAGGTAGCACAGGTTCAAAGACAGTGATTTTGGATTACTGACCTTGCCAATCTTTTTTCTCTCTTCCCCATGGTTAAGACTTCCTAGGAGCAGTTCACTTTTACCTGTAAAGGAGTACAAAATAATTTCATTGTTCTTTCTGAGGACTACTTGAACTCTTTCCTCATACTGCCACATTCTAGAGGAGAGAGATCTAAAAAATTAGGCTTAGACCAACAGAGTATACTATATTCTACAATATATTCTAAATGCCCATATGACAATATTAAAGAACCTTAATAAAAATAAGATAATTAAACCTTATACTACTTTTAGCTATAGATAGGAAATACATTCTTAATGAAAAACCACAAAAGCAATTATAGAGACAAAGTAGAAATCTTTGATTCACAAAACTGAAAAGTTTCTACACAATCAAAATTAATATATCCAGGACAAGATGAGGAATGATTGAACTGGAATAAATCTCAGTATCAAATTTCTCCATTAACTCTTTGGTATCCAAGATTCATAAACAATTAGAAGATACAAGATACATCCACCAAGATGGCGGAGAGGACACATGCTTCATTCTAAGCTCCCCTTCTACTTTCACTACTAATTACCAAATTCTGCCTCTGAAATAGTGCTTGACTGGTAAAATCCAAGAATATTGGGAGTACAACAAATTACTAGCTGAAGATAATCAGGAAGATCGAATTAAAGGTTTGTCCTGATTAGGTGGGAGGAGGCCAGCACAGGCTGGAAGGCAGAACATGGAGGCTAGCACACTGAGCAGACCAGGGGCAGGGCAGTCTCCACAGGTGGAGAATTTGCACTCTACCACAGTGTTATGGGCCAGAACTTGAAACAAGGTGCTAAGTCACTGGAATTGATAGAGACAATGATTATGTACTTAGTACTTATTAGAGTTCATACCTTTAAGAGAGCATATATAAGGAGGAGCTCCCACAAGCCCACAGAAACCCACAAGCCCATTCTTGGAATAAGAGTCAGATTCATTCCATTTTCCACCTTTGTGCTAGCTGGAGGCTTTGGATTCAGAGGGAGCTAGAGGCAAAAGCTGAAAGAAACAAAGGACTAGCAGCAAGAGCTCTTGGAACCAAGGAGAGAGAGATAGGCCTCTAAGAAAGCTAACCAGGCTATTTTGAAGGAGACAATAAAGGATCTGGATTTTAAGTCCTGGCTGCATTTGGTGATTATTGAACTGAACTGAAACTAAGGCTGCCTCCAGAAGATCCTCAAGAAACCTGCTCCCAGAGAACATTACACGATAGAGAAGAACATCATGCCACAGGTTGGCTGCTCTGCTTTGGTTGCAAAGCAGTAGATCAGCAGAAAAGTTACACCAATGCCAAAGATAGAGTGTATCCCAAAACTCCAGAGCTTAACAAGACATGGCCACACCCACCCAGCACCAGAAGTGGCTTAGCACAGACCACAGCACAGCTATGCAGCTGCATTCTGTAGTGCGGGACTTTTGCCCAGGGCAGCCACACTTCTGCACAGTGGGGGGAGGGGGGAGAGGAGGAGGGGAGCTCTGCCCAGGACAGCGGAACTTCTGTACCTCCACAGTGACTCTGCTGCTCAGCTATTCTTTGCAGCCCATTTGCAGGACAGCTACTGTCCATCTATCTATCCCTGAGGAAGCTGGTAAACCCCTTGCCCTGAAGGCAGATCCTAAGGGCCTTTAAAAAATGAGTAAAAAAAGCTAAGTGAACTCTAACTATTGATACCTTCTATACAGAAAGAGAGCAGGCTTCCAACCCCGAGGAGACTAATAGCAGTCTCCAGACCAAACCCCAAAGGGGGATGTAATCTGATCCCCATCACACAAGGCTCTCTTAGAAGAAATTATAAAAGATCTTAAAAGAGAACTAGAAGAAAAATAGGGAAAGGAAAGAGAAGCTCTGCAAGAGAGTACAGAAAAGGCATGTAACTCATTAAAAGAAAAATTTGATAAAGTGGAAAAAGCAAACAACTTCCTGAAATGTGAATTGGAAAAGTTAAAGAACTCTCAGGGAAACGGAATTTGTGAACTGGAAAAGATAAAGAACTCCCAGGAAAGTAGGATTTGTAAATTGGAAAGAGAAAATAACTCAGTAAAGCAAAAATTAGTGAAATGGAAAAAAATTCCGTAGAGCAAAACAACTCATTTAAAAACTCAATTGGAGGGGCAGCTAGGTGGTACAGTGGATAGAGCACCAGCCCTCAAGTCAGGAGTACCTCAGTTCAAATCTGGCCTCAGACACTTAATACTTCCTAGCTGTGTGACCTTGGGCAAGACACTTAACCCCAATTGCCTCAGCAATAAAAAAACAATTAAAAAAAAAAAAAAAAAAAAAAAACCTCAATTAGACATATACAAAAAGAAGCAAAAAAAAAAAAAAAACACTAATGAAGAAAATAACTCATTAAAAATCAGAACTAAACAAATAGAAATGAATGATTCCTTGAGACATCAAGAATCAGTCAAGCAAAACAAAACAAAACAAAAAAAAAAAAGGAAAAAAAAAAGAAAAAATGTTAAATATCTACTTGAAAAAAACAACAGAACTAGAAAATAGATTTAGGAGAGATAATCTGAGGATTATTGGACTTCCTGAAAATTATGATTAAAAAAGGAGCCTAGACACTATTTTACAGGAAATTGTCAAAGAGAACTGCCCAGATGTAATAGAATCAGAAGGTAAAATGGGCATTGAAAGAATTCATCGAACACTTTCTGAAAGAAACCCCAAAATAAAAACTCCTAGGATTATTGTGGCTAAATTTCAGAACTATCGGACTAAGGAAAAAATATTACAAGCAGCCAGAAAAAAAATTCAAATACTGAGGGGCCACAATAAGGATCAAAGGAACAAAAGGTTTTGCAAGGTTCAATGCTGAAAAATTACCCATTCATATATCTTGGATATAAAAAGCTATAATAATTTAAAATATTAGAATATAGAGGTAAGACCATAAAACAATTCCTGATAATTGATCAAAGAATATAAACAAATAGGTCTCAAATATGATAGAATGCTCCAGATCACTAAAAATAAGAAAAATGTACATGAAAATACCATGGGGCTCTATCTCATATGCTATAAACTGCCAGAGATTTTAAAAAGATAGAAATAATCAACATCGGAGGAGGTATGGGAAGATAGGCATGTATGATTTTTTTTTTATAGCTTTTTATTTACAAGATATATGCATAGGCAATTTTTCAGTATTGACAATTGCAAAAAATTCTATTGATCATTGTATAGTCTTGTTGTTGCCATGCATAATGATCTCCAGGTTCTGCTCATTTCATTTAGCATCAATTCATGTAAGTCTCTGCACGCCTCTCTGAAATCATCCTGCTGGTCATTTCTTACAGAACAATAATATTCCATAATATTCATATACCACAATTTATTCAGCCATTCTTCAATTGATGGACATTCATTCAGTTTCCAGCTTCTGGCCACTACAAAGAGGGCTGCCACAAACATTTTTGCATAATGTATGCTTTATTGCTAAAGCTGTAAATTAGTTTTTCTTTTAAAGAAGATAAAATAAAACAAGATAATTTACAATTATGCAAATTAAATAAGTAAAATTCCCATTCCCTTTGACCCAGAGATTTCATTCCTAGGCTTATAACTCAAGGAGGCCATTCATAATCAGAATGTCCACATATACATGAAAATGCACTTTTTGTGATAACAAAGAATTAGAAATAAAGTAAATATCAATTAATTGTGTTTGACTAAATAAATCAGTGGTAGAACATCAATTTGTTGTAAGACCTGACAAATATATTGAATACAAAATACCATGGAAAGATCTATATGAAATGATGCAAAGTGAAGTAAACAAAAGCAAGAAAACATCATACACAATGACTACAACAATTTAAATAGCAAAAATCATGACATATGCAAAAAAAATCAAACTGATTGATGTAAAAGTAAAAAGAACCATCATGACTCTACGAAAGGAAATGAGAAGACACCCATATGTAAATTCCTATGTACAGGTTGGAATTCTACATAGATAGATAGATAGATAGGTAGGTAGATAGATAGAATCCTACTAAACTCCTTCTATGATATAAATATATATCCTTGATACCTAAATACAGGTTAGTCAAAAAAGAAAAGCAATCACTGACCAATATTCCTAGTGAACAATGAGGGAAAAATATTAAACAAAATGTTTGCAAGTCAGTCAACAAACATTTATCAAAGAATACTAATATAAATAAAAAGAAAAATAATTTCTAACCTTATGGAGCTAACATTTTAAATGGGGGAAAACAATACCTAAAAAGAAACAGAGAAGGAATGATGGGAACAAAATATCTGGTACAAGGGTATACTGGCGAAATTCAGATTGTACCCTGGTGAGAAATGATGAGATGGCCAGTATGAGCACCATCTCTACACATAACAATATATCCCAAAGAGCATATTATAAGTAGGTTGGATTTATATTAGGAATGGAGAGTTTGTCTAACATGGGAAAATCTGAAAACAAAAACAGGCTGCAAATATAATAAAAACAAAAAATTAGGATTGTTATAATACATGCAAAAAAAGATTTTTATAAAATATAACATGATCCAATTTTTAAAACATCCCTAAAACAAAGTAAAGAAAACATAGTACATAAATAGCAATAAGAAATATTACCTTAATATGATATGTAGTATGTCTAAAACCAAGAGACAGAAAGACTCGTATGCATAGAGGCCTATTCAGGTAAATCAGGAATAAAACAAATATGTCTATCGTCACGATTACTATATGATCTAGTTATATCAAGTCAACTATCATTTAAGTATCTACTATATCCCAGGCAATGTCCTAAGCACTGGGGATACTAAGAAAGAAAAAAACAAAGCAGTACCCAAACTGCTAGCTATAACAATAGGATAAGAAATATAAGTTAAGGAAATATAGACAAAGAAGAAACAATTATCACTTTTTGTAGACACCAAGAAAGTTTGCTTAAAGAACCCTGGAGAGCAAACTTAAATAAATTGAAAAATTTCAGCAAAGATGCAGGACATAAAATAAATCCACAGAAAGCATCTACATGTTTTATATTACCAACAAAATCCAGCAGGAAGAAATAGAAAGACAAATTTCCTTGAAAATAGCTACAGAATATATAAATACTTTGGTGTCTATCTGCTAACACACTCAAAAAATATATAAATATAAAATAAAACACTCTCATGGGTAGGTGGAAGCAAAAGTGACTAAAATGTACATATGTTTTGATCCAGCAATACCACTACAAGGCTAATATCAAAAAAAAAAAAAAATGAAAGAGAGGAAAATTGCCCCATGTGTAAAATTATTATAAGAGCAATGAACTAAAAACAAAAAAGGGTTTCTCCTTAACTGGGGACTAATTAAGATATATGAATATAACTAAATATTATTGTATTGTAAGAAATAGTGAAACAGTCTTACCAAAAAAATGTAAAGGCTTATATGAATTAATACAGAGTAAAATGAGCAGAATCAGGACAACAATCTATATAATAACAACAAAAACATCTTTGAGAGGCAGCTATATGACACAGTGAATAGAGTAGCAACCCTGAAGTCAGGAGGACTTGAGTTCAAATCCACTCTTAAACACTTAACACCTTCTAGCTATGTGACCCTGAGTAAGTCATTTAACCCCAATTACCTTAACAAAAAAATTTAAACGATTTGAAAATTTTGATCAATGTAATGACTATGATTTTAGAAGAATGAGGATGAAGAAAATATTCTTCTCTTACTTCTTGAGAGATAGGTTATAGCCTCAAAGAGCAGACTAAGACACTTTTGGTTTAAACTAGTCAGTCATCAGTAAGACATGCTTGCAAAGCCAGATCCCATGAACATTTCTGAAACAAAGTAATATACTGGGTTTTTTTTCTCAGCTATGAGAGAAGGAAGAACAAAGAGGACAGGGAGAAGGAACAAAAGGAAGAGAGGGAAGAAAGTAAGTGTGCTGTTCCCAAGCTTCATGTTGACCTTTTGCCATCCTAATTTTCTAAAGGTCAAGCTGTGAGGCTGAGAGCCTAGGGGAATGCCAGGCACATTGACTCTTAGAATTAGTTTAGTCACATTAAACATTTAAATTTTGTTATTAATTTTCTTGGACATATGTTAAAGATCTGAGGTGCCTCTTTATCAGGGAAACTGAATCAGAAAACTGAGTGATCAATGTAACATCTGGCATGAATTCTCCCTTAAGTTAGTAGTACCTGCCTATAATTTTCCCTTTGCTTAAGGCTGCTTAAAATAGCCAGAAGAACAGAGAAGAAGTATATTAAAATGTCACAGTAAGAAGACAGCAACAATTCCAGTTTTAAAAGATTGCTGAATAGAGGGGCATGCTTTAACTTGTACTAAACAGTCTGGTTTGGAGGCCTGTTCTCTACAATGTGGAAAGCTCCAGCTCACCACTGTAACTAGCCAACTAACCAAATTTGGCCTCAGACATTGACTAGCTGTGTAACCCTAGGCAAGTCACTTCACCCCTGTTTGCTTCAGTTTCCTCATCTGCAAAAGAAGTTGGAGAAGAAAATAGCAAACTGCCGCAGGATCTCTTCCAAGAAAACCCCAAATGGGTCAAGAGAGTCAGACATGATAGAAATGACTGAACAACAACAAAAGTCAACTGGTCCCAAATCCAGTGCAGGCTTCCCCAGCTTGAAGATTTCTCTCCTCTGTCTCCACCTACTTAAATATTATCCATTCTTTAGGCGCCATGTAAAATCCTATCCTCTTCATTAATAACTGATTTTCTTAGTTAGAAACTCTCCCTCCTACAGAAAAAGCATTTGATAAAATCCAACATACATTCCTACTAAAAACGCTTGAGAGTATAGGAATAAATGGACTATTCCTTAAAATAATAAGGAGCATATATTTAAAACCTTCAGTAAACATCATATGTAATGGCGATAAACTAGAACCTTTCCCTATAAGATCAGGAGTGAAACAAGGTTGCCCACTATCACCATTACTTTTCAATATAGTACTAGAAACTCTAGCCTCAGCAATAAGAGACACAAAAGAGATTCAAGGAATTAGAGTGGGAAATGAGGAACTCAAATTATCACTCTTTACAGATGACATGATGGTATACTTAGAGAACCCCAAAGACTCTGCTAAAAAGCTATTAGAAATAATTCAGAATTTTAGCAAAGTTGCAGGATACAAAATAAATCCACATAAATCCTCAACATTTTTATACATTACTAACACAATCCAACAGCAAGAGATACAAAGAGAAATTCCATTCAAAATAACGGTCGATAGTATAAAATATTTGGGAATATATCTACCAAAGGAGAGTCAGGAATTATATGAGCAAAATTACAAAACACTTGCCACAAAAATAAAGTCAGATTTAAATAACTGGAAAGACATTCAGTGCTCTTGGATAGGCCGAGCAAATATAATTAAGATGACAATACTCCCTAAACTAATCTATTTATTTAGTGCTATACCAATCAGACTCCCAAGAAACTATTTTAATGACCTAGAAAAAATAACAACAGAATTCATATGGAACAACAAAAGGTTGAGAATTTCAAGGGAAGTAATGAAAAAAAATTAAGTGAAGGTGGTCTAGCTGTAGAACTGTATTATAAAGCAACAGTCACCAAAACCATTTGGTATTGGCTAAGAAATAGACTAGTTGATCAGTGGCATAGGTTAGGTTCACAGGGCAAGATAGTGAATAAAAATAGCAATCTAATCTTTGACAAACCCAAAGATCCCAAATTTTGGGATAAGAATTCATTATTTGACAAAAACTGCTGGGAAAACTGGAAATTAGTATGGCAGAAACTAGGCATGGACCCACATTTAACACCACATACTAAGATTAGATCAAAATGGGTCCAAGATTTAGGCATAAAGAACGAAATCATAAATAAATTGGAGGAACATGGGATGGTTTACCTCTCAGACTTGTGGAGGAGGAAGGAGTTTGTGTCCAAGGGAGAACTAGAGACCATTATTGATCACAAAATAGAAAATTTTGATTACACCAAATTAAAAAGTTTCTGCACAAACAAAACTAATGCAAATAAGATTAGAAGGGAAGTAACAAATTGGGAAAACATTTTTACAGTTAAAGGTTCTGATAAAGGCCTCATCTCCAAAATATACAGAGAATTGACTTTAATTTATAAGAAATCAAGCCATTCTCCAATTGATAAATGGTCAAAGGATATAAACAGACAATTTTCAGATGATGAAATTAAAACTATTTCCGCTCATATGAAAGAGTGTTCCAAATCACTATTGATCAGAGAAATGCAAATTAAGACAACTCTGAGATATCATTACACACCTGTCAGATTGGCTAAGATGACAGGAACAAATAATGATGAATGTTGGAGGGGCTGTGGGAAAACTGGGACACTGATGCATTGTTGCTGGAGTTGTGAAAGAATCCAACCATTCTGGAGAGCAATCTGGAATTATGCCCAAAAAGTTATCAAAATGTGCATACCCTTTGACCCAGCCATACTACTACTGGGCTTATATCCCAAGGAAAGACTAAAGAAAGGAAAGGGACCTGTATGTGCCAAAATGTCTGTGGCAGCCCTTTTCATAGTGGCTAGAAGCTGGAAGATGAATGGATGTCCATCAATTGGAGAATGGTTGGGTAAATTATGGTATATGAATGTTATGGAATATTATTGTTCTGTAAGAAATGACCAACAGGAGAAATACAGAGAGGCTTGGAGAGACTTACATCAACTGATGCTAAGTGAAACGACCAGAACCAGAAGATCATTATACACTTCAACAATGATACTGAACAAGGATGTATTCTGATGGAAGTGGATATCTTCAACATAGAGAAGAGCTAATCCAATTCCAATTGATTAATGATGGACAGAATCAGCTACATCCAGAAAGAGAACACTGGGAAATGAGTGTAAACTGTTATTTTTACCTTCTGAATCCAATTCTTCCTGTACAACAAGAAATTTGTTTCTACACACATATATTGTATCTAGAATATATTGTAATATATTTAACATGTATAAGACTGCCTGCCATCTGGGGGAGGGGATTGGGGGAGGAAGGGAAAAAATCTGAACAGAAGTAAGTGCAAGGGATAATGTTGTAAAAAAATTACCCATGCATATGTACTGGGGAGAGGAGAGGAAAAAAAACAGAGAGAGAGAGAGAGAGAGAGAGAGAGAGAGAGAGAGAGAGAGAGAGAGAGAGAGAGAGAGAGAGAGAGAGAGAGAGAGAGAAGGAGGGGGAGAGAGAGGGATAGAAAGTGCCAGCTGCTCTCTATTTTTATTTATGTATTAACATCCAGGCACTAGATTCATTCTATCAAGTTTCTAGCCTCTTCATTAAGAGTTTGGGTTCACCTAGAAGCATATTATATATCACCCACTATATTTGCTGCATGATCCACCTAGTATCTATTCATCCCTGCATTCTGCATTCATCACAATGTACCCCACCCCCAATCCCTTAACCCTGGCAAAATGACAGCAGTCTTCCTTCTAGTGCATGTTGAAAGATAGCAAGTTTCTGCTCTTTCTTCTTCGATATAGTACTAGTACAAGTTTAAATCTGTAATCCCATGGAATCATTGTCATATGGAATCCTAGAACATCGGTGCAAAAAGAGATCTTACATATTATCGCTCTATCATAGGATCCAGACAAATTTACCTTTAGAAAGTAACAAACAGCATGCATACATGAATTTCAAAAGTTCCGTGCCCTTATTAAGTTGCTGTTAAAAGAAGGCTGTTCTTTATTATGATGTCCCTTCATATCCCTGACCTCTTTAAATAATAGTTATCGAGTTACTGTAATTATTATACTGAGGATTGTCTCAGTCTAGAGACGTTAAAATAGCACTTTACCTTTTTAAATCTTTGTATCTCTTTAACATATTAAACATGTATTGATCAACCTGCCATCGGGGGGGGGGGAAGGAGGGGAAAAATTAGAACAAAAGGTTTGGCAATTGTCAATGTTGTAAAATTACCCATGCATATATCTGGTAAATAAAAACTATTAATAAAAATATTTTGTATCTAAATTTAAAGGATCAAAGAGGCATTTTTGCCTATAGCATATGTTATTTGGCTTTGTATTTCTTTTTAATAAACTCTTTTCCTCTCCTTCTTCCAATTCCAACACTTGAAAGTTCCAAGAAATGCAATTTTAGTGGGTTCGAGCTGATGCTTTCCAAATTGGCTCCTGGTTTGCATTTTGTGCTTTTTGAGGTGTTTGGGATTGGAGTTTTTCTGTTTTTGTTTTATTTTGTATAAATATTTCACTCTAAATTGGAAACTGAGCTCAGTAAGAAAGAACTTTAAATCAAAATCACTCCTAACCTTTCTAGCCCTCCCAATCCTACCTTCAATTTACCGAGCTCACCAAATGCTCACTTTTGTAG
Source organism: Sminthopsis crassicaudata (assembly GCF_048593235.1). Lineage (NCBI taxonomy): Eukaryota > Metazoa > Chordata > Mammalia > Dasyuromorphia > Dasyuridae > Sminthopsis > Sminthopsis crassicaudata. The sequence continues at coordinate 33,928,599 of NC_133623.1, forward strand.
CACTCTATGTTGAATTGAGTGATGGCCTTTATTCATCTCTCTCCAGCACCTTCAGCACCAGCAGCCACACAGGGCAAATTATTTGCCCCAAAGGGGAAAGAATGATTGACTGTTGGGTGCAAATAAAGGTATGAAGGGCTAGTTTAGAATTCTATCAAGAATGGGCCTGATGTAGGCAAATATAACCCACTGGTTAATTTCTTTCCATTCTATCTTGGTAATCTCTAGCAATAATTCCTTCATTCTCACCCATTTTCTGTTCCCACTGCTGGGTTATACAACAAGGCTCACTATCCCACAAATACAGAGAGTCTACATTCAGGGAAGACTGGACACAAACTTAAGTACAAAGGTTCTGAGGCACAAATATACCGGCAACATATACGACTACAGTAATTCACAGCTGTGTAAGTGCAGGGCTTTGATGCTTTTTCTCTTTTTGGAAGGTCCTAAAGACATTCCAAATGGATGGTGGCATTGGTGATAGATAAATTATAGCATTGTTCAACTAGGCTGGCTCTTCAAAAACTTGAAGACTTGAAGCAATATAGACAAAGTAATTGCCCCATCAAGTTCATTTCCAAGTACAGCATAAAAGAAAAATGGATGAGTCCCTCCATTTTGTATTATCTGGCATCTCGGCTATGGGATCCATCAAACCCTAGTCACTCTTCATGAGTGTTCTGCCTGGACTCTGGATTCCAGACTTCTAGAGGCTTACTCTGTTGACCTTTTGAATATCACAAGGTCATAATCTAGTCCAATACTCTTTCAGCGAAGTGCAAGAAAGAACAGACACAAAAGAAACAAGTCAAACAGAAGGCCCATCTGTTCATGGCTACATGATAGCAACTAAAGTAGAGAAATAAAAGTCCTAATACTCTGTCCTCATTTGAGGCTTATAGCAGGCATGACCTCATTCACAAAGAGGCAAAACATGGTAGGTATGCTATGCATATTCAGTTACGGCTCAACAAATAGTCAAACGTTCACCTCTCATTACATTTTACCCTATCTTTTCAGAAACAGACTACCCAGCCTTTTTCACATGGCCTGGAAGCTGACAAAACATGCTACATATACCTTGATGATAGGGTTCCCATTATCAAGGCCAGTATTACGAATGTAAGGTAAGTTTCCAAGTTAAGAATGGATTATGTTTCCAAAGTTCCTTTGTAACCAACCCTTGAATCTGAGATTTTATTCTATTACAAATTGAATAGGTATACTCCTGAGAATTTTTCTCATAATTTTAGCTTGTAGCTTGCATCTAGAAAAGCAAGGAAAATCCACTCACTATACCTTTTCCTCATTCGAAATATGCTGAGACCAATTCCCTATTGACAAGCAGGTAGCTCACTATGTTACAATGAAAAACTTTATTGTAAGGAGGAGAAGCAAATAAACATCCTAGAACATCCATTAGTCCCAGAGATATATATGAAATTCCCAGTCATGTAGAGTATCAATTATGAGGGCTCTTCTGATTGAAGGTACCTCTCCCAAGTCCTACTTGTGATAAGGAATGAGGATTGATGAGGGAGCGTTATTGTTCTCTTTCTAATTTCTGGATTGTTTCCAATGGTGCTGCCAGTAAGGTATAGTCTGTTCTGTTCTATTCTGATGGTTCAACTCCCATTTGTAAGATAAAGGCAAAAAATTCTGGTATCTCATTATTTTTCCCAGTTTCTATCACTGTCATCCCATATGTCCATCTTTTGTAGTGTCTTTTTTAATTTCCCAATTTCTGGTCCCACTCCATATACATCACCATATATTGTGGGTCACATTCTCTTTATTTTCTATAGTTACTCAACTAAAAAAGAAGAGCAGGAAAGAACAGACACAAGAAACAAGTGAAACAGAAATGGAAAAATTAGGGGTACTCTGTGGTTCCGCATCCACTTAAAATCATTTTTCACAATTATCTGTCACTACATTGATTTTTTTTTTACTAGCCAACCAGAAAACCCAATAAATATTTTACAGTAAATATGTTTTAGAACATAGTAGAAACTAAATACATATTGACTGAAACAGAATTCAAGAGCATAGCAAAAATTGTGACAAAACTATCCCCCACACACTGTGTATGCTCTCCCATAAACTACCATACTTCTAACTGGGGAGAATCGACTTTCAGAGAAGGTGTGACAAGAAAATAGTCATGGAAGGAATTCTTGTTGGGAACTTATGTGGTGAGGGAACAAGAATCCAGGAACCCATGAAGCCCTAGCATGGTCGGAGTAATTCATGCAACTCCAATCTAGAACAGTGTATTGCCTTCTGGTGATGCCATTATGTTGCTTTTTATTAGTCACCATTTTTCTACTTCCTTTTGGGCATCACTGCCTTTGAAATGATGCCTTTGGGCGTCATTGTGGGCATCAAAGGGTCAATGAAGAAATGCCTGGGCACCAGCAATGTGTCTACGTTCAACATCTAAGAGATGCGACCTGTTTATATCAATCATTTCCCAAATATCTCTAAAATAAATATTTCAAGCTAATTTCACAAGCATGTATTAAGTACCTACAATGTACCAGTCAGACACTGAGCTAAGTGGTAAGTTTACAAACACAGAAATAGAACATCTTTCAGAAGCTTACATTCTACAAGCGAGCATATCATTCAATTGAAGATAACAAACAGGTTATTCAAAATAAAGCAAAATAATTGCAGGAGGAAAACATAACAAACTGGAGATCAGGAAAAGCTTCATTTAAGCAGCACTTATATTGGGCACTCCCCAAAGTCAGGATGAGCAGACAAGGGGATTCACTTATTCAAGCATAGGGAATTAGGAAATGCAATGTGGTTTGTTGGGTACACCTAGCAGCCCAGTTAAATGACAAGAATGTAGAATGTTTGAAGCGTAGTAGTACAAAATAAGTTTGTAGCAAAAAGCAGTTGCCAACAGGGGGAGAAATGAAGGTTGTGCCTGATTCTACCTTGTCCATATATACAGGTGATCCATAAGTCAAGTGTTTGCTCTGAGCATGGTGTTCTGAGGGTTTGACTACAAATATTAATTAGTATATACAAACACAAAATCCTCAGAGTACATGTATCATCCTGGTTTGAAAGAATATTAAATATACTGGGATGAAGTTACCATTGGGTAGCTTCTTTGAAATTTCATTATGGCTTAATTATTTTTTTCTATGAGATAAGCTGAGAAGACCTTTGTCTCAAATATTATTTCTAATTATTCATGGCTGATGAATGTAATCACAAATAAGGGTGAGAAGGTAGGTTTATTGCTTAATCAACTATATTAAAATTCTACTGTATTACCAAAATCACCCAGTGATTAAACCCCTAATAAATTAATGAGCTCTGGTTGAATATGTCTAGTTCTCCAATTGGGAAAATATTTAAAGGGTGAGCATCTATGTGAAATGGTCATAATACAAGTGTGATGTAACATACTCTTATCCAGGAAGTCAAGAATCTTACCTGACTATCCAAGCCCTCGCAGAAATCTCTTTTACAACATCTAAGATAGATAGGTGGTCACTCAGCCTTTGTTTGAAAACCTAGAACAACATTAAGCCTGCTATTATATTGTGTTGTTCAGCTGCTCTATTAGGAAGCTAAAGGTAACTAAAATCTACCACCTTATAATTTCTGCTTTTGTTACTTCTACTTATTGCTCCTAGCTTTTCTCTCTTCCTTTACCATATGACAAGCCTTTCGATTATTTGAAGACAGTCAGCAAGTTTTCACTTTTCCAGCAAGGAAAGAAATGTTATACAATAGAAATAGTACTGGATTTGGGATCAGAGCACTTTTGTTCAAGTCCTTGGCTCTGTTACTTAATGTATGATCTTGCCTAAGTCATATAACTGATCTGGGCCTAGTTTCCTAATTGAAAAATAAGGAAGTGGGACTAGAACTTCAAGGGCCTTTCTAGCTCAAAATCTATGATCCTTCAACCTCTTCTAAAATGACATGACTTACAGCTGATTAGAGAAAGATTACTATTCTGTTTGTTCAACCAATTGTCTAACTGTACTCTCACCACACTCAAACGTCTCTCCTTTTCCACAAAGATATGAGAAATATTGTCCAGTGACTTGCTAAAATCAACACATTATTTATAGTACTCTCCTGATGTATCAGTGTAGTAACTATGAAAAGAAAGATTGTTTTGGCATGACTCTTTCTTTGGTTGGTATGATTTTGTCAGAGTGGGAAAATTCTTCCAATAATTGATTTATGATACATAATATTTAGATGTTTAGAGACACTGAGAAAATAACTTGCTTGCCTAAGACTCCAAAGACAGGGTTCTGTATCCTAAGACAGACTACCTCTCATTCTTAGTCAATATAAAACGTGCATAACAAAGGGCAATTCTTAGAACTAGGAAGACCTGGGGTTCAAGTCCTTCCTCTAACAAGGACTGGCTGAATGACCCTAGGAAAGCTAATTAAGGTTTAGGTGGATATGCAACTCTTTTTAAAAATAATTCTAGTTATTTGTTTAATATGTTGCCCAGTTACATTTAAAGCAATTTAAAAAATTAAACTTTTGGGTTTCAGATTCTTTCCCTTAATCTCCACCTTCAACCCCCATTAAGAAACCACATATGATATTATGCAAATCATTTCCATAAAAGTCATGTTGCGAAAGAAAACATAGCTCTCCAAACCTAATAAAAAATGCTCAAGAAAAATAAAGATTAAAAAAAGAAAGAATATGATTCAATATGTATTCAGACACAATTTATTTCTTCTCTTGGTTTGGAGAAGATTTTTGATCATAAGTTCTGGATCATTATACTACTGAGAATAGTAAAGTCATTTACCATCCCAGAACATTGCTATTATTTTGCATATAGTACATTTCACTTTGCTTGACAGGGTGTTTTTTTTCCAAGAGCATTCTGCTCCTCGCTTCCCATACAACAACAATATTCCATGACTATCACACACTACAATTTATACAATTTATTCAGCCATTCCTCAACTGATGGGCATCCCTTGATTTCCAAATCTTTGTCCTGAGAAGATAGGTCCTACAAATATTTTTGTACATATAGGTCCTTTTCCTTCCTTACTACTTTAAAAAAACTCTTTTGCTATCCATATGCATGAATTTATAGCCCTTTGGGGACAATATGTAACTCTTTAAGACCATTAGTTGCAGACATATTGCTGACTTGCACTAGTAGAGGGAATTTCCTAATCTAGAGCTCTCTGTACTAAGGAAATCATGATTCTACTCTCTATCTTTCTATACCAATCTGTTAGGATTGCAAGGTGAGAACTCAGGTTGTCTAAACAATTCCCTAGCTCAGAGTTCACACCTTTAGACTTCTGAAAAGGAGCTTACACCTTTACACCGTTACACTTTTATACCTTACACCTTACATTTAAAGGAGTTTACATCTTTAAAAAGGAGTTCTGAAAAGGAGTTTACACAACCTTTAAAGGGAGCAAGGTCATTGGTTGAAGGAGTTCCCACAAGCCCCTGAGTTCTCACATGCCCATTCTCTGGGAGGATAAAAGAAGACAACATTGGGCCTGGAGGAGGCAGTCTGATTTGGGGAAGGACAAGAGCTGGAGGAGATTCAGAGCTCCCAAGAAACCTGCTCAAAGAGAAAAGATTATACAGAAAAGAGATCTCCTCCCAGAGAAGGATTATAATTTAGAGACAACAGGACCTTTACACCAATCCACTGCAACTAACATTTATCTATAAGTAAAGTTTCTCAGTGAATTTCTTCATGAAACTCTCACTTTCTCAGTCTTTTTCCAATGCCTCACCATTGCATGAAGGAAAACCCAAGCTCTTTCGGGCAAAGAAGTTTTGATACTCTCATATCACTATCACTTCCTAATGACTCTTATCTTGTCCACAATAATAGATCTCTCTAAAACACATAAGGATAAACAAAACTAAAACCATAATCATCTCTGATATGCCTGGCACTCCTCAAAACTCACCAACCTCGTCATCCAGATCCCTTCACTCACATTCACTCCACATATCCAAACTGTCACCAAGACATATCATTCTACTTTTACAATATCACTTATATACATTCTCTTCTCTTTATTCACATAGCTGCCATTCTAGTGCAATATCTCATTGTTCTCCCTGCTTCAAGATTTTTCCCACTTCCACCCATTCTCTGCTCAGATGCCAAAATGATTTTCTTAAAATTCTGGTCTAAGAAATGATCAAAGATGGTGGAGCAGGAGGCAGCAGTACAGCCAAGATCTCTCCCACAACTGTTCTAACAAACATTAAGGAAGAACACCAAACTAAGTGGTGATTAGGAAATACAAGAGAAGTGTATCATTTTTCCCAAGTTAAGATTGCAAATTGAGACAATCAATCAACACGTATTGATTCAACATTTACAGAGGAAAGATCTGTCACCTCAACTCTGGAGGCAAGATAGTGGATTCAACTCAATGGCAAGCCAGGGAGAGACCTGTAGCTCTATCACTCTGACCCTAGGGCACAATTTTCAACTTGGTTCAGAAAAAAAGTCACTAGGTAAAGGACTATGGAGTAGGAATGATTGTTACTCAGAATCCACAGTCTTCCATCTAGCTAATAGTTCAACTGATAGCAGCAACTGTTTACTAGAGCTTTATCCAGGAGCAAGCCTGCAATTGTGTTGTCCAGACAAAGGCTAGAATTCAGAATCAGTTCAAATCAAGATGGCAGTGATCAGATCAGTCATCATGAAAGTAGTGGTAATACCACGTAGGGCCCACTAAAAGTTTGCTAATCCCCACTCCTCTGAGTAGCCCCTGAAATGATTGAAAAATCAATATGTGAAGAACACAACAGTAGATAATACCTTAGATAATACATGTTTGTGACCATATAAGAGCCTAACATTCCCTCCTGAAGTGCATAGAGTTTGGTCCTAAAAGAAAGTCCCAATTTTGGAAGTAAAGCTGTATGAATTGGTTACCACAGAAGACTGATAACAAATACTTGTTATGAAGCTAAAGAAGCACAAAACTGATATTTGTGAGAGAATTCATCTATGCTGAAATTAATGATTATTATTAACATAATAAGATTCATGTCAATAAAATGGAACCATTCAGCAAATTTGTATTCCTTACCTCCAAATATTCTTATATAGTTTTAGGAGGTCTGATTTCTAGGAAACCTAAGAACAGCTTACCTGCCCTTGGTGAATTCAAGTTACCTGGCCAGAAAGAATTTTTGGAAGTGATTGGCTGTACTGCTCTCAGTGTATTTAAATCACCAGAGAGAACAAGAAAGGTAGTACACGACTGAAAAAGAGTAAATGTTTTCCGGAATTTTCAAAAAGGGAATAGAACACAATCTGCAATTCATCGGACCTTTACTTCAATTTACTTTTCTTCTTGTATTATTGAAGAAATGGGTAATAAACATCAAGAAAAAATAAGAACCAACATGACTTCATCAAGAACAGATCATGTTAGGCAAAATTTTTTTAGTTTTTTTGACAGAATTATTAATCCCATGAATATATTGTACCGAGATTTTGGTGAAGCATTTGATAAAACAGCTCTTGCTAAATTTGCAGGAAAATGAAGACATGGGAGTTAGATCAAAGATGACAAACATGTGGCCAACAGGCCTCATGCACTCCCAAGATTTCCAACGTGACCCAAACCAGATTAACAAGTAATTGGGAAATATTTAACAAAAATAAATGAAATACAACAAAGCAAAAATAATATTACATTTTAAAAGTACCCCTATGCACCTTACAGGTAACGTTTCAAGTGATTCAATAACCCTGTTTCTTTTGTGAATTTCACACCACTGAGCTAGACGATGGTACAATTAGTTCAATTTAGAATTGAGTGGATGACTCTACTCAATGAACAGTCATTAAGAGTTCTGTGTCATCATGAAAGTAGTGGTCAAGTGGTATGCTCACAAGCTGGACCATATTTGGAGAGCTATGTACAGTGTTGGGCTCCCTGTTTTATAAAGGAGGTGGAGATCATACATGGGTATACAACAAGGATGCTAAAGGGCCTTAAGTCCATCTTCTATAAAGATCAGATGAAGAAATTGGAGACATTTAGCTGGGAGAAGAGAAGGCTTAGGGAGACCTAATAACTGTTCAAATATGTGAATGCCTAGAATTCTTGGACTTATGCTATTAAGCATTATTATCAATGATTTGGATAAAGGAATATATCAGCCTTATCAAATCTGTAGATGATACACAGCTGAGAGAGATAGCTAATTGTATGACTGACAGTCACCATCTAAAAATACTGTGACAGGCTGGAAAAATGGGCTGAATATAAAAGATGACATTTCACAGAGATAAATGCAAAATATAACAGTTGTTTTCAGCAAATCAGTTTTAAAAATACAAGCTGGGGAAAGCATAACTAGTCCACCTGAAAAGCATATAGGGATTTTAGGAAATTGCAATCTTATTGTAATACACCAATGTTTAGGGCAGCCAAAGAAGCCAATGAGATTTAGGGGTACATGATTTTTGGTAGCCATAACTGTCAAAAACAAGGAGACTGGCAGTTGTAAATTCTTCTGGTAAGATGACATCTGGAATACTGTGTTAAATTCTGGGCTACATTTTTGGGAAACAGCTCAAGGATATCCAGAGGAGGATATCCAGAACAGTGAAGGGCCTCAAGTCCATGACCTATGACTATCAATTGAAGAAACAACAGATATTTATCCTAGAAAAGAGAAGGCTCTTCAGGAAATGATAGTTGCCTTCAACTATGCATATGTAAAGGGATTTCATATAGAAGAAGGTTTAGATTTATTCCTCTGGATCCAATGCCATGATGAAAGCTGCAAAGAAGTAGAATTGAACCTATCAGGAAAACCTTCCTAACATAGAGACCCATCCCAAACTGAAATATCCTTAGTTGAAGCAGATGAAAAAAAAAACAGACCAGTATATATGATGATGGCCCAATCCATGATGGCATCTCACACCTGATTCAACATCCAGGAAGCCTGAGCCCAGACCACAGCAATAGTAGTGTAGTGGGTGAAAGATGAAATGACAGAGGAAACAATCTTCTGAGCCTATTAATTTATTAAGTAACATATGGCAATTTTCCAACAAACCAAGCCTTCCTCAACTTTGGCATAGATACTACAGGAAAAAAACAGACTTTTATATATAGAAAATAGTCAATCAAATAATACCAATTAATTATAAGAAAACAATATAACATTAAGTAATCTGATTTCTTACTGGATAAAAGGTTAGGAACTTCACAAGTTGGGAGGGGCAGAATGAACAGGTGCAATTACCTGAAATCAGAAAAGGAGGTTTCCCATTCCCTCCAAGTGTCAATACACAAAGGAATATGAAACAATAACTCAGTAAGAGGCCAGTTTTCAGACAAGACATATGGGTTTCTTAAGATGTGCAATTATGAGAAAAAATTTTGCTCAATCTTTGTATCTGACTGGGTTTTCAGTAAGCATACATGTCGGCCCTTAGTTAAAGGTCTCTAAACAACAGGTAGAGGTGATACACTTGACTAGTTATTCAGGGCTAGATTTGAAAAATACAGTAAAGTTTTGACCCAACTTCTATAATTAAATAAACTTTTCTCACAAGACTTTGAACTAGATCCATAATTAAAGACAAAGAGAATTGAGCTAACTACAGAATTGAGTTATAAGATAAAGTCAATGTGGTTCACTCAATTCCCACAACTAACCACTTACTGTCCTAATCCCCTCACTTCCCTCAATTTCTTCAGCAGACAAGGCCAAACAACCCCTGTAGAAAGAGTGCCCTTGTCTAAGCCAAAAAATTTGGAATCAAGACATCCAAAAACAGATTTTAAGCACAGGCCTCTCTGAAGCTAGAGATAAAAGTAACAGAAAGAAATTCTGAACACAATGAAGAATTCCTTGGACTAAAACATATCTAAAAGGAAAATGCATATGAGGAAAATGACTTCATAGAAAGTCTAAGTAAAGCCTCAGAGAAAAGAATCGTCTAGCTGCAAGGACGATACATATACCCAGAAAAAATGAAACAAAAATACATAATGAAATTGTTTGGAAATAAAGAATATAAAAATAATTGAAACCTTTTAATAGTCTGCAGTAAATTATTCTCAAAAATTAAAATTGCCAGGATATTAGAATGGGTCCCAAAGCAAACAACTCCATGAGACAATAAGAAATAGTAACACAAATTTAAAAATTCAACAAAGAAATAAAATATAAATTTTATATAGTTATAAAAATTGACTGGCCTGGACAACAGATCAAGGAGAAATAATCTATGAATAACTGAACTATCTTAAAATCATTGCCAAAAAAAAAAAAAAAAAAAAAAAAACTGTTGGATTCACTTCTCTTGCATTTTACTTCCTTTCTTCTTTCTATTCCCCTTTCTCTCTTCCTCCTTTCATTTTTTCCCTTCTCTTTCCTTTCCTCTTTGCATTATTTTTTGAGACTGGATGTACACTGGTCACTCATGGATTCCTTCCTATTCATTGCTGACCAAATAATGGCACAGAAACTTTGATTTACTCTGCTTCCGACTTGGGCTCATTTGTTTCTTTTTAGGCAACTGGTTAGCCACCTATTCTTAAATCCTTCCTATAATGGTGTCATATTTAGTGCATATTTACCTGCATTACAGCTCAGAATTTCCAAACTCAAATGATCTACCAGTCTTAACCTCCACCTACTGGAAGAGTTTATAGATATACGCCACCAAGCTAGTTTAGCATAGTAATATTACTTCAAGAAATCATAACTGAAACTATGCAGGTCTCTTAGAACCAAAGGGATAAAATGAAATATTAAAAAAATCATGAATTACTTCCTAAAAGAAATATCAAAATAAAATCTCCCAGGAATAATACAGTCAAAGTCAGAGCTTCCAAGTCAAAGAGAAGCAGGTCAAGCAGCCAGTAAACTCTGAAGTACAAAAGAACCACAGTCAGAATCACACAAGACTTGACAACTATCACAATAAAGACGAGTAAAACTTGGAATGATACTCCCCAAAATGAATGATAATGTTTTACAAATAATAATAAACTGTCAGATAAAAAATGAGTATAAGTATACAGGGGACGAATGGACCGATAATGAAATAGAGAATTTCTAAACATTTCTACAATTGATTCAAAATAGAAATAGAAGGGAAAAAATGAAAAATAGAAAGGAAACACATTTGATCAACTGAATGAAGCTAGATGGCACAGTGGCTATAACTTTGGGCATAAAGTTAGGAAGACATATCTTTCTGAGTTCAAATCTGGCCTCTGACACTTAACTAGCTGTGTGACCTTCAAACCTTGTCTTTCTTATCTACAAAAATGAGCTGGAGAAGGAAATCGCAAACCATTCTAGTATCTTAGCCAAGAAAACTCCAAATAGGGTAAGGAAGACTCAAATATGACTGATACAACCAAACAAAACATCTATGAATTGTTTACATGCTAATAGATAATAAATGTTAATAATAATAAATGTTCTCACTGAACAAAAATTAACCATGTAAAAATATCAAACAGTGTTTACTGATCAAAATGCAATAAAATTTCTATTCAAATAGAGATTTTAAAAAAGAATTAAAAATTAATTTTAACTAAAGTTAAAAAAGAAAGCAACTGATCTTAACAAAGAAATAAAAGAAGATAGATTAAAGGAAGAAGGAAGAAGGAACATAAGAGGGAGGAAAGAATAAGAAAAGTAGTAAAAAGCAAAACAATGTATTACAGAATGAAGACTAAATAACAAAATACATGGAGATTAAATAATTTTTCTTAAAGAATAACTGGTTCAATAGACAAATTATTGAAACAATAGAAATATTCATTAAAGAAATTGACAACAATGACACAATACATCCAAACAAATGGGAATAAAATCAAAAGAAATCCTAAGGAAAGATAAAATTTCCTTTTTTCCCTAAAATTTTATCTCTCCCATCATATTCCTCAACAAAAAAAGATAATAAGACATAGAATTGGTCATTTAACTAGAAATGCAACAAATCACAAATGTAACTAATATCAAAGGAGAAATTCAAAATTAAAGATGACACCATCAAGCAAAATCTCACTAAATTGACAACTAAAATTAGGAGTTAGTTATATTAATCTAATAATACAGATAACATAATTTATACGACTAATTAAAAGATAAAAATTATTGGTATAAAAAAGAAATTCACAGTTCAAGCCATTTTCCAATTGATAAATAGTCAAATGATATAAACAGTCAATTTTCAGATGAAGAAATTGAAACTATTTTTTGCCATATGAAAAGGTGCTCCAAATCACTATTGATCAGAGAAATGCAAAGACAATTCTGAGATACCACTACACACCTCTCAGATTGGTTAGGATGCCAGGAAAAGATAATGATGAATGTTGGAGGGGGTGTAGGAAAACTAAGTCACTGATATATTATTGTTGGTAGAACTGTGAATAAATCCAACTATTCTGGAGAGCAATTTGGACTACCTGCCATCTAGGAGAGGGGGTGGGGAGAAAGAGGGAAAATTTTGGAACAGGAGGTTTTGCAAGGGTCAGTGGTAAAAAATTAATCATGCATTTGTTTTGTAAATAAAAAGCTTTAATAAAAAAGTTTTTAAGAAAATAAATTCACAATGATTGACAATGAAATAAAAGATATGATCAGAAACAATTTTTCCAAAGTATGTGTGAAAAATATTAGATTAGGTGAAATGAAAAATATTTACAAAAATATAAAATACTCAGATTACAGAAGAATAAGTAGAATATTTTAAAAATTGAATATTAGAAAAAATTGAATAGTAAGTATAATCTGAAAGGTAAAAAACCATTTCTATTATCTGATGGATATACAAATGGATTCTGTAAAATATTCATAAAACAATTAATTCCAATATTACATAAATTGTTTATAAATATCATAAAATAATGGAACTTTCCAAAATCTTTTATACTGATATGTAAACCAGTGAAAAACAAAGAAAGAAAATTATAGACCAATACTCCTAATGAATACTGATGCAAAAATATCAAGTAAAATATAAGCAAATAAGTGATATATTAAAACAGTTTATTCGCTATGAGCAGATTGGATTTATATGAGGGAATGCAGGATTGATTCAAGATTTTAAAAACAAACAAAATGAACTACATTAAAATATTAAAACATTATTATATCAACATTTGTTGAAAAGTCTTTTGACAAAAGCTAGTACTTATTTATATTTAACATGGGCATAAATGAGCCTTTTCTAAGCATGGTAAAGAACATCTTTATAAAACCAAGAACAAAAATATACTGGAAAAATGGAGGCTTTTCCAAAAAAGACCATGGGTAAAACAGAAATGCCCATTATCACCATTATTGTTTAACAAAGTGCTTGAAATTTTGGCTATAATACTAAAAGAAGAGAAATCTATCAAATAAACGCAGGCAAAGAGAAAACTATAGCTTTTTTTGCAAATAACATAATGGTCTAATCAGAGAACCTTAAAGAGTTAACAAAAACAGTAAATGAAATAATAAATTTAGCAAAGTTGCAGGATACAACTTAAGTCCAATAATTCATTATCTTTCCTTATATTACTCAAAATTCCCAGTTTAAAAAAAAGTAGAACAGAAACTGTATTTCAAATAACCAAAGATTATATAAAAGCAAGAAAGTCTCTTTCAAAACAAAGCCAGGAATTATATGAATACAATAAAGATTTGCTCTTCAGCTGTTTCTCAGTCATGTTTAACTATTCATGATACGATTTGAGGTTTTCTTGGCAAAGATTCTGACTTACTTTGCCATTTCCTTCTCCAGCTCACTTTGCAAATGAGGAAACTGAGGTAAAAAAGTTAAGTGACTTGTCCAGGGTCATTCAGTTAGCATGTATCTAAGGCCACATTTGAAGTCAGGAAGACTCTTCTTCCTGACTTCAGGATCAGTAGTCTATCAGCTATGTTTTCAAACTAATCCAAAAAAAGACCTACATAATTTAAGAAATATTTGGGACAGCTAGGTGATGCAGTAGATAGAACATCAGCCCTGAAGTCAGGAGGACTTGACTTCATCAAGTCTCTAAATCCAGCCTATGGGACCTTTTGCAAGTTATTTAATCCTAATTCTTTTACCCCCTCCCTCTAAAAATAAATATTAATTGGTCACGATTAGGCCATACCAATATGATAAAAATGCAAATACTAAATTATTCTGTCCTATATCAAATCATCAAAAGATTATAGAGCTGCAAAAATTTAAAAAAAAAATCATTTGATGGAACAAAAAGTCAAGAGTCTCAATGAAAATAATTTAAAAAGTAGGAGAAAAAGGAGCTTCACAGTACTATATCTCACACTATAATACAGGCTCCCATCTTATAAAGATTTGGAACTATTTTTTAAATTTTTTAAAATTTAAATTTAAATTAAAAAAAAATTTTAAAAATCAGCTTGTTTGATCAGTGGAACAGATTAAGTCCATAATACCCAGAAGCAAACAAAAACAGTAGCATGGCATGAAATAACCTTTCCACCTCTTCCCCCCTCAAAAAAAATCCAGATTTTTATTCATTATTTTATTGTTTATTATTAAATAATAATAGCTTTTTATTTTCAAAATATACATAACATTCACCCTTGTACAATCTCATGTTCCACATTTTTCCCTCTCTTCCCTTCCCACCTCTCCTAGACAGCAATAATCCAATATATGTTAAACACATGCAATTCTTCTATACATATTTCCACAATTATCATACTGCACAAGAAAAATAAGATCAAAAAAGAAAAAATGAGAAAGCAAGCAAACAACAACAAAAAAAGGTGAAAATATTATGGTGTGATCCACATTCATTCCCTGCTATCCTCTTTCTGAATGCAAATGGTCCTTTCAATCACAAGTCTATTGGAATTGGCCTAAATCACCTCAATGTAGAAAAGAGCCACAGACATCAGAACTGATCATTGCATATTTCTGTTGTTGCTGGTTACAATGTTCTCTTAGTTCTACTTACTTCACTTTGCATCAGTTCATGAAAGTCTCTTCAAGCTTTTCTGAAATCATTCTGCTGATTGTTCCTTATAGAATAATAATATTCCATAATATTCATATACCATAACTTATTCAGCCATTCTCCAACTGATGGGCATCCACTCAGTTTCCAGCTCCTTGCCACTACAAAAGTGCTGCTACAAACATTTTTGCACATGTGGGTTATTTCCCCTTTTGATGATCTCTTTGGGATACAGACCTAGTAGAGACACTGCTGAATCAAAGGTGTACACAGTTTGACAGCTCTTTGGGGACAGGTCCAAATTGCTTTCCAGAATGATTGAATCAGTTCACAACTCCACCAACAATGTAGTAATGTCCCACTTTCCCAACATACCCTCCAATATTTATTATCATCTTTTCCTGTCATTTTACCTAATCTGAAAGCATGTAGTGGTACCTCAGAATTGTACTAATTCGCATATCTCTGATCAATGGTGATTTAGAACATTTTTTCATTTGACTAGATTTGGTTTTAATTTCTTCATCAGAAAATTGTCTGTTCATATCTTTTGATCATTTATCAATTGGACAATGGCTTCTAAAAATCCAGCTATTAAGTCAAGGATTTGCACTTTCACATTAATCTACTAAGAAAAATAGAAAACAGCCTGGCAAAATTAGATCTAGACTAATATTTCATACTGTATATGAAATTAAACTTCAAATAGATACCTGACCTTGGTATAAAAGATTGCATTATAAACAAATTACAGGAATAAGGAAGAAATTACCTTCTGTATCTATCAAAAGGAAAAGTGTTTATGATCAAACAAAGAATATAGAGGACAGCAGGAGATAAAATGGACAGATATGATTACATAAAATTTTAAAAGTTTTTTGACAAACAAAACAATAAAGTTAAAGTTAGAAGGGAAATTAGGAACTGGGGAAAAATTTTAGCAGAAAGTTTCTCTGATAAGAGTCTCATATCCATAATATATAAGTAACTTATTCACATTTATAAGAAAAAAAATTCTTCAAGAGAATGAAATATATGAATAAACAGTCAAAGAAATTTCAAGAGAATAAAAGCTGTATTTTAAAAATGTTTTCATCCACTTTTATTAAAGAGAAGCAAATCACTTCAGGGATGTACCTCATTATCTTTAGATAAACAAAGATGACCTAAAAATAATAATTCCAAATGATGGAACAGGTGAGGGCACACTAATGCACTCACTATTCGTGTATGTAAATTCATAAAGAAATTCTGGGAAAGAATTTGAAATAACTACAAAGTTCCTAAATCATTCATATGTTTTGACCAAAAAAAAGAGAAAAAGTAGGGTTAGGGTTAGAGTTTGAGTTTATTTGTAGTAACAAATAAATGGAAACTAAAGAGGCATCCATTGATTGAGATATTATGAAAGTAAATGTTATTCTTTAAGAAATAATAAAACGGACAATATCAGAGACACCAATATGAAGTGATGAAATAAAGGCCAATAAGAAGTGATGGGAAACAAAGTAAGCAGAATCAGGAGAATAATTCCTACAATAACATTATAATGAAAAACAACTGAAATACTCATAGAGGAAAAAAAGGAAAGAAGGAAGGAAGGAGAGAGGGAAGCAGGGAGGGAGGGAGGGAGGAAGAAAGGAAGGAAGGAAGGGAGGGAGGGAGGGAAGAAGGGAGGGAAGGAAGAGAAAAAGAAGTATTGAACTTTTTTAATATGCAGAGAGAACAAAAGATAGGTCAGAAAGAAGCATGCAACTAGGACAGTTTCTAGAATTATGGGTTGAACTTTTGAAACAGTAGGTTGAACAATATATTTTAAAAGAAAGTTAAGTTGTATATAATAGAGAATTGCAATTTTATGTACAAACTTTTTCTTTCTTACTAATGCAATGGCAATTCTGATTTTTTTGTTTTTGCCAAGTTCAGAATTTGTATATACACATATGTATATGTGTATGTGTATTTATACACACAAAGAGACACATACACATCATAATATATTTGTTATGTTTGTTATCATCAATAGTTCATGACTATCCCAGATCATAATTGTTTTTAGTTTGTAAGTTCCTTTAAAGGAGAATCTGTATCATATTATACCATGGGTGCATAGCATAGTATTTTGCACATGGCATATTAATAATAATAAATATTTGTTGAATTAAAAATTGAGTTGACAAAAATGGATCAACAAAAGGTTTTGTAAAGGTCAGTGCTGGAAAAATTACCCATGCTTTGTATGCTTTGTAAATAAAAAGCTTTAATAAAAAAAAAAAATAGATCCATCTCTGAATTGAGATTGAATGCTATCCTTAATGACTATTGCAGAATGCAAAGCAAGAGATCCCAGAAAATGTAGCTAGTATTCCTGACAAAGCCTGTAATCTATAGATCAAATGTTTCATGTCACAAGCCTTCATGGACAAATGCACAGAGAGACATTACAAGTAAATAAGAGAAACCAAGAATCTCCCTCAGAAAAATACTTTTCAAAAAGTGTTCAAGCCTGTTGGAAAAAAGAGAAAGATTTTCTGATTCTATCCAATTATCCTTTTTACCAAGTGCCCTGGGCACCCCAGTAATGAGATATAGGATTAATGGAGACATCCGGAACTAGGGTACTAGATCCAAAGGGCGGAAAAATTAAGTTCCAAAACGATTTGAGACAGTTGTTTTATATATATACAAATATCTCTCTCTACATATATATATATATAGATATATTTGTATATATCTATATCTATATATTTATCTATCTATGTATCTATATCTATATCTATAACCTTGGACAAGTCATTTGACTTCTCAGTTTTTCAATGTAGTAAAATTAAGTTATATTACCTTACTGAGACAAAAGGAACAAGTCGATTGACTTAATATGACTAACTCCATTTTGTTTTAAGCATATATATTGTTATTGAAATGTTTTGTATATATTGTTTATATCAAAGTTGTTTCTCAATAAGAAAATAAGCATTTGTATACAACATAACATGTGCACCATCACAAACAACTGATAAGTGCACATAGGCCCTTTTTTAAGACAGAAAATCAATGAAGAAATGTTATGAACAACATTATCAATATGTAGGTAATAAAAAACTTGAACAAACTAGGAAAACCCATGCGGAAAACTCAAAGAAATCTATAGAAGTTTATAGTCATTAAACTGTTCCTAGATCACAACCAGAACAGGCTCCTGTATTCGCTGAATTTAGGACCTGAGCAACCCATGTTTGCTTAAGGGTTGTGATGATTGGTGTATGCTTGCCATGTAACTACCTCAGCTTCTGCCTGGGCAGAGATGAAACCTCATTCTGAGCACTGCTATAAGACACACACACACACACACACACACACACACACACACACACACACACACACACACACATACGTGTGTGTGTGTGTGTGTGTGTATAAGACACTTAGCAGGACCTCTAGAAAGCAAAGTAGTTGTTTGTTCTTAGATTCATCTTTGTGTTTTTTGTGTTGCTGTTTTTAGACATTTTTCCATCATGTCTTACTCTTCATGACCTCATTAGGGGTTTTCTTGGCAAAGACGCTAGAATGGCCTGCTATTTCCTTATCCAACTTATGTTACAGATGAGGAAACTAAGGCAAACAGGATGCAGTGACTTGTCCAGGATCATACAAATATCTGAGGACAAATTTGAACTCAGGTCTTCCTGACTCCAAATCTAGTGCTCTATTCACTATAGTGTCATCTAGGTGTCCATTGTATTATTTGTACAAATGGATTAATATAGCATGAATGAATGCACTGGTAAATGTAAGTTTAATTGGTGTCTCTTCATCCTAGTTAGTATATTTAATGGCAAATCAGCTAAAATCATGTACCATGTATTATATTCAATTTCCTCAGCTGTAAAATGAGAGGGTTGGACTCAATGGCCTCTAAGATCCCTTCCAATTATAAATCGTATTATACTCTACAACCTATGATAATCCAAATACAGAACTAGGCTTGGTCCTGGACTGGTAGTCTACCTGATTAATTAACCCCTTCTCTATAAAGTGTAAGACAGCAAAAGTCTCTTTTCTCCTCTGCCCCCTCCTTACTCAGCACCCCTAGGCTAATCCAAAGGAGAAAGAAAAAAAATCAATTCCAAAGGCCAAAGAGTCAAAGATACAATTTTAGTTTCGTTAAAACAGCTGTTTTGTGTTGACCTAGTACTAACTGCTGTCCATATGCCCAAAGCAAAGGAACACAGAAATTCTTTCCTTACCTCTAAGTGGAAAAATGCTTGAATAGACTCCCAAAATATGAACTGTCAAACTCATTGATGGGTTCTGCCTTCCTCTGTGCCACATTGCCTAAAATCAGAGTCCACTTCTGATCAAAGAACCCAAAGTCTCACTTTGAAAATCAGGTAATCCCCCTGAAATGGTATTTGATTTCACTGTATAAACAAAGCTTTTACAAGAGACTCATGCACAAGCCCTTTGAAAACCTGGCCCCTTAAGAAAAAAAAGGTCTCAAAAGCTAAAAAGAGAAACTACTTTTTTCAAAATTAAACAAACTTAGAAAAGGACACCAGAGAACTTTGGGGGGGGGGAAAGGGGAATTTCTCCCTAATCATCCTGTAAGGAGGACTCTAGTTGTAGCTGAAAAATCTTTGTTTAGCTTGTCTTCAACCACTCAGTACCAATTTTGCATTCATACCATTTGAGTCCTTTTCATTGCCAAAAGCAACAGGTCTTAACAGATTCAGTGTGTAACCTATTGTTTAGAACTGGCACTGGCTGCTCATCCTCCCCTATCCATGAACAGTAGGGAAGTTTTCCAGGTAGGGAGGAGGCAGACTGCTCAGAGTCATTAGAAGGCTTGTTCCCGGCATGATCTCCTTCATTAAATAATCTTTTAATGCAACATTAATAGTAATTACAGGATTGCAGTTCAAAATATTTGATAACATCACACTATGTGGCTGAAATGCTACCATTCTTTTCTCTAAAGGAGTCAGTGGGAGGGAAGACTACTGCACAGTACTACCAATCCAGCCCAGAGCTTTAAAGAGATGTGAGCCATTTGCTAGTCCTCTTACACAGCATACCCGATTACATCTCAAGCCATAGGAAGTAGAATGTAAGCAGTAGAGCAAAGATGACAAATTTCCTTTTCCGTTTTTAAGAAGCAGATTTAAGGACAGATCCAATCCAGCTCCCATTCCTATCCTCCCCACTCCTCACCATCACTAGTGACTTATTGTGGTGACTCCTCACCATCACTTGGCAAGAAAAGAACAAATCAAGACATGTAATGATACTGTTGGTGGAGCTGTACTGACTCAACTGTTCTGATCAAAAATAAAAATAAAAAGGTAATATTAGAAAAAGTCACTTAACTGTTCATAAGCTTTGATTCAGCAATCCTTACTAATAGGTACATATCCCCAAAGGAATTGAAAAAAAGATTAAAGTCCCTTAGATAACAAAAATACTCATAGGACAACTTTTTTTCAACTTGCCCCAAAAGAAAAGAAACAAAGTAGGCTCCCAAGGATCAGAGAATGGATGAACACGTGATGATCTGTGAAAAAATTGTGTGAAAGTAAAGAATATTATTAGCACACTATAAGAAACAACTAACATCAGGAAATCAGAAAAAACATGGGAAGACTTTTATGAAATAATACAGTATAAGGAAAGCAGAACTATACAAACAATAAAAAACAAGGTCTACAATAACAAACAAAAATAATACTAAAAGACAGATAACCTCATATTAATTTGAATGAATCGATAAATGTACAGTTTTGCAAACGTTGGAAAATATGATTGCCAGTCAGTCAGTTTTGCTTTTTTTGTTAGAGATATGAATCAGTATATTGGGAAATATTTAATATAAAAGAAAACAAAAGATTTTTTTTTATTATTAAGGAAAAATGTAGCTGAGACATAGTGGACTTTGATTTTAAACAGAATCATTTCACAGACAGACATGCATGTTTTTCTTCCAAGTCACTGTATATTTTAAGAAATGAATATTATTCAAAACTTATCTATTATGCCTCTATACTTTCTCTCTTAGCCTTTTGCCCATACAGGGGAGTAAAAAAACTGGATCAGCAACTGATATTTTGAATTTTGCTGAGGATAAACTCAAGTTGAGAGAGCCACAAAATGCTACCTGGTGAGTTAATTCATTTCACTTCTCTCGCCAGACACTGGTGCCCTCAAACCCCAAGGGCTGGGGATTCAATCTTGCCAGATCCCTGCAATTGCCAGCTGCCTCTCTTGTCAATGCCAAGCTCTTTCCTTCCTGCATGAAAATGCTCCTCCCCCATCTTAATATCTAGATTTTGAGTCCTGACAATAAATCCTTTTGTCTTTTCTTGGCATCTCCTACTGTCCCTCTCCTAGATGTCTTTCCATGCTCTGAGACTTGCTGGAACCTTGAACCATGAGGCTCAAGAAACTAGAACTTTAACCTTTTCCTGGGCAACAAATGAATGGAAATATGGTGGGCTCAGGCCACATTCAAGCATCAGCAAAAACACAAAAAACTCGCAAATCTTAACAGTGCAATGCTGCAGAAAAGTGATGAGGGAGCTGCAACTCAGGAGGGATTTCCTCTGGCAGCTCCATGCAGGAAGCACAGACCCCATGCCAACTTCCATTTGGCGGGCTCTTGCGAGCCCTATTAGTGTCTCACTTTTCAGATTGATCCAAGTCCATGAGAAGAACTCCAACCAAACATTTCCTTGGACTCTGTATGTGATCCATGCAGTTTTCCCTGTGAGAGGGCAAGGCCCCCATTTCACACTGTCACCACAAGCCATACACTGCTCAAGGACTGCTGAACTCTGTTACTTCATACTGTTTCCCAGATGCAATGCTCCTAGCAAACCTGAAATCAGGCCAAGCACAATTAATCAAAAGGAGTGTCTTAATGTACTCTTGGTTTCTTAAGGTTTCTGATAAGCAACAACTCTCAAGTTTCTACTCTCTTTAAACAAACCCATTTTTCTGAGAAAGCAGTATGTTGAGCTAGCTCTTCATCTGTCTTTTTTTTGATTGTTTGTTTGCTTTTATTTCATTTGCCCACAGTAGTTCCCTATATTGGTGTGGATTTTAAATCAAATTATATCAATGGGAAAGAAATGCTGATTGGTGGCTTGTCAAATTCTACAAAACCAAAGCTTGTCACTACAACCAAACAATAATCATGATGTCATTAATAAGGTACTCGAAATAATTAGCTGTCAATATTTCACAAAATCTCAAAATCTACAAGTTGGATTAGATTGTTAGCTAGCTTTAAGTATATGGCATTTGTTAATGAAAATTGTTTTCCACATAAAATATTTTATTTAGAAAGTAAACTTAGGTCTTTGACTTTTAAACAAGGTTATCAGAAAAAAAAAGAACCAAACAGGCTAGAGTTAGATACAAAACTCCTGTTTGTTTAGATCAGAAGTGGTCTGCTGTGAAGGTATGGTTATAAGTAGCATTTGGTGCTACTTCACTATTCCTGTCATAAAGCATCTTTCCCATTCTGTTCATTTTTATCCTACCTCTTTTTCCTTCTTGTATTTTCTTTTTTTAACTCCTCTGATGATTTCAACTTAGCCTTATGAAAGAGGATGTGGAACTGTGGTCTGCATGGAGAAGTCAATGAAACTCAACAGCAGAATAAGGCCAAGGTTTGAGCGGCAGAAATGGACTTGTCAAGATCTCCAGGCAATAGTTTTTTGTTTGTCTGTTTTTCTCTCAAGACTTTGAATTTATGGGACACTAATGCACTGTTGGTGGAGAGCTATTTAGAACTATGCCCAAATGGCTATCAAACTGTACATATCTTTTGATCTAGCACTTATCTCTACTGGGTCCGTATCCCAAAGAGATTATTTAAAAAAAAAAAGGAAAACTGTTTGTAGCAGCCTTTTTTGTAGTGGCAAGGAATTGGAAATTGAGTGGATGCCCATCCAGTTCGGGAATGCCTGAATAAGTTATGGCATATGAATGTAGTGAAATATTATTGTTCTCTAAGAAATGACGAATAGGCAGGTTTCAGAAAAATCTGGGAAGACTTATGTAAACTTATTCTAAGAGAAGTAGGCAGAGCCAATAGAACATTGTGCACAGCAACAACAAGATTATGTAGTGATCAACTGTGATGGATCTGACTCTTTTCAACCACTCTGTGATTCAAGGCAATTCCAATAGATTTGGGGTGGAAAGTGCCATCTGTATCCAGAGAGAACTATGGAGATTGAATGTGGATTAAAGCATAGTATTTTCACCTTTTTGTTGTTGATGTTTGCTTTTTTTTCTCATTTTTTCCCTTTTGATATGATTTTTCTTGCACAGTATGATGGATATGGAAACAAGTTTAGAATAATTGAACATTTTTAACCTACATCACATTGCTTACTGTCTTGGGGAGGGAAGAGAAAGAAGAGAAGGAGAAAAATTTGGAACATAAGGTTTTTCCAGAGGTGAATGTTGAAAACTATCTTAGCATGTATTTGGAAAAATAAAATACTATTTAAAAAGGATAAAAAAAAAAGAAGTTGGGTTTAGGTTAGAGATCTTTGTTCAGCCAAGCACAAGATGTCATATACCTCAGAATCAGTATACAAAGGAGCTAGGCAACTATTAGCCACACAGCCAGTGTGATACAGCACACTACAGTGGTATTTGAATAGAAAGATGAAAAAAAACAAACCTAAAACTATGACCTAGTCTACAACTTTACCCCAGTACTTTAGGATAATAAAGGAAAAAGAGAAACATGAAGTAGGCTTTTTATGCTGATATTATCAAGACAGGTACAACAGCACAAGTGGTCCCCCATGCTTATGATGTACTTCTGTCTCACCTCCACCTCATACTATCTCTAGTTTTATCATATACCATTGCAAGCCTTTCCTGATCTTTCCCCATCTCTCCCTCCACATACACATAGTCATTAACAGTCTTCATCTTCAACAACTCTTAATCTTCTTTATATATCTTATATACTTTATATTTCATTTACTTGTGTACATTAGAATGTAATCTTCTTGAGAGTAGGACAACTTTGCATTTATCATTTTATCTAGAGAACCTAGAACAGTCTATGGCACACATGAGGACATTAATAAATGCTTGTTAAATTGAGATGAACAGAAAGAACACTGACAGATTTCTTGCCGTTAGCTCCTCCCAACATGTATTCTAATCTTACAGGCTTTAGGGTGATCTTCAATAACTGGATCATAAACTGGAACAGCACATAATATTGTCTGAATATCTATTCAGAACCTCTCACCCCCTAAGTAGAATGAACAAAAAGGGAACTGGAGAAAAGAAAGCATTTCAAATCAAAGAACTCCAGCTGCTTAGATCAAAATGATGGTGTTTCCAACAGGAAGCAGTAGTTAGAAAAAATTTTAATGAACAATTTATTTGTTGCATCCATACCACTGAGGATGAGGAATTCTTTTTGTATGAAAAGTCAGCAAGTGGCAACTCATTAAAAAGGTCCTAGGCTTAATCTACCTTGGAATAGATGAAAAAGAAAGGAATCATAGGAAGCTCACCAGCCAGGGGGATTTAATCTCAAAGCTTTGGAGTATAATGAATGAAGTAGGGCAAGTGATTAACAACAAAGAAGGTACCATTTATTATAAAAACAGAAATATTGAACTGAGAATAATGCATGTATTGTTTATAACAGAATTGTGTGGTAAATTTTTAAAACTTGAAGATTCTGTGTCTTCAAGTAGAACAGATAAGAAAAGCTTCAAGAACCATGTTACAAGGCATTCCAAAACCTTTTGAGGTAACTCTCCATACCTATTTTATTCCACATCTTGAATTAAATCCCTCCCAAAGCATTACATGTTTTTTCCCATAACTGGCAGACCTCACCCATTAGAATGTGTACCATGGCAAGATATTGAAAATCAATTAGTACGTCAATAAAAATTTATTAAGCATCTACTAAGACCTAATAATACAAGGACAGTTCCTACCCTCAAAGAGCTCACAGTCTCATAGGGGAGACAACATGCAAACAATTGTGCATAAAGAAGCTCTTAATAAAATAAATTGGAGAGAATCAAATGAGGAAAGGCACTAACATTAAGGAACATAAGGAAAGGTTGTCTGTGAAAGATGGGATTTTGGCTAGTACTTGAAGGAGCCAGAAAGTTGGGAGGCAAAGATGAGGAGGGAGAACATTCCATGAATGGGGGTGAATTTGCCAGTGAGAATGCCTGAAGTCAGGAGATGGAAACAGCAGGGATGTTAGTGTTCCTATATTGTAGAGTTCTTAGAAGGGTAGAAGGTATATGAAGTCAAGAAAAGGTGCGGGTGGGGAAGGCTGGGAAGGGCTTTGAATGCCAAAGAGAAGCTTTTATATTTTCTCCTGGAGGGATTCAATGCAGTTTAGTGAGTAGGAAGCATAGGTCCATGATCAGACCTGCATTTTAGGAAGATCAATTTGACAGCAGAGTGGAGAATGAACTAAAATAGGAAAAGATATGGGTAGGAAGGGCATCCAGCAGACTATTGCAGTAGTACAGGCAGAAGGTGATGAAGGCCTACAGCGAGGTGCTGGAAGTGGCAGAGAAGAGAAAGGAGAGTATTAGATATTACAAGAGTAAAATCAATAGGCCTTGGCAACAGTTTGGATATAGGAAGGGGTGGTGAGAGAGAATGAAGACAAGAGGATGACATCAAGGTTATAAGCCTATATAACTGGAAGAGTGGTGGTATTCGCAAGTACAATTGAAATTAGGAAGGCAAAGGGCTTTGTGGGGAAACATAATGAATTTAATTTTAGACATATTAAAGTCAAAATGTCTACAGGATGTAAAGAACTGGAGTTCAAAATGTCCAAGAGATAGAGATAAAAGACTAGAGATCAGTATAAAGGCTAGTGCTGGATCAACAGAGGGATAAAAAAACAGAACATATGGGAGATGATGAGTTCATCGAGCGAAATAAATATGGAGGAAGAAGAGAAAAAGGCTCAGGACACAATGTGATCAATCACACCCATGGTTAATGAGCATGATCCAAATAAATAAGCAAGCAAGAAGAAAGAGAAGAATCAGTCAGGCTTCGAAGAGTCAGAGAATTAAGAAGAGTGAGAGGCAAGGCAGTATAGTCATTTACTGCAAACAGCTTTCTCAAGGAATTTAGCCACAAAAGGGAGGCAATATAGGTTATGATAACAGAAGCTTCCAGTACTGCTGCGGATTCAGAGGTCCTGCCTTGCTGATGTTGGGGCTGGACCTACACTGGGATTGTACCCTTGGCTATGGTTCCACAGACCTTTTTTGCTGACCTTCTAGGTCTTCACTGATGTCTCTGGGGTGAGAGGTCTGGAAGACACCAGTACTGTCACTGATTCAGAGGTAGGGCTGTGCGGGTTGGTGCTGGGTCTGGGACTGCACCTGGCGTGTCCTGCCTTGGGATTCCCACACTGGTGTCAGAACTTTTCTGCTGAGCTTCTAAGTTGCCTTCCACTGGAAAATGTTCTACTAAGTCTTTCTGGGTGTTCTGATGCACTAAAATTTGTTTAGAATCATTATTTAAAGGAATTTGGAGCAGTTTGGGGGAGATGTTGGGCAAGTTCCTGTCTTTAGTCCACAATCTTGACTCTGCCTCCCCCTGATTGAGATTATATGGCAGACATTTATAGTGGATCCAGTCAGCATGGTTTTTAAATTTTCTTTAGCTTCATTCAGCAGCATGTATGTAGGAGTGAAAGGCTGTAGATAGTAGGCATGAGCCAAATAAACAGTATGAGTCCAGAAATTAACATGAGCAAAACATTTGTGGATGATGATGGTGTGGATTGTTTTTGGGAAATTACAAAGTTCTCCCTTTTAAAAAAAAAAAAAGCTCATTTTATCAAATTTAATAGTCTTCCAGGGATGATATATCACTCCACTGAACTTATCTAGGCCTCAGTTTTTTTCATCTGTAAAATGGACTAGACAATCTCTAAGGCCTTTACAACCCTAAATCTATAATGCTGAGTCATAGCACACTACAGAAACAGAAGGAACAAAAGATGGGCATTACCTAAAGAGTAGCTTAAGAGGTGAACAGTAAATATAAACCAGTTGTAGTATATTACAAGTAATTATGAAGGAGAGGCAGGTTAAACGATGTTATAAAGTTAGTGCATGATTAAAAAAATGGGCCAGTCATATGACCAGAGAAAGGAAGAATGGAAAGCAAATATGTTGACTTAAGTGTTCTCAGAATCTCAAAAGAATCTATTTTTCTTGTGCAGTAAGATAATTTTATAAATATGTATGCATATATTGGATTTAACATAGATTTCTACCATGTTTAACTTATATTGTACCACTTGCCATCTAGGTAGAGTGCACAAAAGAAGGTATTAATGTGGGGAAAGGGTGGGAAATTGGAACATAAGGTTTTGCAAGGGTTAATGTTGAAAAATTATACATATATATGTTTTGAAAAATAAAAATCTTTAATAAAAACAATATTTTAAAAAAATCCAAGGGAGGCCCCTTGTTTCTTAATCAACAAGAATCACACAGGGTAATCAGACATGGATGAGTTGGGATTTGTATATATGTAAGTAATATACTCATATCTGTAAAATTATAAATTTATTAGAATAAAGAAAATGAAAATTATTTCCAGAAATTTTCAGAGATGTCATAACAACCTGTAGGGTCACTGAAGACACCATGAGGTGTTGAAAAATTCAGTGCAGAAAATCCTTACAAAAAAAAAAAAAAAAGAAAAAGAAAGAAAGAAAAGAAAATCCTTACTCTGAAACATAAAGAACAAAGCTTCCAAAAAAAGTAAAAAATTCCAACAAAGTTATATTTCTGCATCATTGTTATGCAAAATATAACAGTAACAGAAAACAAATGAAACAACAGCTATCATTGACTTAGCTATTCCCAACAAAGTGGAGATTTAAGGCATTTCCAATAGGCTTAAGATGGAAAATGCCATCCCCATCCAAAGAGGGAACTACAGAAACTGAATATGGATCAAAAAGCAGAGTATGTTCACCTTTTTTAAATTGTGTTTGTTTGTTTCTCATGATTTTTCCCCTTTTGGTCTAATTTTTCTTGTACAACATGACAAATATGGAAATATATTTTAAAGGATTGCATATATTTGAACTATATCAAATTGCTGTCTTGGAGAAGGAGGCAGTAAGGGAAGGAGAAAAATCTGTAATACAAAATGAATGTTGGAAACTAATTTTACATGTATTTGGAAAAATAAAATGCTATTAAATTTTTTTCAAAAAAACATAGAAGCCGGAATTTAAAATTAAAAAACAAATAAATCAAACTGAGGGATTGGTTCTATTCATTTTAACTGTAATCAAATGCCTATAGAGAGATAAAAAAGAAGACTTGGCCTTCAGTGAGCTTAGAATTTAGTAGTAGGGATGAAATATGTAAAGGAAAAAGCATAATAAAGTAAAAATATGAAAAATACATGAGTGTGTAGTCAGAGATTTAAAGAGAGAGGAATCAAAGTTGTCACGAATTTCATGAAGCAGTGTTGCCTAAGTTGATTCTTTAAGGAAAAGCATGGCTTTACCAAGTAAGATACTATTCAAAATATGCGTAATGAGATACATAAAGGTGATTTAAGGCAAAGTTAGACAGACAACTGTATTAGCAATTCAGTTTGATCCTAGTAGAGTGCACAAAAGAAGATATTAAGAAGTCTGGGAAAATGGGTTGGAACACGATTGTGGAGGGCCTTGAATGCCATGTTAAGGAATTTGTCTTTTATTTGGTAAGTAATGGTATCATTGGATGTTCTTAGTAGACAGAGACATCTCTCTTGTGCATTAAAAAGCTGGCTTTGATAGTGCTGTGAAAGTTGAATTAGTGAGGGGTAAAGTCTGGAAACAAAGAAATGATAGCAAGTTTAAGCAAATATGTTAAGGTCCTGAATTAGGGTGATAGCCATGTAAATATACAGGAGAGAATGAAGGAAAGAGAAATTATAGTAGTGGACCCAATAGAACTTGAAAATCGTTAGATATGGAGGATAAAGGAGAGGGAAGAGGCACAGATGACTTCAAGGTTTCAAGTTTGAGTGACCAGGAAGATGACAATAGCATAAAAAAATAGGCCAGTTGGGAAAAGGGACAATTTGGGAATAAGGTTGTTTCTTCATGGGACCAAGTCTTGCAGCTGCCCTTTCAGTCCCAAGATGATCAACTCTGGGGTAAGTAGCAAGCTTGTATAAATAGGAAATCCAGCAACTTCTAAGATAAAGTTCAAGAAAGAGATAGTTTGCCCATCCTCAGCTTTAAAACACACCCATTCTAGTGTAAATAAAAGAAAAAAGTACCAAACATGATATCATCAGTTAGTACACATCATTCACTGCAATGGTGATGAATTAGATTTCAAGAGCACCCCAGTCCTGAGTTGTATGCCATAGTTATTATTCTGTATTAGACTTATGTTCAGCACATGTGTCAATCCCTAAACCAATAGTAGTGGGTTTCTCCCTTAATTTCTCTGAAAATTATTATTATTCTTTTATATTTTTTATTCATCACTAGGTTGAATTCAATAGTTTTTCCCCTTTTTTCTTAATTTGATTGTTTTGCTTATATAATTTTCTTTTTCTTAGTAACAAAAAGCTTTGGTGACTACTGTAGCATAATCTGAGTTCTGTAGACACTCTTCCCTCTTTATGCTTAATTTCTTTTTTACATTATTTCTTTTTCTCTCCTGAACTTTTTGTTCCTCCAAATGAATTTGGAAATTCAACCCTCAGAATATCTTCTTGGACAGTTTAATTGGCATAGCACTAAAATACTATAACATAATATAGATAACAATTTCATTTTTGTAATATGAGTTCACCCCAACCTTCATTTAAAAAGAAAAACCCTCCAGATAAGTATTTATTTAAGTGCTGTTTTGTTTTTCCATTTATGTAAGTTTGTGTCCTTTTGTTGATTTCAGAACACTTTATGCAGTTTTTGAATGTGACTTCCCTTTTTATTTTTTCTCCTGGATTTTGTTATTCTTGTAAAGAAATGCTATTGATTTTTGTAGATTTATTTTATATTCTATACTGATGCTATATAAATATTTCAGTTTATTTTCTAATTTTGAGTCTTTAGTAAAACATTAAATAACGGTAAAAAAAAAACAGGACAGCTTTATTTTATTCTGGTATTTACTGGCAAACCATCTAATGTTCCTCCATTGTAAATAATGCTAGCTTTTGTAGATAGACAAAGATAGAGATTTTTAAATATACTTTAAAACCCATGTTTTTATTGAAGTTTTAGCATAAAATAGTGTTATATTTAGTCAAAGTCTCTTCTTGTATCTTTTAAACCTATTTATATTGACTTGAGTATTTTTAAAATATGATAAATTATGTTGTTTTCTTAATGGTTAACCATCCTGGTATCCCGCATAAAGACACAACTTATTCATAATAAATAATTTTTGGAATATATATTATTATAGTCTTTTGTCAAGATTTTACTAAAAAATTTTAGAATTAATATTCATTAGTGATATTTATCAACAATAAACTCTCTTTTTCCTTTCTTTACAACTCTACAGTATTTGTCTTGTTAAAGGAATTTGGTAGAGCATTTTTTTCAATTTTTAAAATAATTTATATAGCATATGTAGCATAATAATGGACTTAACAGGAAGGATCTGTCTTCTGAGATGATAGGAAGGAAGTTTCATTCTACTCAGACTCATTCTTCTGAGGTGACTTAGTGGTATCTAACAAATTTAGTGTTTCTAACAATTTCTTTAAAAACTTAATGAATTTCTCCTATTTCTCTATTAGTACCATAAATTTCTGAAGGGCAGAGATTTCTATTGTTTTCTTAAGGGTATAGATAGGATACTCTTGTCCAGAAACTAACCATTATTCACATATTAAGAATTTATTTACTTGAAATATTATGCTATAATGGAAAGAACACTGCATCTTAAAGACTAAAATTTAGGTTCTAGTCTTGGCTTTTCCATAAGCTGGCTGTGTGACTCTGAGCAAATCACTTTTCCTTTCTGAACTTCACTTCTCTCAAAAATACAGAGAATTCTGTCAGCCCTGCCCACCTCCACATGCTTTTCATTTTTTCTATAGCTACTTCCACTTTTTCTTCTTTCCCTTCTGTACCCATTACAGATTCTCTTATCAACAAACGCCCATTTCTAATCTATCTCTACATCTTTCCTACATCTTACCATCCTTGGGCCTACTTTGGTCATCTTCTTTCTAGTTTAGTACCTTTCACTGCCGTAATAATACCTAAGAAATTTGAGGAAAGGGAAAGATTTGAAAAATAAGGTTAAAATGAATATTCAGACAGAGTAGTGAGGTGTTGCAGTAGACACAGCACTGGTTTTGGAATCAAGAATATTCATTTTCATTGGTTCAAATCTAACCTCAAACACTTACTAGCTATGTGACCCTGGGCAAGTCTCTTAATCCTGTTTGCCTCAGTTTCCTTATCTGTAAAATGAGCAGGAGAAGGAAATAACTTACTCTAAGATCTTGACCAAAAAACAAAACAAAACAAAACAAAACAAAACAAAAAAAAAAATGGGGTAAAAAAAAAACATGACTGAAATAGCTCAACAATAAATTCAGACTATTTATAATTTAGACACCATTACATGAAAAAAAATGCCATATTGGATTAGAACAATGTTGTCAAAATCAAAATAAAACAGGACCACTAACCCATACATAAAAGCCCTATGGGCCACATGAGTATTTAATTTTAAAATGTAATGTTATTTATGTTTTATTGATTTTTTAATTTATTTTGTTAAAGCTTTCCCCATTATATTGTAATCCAGTTTGGGCCAGACTCAGGGCCAATGACAGATTTTCATCTTTGTACTTTGCAGAAGAGATTGATAATTATAATAGCTTACACATATTCTTAAATTTCATTTAATTATGTTTTTTTGCAGAACTCTTCTTTATGGAACAGAATGGAGAGTCATAGGATCGGCGAGCATAAAGGAACTTTAGATAGAAACTTACAAATCCTTCTCTGCTTTTCAATGAATTTATATTATGCCCATCTCTTGGACTTAAAAGTAGAAACTGAGAAAGCACTGTCAGTGAAAGCTCTAAAAATCTCTGGTTCAGAGCATCCACCTGAACATAAGAAACAAGTTTCAGTATTTCTTATGCTGTATTTCTCTTTTCCATGTTTGTTTTTCAAGTTTCATTTACCTTCCCTGTAGAAAAGGTACTTCCCTAAGGTCTCACCCACCCAACCTGAAATAAATTAGTCAGTAAACATTTCTATGCACCAGACATTGTGCTAAGCTTTAAGGAAAGAAAGCCTGGAAAAAACATGATCCCTACCCTCAAGAAGCTCCCATTTTAATATGTTGGGGAAAGATAATATGCAATAACAATAAAAATACATGATATATTACACTTGGTAAATTGAAGATAATCTCAGAAGAAGGGAAATAGCAGCACAGGGGATAAAAGAGATCTTGAAGAGCAATGGTATCAAATTCAAATGGAAATAGATTCCTGAAATTCCATAATGGCTCAAAAATACATATTATCTAAGTTGGGTTGTACTTTTTCTATTTTGTTAAACATGCCTGAGTTATATTTAATCAGGTCTAGGTTAGGGATAAATACATATAGTGTATAATGTATAATATGCATATTTTATTTCCCCAAGATTTTATTTCCCTGAGAGCCTATCTCTATGCTAAATAAATTCAATATATTATGTTGAAGGGACCAAAAACTTTGTCAGTTGTAATTGTCACCAAAAATATTGTTAATCATGGAGACTTTCATTATTCCATATTATGTATCTAGAAGCCATGAAATAATGTCAGTGCCATGGAATGCACAGAATAGAATGATATTATTTAAGGCCCCAAATTATATTATTTAAGAAATGTTGATTTTCTTCCCCCAAGGATTGTGCATCTAGATAGTTAAAATAAACACAATTACTTCGCTTTTTCTTATTTTTTCTGTGTTCTGAGCCATGAGTCAAAATGGATAAAGAAAAAGAGGAAGAGAGCCTTAATTGACAGTATAATGCCCAGAAGCATCAACAGATGTGATCCCTTGTAATGAAGCATGTGGGTCTAATTTGGCATTGCTAGCCACTCAGAGGATCTCTGTACTATGTTCTGCAGGCTATTCTCCTAAACCTATGTTTGGTTGGCACCTGTGCCCTATGGAAACTGGCATACCACCCTATGAGTGGGCATAATGCCACCCCAACAGATGGGCATGAGAGTCAACATGCCAGGAAACTATTGTTTCTAGCAAGTTTATTTTGATGAAGATTGGCATCTCACTAAGAAATAACAAAATAGCAGTCTTACTTTTTTATGGTTCAAAAATCAGGATCATAAAAGATGACCAAAGAGTTGTTTTCTATAAACTTCTTCAACTGAAACCTCAAAAGAAGGGAATTATGTATCACATATAGAATAGAGTTGTGTTCGTAAGATACACAAAGAAAAAAATATATAATGTAGCACCGGAAAATATTAATGCCGAAAGCTCTCATTCACTCTCTCTAACCCCAACTGACTCTTTATATATACCACAGCACACTTGCAGGCTTCTAATTCAGAGTTCACAAAGTATGATTTCCCCTGGCATTGGTTCTGTGTAACATCTCTCTTTCGCAACCCCTCAAAATATACTATTCATTGTAAATAAAGGAAGGAGGAGGATAGGAAGACATGGGCAGGAAAAAAAAAAGATGTATTACACATGGCATTTGGGTCATATTCCAGAGGAGAACAGAGCATCAGACTTATGGTAAATGAAACCAGAGATTCATCTGAGGCTAGTTCTCTTCTCCCAGAAGCTCCTAAGGGCAGGACCCTAGCTCATCAATTTCCATAGAATCCCAAAGAACTGAAAATATTAAGACCTACTATTATTAAATCGGTTGCAGAGGTACTGTAGTAGATAAAAGAGAGTCTAAAGAATGGGGAAGATTATGAAAGGTAAATGACAGAAAATAAAAACTGAAATGCCAGAAGAGAGAAAGACGGCCTCTATAAAAGCCCAGGGATAAACCAACAAAAAAGATCATGGAGAAAGAAGGAATAATAAATACCCCCCTAAAATACAAAACAACAAAGATCTTTGAAAAAGTATTACAATATGAAGGAAAATGAATATTAGCCAAAGAGAAAATCCTATGTACTCTTCAGAGGTCATGGGACAGGAGCAAGAAATTCCAGAAAGATTAGAAATTAAAATTCAATGCTTAAAGAAGAAATTCAAAATTAATTTAAGATGGCAATCAGAGTTCTTACTGCAGAACTCTAAAGAGAAAACAATAATTTTGTTGTTGCTATTGTTATTCAGTCATTTCAGTTGGATCTGACTCTTCCTAATGCTCTTTGAGGTTTTTCTTGGTGGAGATACTGGAAGGGTTTGTCATCTTCTTTTTCAGCTCATTTTATAGATGAGGAACCAGGTAAATAGGGTTAAATGATTTGCCAGGGTAACACAGCTAATACAAGTCTGAAGCTGGATCTGAACTCAAAGAAGTCTTCCTGACCTCAAGACCAGCACTCTATCCATCATGCCACTTAGCTTCCACTCTACAAACAGAAGACTAGAAAAAAAGTGAATACTCTTCACTTTCACCAACTCTATAGATGATAGGATATTGCCAATACTGCCCCACGGTAGTAATTTCTCTATGTACAGTTCATTATTATCCTTTGTCCACTTCTCCATGATAATTTATTCCCGTTTGCCTAGAAATCTTCTTGGATCTATTTTTCCATTCTTTCAGGTTTCTGTGGCAGTTCAGATTCCTCTTTTCCTGAAGCAGAATGAGTGGTGTCTAGAAGCAAATGTCTGCAGATTATATCCATTATTAAGCTCCTCCATCTTCATTTCTAGATTTTTTTCTTTTCCCCTGGGAATATTAATCATTGAAATGAGATTTCTATCTTTCCCCTTGTTTTAATCTCATCCTTTGTTTCTACCTCTATTCTCCTGTAAACTCTCTTCTAGCCAAGAGGCTACAGGAGTTATTTACCTTCTCAGAGGTGTGATTCACAAGTGTTGTACATTGCACATATTTTCAGATTTTTTAATGAGTTGATCAGTTACTTTGTTTCTTTCCCTTTTCTTTTTTTCTTGTGTTTAAATAATATTATTTGTTATATGAAATTAATTTCTAGAAGGGGGAGGGAAAGGAGACTGGAAGAAATCATTATTATGTAAAAAAATCAGTAAACACTTAGTCAGAAAATTGGCACTAAAAAGGCTACAAAACTGTGCATAACCTTTGATCCATCAATACTACTACTAGATCTGTATCACAGAGGAAAAAGGATCTATATGTACCAAAAAAATTTATAACAGCTTTTTTTGTAGGGGCAAAGGATTGGAAATTGAAGGGATACACATCAATTGGGGAATGGCTGAACAAGTTATAAGTGATTGTGATGGAATATTATTGTGCTATAAGAAATGATGAACAGGATGGTTTCAGAAAAGCCTGGAAAGTCACAAACAGATGCAGAATGAAGTAAGCAGAAGTAGGGAAAAATTGTACACAGTAAGAGCAATATTGTACAATAACCAACTATGAATGACTTGGCTATTCTCAGTAATACAATGATTGAAGATAGTTCCAAAGAACTCATGGTGAAAAAATGCTATACACTTCCAGAAAAAGAACTGATGGAGAATGAATGCAGATTAAAGAATACTATATATTTTTTATTATTTGGTGTGTGTATATGTGTGCATTTTTTCCCTTTGGGTCTCTGTCTTCTTTTAGAACATAACTAATATGGAATTATGTTTTGCATGATTGTACATGTATATCCTGCATAAAGTTGTTTATTGTTTCAGGTAGGAAGAAGGTAAGGAACACAAGGAAAAAACTTGGAACTCAAACCTTTAAAAATATGAATGTTAAAACTGTCTTTACATCTGTTTAAGGACAAATAAAATATTATTTAAAAAGAAAAAATAAAGTCTCTAAGAAGTACATGATAAATTTTAAAGACATATGTTACCTTCCCCGTGGGCCTACATCCTCAATTTATTTTCACTCAGAAAGTTTGAGTTGCCAGAGAGGAGACTACTACTTTTCTCCACAGAGTTCTGGGGATAACCCTGAAGGGTTGATACTTCAAGTACTTTAAGTAATGATCCTGTTTTGGTGTGCTCCTCATTATCAATTGAACAGTAATATTTAATTAATTTTTAGAAAAGGGATTTACTAAAGAAGGATAAAAAGAACATTTTGGAATGTTCTCTCTAAACCTCTCTCCTTGAAAAATCCTTGGAAGAGCAAGTTCAGACTTGAAATAGAGAGGTATGTGTGTAAAACCATGTGTGGCCAAGGGGTATCTCCAAACTCCTGGCCCTGCAAGTTCTTTTCCCCCCCTTTTTGTGGAGTGTTCATGAGGATACATGGAGGACTTGCAGACTTTAAGAGCCAATACATTTTTGAATAAGTAGCCAGCACTTCTTTCTTCAAAGGACGTGCTCCTTGAAGCCCACCACTGTCCTTTTAGTGACTGCCTTTCCATTTCTGTCTAGAACTGCTTCCACTACTGTGGATGACTACTGATCCAGGGAGGCTCTTGCCATTTCTGGGCTTTAACCATTAATGGGATCTGTGATCTCTGAGAGCTAGTAAGGGATTTATTGATTTCTCAAACAGTTCTTGAAAATGTCCACTTCAAATTCACCTAATATCAGGAAAGATTTAAAAAGAAGAAATGGTGGTATTATGTGTATCACAAACATGGAAGCCAGGCACTCCTTTTTCACTCAGAAACTCAAAGCTATTCTGCCTCCTCAGAGGAGCATGAGAAAAGAGTGAAGGATGATTCTGTTGAAGCTTTTGAATTTACCCTAAATTCCGGTTCACCAACTCCCAAGCCAACAGGTTTTTCAGTTTCACATCCCATTGGATGATTTTCTTTTGATATAAAACTATGCCAATCCCCAAGTCATCATGGCTGAAAAATTGGTTCTGTGTTTTTCTATGATCACCAGGCAGATCTGTTGGCAAAAATATCTATACATGCTCTAAGAATTTAAATCAGGCAGAAAATATCCATGCTTACTTTAAGGGCAAGAATTAGGCAGGAAATATACAGCCAGATGTATTTCAAGGGTTGGCCTCACATTGGCTAATATCCCTCACTCTACCTCCTCCCATTACTTCTGAATTCCATAATGTAGGAAATAATAAAAGACATTTTTTCTGGAAATTTGAGTACAGAAAAAAGTTTCATTTATAAGAATCAATAGATTGCTGCAAAGTAAAAAAATTGTGTTTCAAACAATGGTCTAAGTATATGAAGTGATCAAAAGAAGAAATACAAATGATTAATAATTATAGGAAATGTGTTTTAAAACAAGCTTATTTTACATGCATTCATAATCTGTACCTCCCATTACCACCTTATTGAAGAACAATGACAAAAATATCCTGAAAAAGCAAAACTCTCATAAGGATGCATAGGTAAGCAAAGAAATTCCCACCATGAATATGCCCCAAAACATATATCACTCTAGCTATTTTGAGTTTATCACCTCTCTGTCCATGAAAGATTTCTTATATCTGTAATAACAGAAATGCCAATCAAAATAACTCTGAGGTTTCAGTGTAAGAAAAATGACAAAATGAAAAATAAATTTCACAATTTTGGTACTATGCCAGTTGAATTACCAAGGGAAAATTTTATAGAGTTGGAAAAAAGGAATTCTATTCATTTGAAGAAAATATGTTAAGAGGAGAAAAGTAAATAACGGGAAGGAAATAGGAATGAAGGGGGAAGAGCATTTCTCCATTTTGGATATCTGAGAAAAAAATTACTTAGAAAATTTCTTATCTTACAAGAACTTTGGGGGAAACTGGAAAACAGTTTGGCGGAAATTAAGTTTATAACAATTTATTGTACCATATGCCATTATAAAATCTAAATGAATATTCTGCCTAGATATTAAAGGCCATATCACCAAATTAAAAAAACAAACAAACAAACAAACAAAAAAAACATTAGAAGAGAGACAGACCAGGTACATTTCAGAGCTATAGCTATGAGGAGACTTCTTAACCTAACAAGGAAGAGAACCAATCAAAAGCTCAAGTTTATGAAATCAAATAGATTTTGTACTAATGAAATCAATACACATAGGATAAGAAGGTAAGCTGGTGATGAGGACAAAAATCTGTTCATCAAATAATTCTGATTAATAATTTGATACCCAATATGTGGAAAGAACTAACACAAATATATAAAACCAGACCTACTGACCAATAGACAAGTGACCAAAGAATATGAAGAAAGAGTTCACAAAAGAAGAATTATAAACCTTAATGATTACATGAAAGATTATCCCAATTTACTAATAGGAAAAATTAAAGTCAAAAAACAACTCTGAAATTTTATCTCGCACCTAGCAAAAAACAAAAATGACAAAAGATAGAAAGAATCATTGTGGAAGGGCTGTAGGAAGATAGACATACCAATAAACTGACTCAAGAAGTGAACTGACCCATCCAGTGTAGCAAGCAATTTGAAACTGTTCTAAGAGATTGAATAAAATATTCATGCCCTTTGCCAAGACAGTTAAGCATATACCCCCAAAGAAGTCAAAGAAAGAAAGAAAGGTTCCATATACACAAAGTATTCAAAGAAGTATTTGCTATGGTAAAAGAGGTAAAAAGCAAATAGATGTCCATCTCTTGGAAAATGTTGGAACAAATATGGTACTTGGATCTTTTGATTGTTTTTCAGTTACTGTCAGTCATGTTCTGATTCTTTGTCACTCCATTTGGGGTTTTCTTGGCATAGATACTGGAGTGGTTTTCCATGTTCTTCTCCAGTTTATTTTACAGAGGAGGACACTGAGGCAAACAGGGTAAAGTGACTTGCCCAGGGTCACACAGCTAAAAATATCTGAAGATGGATTTGAAATCACGAAGATAAGTCTTCCCACCTCTAGGCCCAGAATCTATCCACTGAAGCACCACCTAGACTTGAATTAAACAAACCTTCCAAGGGCTAAAAGATAGGTAGATTTAAGAGAAGCAAACTGACAGAAACGGCTCCTGAGTAGTAAGCAGAATCATGAAAGCAATCCAAACAATGACCACAATAATAGAAATGGAAAGAAGGACCACTACCAAAAACAAACAAATAAACTTTGCAGGTTGTTCAGTCACTAATGAATATGTTTGAACCTTAAGAAGTGATAAGAAAATGTACCTCCTTCACTTCTTTGCAGAGATGAGGAGATCTGGGTATTGAACTTTGCATATGTTGTCAGCTGATATATTTGTTAGTTTTGATGAAATGTTTTTCTCCTTTTTTGTTCCTTGGTAACAAGGAATATGCCTTAAGGAAAACAGAATAGAAATATTTAATAAGAAATAAAGGTGATATTACATCTCTGTTTTAAATGTAAAATCAAAATAAATACCATAGACTCACATACTTACATTTCTTATGGCAGCTGTTTTTTTCAGCCACCATATATTAGAACTTCAAAGGGAAATGCTGTAATTATTTCACCAGAGTAGTCCAGAGGAGAGAAATCTTTTGCCAAATTCCAAAGGCAATGTAACTTATGATTTTACCAAGCGCTAACTCAAACCAAACAGCATCACAAACAAGATTTTCACAATTTTCCCAAGAAGGAATGTTCTCCTTAGTTGAAAGAGAACTGTACATATTAGCAAAAGCAGACTCTACTAAAATAGCAAATAATGACATGGGAAAACTGATGTCAAAATTCAACAAACTGGGGGCAGCTAGGTGACGCAGTGGATAGAGCACCAGCCTTGAATTCAGGAGGACCCGAGTTCAAATCTGATCTCAGACACTTAACACTTCCTAGCTGTGTGACCCTGGGCAAGTCACTTAACCCCAGCCTGGGGGGGGGGAAATCAACAAACCATCCCAGAACTGGGTCAAAATTAGATGAATATTTGTTAATCTAGAAAATAATGAAAACTAGCAAATACGATTGTATGTGGGCAATAAGTATAACAAGTGCCTCTGGTATGACTTAGAATGATTGAGAGGAGGGAATATCAAAAAAAACTATTAGAAATTGGCTTATAATTCACTCTTTCTTTCTTAGTGTAATGTGTTGACTAAGTAAATAACTTCACATCTCCTGATGTCTGTTTCCTTGATTCTAAAA
Source organism: Sminthopsis crassicaudata (assembly GCF_048593235.1). NCBI lineage: Eukaryota > Metazoa > Chordata > Mammalia > Dasyuromorphia > Dasyuridae > Sminthopsis > Sminthopsis crassicaudata. The sequence goes on from NC_133623.1 coordinate 33,968,762, forward strand.
TGAGCGGATCAGGCCAGATGATCCCTACAATCCATTCCAATCTATGAGCCTAATGACCTCTTCTGAACCTGAGAGGCAGGTAGAAGTGGATGCTCTATAAATGAAATGGCTCACAGACATACTGTGTATATTCAAAATTAGTTCTGGGGAGGAAAATGAGTTCCCTTAAGATGATAGAGACCTTTTCTCCTCCTAGAAAGAGAAAAATTCTACTGACCTTGTCATTACCACACTCATGTCTGTGGAGCTGAAATCTATACTCCTGGTTGAAGGATACTTCCCTACTTTAAAATAATTTAGTTTTTTTTTTTTAATTTGGCAAACATTTTTTAAATGAATCTCTCCTTTCTGCTATTCACCTCCTCACTAAACAAATTTAAAAAACAAAACTGGAAAATAATACTCTCAGTATAGTACATAGTCTGAAAAACAAATTTCCATATTAGCTTATATATGAAAGTAAATGTGTTTATTTTAAGTTCATTACCTCTCCAGGAGATGAATGGTAATGTTTTATTTTCATTTTTCTGTATATATTGTATACATTTCTTACTACTATGTTGATCAGAGCTCCAAAGTCTTTCATAAATATTTTTCTCTATAATGTTGGTATCATGACATGAATTGTCCTCCAGTTTCTGCTCACTTTATGTCATTTTATAGAAGCTATGCAGGTTTCCTCTGAAATTGTCTATTTTGCCTCTCTCTCTTTTTTTTTTTTTTTTTTTTTTTTTTTTTTTTGCAAGGCAATTGGAATAAAAAGATTTGTATAGGGTCACACAGCTAGTTAAGTGCCAAGTATTTAAAGCCACATTTGAACTCAGGCCCTCCTGACTTCAGGGCTGGTGCTCTAATCACTGGAGCACTACCTAACAGCCCCTATTTCCCATATTTTATCATTTCTTAAGGCACAATAATATTGTCTTACATTTGTGTACGACAATTTAGCCATTTCCCAATAAGAGGACACCTTCCTTAGTTTCCAATTTGGGGCTATCAGGAAAAGACCAATTATAAAAAATTTTGCTATATCTTTTCCTTTTTCCTTGGATGTATAGGCCTAATTGTGGTACACTTCACAGGTTATGCATTGTTGAGTAACTTTCTTAACATAGTTTCAAAGTGCTTTCTAGAAAGGCTGGATTCAACCTTAAATACTTACAAGCTATATGACCCTGAGCAAGTCATTCAACTTCTGTTTGCTTCAGTTTCCCCATATGTAAAATGGGGGTAACTGTACTTACCAACCAGGGTTATTGCTGTGAGATTAAATTAATCATAAAGCATTTAGCTCAAGGACTGGCATATAGTAAGCACTATATAAATATTCACTATTATGATTAATGTTAACCATCTGCTGTAGTAATGGAAAACTATTACAAACCTTAAAGCACTAAGGATTTTCATTAATTAATATTAACTAGAACTTAAAAAAAAAACTTGAGTAGAAAAAATATTTGTTATCCTACCCTCACCTGCCCCTCATTCCTAAAAGGAACTTACTTTTTAAAAAAAAACATGGTAAAATATATGTTAAATCTACTATATGGATTTATACAAATTTATACAATTATCTTGCTACACAAGAAAAATAAAATTAAAAAGCAAGCAAATGAGAAATAAAATAAAACGCAAGCAAGCAACAGAGTGAAAATGCTACATTGTGATCCACACTCAGTTCCTACAGTCCTTTCTCTAGGTGTAGATGGCTCTCATCTTCACAGGATCACTGGAACTGGCCTGAATCATCTCATTATTGAAAAGAGCCATGTCCATCAGGATTGATCATCGTATAGTCTTGTTGTTGCCATGTACAATGATCTCCTGGTTCTGCTCATTTCACTCGGCATCAGTTGATGTAAGTCTCTCCAGGCCTCTCTGTATTCCTCCTGCGTATCATTTTTTACAGAACAATAATATTTTATAACATTCATATACCATAATTTATTCAGCCATTCTTCAACTGATGGGCGTACACTCAGTTTCCAGTTTCTTGCCACTACAAAAAGAGCTACCACAAACTTTTTGGCCCATGTAAGTCTCTTTTCCTCCTTTAAAATCTCTTTGGGATATTAGCCCAGTAGAAATACTGCTGGATCAAAGGGTATACACATTTTGATAGTCTTTGGGCATTAAGTACTTACTTTTATGAGCCTCAGCATAATGGGAGTTTGACATTTCAAACTGGGAATTTTCCCAGGATATGGTGATATCAGAGTTCTGGGTTATTCTTTTTCTAGTCATTCTGTCCTCAGGAAGGTAAACAGCTCTCTAGTCCATCTAAGGCATACATAGCTTTTCTGTCCCACATCCCCCCAGGTCTACTCAGCAGAAGGCATGTTGGGTAGACGTTAGGACTGTCATAACTTCCAGTGTGCTGCTGCCTAGCTGGAGGCGACTATCCAGGGAAGTGAGGCATCCTCAATTCCACTTTATCACACCAGATTGCACTTAGTGCAAAGTAGGATGGCGCTCAATATCTAGTTTAACGAGCATCATTTTGGAATTTGAGAAGTTTTATTCTATGACAATGCCTGCAGGATATCCTCACTGAAATGTGGCTTTTAAAATTGTAAGCAGGAAAAATATGTTCGCAAGGACTGCCTTTAGAGACCCTAAATGAAAGACTAGACAGAGTCTTGTTGTGTATGGCAGTGTTTCTCTAAATATGTGAGATCTTTCTATTGTCCCCAAATAGCAACCTTCTGTTCAATTTGAACAATTGAAGTTGAACAATTTGAACAATTGTTCAACTGAAGTAGAAGGTTCCTGATTTACATAGTATCTACTTTGTTTAAGTTGAATATACCAAAAAAAGAAAAGAAAATCCCATTAGTATCTTTGGTCCAAACCTATCAGCATAAGTAATTCTTATGGACACATTCATAAAATGTCGTTAACAGACTAAGGCTGGCAAGGATGGAACAAAAGTAAGAGGCAAGAAAAATGCCAAGTGTGAGCTGTTGTGATGATGAGTCATTTTGATCAGTTTGGATACATCTCTCCTTTTGTTAAGCATCCCAAATTCTCCCCTATCTTAAAAATAATTAACCTTTACTAGACTATTTTTATTGTTGAGGCAGTTCAGTTGTGTATGAGGATGTATTCTGATGGAAGTGGATATCTTCGACAAAGATTCAGTTCCAATTGATCAGTGATGGACAGAATCAGATACACCCAGAAAAGGAACACTGGGAAATGAGTGTAAACTCTTTGCATTTTTGTTTTTCTTCCCAGGTTACTTTTTACCTTCTGAATCCAATTCTCTTTGTGCAACAAGAGAACTGTTCGGTCTTACACACATATATTGTATCTAGGATATACTATAACATATTTAACTATAACATATTTAACATGTATGGGACTGCCTGCCATCTAGGGGAGGAGGGTGGAGGGAAGGAAAGGGAAATGTCTGAACAGAAGTGAGTGCAAGCGATAATGTAAAAAATTACCCAAGCATATGTTCTGTCAATAAAAAGTTATAATAAAAAAAATTCTTCCCTCTTCCAAAAATGTTTGTCTATTTCCCTATTTTATTGTGGCCAAAGTTTCCTAGATTCATAACTTTGGTATTATACTTGATTTTGTGTTCTTCCTCATCCTACATATCGAATTACTTGTCAAATCTGGCCATTTCCAGCTCCACAACATTCTCCACATCCATCTTCAAGTATCTATACAGCTACTATCTTAAGGCCTACATCAGTTCTCAAATAGATTACTGCTACATACTCAAATCTTTACCCACTTCAATCCATCCTATACCCTGCTGGCAAAGTAATTTTCCTTCAGAGCAGATCTGACCATGTGACTTACATACTCAGTTAACTTCAGTGACTTATATTATTGCCTCTATGACAAAATATAAGCTCTACTGTTTAGTATTTAAAGTTCTTCACAACCTGCTCCCTTCCCATCTTTTCAGTCACCGATGTTCACTCCATCTCCCCAACTCTTTAATCTAGTCAAATTGGCATTCTCTGTTTCTCACTCATAACACTGCTCTCTCTGTGATTTCCTAGAGGCCATTTCCTATGCCTAACTTCTGCCTAACAGAGTCCCTTTCTTCCTTTACATCATAGTCTAAGCACCACCTTATGCACAAAGCCTTTTCTAATCTCTAAGCCTTCCTTAACTATCCTTCATTTAACGACTTCGTGTATATTTATATAAACCTTTTATTTATGCCATACAAAAAATTTTTGAGACAGCTGGGTGGCTCAGTGGATAAAGTGGTCTGGAGTCAGGAAGATCTGAGTTCAAATCCAGCCTCAGACACTTACTAGTTGGGTGACCTTGGGCAAGTCACAATCTATTTGCCTTAATCCACTGGAGAAGGAAATGGCAAACCATTCCAGTATCTTGGCCAAGAAAAGCTTGTGGACATGGTCCACAGTGTCATGAAGAATCAGACAAAACTGAAAACAAGAGCATAAATTTTATATGACTTTGTGGCCAACCCCATTTGAATATAAACTCATTCCAAGTAGAGATTGCTTCATTCTTTGTCCTTGTATTCACAGTACATAGCACAGTGCCTGGCACATAGTAGTTGCTCAATCATGTCTTTCATTGTTGGTTTTTTTGTTTTTTGTTTTTTGGTCTGGAGCTGTATTTTCATTGGTCCAGGGAACCTCCAGTGAAGAAACACTGTCTACTCAATTCAGAATCTCAGTTACCTTGCAGAGTTACCTGGGTTCATTGAGACATTAGCTGACTTGATCAGAGTTGCCCAGCCAGTATGCATCAGAAGCAAGACTTGATTTCAAGTCTTCTTAATTGGAAGACTAGCTTTCTATCCTCTACACCACACTGGTTCTCTTAATAATGAATATTCAATTACTGTCAGTAACTCAATCTGACTGCCAAATTCAAATTCCCACTGAGCTCTGCTAAGCAATTCAATCTTTAATCCTGTCTCCGAGAGATCATTAATGTATCTCATTCGGCTGATGGGTGGGGGATCCCTTGTAGCCAGTGAAGTTGCTTTGAGAAAACTAACAGTTCTGGATAAGTCATGGACTTCTTCCAATTTCTTCCTTTTGCTGAGCTATTTCTCTTGGAATACATTTCTGTTGGCCATGATGTGAATTATGGAATTTCTTTCAACCTGAAATTTAATTTGTTTTCTATTTGTCTGATTGCCAAGCCAGCTTCAGTCTTGCAGGAACAATACTTCAGAGTCTAATTTTACATTTATTCACAATATTCAGTTACTTAGAATTGAAATGAGGTGAGAGTTGTCCTTTCTTCTGTGTCATCTGCCCATCTTAGTCATCTTTATATGAAAGAAAATGCAAAGACTTGAGCATTTACCCTGATCAAATATACATTAAAGGGAATGTGTTCTCTTCCCACGCTGGATGTGATATCATTCATAGTTTGTCCTTTGTGGCCTTTATTTGAATTAGTCTACTTTCCTTCCTTAAATAGAAAAGGGCATTGTAAAGGACAGAAATGAGGAAGAAGGTCTCAGAAGAGTCCAAATGATCTGAGTAGTCTTGGAAGAACCCTGTCATTTCATTCAGCTTAGTTCTCTTTGGAGCTCTGACTTGCGGGGAGGCACAAAAAGTTAACAACTTTCAAGATCTTTTGAATCCCAGAAAAGCTCATCTGCACACATGTAGCACAAAAAAAAATCCGATCATTTAGACTTAACCTGAGTCTCATCATAGTCATCAAGGGGAGTGTCCAACCAGTGCTACATATCTCAACCTATCCAAGCATCTAGAAAATACCTATTATGTGCAAAGTACTGTGGGAGGTTCTGAGGATACAAAAGCAAAAACAAGCCCTGGCCTCCAAGGACTTACCTTCTACTTGGAAAAAGCCTCATGTATAGAATAAGTAGAAGTATAGAGAGACTTAGAGCTGGAAGGGACCTTAGAGGTCATCTAGCTCAAAATCCTCATTTCACAAACAAGGAAAAAGAGGCCCAGGATGGGGGTGGGGTGGGGTGTGTGAGGTGACTTAATCAAGGTCACACAGAAAGTAAGAATTGTAATCTGAACCCAGGTCCTCTGACTATAAATAAATGGAGACAAGGGGAGCACCATAGGGAAATGGTTCTTTCAGAAGATAGAAAGTGAACCAATTCATGAAGGTAGAGCTTCTGAAAGGTTGACATGAAGAAGGGGAAAAGGACACATAATGTCCATATATTATCCTCAGGGGATCCCTCTAATGTGCTTCTATGTTCTCTTGAAATTGCAGAGATCCAATCAAGGACTGTGTTGTACCTCTTTTATCACTCTTGCCACATCTCTGGCCCAATTTCTCATAGATATAGCTGTATGATGACATTTTTGAATCTCTTTGACATTATAATTTCTTCATTTCGGACTGAGCCTGATCATCTTGTGTAGTTCCTTAGTTTTTGGGAGATCTTCAACTTCAGTTCTTCTGTTAACTACAATCATTCCTAATCCACTTCACTTTGTTAAACATATTGTGGATTCAGTTGTCACTAATTTGGGAATTTATATTTATTCTCAATAGAGAACCTGCTGAAGTTTACCTCTGCTCAATAAAACTAATTTTATATCGTATAAATGAAAAAATATAATTAAGATTATAGGGAAAAAGGCTTAACCATCCAACCCTATTTTCTAGCATCCTCAAGACCTTTAAAATACTTGTTCATAAATAATTATGAGGCTAATTATAATATATTTGTATTTTTATTAAACTAAGCCCCCTGTACCTCTGCTAGGCATCACTTAATTTCTACATATGCTAGTAACTCAAACTATATTTTATTTTAACCTGAATTCATGAAATTTGCCAAGGTGATAAAAATGATAACTCTTAGGAGGTTATCAATGAAACATATGAATGAAAAAGAACTGGACACCTAGTGAGAACAAGGTATAACCTAGTATAGAAGTATCCAAGACTCTAAATCTAATTTGCTGCAACTCCTAAGTCCAAGAACCAGATTAAAATGTAACTGGGAATATTTGATAAAATAAAAATACAGTAGGACACAGATAATGTTAAAATCATTATATAAGGTTTAATGGCCCCTACTTCTATTCGAGCTTGACAAATCTGCTTGTAACAGATATGCTCCACTCCTACCCTCACAAAGTCAAAACAAAGCAAGGATGGTTTTCAGTAATGGGATGGGATAAACTGAGTGAAGACCTCTCATGGGAATGTGACCCTGAACTAAGCCCTCATTGTGACTTGAGATTTTATAATGACAGGTTGAACTATAGCTAAAAACCTGCAGATGTTCGATTGTCTTGGATGAACATTTCCCCTCCTGTCCCCCCCTTAATTAGCATTTAAGTATTTCTTTTAAAGGTGATGATGGCTTTGGGAATTCAGGTAACAGAATTCTCTGATCCAAGAATATGTTTGTATAGCACTTCTCTAGGGAAATTTGAATTAAGAGTTTGTTATTTACTAATATTCTTTTATTTCTTGATAGATTTCCCCATTTAGAGTGTAAGCCTGAACTTCCCCAGATAATGGAAGAAAAGGTTGGGGAGGGAGCTTCTGTGTTCAGGTCGATTTAATCTTGTGCTTTGCATTCCTCTCCTGACCACCTTGTCTGCTCGGAGTTGCCCTTTCTCCTGAGATCATAATAAATCTTTTTTTTTTTTTTTTTACTTTTTTACTTTAAGAGTCTCAGATTTTTAATTTGGGTAAGGGTCACAGTCCCACATAGTACATTGGGTGATCCCCAGGATGAACATATGAGAGGACTGGATGAGATTCACACAACACAAGCAGGGACAGACAGGTCAAGAGCTTAACTGTTGGCCAAGTATCTAAAAAAGATAAGATCATAGAATCATGAAAGTACCAGATCACTAAGAGTAACTGACAGATATATGCATCACCAATGGTAGTATTCATTTCTAAATGAGGAAGTGACATGAATTTTAGCTTTCAACCCCCAAATGTGAATAAACATTCACAGTTATGAGGAAGTGATATGAATTTTGGCTTTCAACCCCCAAATGTGAATAAACATTCACAACCAAGAGGGTATTGGGTTGATATACTAAATATGCAGATGAAATTCATTTTTTTTCCTTGTATGCACTTTAAAGCTTTTTACCATCCAAAAAGACATTTGAAAATAAGTCTCTAGGCTAGAAATATGAAACTCGGGGGAAAGAGTGCTAGCTTTGGATTCTGGATTAAGAAGTTATGTCACTGAACCTTGTGGCCTAAATTCTCTGAGTCCTCAGTTTCCTCATGTGTAGTATAAGATTGCTGTTGGTTGTTTTTCATTCTGAGGGGGCCCATGACATCAGGGAGGTGATGCCATGACATGCAAGTGAATTGGATTTGAGTGAGGGAAGGCTGGTCAAGGTCACTTGCCTCACTTTTCCCCTCTGGATCCATCTGGGTCCAATGGCCAGATAGAGATAAAGACAACTGGAGATGGCCCTGGAAGAAATGAGAGACCTTGGCCTTATTAAGCTCAGGTCTTCCACAAGTCTCATTTTGACTGAGACTGCACCCCCATTCAGTGATTAAGGCTATGTTGCAATTGGGGCAAACAATCTCCTTTTTCACCTAATCTGAAAAAATCTAAATAAATAAATAAATCTGGGAAGGGAAGACAAAACGATTGCTATTGTCATTCAATCTGAGTGAATTGGACCCCAAATAATGACCAAATGAGGCTTGATCTAGGACCTATTAGTAGCCAATGAGAATCAGATTGGTTTTCATTTAAGGCATGGTTCTTAAGAAAGAAATCAAGCCAGTAAACTTACCTACAGATGTAGTATAAGGAGGTTGTACAAAAGGACCTCTAAATCTATGATCTGATTACATCCCATCCACAAAACCCAAAGTAATTTGAGATGGAGCCAGAGACAAGTCCAATGATATGTGACCATTTAATTGGATTCAGCTCCTCTACAATATAATGCAAATATTCTTAGGAAATAGTTGCAGATTTCCCAGATCCCATACATCTTGGGCAGCATGGACTCTCTTTGCTGACTGTTAGCAATTGCCTCAGTACTTTTTGAAATAGCAATATGACATAATGAATAAAGAGCTGGCTGTGGAGCCAGAAAGAATTCAGTTCAAGTCAAACCTCTGATACATACTCACTGTCTGACCTCTCAGATGTCTAGGTAGCTCTTCAAAAGTCTAAGGAATAGAGAAGGAACTACCCTACATTGGCAAAAAGATTTTCCTCATATAGTTCACCATGCCAATGAAATCACAGGCACAGTATCTAATCCTCTGCCTATTTTTAAAAGTTCTTTTTTTTAATTCATTAACTAAAGAAGAAAAAGCATGGAGTTGGGATAGGGAGAAAATGAGTAAAAATACTAGCATTGAGCATTCAGGTAAAGTGAAAGGGAACACATGAGTCAGATTTGCAACATGTTATTTCTCTACCTTTAGCTTGGAAGCACAGATTTTTATTATACACACATATTCATTTTATAAAATTCATGCATTTTGAGATCCTAGCATTGCCAGTTCCATTAGAGGCCTTCAAGGAGTAGCTGACTAGCATTGGATTTTTAAAATGCAATTGAGGACATAACAAATCCAATTAATATAAATAGTAGCAGCAACAAGTAAGAGGTATGTCCCACTTCTGTCCCTTCCCCAAAAAGGCTACTGGCCAAAATAACTAATCCAGTAGAAAGCAAACTGGATCTGTACTAAGAGGACTTGTGTTGAAAACCTGCTTCCACCACCTTTTTTCTGTGAGTTCTTGAACAAAATCAACTGCTCTGGGTTTCAGTTTCTTCCGTTCCATCTCTAAAAAGAAGGTGCTGGATTTAGAGGGTCTTCCTTTCCAGCTTTGAAATCTATGATCATATGAATTTCAGCATCAAACTTCTCTTAGTTGAGGATACAGAAATATGCAAATAAGAACAAGGTATGTAGGTCTGAACTGTAGCCATTTAATTTGTAAATTATACTCTTCAAGGATTTACTCAGACATCAGCAGAGGCAGCCATAGGACTCAGAAATATAGCACCAGAATATGAATGTTATGGAATATTATGGTTCTATAAGAAATGACCAGCAGGATGATTTCAGAAAGTCCTGGAGAGACTTACATGAACTGATGCTGAGTGAAATGAGCAGGATCAGGAGATCATTATATACTTCAACAATGATACTGTATGATGAACAATTCTGATGGACATGGCCATTTTCAACAATGAGACGAACCAAATCAGCTCCAATGGAACAGTAATGACCTGAACCAGCTACACCAAGTGAAAGAACTCTGGGAGTTGATTATGAACCACTACATAGAATTCCCAATCCCTCTATTTTTGTCCGCCTGCATTTTTTATTTCCTTCATAGGCTAATGGTACACTGTTTCAAAGTCCGATTCTTTTCATACAGCAAAATAACTGTTTGGACATGTATATACATACATATATATATATATGTATGTATGTATGTATGTATACATATATATATACATTGTATTTAACTTATACTTTAACATATTGAACATGTATTGGTCAACCTGCCATCTGGGAGAACAGGTTGGGGGAAGGAGGGAAAAAGTTGGAATAAAAGGTTTTGCAATTGTCAATGCTGAAAAATTACCTATGCATAAAATTTTTGTAAAAAATAATTAAAATTTAAAAAAAAATAGAGCACCAGAGCATTGCAAACAATAGAAAAGGTGACCAGAGAGGACTAGACTACCTTCTCCTTTGCAAAGATGAACTCGTACCATTTTTCCTATCACATGCAAGCTTGTATTAACATTCATCAACCTTGGCAGAGAATTGCTTTTTTTTAGACAAGGTATTGCTGCTAATGAGAGTGAGTAGAAATTCTTCCTTCCTGCTGTAAGCCACAATTATTGTCCTCATGGAATGCTCATGTTGTGGCAACTAAAATGGGGGGGGCTACTTTCCAAAAGCATTCCAGTCTGCATGATGCCAAGCAGCCAAAAAGTAGTTTTTTCCAACAGTAGAAAAACATTAACTTTGTTTTGGTATTTTTTCAAAAGGCCTTGAATCATTGTGACTGCTAAAAAGTTGATTTTATAGGAGGTATATTTATATATATATATATATATATATATATATATATATATATATATATATATAAATATATATATATATATATTTATATATATATATATATATATATATATATATTCACATATATGTAGATAAGTTCATATATACAGTGAATGGGAGATACAATTTTCTCATCTTTAGAATTAAACTTAGTCAGACATACTCTTTTTCACACATCTTCCATTCTGACTCAGCTTATTTGTTAAGGGAAGGTCAAGCATATAGATATACACATACACATATATGTATCATATGGAAGGATATATAGATTAACCTCCCATAACAATATATAGTATCTATATAAAATATATCATAATATATGGAGGGATATATGTACATACACATATATTTATCTTTTTCTAACAAGGTATGGTATACATACACATATATGCTTATATTATATACATATATGTATATACATACACATAACTGTACAAATATTACTATATATGTGTGTACATGTATATATATATATATATATACATATATATAAACACATATAAATCTATATATTGATTTATCTGTATCTCCCCCTCCCCTAATATATAAGTAAAGTCAAATGGAAGATAGGTAAAAAAGGAGGATGTTTGAAAAAGTTTGACTAGAAATGAGACATTTTCTTTCCTTCATAGTAGAGATGGGGAACTATATGATGTAAATGTGTTTGTCAGTTTTACTTTATTGCTTCCCCTTTTTTTCATTTTTATCAGAAATGATGGATCAAAAATGGTCAAAGGATATGAACACACAATTCTCAATAATGAAATTGAAATTATATCCACTCATATGAAAGAGTGTTCCAAATCACTACTGATCAGACAAATGCAAATTAAGACAACTCTGAGATACCACTACACACCTGTCAGATTGGCTAATATGACAGGAACAAATAATGATGAATGTTGGAGGGAATCTGGGAAAACTGGGACACTGATGCATTGTTGGTGGAGTTGTGAAAGAATCCAGCCATTCTGGAGAGCAATTTGGAACTATGCCCAAAAAGTTATCAAACTGTGCATATCCTTTGATCCAGCATTGCTGCTATTGGGCTTATATTCCAAAGAAATACTGAGGAGGGGAAAGGGACCTGTATGTGCCAAAATGTTTGTGGCAGCTCTTTTCGTAGTGCCTAGAAACTGGAAGATGAATGGATGTCCATCAATTGGAGAATGGTTGGGTAAATTATGGTATATGAAGGCTATGGAATATTATTGCTCTGTAAGAAATGACCAGCAGGAGGAATACAGAAAGAGTTTGGAGAGACTTACATCAACTGATGCTGAGTAAAATGAGCAGAACCAGAAGATCACTGTACACTTCAATGCTGTATGAAGAGGTATTCTGATGGAAGTGGAAATCTTCAACATAAAGAAGATCCAACTCACTTCCAGTTGATCAATGATGGACAGAAACAACTACACCCAGAGAAGGAACACTGGGAATTGAATGTAAAGTGTTAGCACTACTGTCTTTCTACCCAGGTTACTTATACCTTTGGAACCCAATTCTTAACGTGCAACAAGAAAATTGGATTCACACACATATATTGTACCTAGGTTATACTGTAACACATGTAAAATGTATGGGATTGCCTGTCATCTAGGGGAGGGTGTAGAGGGAGGGAGGGGAAAATTTGGAAAAATGAATACAAGGGATAATGTTATTAAAAAATTACTCATACATATATACTGTCAAAAATTTTTATAATTATAAAATTTAAAAAAATAAACAAAAAAAGAAGTGATGGATCAAGGAGGTGGAGAAATATGGAGTAATATATTTTGAAATGAACGTTATACAATGACATAAAGGTATCAATAAAAATGCAATAATTTTTAAAAAAACTAACTGATGAGAATTTTTGTTTTCATTTGCTATTTACAAAGTAGAGGAAAGAATAAAAGATAAAAGGTATTAAAGAGAGTAAGGCTCATTTTTTTTTCATAGTTTTCAGTGAAAAATACTGAATTCCAAAGATCAGCATCTGCCTCGTCAGTGTGTCCCACAGACACAAGTAATAGAGGCCTCTTCACAGCACTAAGGTGGGTGTGGTTGCTACCCCCAAAGCAACCTCTCAGGTCTGAGCTTATCAAAGCATATCACTCCACTATATAAACCCAGTTATATCAGATTTGTTATTCCTTACTACAACTTAGACTAGTGAGCAAGGGAAAAAAAAGAAATAAGAACATTTTGTCCAAATAAGCAGTTAAGAAACAAGATCAAGTGGGGAAAGCACTCATTTAATTACAAACTTTCCTATTACATTGTTTTCTGTAAAGTACAATTTTATAATGAACACACACCACTTCTAAGCTGTGCCAGGTAGGTCTATTTTCCACAAAATCCCTCATAGACAGTAATAAACATCAAGGCCGAACCCTGGGACATCTGCTCTAGCATTGTTATCCAATGCAACCATTTCTGTCACAAATCTCGAGTCACTTCAACTTTTTGTTGAAATATGAGTTTGTCGGCAGCACAGCCAATTTGGCACGAGAGGCTTGACAGATGCTCCAGTTTTACCTCATCTTCAACTTACATGGCTCCTCATTATCTGAGCTGCAGTGAGGCACAATATTCCTCAGTTCTGGAAGCCAGACAAAATGCCATCTGGCACAGGATGGTTATCAAAACTAATAGTGCAGTGTGAAGGATCCAGGCTCCAAAGTGATGTGGGGACATAGCACAGCAAGGGGTAACACCCTCTCAGAATCGTATAAGTAAAACTGCTAGCAGGCACCTAATGGGCCACTTCCCCATTGATTCCACTGTGGGCACATTTGCATTGAGAAAGCATTGCTCACCCACTGGAGCTATAGTTTTTAACTCGTACAAGTTCACATAGTCTGACACAAATCATTCACTGTGAAAGCAAAGAGGAGATGAATCATCGGCCTTCTCCCCAACACTAGATTCTGAGGTCACCCCACGGTAGAAGACAGCAGAGACTCATAGGATTCCAAGGTGGTGAAAATGAGAGAGGAGTACAATCAAGGGACTACCTCCTACCTAGGGCTTTTCCTGATGCCACCCTCCCCTCACAAAACTAGAAGCGCTCTCTCTTCAAATCATTCCAAATAACTTTGAATATAGAAATTACTTCATATTTATAAATTTTACAACTGCTAGGTCCACCCTGCATCATCTAACAACAGCATAGGGCATTTTTTTCCTATCCCCAGAACCTGGCACAAGTCCCTGCATAAAGAGATATCTTAAATGTTCATTGACATGAATCAAGAAGTAAAAGGTAGGAAAGATAGAGCAAGCACCCACAGATGCCCATCCACAGAAAGAAAAAAAAAATAAGTTAACATGTTTCTAGGAGTTAGTACAATGACTGGTTTGTTACTTCTAAGTCCTCTATATAAGAGGGAAAAACAGCAGCAATAGCAAATTACACACCAGAGACAGGAGTCATAAGACTTCAAAATGGACTTAATGGTTGTGTCAACACTAAAAGGCCTGGTTGGTGAATTACTTCAAGCAAAATATAAAGGCAAGCTGTCAAATACATGACTTCCAATCCATGGTTAAATATGGAACTTTATCTTTCTGAGAAAATGCAATTTAACTTTTGTTTATAGACAATCCTAGATGAGATGCTCAAAAAGAAAAATCCTTTTCATTGGCTTAAGAACTTCCCATGAAGAAAGTCACAGGATTCTATTAAACTAGTACTTTGTGTGTAGAGGGCACAAAAGATTGACTAGATGTCTTGGGAATCCCAACACTTTAAACCATGATGTTCAGTATCAGACATATCAGATGTTATAGTAAATATTAACAGCTCCAGATGTTCTTCTAATTACTCTTGATTTGGAAAATTGCCTATTCTGAAATGTAGTATAAAGTCAGCCATGGAGGACTTAGTATAGTCCTTTCTCTTGTTGAACTCCAGGTATCCCTTCCAAAAATCTGCAGTATCATAAATCACAACAAATGTCAACTTTGATTCCAACACTACCTTGAAAAGCATCACCCATAAATTATCTCCCTAGAGAAAGATAAAGAGCCAACATAGTACAGCTAAAGGCAGTTCCCTATTTAGGAAACAAGGAGACTGATGGATTGGAGTCAGGGTTCCCTGTTCTCTCATGGTCTAATATTCTCTTCTGACTTATGACAAGTGGGATATTCCAAGCGTTATAAGAAAGTTACAAGGCCAGGAGTTAGGTGTAAATGCCACCTTAGACATTTGCTTGCCGTGGGACCATTTCACTGTTCTCAGTTCTGTTTTCTTCATCTATAAAATGAAGATATCAAAAATAGGGTTGTGATAAATAATCAAATAAGATAGTATATGTAAAATGTTAGCTATTAGTATTTCCTCAGCATTGACAATCTCAGTGTGACTACTGGATTTTCAAGTAGATCCAAAGTCTCTCTCAAGCTCCAGTTCTACAGATCCAACAGGTAATGCCATCTCCAAAAGGAGGTACCATAGGCATCTTACTCAACCTGGTCACAACAGAATTTTACTTTCTCCCTAAAGCCTCTCTTACTATAAATATCTTGATTTTTGTTAAGAGCCCTTGATCCTACTAGTAATTGCTTGAGTTTTAAATGAGAAGCCTTTAATTATTCACTTGCCTGCACCTCTCCATAGCCAATCAATTGCCAAATTTTGTTCCTTCCTCTTTCACAGTTGTCTCGTTTTCTCCCTTAAGAGCTTGCCACTATAGAGTTTGGTATTGGAGTAGAAATAACACTGCAGTTATGAAGACATGAGTTCAAGTCCTGCCTTAGATATTTACTAGCTGTGTGATCTAGGCAAGTAACTTCTCTCATTTTCTTCATCTGTACAATGAGGATATTGATAGCTTTTGTCTCATTGGAATTAGATAATATATGTAAAGTGCTTTGTCCAACATACTGTTGGATTCTGGTTTCTAATCCATCCTGCCATCTACTTCTGTTTCATAGGTTAGCTCATCCTATTCATATTCACTGTCATGATTACTAACAGTATTTCCTTCTATCTTATTTTCTTCTTCTTTTAGCATCCTCCCTTTCTCATCCCTTTCCCCTCCTAGTTCTCTATTGGTTAAGACAGATTTCTATACCAAGCTGAATGTGTATATATGTTTTTCCCTTTTTGCACCAGTACCAGTGAGTTTCAAGCACTGCCCTCTAACTTCCTTTTCCCATTCTCCCCTCCATTATAACAACACTTCCCTGTGTGCTTCTTTTATTTAAGAAAATTTTATCAATTATACTTTATTCTCCCTTCTCTCGGTATATCTCTTTTTCTTACCCCAACATTTTTGGAAGAGTATCTCAAGATAATGAACTCATGCCCATGCTTTCTATGTAGACTCCTTCTAACTGCCTTAATGATGATAAAGTTCTTTATTTATTGAGTCGCCTATGATTACTCTTTTCATATTTACTTTTTTATGCTTCTCTTCAGTGTTCTGTTTGAATGTTAAATATTCTGTTCAATTCTGGTCTTATCATCAAAAATCCCTAAAAGTCCTATATTTCATTAAATGTTCATTTCCCCTCCTAAAGGATTATTTGCTAGGAAGGGTGATTCTTGTCCTAAATAATTTTTAAACATTTATTTTTAAGTTTTGAGTTCCAAATTATTTTCTTATCTTACACTTCTTCTCTATCGCTTGAAAAGGCAAGGATTTTATATCAATTATATATGTTTAGTCATGCAAAAGATATTTTCCTTTTAGCAAAAGAAAACACACAAACATAAATACAAGAAGAAAAAAGAAAGTTAAAAAGTGCTCCAATCAACACTCAGAGTTCATCACTTCTATCTTGGAAGTGGATAGCATTTTTCATCATAGTAAATAGTGAGGAAGTATAGATATTAGACATAGACAACTTTTTTCAAGAAATGAAAGATAAGATCACAGCTGGATGGATAAACAGAAGACAGGAAGAGGCTTTTCTGACCAGAACTAATTTATAAGAAGTTAGAAAGAAGGCAAAGGTAGCAATCAAAAGTCTCTTAAGATAGAGAATGACTTCCTAATGCCAGTTAATAAAGAACATAGAAGGAAATCAGATAAGGTGTACAGGTAAAGAGATTATCCTCATTAAAGAGAAGGGGCACCTATTTTTCTATGACTAGTAGGAAGAAAGAAAGAATGGGATGAGGCTGAGAAACCTTGAGGAATGGGTAAAGTGGGTAGAATAAGTTCAACTTGAAAGGCTTTGATATAATTAGTGAAATAAGAGATAAGGTTATCTGCTCTAAATGCAGGAAGGGAGGTTAAAGGAAAGAGGTGTAGAACAGATATGAGGAGGACTAAGGTACTAAGAACTTTATTAATGTTAAGATAAAAGGAATGTTAAGGAGTAGGGAAGAAGGATGTAACTATTAAAAAAAAATAGGATGAGGCAAATAAAAACAATGACCACTAAAATCACCCCCAGCAGTGGTATCCTATGATTATCTGACTATCCTATAAGAATAAAAATCTTGATAGTCTTTTGTTTTTAACTTTTTAAAGGTTTTTAAAAGCTTTTAACTACAGTACAAATTTGTAAATTGCATTAGAAATCCTGCTTGTCAAAAGCCTCTTTCCAACAATGAGATGATTGATGCCAGTTTCAATGATCTTGTGATGAAGAGAGCCATCTACATCCAGAGAGAAAACTGTATGAATTAAATGTAGATGACAACATAACATTCTCACTCTTTTTGTTGTTGTTCACTTGCATTTTGTTTTCTTACTCATTTAACTTTCTTTTTTTGATCTGATTTCTCTTGTGCAGCAAGAGAATTATATAAATATGTTTATATATATATATATTGAATTTAACATATTTTAATATGTTTAACATATATTGAATTGCTTGTCATCTTGGAAAGAATGTAGGGGGAAGGAGGAGAAAATCTGAAACACAAGGTTATGCAAGGGTCAATGTTGTCAAATTATCTATGCATATGTTTTGAAAATAAAAAAGCTTTAGAGAAAAAAATAAGAAAGTCACCTTTCATATAGGAGGTAGTACTTATTCCTACAAAAGTTTGTTAGACTTTGCCATAAATATTCCCATACACATATTTCCACTTCATTCAGACTTTCTCATTTGGTATTTATGTATTTGAGTCTCTGTAGTCCTTGATTTTTCAGTAAATGCTGGGTGTTACTTCTTAATGATTTCTTCCTGTTTATTCAATCTGCTTGCCCTCTACCAATGGCTAATTGTTTTTCTCACATTTACAGAGGAACACAAGCATAAGTAAAAATGAACACAATGTAGCTGACATAGTCTTATACAGTACCCATACATGCTCTCACAGAGCCATAAGAGGCCCTTATTGAGCTCTAGATTTTGAGCCTTGTTTTGCTCATCTATATCAGAGGGTATTTGGTAAATGGTAAAAAACTACTTGGAGATTGACACATCTTGGTTTCTTATAGTTTCAGTGTGATGGAATTTCCATTTGAAGTATCCAAGAGGTGGGATGTGTTTACTGAGGTGTTAAACTTGCAGAATTATAGAACTAAAGAACTTAAGTGTAAGAAGGGACTTCAGTAGCCCTTTAGATCAAGCTGCACCTGAAAAAGAATCCATGATAAATATGCTGCTGTCAAATGTATCAGCTGGGCTCTGCTTGAAGATTTCCAGAAGTTGAAGGGCAGGGAAAACTTGCCAGCTCTAGTGCCAGCCCATTTCACCTTCTTTCATTATCAGGAAGTACTTCCTGATATCAAGCCATCTTCTTCTCTCTTCAGCTTTTATGCCTCACCTCTGTTCTGTCCTCTATGACCATACAGAAGAAGTGTTGTCTATTTTTCACAAGAAAGTCCTTCAAGTACTTGAAGAGAATTACCATGTTTCCTCATCCTGAACCCTGAGTCTTTTTTTCTCTAAGCTAAATGTACCCAATTCCTTCATCAAATACTTATATGGTTTAGATATAAGATACTTCCTCAGCGTGGGTGCCTGGATTTTTACAAAGTGGTCCTCAGGGGTCTTAGAATAGCACAAATCCTTTCTTTTCTTTCTGAGGCAATTAGGGTTAAATGACTTGTCTAGAGTTACATAGCTAGGAATAGCACTATTTCTGATCATGGTTATGTAGTTCAACCATCATTTTACAAAATTATAAACTGAGGCTCAGAAATGATAAGAAGTTATCCATTGTCATATAATTCGGTAGTAGCAGAGTCAAGCCTACTATCTGGGTTCTTTGACTTGTAGGACAGGATTGTTCTTATACTGTATCTGCAATGCTATATCAGTATCTTATGAGGACTTTCCAACTTTATTCTCTGATAATTCCCCTTGTTCGCTGGTGTGAATATTCTCTAAGTCTCTGTCCTTGGTGCTCTTCTCATTTCTCAGATCTTTCCCTCTTATAAAACCGTAAATGATTATCTAACTTCTTTGGGAATAACTCCCCAAATTCACCTGGTATGTCACTCAAGTTTTTATAACATAATTCTCATGGAATTTTTTCACTAGTCAACACTTCAAATTCAATATTTAAAAAAAAAAACCTTTTCCTCTTTGCCTGCCATCTTTACCTATGCAAATCCTATCTAGACATCAAAGTCCACTGCAAATCCCATCTCTTATGTGAAAGCTTCTTGGATGACATTACCTGAGAGTTATCTTTTCCTTTTTGGAACTCTTCATACCTGTACCACTCATCTGTCATTTGTGACACACTGCCTTCTATTTTTAAAGACTTTATAACAAGATTATAGATACTGTGAGGAGGTTTTTTTCAATTCAATCCAATAAACATTTATAAAATGCCTGCTTTTTTTTTTTAACCAGAGACCATATTAAATTTGGAGGTTACAATTTCTAAAATAGACCCCCGGCAAATTTTTACCTTCAAGGAATGCAAATTTTACTAACACATTTTTATGTCTTATACATCTGCCTTTCCCTTCCTATGATACCTAACAAAAATATTCCTTTAGTCTCTACTGTGGAATAATCTTCAAAGACAAACAAGTAAAAGTTGTAGACTTATAAGTCATACGACCAAGAAAATGGACAAACAGACATTTGAGAGGGTGTAGATGGAGGAAGAACAAGGAGGAAAGGGAGAAACAGAGAGAAGAGGAGAAGGAGAAAAAGGAAAATCCTGCTTCAGAAGTATAATAATGATAGCTATTTTCACGGGATTAAAAAAAAAAAAGAAGCCTAATAAGGTCACAGCATTTCTGAATGCACATTGGAGGATTCTAATTCTCAACATATTATTCAGCACACTTTGCTTCCGACTTCCATGTTCTGCCAGAGTAGTTATACAAACCAACTAAAGGGCTCGCGTTCGAAAGCCCACAGCTGCAGTGTCTCTGCCAGCTTGCTAATTCCTTCCCTTTCTCCAGAAAAAAAGGAGATCTCAATTCTGATCAACCACTGGCAGAAAAGAAACCACGCATTTCTTATCTAGGTTGACCCCTGGATTGGGGAATCCCAAGGCTACAGAAGTGATGTTCAGAATACCCCTCTTAGGCTTTTCCCAAGACTACAAAAAGTGGCAGGTACTGATTCAGTCAAACCAGAGAACTAAAGAACAGAGAGAATAGGGGTAGACAGTCAGCATGAATTGTAAAAGGTTCAAAGAAAAAGGAGATGTATCTGCCTAGAGCCAATCTTATTTCCTCAAATCCCAGAAGCTACTTGGGTCAAGGACTGAGACTAGTGGGGAAAAAATGTCCCAATTTAGGAGAAGGCTTAGAGAAATTTGAGGTGCAAATAAAGTAATAAGATGCACAATTAATGAGTTCTCAAACATAGGATTGAGACTAAGTAAAGAAAGCCTTTGAAAGTCACTGGAAGAAGTGAAATAATACCAGATGTGTAGTCTGTTTCAGTTGCCTGAGGGATTTCTTCATAATCCCTGGGTCATGTATAAAAGCATCCAGTTAACTGTAATTGGAGATTTCCAGGAGTAGTGAGCCAGGAGAGGGAGAATTACAGGAAACTTCTGAGGAAGAAACGTCACCTGGGAAGGGTGACAAGGAGAAGTATTGGCTTTGGTTATTTCCAGGATCTCCTCCCACCTCCACTGCCACCTTTTTGATGGAGGAGATCTGGAGGATGTATCATTTCCCTAGCCATTACTGTTTTAGAATTGTCCTTAGATCAGCTAACAGTAGTATCTGCACTACATCCCTCAGTCTCTTCTCCCCTTATATTAGAGTCATGTTTCAAATTCCTCTCAGTAATTTCCTTCATAGAGGGCAGAAACCAAATTTTTGGGATCAGTCTACTCTGCATCTGCAGCCCTGCCTGTTTTATTTTCTACTCCTTGAAACAAGATGCCCCCATACCAAGTAACCCTTAGTAACCTGCCCACTTTTGTATGTTGTTTCCACCCACAAGATTCTAGGCTCCTTGAGGGCAGAGAAGTCCTTTATTTTATTAGTTGTATCCCCAGAGCTTAGTACAGTTCTGGGACATAGGAGGAACATAATAAATATTTACTGGATTAGATTGCATTAAAAGCCAAAGACATTGGATATGGCTTCACAGTCCCACAAGGAACCCAAGCAAAGAAACTGCACATATTTAATAGGCCCAAAGAAGATATGATATGGGAAACAATTATCATAGGAAGTGCTAAGGATAGAAATGGACTATGTGCAGGGCAGTACTTTTATCTCCATAGCTTTCCTCATTGAAATGATACTTCTGAGAATGAAGCAAATAAAAAAAAGGAGTGAGAGAACAAATTCTATAAGACAATAAAATAGATAGGTAATAAAATAGTTAGAAGAGACAAGTCAAACTTGACACTTTAGAATCATTAAATAAACAGGAAATTCAGGCTAAAGACAAAATAAATAAGCATACAGATCATAAAACAAAGAATGAACGTTTGGAAAAGAGAATAGGGGAAGATAATTGGCAAAGAGAACAAAGTAAATAAATCATTCATTGAAAAAAGATTCAGAAAAAGAAAAAAAAAACTAACAATCAAAAGAAGTTACAGAGGACTAAAGGAGGGGGAATTGTGAATTAACCACTTAACAGAGAGGAGTAAAGAGTACATAGGGAGAGCATTAAAAAACTAAATAAAAGGAAAGGAACAAATTATCAAGTTAATCAACCAACAACCTCCCCACATTATGATAGCAGTTGGCAAAAGGAAATTGGGAAGAGTTGAGTTATGGGAGGATAAGCTGAAGATGAGGGTAAGACAGCCTACCAAACAGGTTGCCTTAAAGCAGATTAAGCTAAACTAATCATGGGAACAAAATACTGACTTGAAAGAAAAATGGGTAATGATGATCTTAATTTTAAAAAATACTAGGGATATAAATCAAGGAAAGTATAAATCTAACTAATAATTTAGATATGAATGCAATAAAAAGTCCAATAAAACAAAAGTGCTTCCAAAAACAGATTTAAAAAGCAGACATACACACATAGAAAATGAGAGGCTGGAATACTGATCATGTACCAGATGAATCCAAGAAAGTAAGAGGTGCAATCCTGCTATCAGACCAGAAAAGATTCACAGTGTTGTGAGATAAAAAAGGAAATTATATTTTGCTAACAGAAACCATAAGCAACAAACTGCTATCAATTTATTGGGTACCTACTATTTGCCAGGCACTGTGCTAATATTTGGGGATACAAAGAAAGGCAAAACAGAGGAGGCAATAATAAAAAATACAATTCAAAATAACTAAGAAATACATAAATTATGTGGGACTCAATCTATCAAAATACATTCAATGCTTTTATAGATTCAATTATATATATTGAAGAAATAAAGATTTAAATGGTTAGATGAATATTTGGTGTTCATGACTGCATCACACCAATATAATATAAATGATAATACTACCAAAGCTAACTTACAAATTTTGTGTTATGCCAATCAAATGACTACAGCCACATTTTACAGAACTCAATAAAATCTTAATAAAATTCATTTGAAGAGATAAAAGATATAGGATATCAAAGGAAATAATGAGAAAAAAAAAACCTCAAGCTACATTATAAAGAAGGAGCCATAAAACTTATTTGGTATTTGTCAAATGAAAAAAATATATCAATATATCAATAGAAAAAAACAAAAAAGGGATAATTATATTTTTCTCTTCCCTTTTTCCCTTCTCTCGTCCCCAGTATTTTGTCACTGATCACCCCTTCCCTCAAACAGAGCTCCCCCTTTGAAAGCCTTCTCCTTTTCTAATGCCTTTCCCCTTCTATTTCTGTTGTTCCTTCTATTAGCCTCCTTTTCCCCTTCCCCTCTTACTTCCCTATAGGGTGAAACAAGTTTCTCTGTGAAGCTAAATGTGTCTGATGTTCTCTCTATGAGCCAAATCTAATGAGAGTAAGATTCACACAATTCTCATCCTCCTCTGCTCTTTTCCTCAATTGCAATTTTTTTGCCTCCTGATGAGATGTAATCTATCCCATTTTAACTTCTTCCAGTAGAATCACCTATCCTCCTCTAGTTTCTTTTTTAAATCATCACAATAAAATCAAACTATACCTGCACCCTCTATGTAAACCTACATTAGAGATAAAGATCTAAAGAGTTAAGCATATAATCTTCCCATATGGGGATATAAACTTTTTAACTTTTACCTTTTTATGCATCTCTTGAGTTCTGAATTTGAAGATCAAATTTTCTATTCAACTCTGGTCTTTTAATCAGAAATAGATGAAATTCACCTGTTTCATTGAATGTCCATCTTTTCCCCTGATAGATGAACTTCACTTTTGCTGGATAGTTGATTCCTGGCTGCAATCCAAGTTCCTTTGCCTTTCAGAATATTAAATTTCATGCCCTTCTATCTTTTAAAGTAGAAGCTGCTAGGTCCTAGATAATCCTGATTGTGGCTCCTCAATATTTTAATTGTTTCCTTCTGGCTGCTTGCAATATTTTCTCCTTGATTTGATAATTCTGAAATTTAGCTGCAGAATTCCTTGGAATTATTATTTTGGGGTCTCTTTCAGGAGGTGATTGGTGAATTCTTTCAATGGCTATTTTACCCTCTGGTTCTAGGACATCCAGGCAGTTTTCCCTGGTGGTGTACTGAAATATGATGTCTAGGTTTTTTTTCATCATTATTTTCAGGAAGTCTGATAATTCTTAGATTGTCTCTCCTAGATCTATTTTCCAGGTCAGTTGTTTTTCCAATGAGGTATTTTACTTTTTCTTCTATTTTTTTTTTTTACTTTTTGGTTTTGTTTGACTGATTATTGAAGTCTCATTGAGTCATTTACTTCCATTTGTTCAATTCTAATTTTTAGTGAATTTTCTTCAGTTAGTTGTTTTATCTCTTTTTGCATTTGGCCAATTGAGGTGTTTTGTTTATTGCATTTTTTCCCATTTCACAAATTCTATTTTTCAATGGATTGATTTCTTTTTCATATTTATTTTGTAAGGAGTTACATGCTTTTTTCATTTCATCAAATCTATTTTGTAAGGAGTTATTCGCCTTTTCCATTTCATGAAATATATTTTAAGGAGTTTTCTTCAAATAATTTGTTTTCCTTTTTCCATACCCTCTTTTAAAGATCCCATTTCCTTTCCCCATTTTTTCCTAACTCTCTTTTAAGATTCTTTTGAATTCTTCGAAGAGAGCCTTGTGAAATGGGGACCAACTCACATCACCCTTTGGAGCTTCATCTGGAGTTGGTTTGCCTTTAGGAACCTCAGGGATTGAGATCTAGTCTTCGCTTTCTACATAAAAGCTGTCTATGATCAGAATTCTTTTTTTTTTTAAAGATTGAGGTCTGCCCTTAAGGCAAAGGGGTGACAGCTGCTTTAGTCTGCTCTAGGGCCAGTGATGCTGACAGACTTCTGGGGCTGGATAGGTATGGCCAGATCCTGCAGTTTGGGGTTCTGGAACTCACAATTTGTTGTGGTTTTTTTTTTGTATTTATTTTGGGTATCTTAAAGCCAATCTGCTGATCCACTGGTTTGTAACCAGGACAGAGTAGCCTAAGAGTCTTGTAGTAAATGCAGCAATGTGCAGACACAGCAATGCCTAGGGTCCCTGCACTGCTGGATAGACTTGCCACCTCTCCCTCTGCCCAAGTGAAACAGATATTTTCTGAAGTTCTTCCAAAATATCTTCTCTGGGAAATTTGTTGTACTCCAAATATTTGTGGGTTCTGTCACCCCAAAAGCAGTTCAAAGGCTTAATCTGCTGTCAATATGAGGGAAGCTCAGAGGAGGTCAGATAGAGACACATCTACTCTCCTCCATCTTGGCTCCTATTTCAGGGATAATTATAAATAACAGAATTCAATAACCTAGTGTTCAGTGTACTCTAAAACATAGATTGTTTAGGAAAGAACTTATCTGGGAGAACTAAAAAGATGTCTTGCAGAAACAGGGCTTAGACAAATATAGCATATTCCACAATAAATTCAAAATGAATATGTGACCTGATTTTAATATTAAAGATCATACCACCAAAAAAACAGAAGAGCAGTAGATCATATTCCTTTCACACCTTAACTAAATGAAGAACACATGCAACTAAAGACTACAAAACAAATAATTGTGGTTATATGAAATTGATGACCTTTTGCACAAAATTTATGCACTTAGAAAAAAAAGGCATGTTGACATGGGAAAAAAAACCTCTGTATCAAATATATCTGATAAGAATTTTCAAGAATAAGATTAAAGATATTTATTACATATATACATTCATACACACATATGCATATATTTGTGTATAATATTTACATATATATATGCCAAAATCAACTTGTCCATAGGCAAGTGCTCAAAGATATGAATAGTTCTTAAAGAAAAATGGCAAACTAGTAATAACTATTTCAAATACTCTAAATCACTAGTAAGAGAAACAAACATCAAAACTACTCTCAAATTTAAAGCGTGAAACTTATACAATAAAATGGCAAAAACAAGAAAACATGGAAAGAATAAATATTGAAGAAATCATGGGAAAATGTGCACACTAATACATTTTAGTGGAGTTGTGAATTAGCTAAACTGTTCTTGAATGCAATTTGTAAGCATGGAAATAAAATGTTAGTAAATATCCATATCTTTCCATCCAGAGATTTCATTGCTAGAAATATATCCCAATGAGGACACTGACAAAAAGAAAGGCTCCATATACATGAAAATATTTATGACAGGATTTTTTATAGTAACAAAGAACCACCACTGTGGTACAACAATATAATCAAATGTTAATCTTCTGTAAAAAAAAGAAAACAGAAATAAAAAGATTTACATCAACTGATGTAAATGAAATATTCAGAGCTAGAAATACACAATAGCTACAATAATTTTAACATAAAGAATAATCACAAAACAATTAAAAACCAATGTTTCAAAATTACACAAAACAACCTTGGTCTAAAAGAACTATTTGTAGACATCCCTTATCCTGTCTTCTTCACAGAAGTAGGAGTCTAATGATATAAAATGTTGTAAACAGAGATTTTTTTTTGATATATTGATCACAGCTGGAATTTTGTCCTCTTTTTATTTATTAAATTAAATTTTATTTTGTTGTACTATCCTCATTCTTTAGCTCTTTCAACTGAGAAAGCAAGAAAAATAACTTCCCAATTAAAATTGTGAAGTCAAGCCAAACAAATTTCTGTACTTGTCATGTCAAAAAAAGTCTCAATCTCTACTCTGAGTCCATCTTCACTATAAGGAAATGGATAGTATGATTCATCTTGACTCCTCTAGAATTATGGATGGTCAATGTATTGATCAGAGTTCCTAAGTCTTTCAAGATTGTTTATATTTACAATATTACTGTTACTGTATACATTTTTCTCCTGATTCCATTTAAATTTCACTCTGTATAAGTTCATAAGACTACCCATGTTTCTAAGAAACCATCCCCTTTTGTCAACATTTATAGCATTTCAGTATTCTATTACATGCACACATCATAACTTGTTCAACAATTCTCTAATTGATGCACACCTTAATTTCCAAGTCTTCATGATCACAAATAAATATTTTTATTCATAGCAATTCTTTCCCTCTTTCTTTTATTTCTTTGGAGTAAAGACCTGGTAACAATATCACTGAGTCAAAGGATATGCAGACTTTAGAAGGTTCAGGAGAATAGTTACAAATTGCTTTCCAAATTGGCAGGAGTATTCTATAGTTCCACCAGCCATGCATTAATGTGCCTATTTTCACACAATTTCATCAGCATTTGTAATTTTCCTTTTTTTGTCAACTTTGCAACTCTAGTCAGTGTGAGATGGAACCTCCAAGTTGTTTTAATTTGCATTTCTCTAAATGCAAAAAACGCATCTTGGGCACACATCCAATCAGAATTCTTGGAAGAGTTCAAGTAAGGGTTTCTTTAAAAGCTAAAAATAATTGTTTAAAAAAACCAAAACAAATAAGAGCTAGAAAATTAAATGGGAGAAGACAGTTTTGAAGTAAGTTCAATTTACACCCCCCCAGACCTAGATAAATCAAAAAGAGAAATCAAACACTGGAATCTTCATCAGTAAAATGGGCATACTAATAATAGCACCTACCTCCCACCATTTTTGTGAGCATCAAGTGAGATACTATCATCAGTAGAAGTAGTAAGAAGGAGGAGGAAGAGGAGGAAGAGGAGGAAGGGAAGGAGGAGGAGGGGGAAAAGGACCAGCAGCAGAAGCACTGCCACCTCCACCAATATACTAGACAAACATGTCACA
The DNA here is from genome assembly GCF_048593235.1 of Sminthopsis crassicaudata. NCBI lineage: Eukaryota > Metazoa > Chordata > Mammalia > Dasyuromorphia > Dasyuridae > Sminthopsis > Sminthopsis crassicaudata. Next base: position 33,996,434 of record NC_133623.1, read on the forward strand.
ATTTTGCATTTTTTTCTTCTTCTGGATTTGTGTATTGAGCATTCCTGTCACCATAATAACTCTATAAGGTATAATTATTTTTATTGTTTGTTTTTTCATTCTTCCAGTCTACTTCTTTGTCTTTGGACTTGACCTCTGATTGAGCCTTCTTCACTTCTGAGAGGAATATTTGTATTGAACTTTTGTCCCTTTTGGTCTTTTTGCTGCTGTCTTGGGGTACTGAGTGTTCTCAGATACATGTCACGATGAGGATGTGAAGCTTTCATTTTTCCAAATTGGTATGATTCAAGGCAATGTCTGATTAATGTCTTCTGGATCTGAGTTCTGCAAATTCCTATCATGGGTTTGGGTCTGAGCAATAATCCTATGGCTTGTCTCTGATTGGAAATTCTATTAGACTGCTGCCAGGCTCAGCCATTTAACCAGCTACAAAGTTTTGCATGTTCATTTTAACAGAATTGAGACTCCCCTTACGCCTGAAATTCTTGACTTAATTATTCCACTGCTTCTAGAACTGATTAAATTGAAGGGCTCAGATGTGGCTGGAGAATGGGACTAAAATCCTTCTCCAATCCTGAGGTCAGAATTGCTCCTGAACTTGTTCCTTGTTCGGTACACAGTCAAAGACCTACTAGGGAATACTATCTCCAGGCACAAGTCCCTTTTTCATTCTAACCATGATTTCTAAACTGGAAGTAGGTAAAGAGCGGCAGAGCTGCTAGGTAGCACCTGTTCCAACACCCTACCCAAAGTCAATCATTCAAAAAGTATCAATAAAATATCAACAGAAAATAAAAAATACCATAATGTTTACTATGCATATATTTGTAGGTGGATGGAAAAACAACTGATTTCATAAAGCAAAATGTTTACTCAAAGTATCAAAGTGCTTCAGCACTCTAATCATCAAGAATGAGACACAAATGACAGAAGTATACTCTGGCCAAAAGCATTTGACAAAATTATCAAAAACAACAAAAAGGAATAGGAATTATTATATATAAGTTGCAAGGTTTTTCAGTTCTACTTGTTTATGAATGGCATTATGATGACTACATCAAGAAATAGAATGCTATAGAATCTCCTAAATGAAATTCCTATGTAATGTACCTAAAAGTTTCATTTGACAATATATGTACCTATCAAATTCCTTTTATGACACAGACATGGTACTGATACCTAAACCAGGTAGGTCAAAAACAGAGAAAGAAAATTATAGACCAATCTTCCTAATGAATATTGATGCTAAAATCTTAAATAAAATATTAGCAGAGATTACAGAAAATCATCCCCAAGATAATACACCATGATCAAACAGGATTTATATTAGGAATGCAGGGCTGGTTCAATATCAGCAAAACTATTAGCATAATTGACTATATCAATAGCCAGTTGATGATATATGTAAGGAAAACTCTCCTTTCCTCATCTCTCAGTTATTCTTTCTCTCTCCTTCTTCAAATTATCTTGCATTTATTCATCTACATAAATATTAAATCTCTCTACCTTAGAATTTAAGCTCACTGGTGGCAATCACTCTCATTTTTTTCTTTGTATATCTCATTTTCTCTTTCTATCCTTCGTACTTAGCACTGTGCTATGCAAAAGTAAGCACTTAAAAATGCTCATACAAGTAAATTATAATGCATGTTGCAAAGTTGTCCATGACAGTTCCCCTAAGTAAAATTGGGGAAATTTTTACTAATTTACTATGAGGTAATATCTAAGATATTTCATTTTGAGTGTTACAGGAATGTGGAGGAGGTATGGATTTCTTCCAGCTGAAATGATCATATAAGGCATTATGATAGAGATAATATTTGAACTAGTCCTTTGATAAAAGGCATTTAGGCAGAGAAATCAATGTGAACAAAAATGACTTAATGGTTGGAAATTCCAGTGGATGGTAAGAAAACTATAATTAGTTCAGACTGGTTAACCTATAGTTCTCATGCTGGATAGTAGCAGAAAACACCAGAGACAAATGGTAGAAGGTCTTGAATAATATTCTAAGAGTTTGAATCTTATTTAAGATGTGACAAAATTACAATAGTAATTAAGAAATATAAGTCTCAGGATAGTATGAGGGGTATATTAGGAGGATAGTCCAAGAGACTTTATAGGAGATCATAGATATATTTCTGGAACAAAGTACTAAAGATAGTAGGAAGAGAACGTAAAAGATGAACACAAGAGACATCACAAACAAAGATAAAAAACTCGGTGATCAATCATATTTGAAATTTAGAAAATATACTATTAGTAATATTTTCAGCAGTAGTTTTCTGGTGTGCTAGATACGGACACTTCCTAAAACAGGGCAGGCAGATTGCAAACTATACATGTTTTTTCCCTACTGTCAGAGTCTTATCACTAGTCTCACTTCAGAATTCCCCAAAAGGTTTATATAGTATGTCAGAGATTTTTCTCTGGGTATTTTTGCATTCTATGCATAGCGATATGGTCATTAGATACATTAAGAAAAGTGGAATAAGTTATTAGATAGGAAGGAAGGAAGGGTGCTAAGTAATAAACAGGTCATTAAGGAAAATTACAAATAAAAGCTATACATTTCAATAATTTAATTCAACAATAATAAAAAAAGTTATTAAGTGATCCCATGGGGTTATAAAGATAAAATAAGTTGTGCCATAAATCCAAGGAGTTTATAAATAAACAGAAAGATGAGATATGTGCACAGGTAATAATACTTTTTATGACAATATGTGATAAGTGCAAAAAAGACTCAAAGTATTATGAGAAACAAGAAAAAATTTCATTTACAGCTACCAACAAGACAGAAGACCAAACATTTTCTCTAATCCCCATGATTTCTCAAACCTCACTAAAACATTTGTTGTTGGTCAAAGACAAAGCAAGTTCAGTTTCTTTCCATGATCTAGGAATACCAAAAAGTCAAAAGGCTAAAAAAATCATGAAATGATGCTTACCCTGAGCTCATGAAACTCTCTTCTTCACCACTCACCATATTACTGACAATCAGACTGTAATAGTCAATTTAAGAACCTCCCTCACGGGTTCACAACAAAACCCAATCACACATTTTGGTTCCCCTTCCTTATTTTCACTGCTGTAGAATTCTGAGATTCTGGCTGTGGAAGTTTTTGGAGGCCCTGGTGGCCAGAACCATGACAAAAGATTGTGCTTCAAAAGATTGCTTCAAGAGAGTAAAGGAAGAGAGGGAATGGGACATAACATATGTTATGGACTTGAAATAGAGTTCAACCTCACTCCCCTATCCCCAAATAGCCTCTGAGACTCAAATTCCAAATGACAGAAATGACCCCTGGCTACTGTACGAAATTATGAACTGCCAGAACAGAGAACTGAGGAATAAAGAGAAGGGGACAGGATATCATTTGTGTGTTTGGGGTAGGGAACATCTGCATAAAGCTGGAGAGAAAGAGGCCAAATGCCAGCTGGGGGCAATTCTGTCCGCCCAAGAATTACTTGAGGCAGAGACCTAGATTGGTGAACAGTAAATTGCCAACTATGGAAAGAGGCTGAGACATTTTGAGATCCAGGCCACAGGGAAACCATCATCAGAAGAAAGAGAGTCAAAAATTGAACAGTAAAGGAAAACACGGTTATAGAGAGAGTGATATTATCAAAGATCTCAAGAAGAAAACTGAAAGACGTTGGAGGTAATCAGATAAAGCAATAGGGGAAAAACAAAAAAAGGAATTATATTTTCTACAACCAGTAATTGAGTCCAGGCATCTATGAACAAATATTGCAAAATAAAAGAATAGCATCCAATACTTGATGAAATCTTATGGAAGGTGAGAAGAATATGAAATTCATTCCAGACTAGTTCAAAAGAGAAATGAGAATTATGAGAACAGAACATATGATCTATACAGCTAAAGTAACAGGCAGAATAAAAAAGCTAGAATATGTGACAGAGAAACAAAAGTGATAACAATCAATTGGAAACACAAATACACAGAAGTGAAGGATAATCAAGAAGAAGGGAAGTAAAAAACAAAAATATTAAAAGAATATATATATATATATATATATATATATATATATATATATATATATATATATATATATATATATATATAAATAAAGAAAAGGAAATTCAATTAACGAAAGACTAACCTCTACCCACCAGAAAATGTAGGAGTAGATGGAATAATGTGTTCTAAAGAACTTAGGAAACAGTCCAGCAGGCCTAATCTGAGAACCTGAGCTTAATCATAAATTTTAAAAGATGGATTTCAGCAGTAAAGAGGTGGTTGAAACATTCTTAAAATGAAAACAAGACCTGATAAAATTAGTCACTTCTCAAACACCACAGATAGAAGAAATGCAGGACAGATGAATGAACACAGTTACCAAGGACAGCAATGGCAGCAAAGTGGCATTATAAAGATCAGTTTAAAAATTATTTCTAAATGTACGCAAAGAGACATGGATAGAAGGAAAAAATAGGTGGAGATAAGGGTAGAAATGCAGGCCTGGTACATTATGAACAGAACTTTATGACATCCTGAATTAATTTTTATGCAGCATAATACAATAAATGAGACAAAGGCAGAGCTCTGAACCAATGGTATTTTATTAAGTGGTCCATGGTCCCTTTTAATGAAGTGGACTTCAGAGCTTCCTCATGATCTGAGATGTCTCCTTCCTTTCAGGGCAGTATTTTTATAGGGCTAAATGTCCAGTCATTTCAGAACAGCTATATTATACAGAATAATTACATTGATTGAATGTGATACATAAGGTAAAAAAGCAAAATAATGTGTCAGCAGGGTCATAAGTTGGGTGAAGTAAGGCATATTTCCACACACAAGATGGGCAGGCTCTTCCTTACTTTGAGCAGGAATAAATGGTACAAGCCTTCACACTCAGTGACCTAAGTGGTCATAAGATGGTTATCTGTTCCTCCTAACAAGTGATTGGTCTGGAAGTACAAAAATATTAGGAGGAACTTTCCATGTAGTTGTCATCTCTGCCATGCCGGGCTTGGTCACCATGACAAGAAAAACAAAGGTAAAGGGCCTTCACTTAAATTATTATAGGAGGTGAACTTAGAAGCTGTAGCTCAGAGCTTGAAAGCCTTATATACAAAATGATAAATACTGATTCAAATAGAGTAGGAGAGGGGCAGCTATTTGGGGCAGTAGATAGAGCACCAGCCCTGAAGTCAGGAGCACCTACGTTCAAATCTGACCTCAGACACTTAATACTTCCTAGCTGTGTTACTCTGGGCAAATCACTTAACTTCAATTGCCTTAGCAAAAAACAAACAAAAAAAATTAGAATGGGGTGCAAATAAATCTCTCACAGTACTTACATTATAAAATAAGAAAGTACATGAATGGGAGGGGGGCAATAGGGAAATAAAAGTGTGAGATATGCCCAGGACAAATCAAAGTCTGGCAAGGAGGTAAAAGTAAGCACTGTGGCCTCTTAGGATGGGAAGAGCCCAGAGGGGAGTTGGTAAGGAGTAGGAGGGAAGGAATGAAAAGGGAGGGAAGGAATGAAAAGGGAGGAAAAGGAGACATTGTTTTGATGGTGGGAGGGAGTTACACTGATGAATGCTCATATGGATCAAGAGAGATGATCTGTAAAGCTCATACTGGATGTTGTCTGAGGGATTTGGTTCTTGAAAAGTCCACTCATCCTAATTTGGCCAGCAATTTAGAAGGTTTTTGAGTAGAGAAAAGTGATGTAATCAGAGGAGTACATTAGGAAGATAACTCAGACAGATATAGGAAGAATGAAATTGGAGAGGGGAGAGACTTGAGGCAGGAAGACCACTTAAGAAGCTATTATAATAGTTCGAGGGGAAAGTGATGTCCACAATTCAAGTAGCTGCTGTGGTAGTGGAAAAGAGGACAAATGAGACAAGTAAAATCACTAGAACTATCCCATCTAATGCAAGATGCCTAGGCATCCTAATCAGAACACCATTATCACTTGTGGCAAGCACATTTAATCCATAACAGCATGGAACAAGGCACTGTGAACTTTCTAGTTTCAATTTTTTTTTCCTTCAGAAAACATACTGTACACATACCAAAGAAAGTTCAAAATGACCATATAGTCATATCTACTATCAATTGCCTACTGTGAAAGTTTCTTTAAAAAATATTGGTGGGTATAATTATTGATTGTTAAAACTGTATTTAAGCTAAGCTTATATAGAGAGTTTTCATTCCTTACACCCTTTAAATGTAGAGAAAAACTACTGACATGTTTAATTTTTCAGTACCCTGGCCAACACCCAATTTGTAACCACTCTAAGTTTAGCCAATCAATCATCATTCAGCATCTATTTCAGCACACGAAAATGAATCTAAGACACAAAATATTTTCCACCAAATGTGGTCCTGGAGGTTTTTTTTCTTTTTCTTAAGATAGAATCACTTAATTCTGTCAGAAGATCTAATGCAAGTAACTTTCAAATACAGACATCCTTTGAATCTGAGGTAATGAAAACAGTAGCCTTCAATCATAGAAGCAGATGTAAATATTATTTAATTACCTATTCCCTTTTAGAAAGGACAGTTCTTGCGTAATGTATTTTAGAAGCCATAATTGTGGGGTTACAAGCAAATAAAAATACATTTTTCAAAAAGACAATTTTTTATTTTATTTTTACTTGCAAGTTTTCTCTCTTTTTTCACTGACCCTCACATATTGTAAAGGAAAGAAGTGAGATACACATTATACATATAAAATAATGAAAAACATATTTATGTGTTTGTTATATTCCAACAAATAAAGCAAAACAATGAAAAGGAAAAATATACTTCAATCTATACTCTAAGTCTATGAATTCTCCATCTGGAAATAAATAGCATTTAATATGAGTCCTTTGAAGTTCTGGTTGATCATTGTATTGATCAGAGTTAATAGGATTTACAATTATTGCTGTTACTGTGTAGATTGTTCTGGTTCACTTACTTAATTTTACATCAATTTATATATTTCTATAAGTTTTTCTGAAATCATTTACTTCACTATTTCTTATAGCGCAATAGTTCTGAATTACATTTATATACCATAACTTGTTAAATATTTACCCAACTGAAGGGCAAGCTTTCAGTTTTCACTTCTTTGCCACCACAAAAAATTACTATAAATATTTCTGTATTATAGATTGAAATTTTTCTTCTTTGATTTTTTTGGGGTACTATATCTAGTAGAGCTATTTATGGATCAAAAAGAATGCAGTTTATAGATCTTTGGGAATATTTCCAAATTTTTCACCATAATGGTTGGACTAGTTCACAGATCCATCAATAGTAAATTAGGATACCTATTCTCCCCCAGGATTTCTCATTTTCCTTTTCTGTCATTTTAGCCAATCGAATGGTTATAAGATAGTATCTCAAAATTGGTTTAATGTGCAGTTCTCTAATTATATGTGACAGAGAATTTTTTTTTCATATAACTATTGATAAGTTTAATTTCTTTGTCTGAAAATGGCTTGTTCATATCCTTAGACCATTTGTCAAGTAGCCAATTGGATTCCCCCCCCCCCTAAATTTGGCTAAGCTCCTTAAATATTTGAAAAATGACAGTTTTATCAGAGAAACTTGCTATAAACCCACCCCCAGTTTCCAGCATTTTTTTCTAATCTTGGCTGTGCTGATTTTCTTTGTGCAAACCTTATTTTATTTAGTCAAAATTATCCATTTTAACTCCAACAAATCTATGTCTTGTTTGGTCATGAAATCATCCGCTATCCACAGATACGATTGGTAATTTCTTCTTTGCTCTCTTCATTTGTTTCTGATCTCACCCTTTAACATGTACCCATCTTGTGCTTATTTTGGGGGAGAAGGACAAAGGGAGAGAGAAAGGGGGGAGGATGAGGGAAGGATGGATAGAGGGAGGGAGGGAGGGAGGGAAGGAGGCAGAGACAGAGACAAGAGACAGACAGAGAGATTTGTCTATGGCTAGTTATTGCCAAAGTGTTCTTAAGTTTTCTTACCAATTTTTGTGAAATAGTGTGTTCTCACCACAATATTTAGACTCTTAAGGGTTATTAAACACTAGGTTACTGTGCGCATTTGCTTCTGCATGTTGCGTACTCAATCTCTTCCATTTATCAATCACTCTATTTCTTATATTATATCAAATTGTTTTGGCAATTACCACTTTGTAACATAGTTAGAAATCGGGTACTGCTAGGTCTCCTTCCTTCATATTTTTTTTTCATTGATTCCCTTGACAATCTTGACCATTTGTTTCTCCAGATGAATTTTATTACTTTTTTTAGCTGTGTAAAGTATTTCTTTTGCAATTTGATTGGTATGGCACTGAATAAATTAGATAGTATTATCATTTTTATTATACTGATTTGGCCTACCCATGAGCAATTAATATTTCTCCAACTATTTAGATCTCTTTGTGTGAAGAATAGTTTGTAATTTTGTTTGTACAATTTCTATGTGTATCTTAGCAAGTAGACTCTCGAGTATTTTACACTCTGCAGTTATTTTAAATGGGATTTCTTTTTTCCTGTTAGATTGTGTTAGTAATTTGTAAAAATGCTGATGATTTCTATGGATTTATTTTATACCCTGTAACTTTGCTAAAGTTGTTATATTGATTCTACTCATTTTTAGTTCTCATTTTTAGTTTTGTTTCCTTGTCCCTTATTCTTATTCCTTCAATTTTTTCTCACCTCATTGCTATAGCTAGTATTTCTATAATAATAAATAATAATGGTGCTAATGGAATCTTCATTTCACCCCTGATCATATTGGAAAAGCATCTAGCTTATTCCCATTATAGACAAATGTTTGTTCTTGGGTTTAGATAGCTACTAATTATCTTTTTTTTATAAATGTACTGATTAATTTTTTTTTTTGCTTTCCAGTGCCTTTAACAGGAATAGATATTGTATTTTCTCAAAATTTTTTTGCATCTTTGATATAATCATATTATTTTTATTATTGATATGTTAATCATGTTCATAGTTTTCTAATATTGAACCAATCCTGTATTTCTGGTATAAATACAGCCTTATCATAGTATAGAGTCTTTGAGATAAATTGTTATAATCTCCTTGCTAGCATTTTATTTAAAAATGTTGCATCAATAATCATTAGGGAAATTTGTCTATAGTTTTCTTTTATCTATTTTCATACTCCCTGGTTTAAGTTTGAAAACCATATTTATGTCATGAAAGGAATTTTTTCAAATAGCTGACATAATATTGAAATTAATTTTACTTTAAATATTTGGTAGAATTTTCTTATTAATCTACCTGATTCTTTTTCCTTCAGAAATTTCCTTCATATTTTGATTTCTTTTTTTGTAAGAAATAGTTGTATGAATATTCTATTTGCTCTTCTGTTAATCTGGTCAATTTATATTTTTGTAAATATTCATCCATTTTATTTAGAATGTCATTTTTTGTTGGCATGTTATTTGGGCCAAATAGTCCCTAAAACCTGTAATTTCATCTTCAATGATAGTAGTAATCTGCTTTTTCTTGTTTTTAAAAATATCAAATTGGACATTATAAAATTTTATCCTTTTATTTTTTATACAACTAACTCCTAGTTTTATTTATTAGTTTATGATTTTTACTTTCAATTTAATTAATTTACCCTTTGTTTTTAAATTGTTCTTTTTTCTTCTTTTTTAGTTGCACACCAATTCACTTATCTACTTTTTCTTTTACTAACGAAAGCATTTAAGGGCATAAAATTTCCCATAAATACAGGTTTGACAGTATCCCACAAATTTTGGTGTATTGTCTTATGTTGTCATTATCTTTAAGGACATTATTAGTTGTTCCTATGATTTATTCTTTGACCCAATACTTCTTTAGGATTAGCTTATTTAATTTACAATTAATTTTTAATTTATTCTTCAAAGATCCTTTACTGAATATAATTTTATTGCATTATGGTCTGAAAAGAATACATTTAATATTTCTGCTTTTCTGCATTTGTGAGTTTTTTATGCCCATGTCAATGGGCATAAATTGTATGATCAACTTTTGTGAACATATAATTTTCTTTCCATATGGCCACTGCTAGCTTTGATTTTTTTTCTTCTTCTGAAAACTATCTGTTTATATCATTTGGTAATTTCCAATAAGATAAGGTCACATTTTTTTCTTGGTTTTTCATTCTTTTGACTTTATTTTATTGTTTATGTGCCATGACCAATTCTACTTTTTAAGGAATTATTTTTAGTAAAGATTTATACTTTTTATCTTTTGTACAATTATGATTTCTAAGGAGTCATTTTTTATTTTTTGTGTATTTCTTTTATTGAACTGTTAATTCCCTTTTGCATTGCTCTCATTTCTTTACCCAATTTTTTTCTCTATCACTCTTATTTGATTAAAAATGTCCTTGCAACGTTGGTAGCAGCCCTTTTTGTGGTGACAAGAAGGTAAAATTAAGTACATGCCCATCAAAGGTGTGATGGCTGAATAAGTAATGTTAAATGAATATAATGGAATATTATTGTTTTATAAGAAATGATGAGCAGGCTGATTTCACAAAAAAAATTTGGAAATACTTACATTAACTGATGTTGAGTAAAGTGAAAAAAACCAAGAGAACATTGTACAAAGTAACAGCAAGATTACTGTGATACACTTAGCTCTTCCCAGCAATACATTGATGCAAGACAATTCCAATAGACTTGGGATGGAAAATGTCATCTGCATCTAGAGAGAAAACCATGCAGACTGAATGCAAATTGAAACATAATAATTTCACCTTTTATTTGCTTTTTCTTTCTTGTGGTTTCCTCCTTTTGTTCTGATTTTTCTTTCACAACATGACTAATATGGAAATACATTTAAAATGATTGTACATGTATGACCTATATCAAATTTCCTGCTCTCTTGGAAAGGGAGAAGGGAATGGAGAGAGGGAGGAAAGAAAACTTGGAACTCAAAATCTTACAAAAATGAATGTTGAAAGCTATCTTGACACATAATTGGAAAAATAAAATACTATTGAATAAAAAAAAAACAAACAGAGGGCCCCACCACTAAAGTGAAAGAGGGCCAACTCTTTGGGGACTTCAAAGGAAAGTTGTCCATAGATAGGATCTCAGAAATAAAACACAAAAGAATCTCTTCCTCTAACAAATCAGTAAAAACGTTTACACCTGAAATTTTTTTTGCTCTTTTGTATCTCCTTTTCATCCATTTTGGGCCTATGATCAATTTGCATTTCTGAAGCATTGCTTATAGATGTTTTCAAGTCACTGTCTTCCATGTTTGTATGTTGAGTTTTTCTGTCACCATAGTAGCTTCTTATGGTTAGGTTTGTAGGGAGGGGTTGTTCATTTTCCAGCCTATTTCCTGATTTTATATTAAAATTGGGTTCTGTTAACCTCAGCAGAGGTTAAGGTGGGGCGGGTGGGTATGAATGACTGGAATGAACTTCAGTCTTTTATATCCTTCTGATATCCTCCTTTTATATCCTTTATATCCTTTTATATCTTTTATATACCTTTCATAGGTAGGTCGTACCTGTAAGTTTTCAATATCTTCAAAGTGTTGTGATTCGGGGAGAAGTCTGGTCATAATATGTACTACCATCCTTGTCTAAACAGGTCCCTGATCCTTCATAACCACAACTACTGCCCTGTAAAGATGACACAGAAGTGGATAACAAGCAAGTGAGCTGCCAAATGGTATCCAAGTGGGCACATGGTATTTGCAGAGGGTTCTCTTGGAATCTCTTTCTAACTAGGTCCTCTTACCATTTTTATATAATAGATGCCACCACCACTGCCTGCAAAGCTCAAAGCTGGGTCCACTTCTGCCACATCACCATCCTGGCCATTCCCTACTCCTGAATCTGCAGGGTATACTAGATTGGAAAAATGACTCACTCTGGCTTTTTGTTGATTATCCTGATAAGAATTTGGATTGACACATCTTTTGAGGCTGCTTAGATGTATGTATTCAAAGAGCTCAGAACAAAAATATTCACTCAGTCATTTTGTCTCTGACCCTTTAAAATACAATTGTTGAGGAAAGTAATCCATGATACTCTAGCTTGCTAACTCATGTGCTGATGAATCATGGTCAGTTAATTTAACTAGAATGCCTTGTATCTCTTAATTAGGCCAGACAAAATACTTATATTGATTTGCTTTGCAATGAAATAAGTCCTTATTCCTAATTTAGTGGTTCTTTTTTCTCTTGGATATTATGTTTCTCTTAACAAAACCCAAAGTTCAATTAATAATTAAAACAAAAATTCAATCAGTGATCTCCATTCCAATGTGAATGATGACAGAGCTGGAAAAAAAAAAAACAACTTCAGGTACATTAAGGCAACCTACCTCTCACCTCCTGATTTAAAGAGTATAGTGCCATGGATCTGTCCCCTTGCTTAGGACTGAGATAGTCCAATGACAGAAGCTGAACCAATAAATTTTAACTAGAATGGGATCCAAAGGAGGTTTTAAAATGAGCAAAGATCAAGGAAAAGGAGAAAAAAGAGAAAGGAGAGAGAAGGGATAGAAGGGAGAAAGGATGTAAAGAGGAAGGAGATGGAGAAAGGAGGAAAAAGGGAATTAGGAAAGAGGAAGAGGGGAGATATAGCATATAGATGAGAGAGAGATATGGAGAAAAAGGGAAGAGAGGGGCTGAAAGAAAAAGAAAGGGGATAGAAAACAGAAGAGAAGGGAGAGAAATATTTAAATTTCAAATAAGTTTAGAGCTAGAATATATTAAGAGAGATTTGGCTGTTATTCAAATGGATAGTTTCCCAGACAGGTGATTCTAAATTACACAATTTAACTACATTAAAAAAAAAAAAGAAAAATGGAAAAGAAAAGAAAAGCATCCTGGCAGACCATAATGAAATGTGCTTTTCCTCTCTGAAAGAGCTTGAGCGTGGCCCATGGGGGTCATGGCTCCTCAAAGAAAAGAGGAGAGAAATTTATCCTGCAAACTCGCATGCTGGGAGGAGAATTTTATTCCTTGGCATTGTTAAAAGGGACTTCGTAAATCAGTAATTTGTATGTTGTTAAGGAGCACTGAATGAGTCTGAGGAGAGGAAAAAGAAGGAAAACTTTTATACTAACTAAAAAGACAATGTTCACTCCCCTTACATCTGTGCCTTTCCTATACCATCACAGGTAAAGGATTGGTTAAGGTAAGACTTTGTTTTCATTAGTAATATCTATGATATTAAAATAAGAAATGAGTTTACATTTTATATGCTTAATTGTAAACAAGTCGTGTACTGAAACTAAAGCTAAGAGACTAGTAGTTTGATAAAATCCTATATTTGATTCTAAAACAAACCAAAAAAATTCTTGATCCCTGCCTGACTTTTGTGATCTAAAGAACATACTAAACTAAGGTTTCTGATAATTAAAGCTCTGATAAGAAAGAGCAACCAAAATAAATACCAACATTGAATGTGGATAATCCTCCAAAATACCTATGGATTCCTGAGCAAAAACTGGAAGATACTTGAAGTCCTTCAAAACCCAAAATCACTTCTAGGTTTCAGAGCAATCTTTCCTAAAGACACTTAAAGATATATCTAAAAAGTAAAGGTTTAATTTGAACTCCAAGAGGTAGAGATTGACTATGCAAGTTTCTTTTAAAAAGGAGATTTTCAACTATGCACAAAAAGCCATAAAACTGCATACCCTTTGATCCAATAGTGTTACTATTGAGTCTGTGTCCCAAATAGATCATAAAAGAGAGAAAAGAACCTACATGTGCAAAAATATTTGTAGCAACTCTTGTTGTGGTGGCAAGGAATTGGATATTGAGTAGATGTCCATCAGTTGGGAAATGGCTGAAGAAGTTACGGTATAAAATGGAATGTTATGTTCTATAAGAAATGGTGAATAGGCTGATTTTAGAAAAGCCTGAAAAGACTTATATGAACTGATGCTGAGTGAAGTGAACAGAACCAGAAGAACATTGTACAAAGTAACAGCAAGATTATGTGATGATCAACTATAACAGACTTAGCTCTTTTCATCAGTACAGTGTCCTGAAATAATTCTAATAGACTTGTGATAGAAAATGTCATCTGCATCCAGAGAAAGAACTATGGAGACTGATTGCAGATATAAGTACACAATTTTCACCTTTTTTGTTTGCTTTTTTCCCTTAGCTCTACAACATAATGAGGTATCATAGGAAGTCTTTACTAGAGGCACTAAAGTACATACTCAATAAATATATGACCCGATGACATTTGATTGGGAATAAGGTCACAGAAAATGGCATATAATCAAATGAAAATCTTCCTGCTTAATAATTTCTGCCTGTCTCATAGAAAAACCCCATGTGGTAGCAATGAATAGTGTCAAGAGCATAGCATATGCTGCTTAGGATCCAAGAAGATGAAAGTTTCTGGGGCCTCATTATAACATAGCACTTACTACATTTTTCATAACTACCTACCAACCAGATCTTATATAAAATGCAAAGTCATATTATAATACAATTCTAATGTATACATCTCATTGCTTGGCATAGATAACACTGTGAGTAGAATATGTGGTGGCATTTCATTACATTGAATATATACGTGAGAAGATTGAGATTTAACAGAGTATACATTTAATTGAACCAATATCTTCCACAAGTGGTACCCCATGTCATCATAGGCTTCTCAATAAGTCATATTCTTTGTCTATGTTCCCACCTTCCAGAATAAATCTATAACATTTAAATGTCTCCTTCCTAGCTCTCACTTGGTCCTTGATACCCTTATAAACCCAAGCTATAAGATACCAAACATAATAAGTATCTCATACTGTGAAAACAGAAAAAAATACCCTGCCCACTTTAGAAAAAGAAAGCATTTAAAATTATTTTAGCCTGAAGCCTTTGAAACAATATGAAAGAAAAATACTTTTCAGTCTTTCTGGATTCTGAAACAATGTCCTGCTCTTTTCTTATTTGACCAGCTCAGTTTATACTTTTCCAATGAAATAATGAGCGTGGTAACCAGACAAGGACAAAACCAAAAGCTTTTGATGGAACAAGCCTAAGAGGAGTAACCTCTTTCCCAATGGCCTGAAGAGATGAAGATAATGATAGACCTAAAAAATGAAAAAAATCTCATTGATTACTGATCTGTACTTAGGGTTTTATCATAGTAGACCAGTGTAGTTAAAATGCAGAAATTGAGGGATTGAGTGGTTTTAAGAAAATGACTCTCTAAAATTAAATGTCTATTGCTCTGACCTAATGAGTTAAATATTAACTTTGATTTTATAATAATAATCCAAAGAGGTTAATAATGCTTGGATAAGAAAAAATTAATTTTAAAAATTGCTGCTGATAGGCTTGTATCTATAATGCAAAGTATAGTATTAATATTTTCTTAGGCACATACACAAATAGTAACATTAAAACTATGTATGCAAAACACTGGCTAGATTTATTTCTTAAGGACCAGGCTTTAAATCAAAACCAATCTGATTTTCATTGGCCACCAATAGGCCCTAGGTCAAGTCCCATTCTTTCATTGTTTGGGTCCTGGTTGATTCAGATTGAATGTAAATAGCAGTCATTTCTACTTTGACCAAAATCCCTGAGGGTCTTACCCTCTCAGATTCATTTATTTATTTAGATGCTTTGGATTATGTTAAAGAGGAGATTCTTTGCCTCAATTGCAATATAGCCTTAATCACTGAATGAATGTGGTCTCAGTTAAACTGAGACCTGTTGAAGACCTTACTTTAAAAAGGACAAGGTCTCCCATAGCATCCAGAACCATCTATACTCACCTTGATCTATATCTTGCTGCTGGACACATATGGCTCTTGAGGGGAAAGTAAGGCAGGTGACCTTGCCCAGCTCTCTCTCACTTAAATCCAATTCACTTACATGCCATAGCATCAGTTCCCTGATGTCATGGTTCTCTTCAAGAAAAGGGACAAACAACTAGCAAAACATACTTATTTTCCATTAGTATGGAAATTCTTCCATACTTCAACAACAATACTATATGATGATCAATTCTGATGGACTTGGCTCTCTTCAACAAGGAGATGAACCAGATCAGTTCCATTTGTTCAATAATGAAGAAAACCAGCTATATCCAGTGAAAGAACTATGGGAAATGAGTGTGAACCACAACATAGCATTTCCACTCCTTCTGTTTTTGTCCGCTTCCATTTTGGATTTCCTTTTCAGGTTATTTTTACCTTATTTCTAAGTCTGATTTTTCTTGTGCAGCAAAATAACTGTATGGATATGTATGCATATATTGTGTTTCACATATACTTTAACATATTTAATATGTAATGATCTACCTGTCATCTAGGGAAGGAGCTGGAGGGAAGGAGGGGAAAAATTGGAACAGAAAGTTTTGCAAGGGTCAATGCTGAAAAATTACCCATGTATATATCTTGTAAATAAAAAACATACTTATTTTCAAGACAGCATATGGATAACCTTAGATGTTGTCCCATCATAGGACTTCCAGAAGAAAATGAGAAGACAAAAAATTTTAACATCAAAAATGAAATATCAATTACAAGAATTCATAGATCATCTTGAGGAGGAAACTCCAAAACTCTGAAAAATCCTTAAAGGAGAAAACCTCCTTGGACTCTGCCTCAGGGAGGGGACTCCACCCTAAGCACAAACAGTTATTTATCTGGGTTGTTATCTGGGTGGGGTGGGCTCAGTCCTGAACCCATTCAATTCAAATTCTAACCCTGACTGAAACCCAGGCCAGAGCCAATCTGGGACTCCACCTAGAAGCCCCCTTCAGCTTGTAGCCAAAGCCCCCTATTATAAAAGAGCCAAGCTGGAGCCCTCTCTTTGCAGAGGTTCCTAACATGGCAGCCTTATGCCTGGCATGTCAAGGATCTCTGTCCATTGGAATCCTATTTCCAGGGCCCTTTTGTCTCTACCTTCACCTTTTACTAATTGGACTTTAACTTTACTTCCAAACCCCAAAATAAACCTCTTTTATCAATCTAGGTTTTCCAGTCTGTAAATTCCTTTATAGGGGACTCTTGTGCCACTACTAGACCTCATTTAACTCTTTATCCTTGTGCTGAACTCAAAAGGGTTGCAGGGGAGTTCTATTTGACTCCCTGTACCCTGAACCTGCCACTAGACCTCAATTTCATTTAGGTACCCCAAGTCTAAACCTCATCAATCTCTAGAAAAATATAACCCAAAATTGCAAACTCCAACAGACATAATTTGATTTAAAAACATGTTCTTCAAAGCACCAGGAGAAAGATTTTCACAAAGAAAAGAAAATTTGAACACAAGGCTATTCAGCACCCATCAGAAAATGTAGAAGGGAATGGAGTAATGTTTCCAAAGAACAGAGTTCAGAATGCAGCCCTGGTGGCCTACTGTCAATATCTGAACTTAACCATAGATGAAAAAGTATTGATATCCATTAACAAAACTGTCTTTGAAGCACTCTTGATTAAAAAAAAAAAAGAATACAGAATTAAATTATAAAACTTCACAATTTGTTGTATTGTTATGCTTTTTATCTGTTATTGTTACTTTTGCATTCTTTTCTTTGTATGTTTCCCTGTAATATTCCAAACTGAATTATAAGCACAATAAGAACAATTATAAGAAAAAATTATAATAAAATTTAGGCATTGCCAAATACCTAAGACATATAAGTATTATCTTTTATCAAGAAACAAGGGAAAGAAGAGAGGATATACTTGAAGAGATTATTTACTTCTCAAACTTCAAAGTGAGTGAACAAATGCAACAACCAAAGAGAGCCACCACAACAAACTAATGAGAACAATAAGTGAATTTTGTTGTTTTTCCTACATGTACGTATTGAGACAGGTAAAAAGTCAAGTCAAGTGGTAGTAACAGTAAAGAGATACAGAGACAGGGGAAGACAACATATAAATGTGTAGGTGTGTGACCCTGAACATGTCACTTAACCCTATTTGCTTCAGTGTCTTTATCTATAAAATGAGCTAGAGAAGGAAAGGCAAACCACTCTAGTATCTCTACCAAGAAAATCCCATATGGGGTCACAAAGATTTGAACATGACTGAAAAGAATTAACAAAAATGCAAAATTAACAAAAACACAAAACCTTTATCAAATTGCTTGCCTTCTTAATGGAGGGAAGGGAAGAAGAGACTTTAAAACTCAAAAATATTTTTTAAAAAGGTTAAAATATTTTACATGTAATTGAGGGAGAATAAAATATTAAATTTTTAAAAGTACGTACACACCAAAAATACATTAAAAGTTTATGAGGTGAGGAAACACACAAATAGCTATGAGTTTGAGCACTGAGCTGGTGACAGACTGAGTTTGTGTTCAAGGCCAGGCTTGTTGAATGTATAGAAATTAATAACATGATGGTTGCTAACAAAAGATTCTTTCAGTGATTCATGGACTCCATCTCCCAAGACATTCCAACACCATAATCTGTATTAAGGGAGGGAAAAACATAAGCAAAATTCTTTATCTCTGACATAGACAGTAAAATAATCTAGCATTGGCAAAGATATCTATATCTTATGTACCTACCTATTTATCTATCCATACTTTGTATACATATCATGAATATATAGTTTATCCACTATATATAAAGTGTTTCTATGAATGAAAAATTATTCTATAGGCTTTTGCTAGGATGCTTTCCAAATCTAATGTCCATTTTATAGTTCTGAAACTCTATGTTGAGACTAGAATTCTATGGGTGTTAATTGCTTTCAATTTAGCTTTCCCAATGAGCTTTGATTTTAGGATTTGCAGTAAGTCTCAAGATATTCAGCCACACCTTTCTCCAAGATAGCTTTATGCTCAAGGGGTCTTGCCTGGAGGAAAACAAAGTATTTTTAAGTATTACATAATTCCAATCTGCTTTCCATAATGGTTGGACAAATTCACAGCTCCACCAAGAGTACATTAGTGTGGATATCTCTCCAACATAAACTATTCCCAGCTTTTGTCATTATTTCCAATTTTGGAGTTGTGAGAAGAAACCACAGAGCTGTTTTGATTAGCATTTCTATTATTAGTGATTTGGAATAATAGTGAATATGTTAATGAATAACTTACAATTGTTCTTTTGAAAAGTGTTCATATGCTTATCTATTAGAGAATGGTTTTAAGTTATATTTCTGTTATACATTATATACCTGACATTTTCTGTGATCAAACCATTCAATTTTTCCAACAGTAAACTAACTTCTTTCTAATTCTAGTTGTGTGATGTAACATGTGGCAGAACCAAGATTCAAGTCCAACTCCATTGGATTCACATTTAGTGTTTTCTACCACATCACACCTTTTTAAATCAACATCAACTGGACTATAAGCAGACTAAATATTAAGAGCAAGGTCAGGCAAAGAAAAACTAGGTAAGAAGTCCAAACAAAGTACACTAGATATCCTATAATTAATGAAGAATTAAATTATAAAACTTCACAATTTGTTGTATTGTTATGCTTTTTATCTGTTATTGTTACTTTTGCATTCTTTCCTTTGTATGTTTCCCTGTAATATTCCAAATTGAATTATAAGAACAATTATAAGAAACAATTGTAATAAAATTTAGGCATTGAAAAATACCTAAGACATATAAGTATTATCTTTTATCAAGAAACAGGAGAAAGAAGAGGGGACATAGAAATCATTATCATCTTTTCCTTAAGAAGGCTTGAGATTTTAGAAACCAGTCAGACAATTAATAAACACTTATTAAGCACCTACTATATGCCAGGTACTATGTTAAATTCTGAAGAAACAGCAAAAAAACATTCCCTAGCTTGAGGGACCCACAATTCAATTAGAGAGACAACATGAAAATAAACATACAAACAAGCCATATACAGGAAAAATGGGAAATAGTTAAAAGAGGAAAGGTACAAGAATTAAAAGGGGTTGGGAAAGACTTCCTGTAGAAGATGGAATTTTCATTGGAATTTGAAGGAAGCCAGGGAGGTCAGTAGCTGGAGCAGAGGAGAGTGTTCCAGGCATAGGGGACAGTCAGAGAAAATGCTCAGAACCAAGAGATGGAGTTTCTTGTTTGTAAAACAAAAACAAGGTCAATATTATTGGATCAATAAGTTCAATTGTAGATATGTCTTGTGACTAAAGGAAAATCCAATGTTGCAAAGATCAATTTTGCATAGGAATCCAGAATGTAAAATCTATGAACCAAAGTAAGCTGAATATGGTTAATCAGGAGATGAAGATTAAACATTGACATAGTGGATATCAAAGAACTTAAATGGATGGGAATGGAAGAATTTAATTCAAGTGATCATCACATATACTACTGTAGACAAGAATCCCTTAGCTTCCATAGTAAATAATAGGGTGAGAAAAGTAGCACTAGATCATAATCTCAATAATGAGAGAATGATTTTTGTTCAACTCCAAGGCAAAATATTTAACAACTCAGTAAAAGAAATCTACACTGCAATCATTAATGCTAAAGAGACCAAAATTGATCAGCTCTATGAAGACCTAAAATATCTTCTAAAAATAACACCAAAAAGATGTCTTATTCATCATAGGGGATAGAAATGTTAAATTAGGAAATCAAAAGATAACTGAAATAGCAGACAAGTTTGGCCTTGAAGCACAAAATGAAGCAGAACAGACCCTAATAGTTTTGTCAAGACCATACCAAATATATCTTTTCTGACAACCCAAAAGGCAACTCCACAGATGGACACCACCAGATTCTCAAAATCAAAATCAGATTGATTATATACTTTGCAAACAAAGGTAGAAAGCCTCTATACATTTTGTTAAAACAAGACTTGGAGCTGACTGGGACTCAGATCATGAGCTTCTTATTGAAAAATACAGACTTAAATTGAAGAAAGTGGTTAAAGTTATCAGAACATGTAGGTATGACCTAATTAACACCCCTTATGAATATGAAGTGGAGATGATGAATAGATTTAAGGGATTATATCTGGTAGATAAAGTGCCTGAAGTCTGGACTTGTGTAAGAGGCAGGAAAAAATATTCTAAAGAAAAAGAAGAACAAAAAAGGATAGTTATCTGATGAGGCTTTGCAAGGAACTGAGGAAAAAAGGAAAGAGAAAGGGAAAAGGGAAAGACATCCATCTGAATGCAATATTCAGACAACAGCAAAATGAGATAAGGATTTCATAAGTGAGAAATGTAAAGAAATAGACAAAAACAGCAGAATGGAAAAGAAAAGAGATTTCTTCAAGCAAATTAGAGAAATAAAGGGAAAATTTCATGCAAACATGGGCGTGATGAAATACAAAAAATGGCAAGGATTTAACAAAAAGTAGAAAAGATTAAAAAGAGATGGCAAGAATATACAGAAGAACTACAAAAGAAAGATCTTAACATCAATGATAACCACAATGGTTTAGTTACTGATCCAGAGCAAGACTCTGGAGAAAGAAGTCAAATGGACCTTAGGGAGTATTGCAAATAATAAGGTTAGTAGAGGTGCTGGAATTCCAGCTGAGCTATTTAAAATCCTAAAATCTGATGCTATTAAAATGTTGCCCTCGACATATCAGAAAATTTAGAAAACTCAATAGTGGCCACTGGATTGGAAAAGACCAGTTTACGTCCCAATTCTAAAGGACAAAGGCAAAAAATGTACAAATTATTGAACAATTCCACTCATTTCACAGACCAGCAAAGTTATACTTAAGATTCTGCAAGCTAGACTTCATCATGAACTGATAAATACCAGAAGAACAGGCTAGTCTTAGAAGAGTCATAGGAACTAGAAACCAAATGGTGAGTATTCCCTGGATTGTGGAGTAAATAAAGGAGTTCCAGGAAAAAAAAAAATCTACTTCCTGCTTCATTGACTATGCTGAAGTCTTTTGTTGTGTTGATTGCAAAAAAAAAATGTGGCAAGTCCTCAAAGAATTGAGAGTACCAGATCAACTTATGTGAATCAAGAAGTTTGGAAGAAGAGATATAAGTTAAATAAATAAGGTGACTTGTACCATATGCAGAAGAAATCATAAAATGCCAGGCTGGACATTAAAAGTCAGAATTAAAATTGCTAAAAAATATATCAGTGATCTCAGATATGTAGACAATATCACTCTGAAGCCAAAAAGTGAACAAAAGTTAAGAAGCCTCTTGATGAATTGAAAGGGAAGAGTGTAAAATTTGACCTAGAATTTAATATAAAAAAAAAAAGAAAACTAAGATCATAACAATTGGTCCCATCACTTCTTGGCAAATAGAGAGAGAAGAAATGGAAACAATGTCAGATTTAATATTCTTGGGTTCAAAGATCACTACAGCTGGTGGATGCATCCATGAAATTAAAAAATATATATTTGCTCCTTGGAAGGAAAGTTATGGCAAACATAGACAGCATACTAAAAAGCCAAAGACATCACCTTGCAGACAAAGGTCCTTATACTCAATGCTATTAAGGTAAGAATGGTTCTTATTTTTAGAAATTTGACTCAGTTCTATATTCAGTATGTATTTGAGAAATGAGGCCTTTCTCAGAGAAAGTTAGAATAAAATTTTTGATGTTATTTCATTGAATATGATTCCTTTTACCATAATGTAATTTATCTGATTATCCCTTCTAAGTGGATCTATTTTTGCTTTTGCTTGTTATGATGTCATGATTGTCAATCCAGCAATTTTTACTTCATCTGCAACATTAAATTGTTCTTCAAACCTTTATTTTGCTTCCTTTGTGTGTTTCCTTATGTTTCAGTGTTTCTCTTATAAACAACATGCTTTCTTATTCATTTTGCTGTTCCTGTTTTATGAATGAGCTCATCCTATTTACATTCACAGTTATTATTACTCTGTATCTCCCTCCAATCAATTTTCTTCTGTTTTTCCTTCACCTCTTTTTTTGGGCTTCTCTTGAGTCTTGTATTTGAAGGTCAAATTTTCTATTCAGCTCAAGTCTTTTCATCAAGAATGTCTGAAAGTTCCTTATTTCATTAAATATCCATTTTTTTCCTGAAGGATTATGATCAGTTTTGCTGAGTAGATAATTCTTGGTGTAATTCTAGCTCTTTTTCCTTTCAGAATATCATGTTCCAAACCCTTCAGTTCTTTAATGTAGAAGGGACATTATCCCAAGCTTCTTGAGCCTTTGCTTTGAGCACAGGGGTCCCTTGTGTTTGCAGGATAGCTTTATCTGCTCTTTTTAGGAAACAGTCTGGTTTCCCAAAGTTTGCATTCTGAGCTGGGACTAGAAACTGCCCCTCTGATATGCTCCTCGACTGAGAAAGGACTGTGGGTTTTAGTTGCTGATTTTCTGTGATTAAGAGCATCTTACCAGCTTTCCCAGTGTCCATCTAACCTGGGTTGAACACTCTTTTCACTCTAGTGAAATCAGATCAAATCAGATCAAAGGGAGAAAAATGAAAAAGAAGAAAAAAGCAAACACACAACAACAAAAAGGCGAAACTACTATATTGTGATCCATATTCAGTCCCCATAGTCCTCTCTCTGGATGTAGATGGCATTCTCCATTACAAGTACATTGGAATTGGCCTGAATCTCCTCATTGTTGAAAATAGCCAAGTCCATCACTGTTGATCATCACATAATTTTCTTATTTCTGTGTACAGTGTTCTTTTGGTTCTACTTACTTTACTCATTATCACTTCTTGTAAATCTCTCTAGGCCTCTCTGAAGTCATCCTGTTGATCATTTCTTATAGAACAATAATATTCTAGTATTTGCATATACCATAACTTATTCAGCTATTCCCTAACTGATGGGCATCCACTCGTTTCCATTTCCTTGCCACTACAAAAAAGAATGCTACAAACATTTTTGCACAAAGGGTCCTTTTCCCTTTTCTATGATCTCTTTGGGATAAAGGCCTAGTAGAAACATTGATGGATCAAAGGATATACAAGTTTGATAGCCCTTTGGGCACAGTTCCAAATTGTTCTCCAGAATGGTTGAATCAGTTCACAACTCCACCAACAATGTATTAGTGTCCCAGTTTTCCCATTTCCCCTTCAACATTTATCATTATCTTTTCCTATCATCTTAGCATAGACAGGTAAACAGGGGGAAATATATATATTATTTAAAGGTTAAATTGTTTATGTCCCCAGATGGGAAAATGATATCTGTAACTCTTGAGAACTGTTATTTGTTACTAGGGCAGAGTGAGGCATCACATGGAAAGAGAGTGTGGCTGTGAATGGACTCTGATATTATGATATCAAAGAAAAAGACATTAAGGAGTGGGAAAAGGTGTGTGCTGAAAAAAAAAGAACAAAGGGAAAGTATAATAGGACATATTAGATCACATGAAGAGGGATAAAAGACCTATTGCAATGGAGGGAAGACGGAAGGAAGATGAGCATTGTCTAAAGCTTGATATTATCAGCTTTATCTCTAAGAGGGAGTAACTTAACTATTCAGCTAAGTGTAGAAATTTATCTAATCCTATAAAGAAGTAGGAGTGGAAAGAGGAAGGTAAATGAAAGGGCTAGATAGAAGGGAGGGCAGAAAAAATAGGTTTAAAAAAAAAAGGTAAGACTAGGGGGAAAGGAGTGATAGGAAATGAAGTAATAGATTGGGTGAGTTAAAAAAAAAACACCACTAAGGACAGGGTGGAAAGAGAGAACAAAAGTATATACAGAGGAAAAATAGGATGGAGGGAAATTCAGAGCTGGTAATCATAACTGTGAATGTGAATGGGATGAACTCTTTCATAAAACAGAAATGAATAGGAGAGTGGATTAAAAAGAAGAATACTACAATATGTTGTTTATAAGAAACACATATGACACAGAGAGACAAAGAGTAAAGGTAAAAGGCTAGAACATAATTTATTATGCTTCAGCTGAAGTAAAAAAAAAAAAAGCAGGAGTAGCAATTCTGATCTCAGATAAAGCAAAAGTAAAAATAGAGCAAATTAACAGAGATAAGGAAGGAAAGTACACCTTGATAAAGGATACTGTAAACAATGAAGTCATAATAATATTAAATGCATGTACACCAAGTGGTAGAGCATCCAAATTCCAAGATAATATATTAAGCCAGTTACAGGAAGAAATACATAGCAAAACTATATTAGTGGGGGGATCTCAAACTTCCCCTCTCAGAATCAGACTAATCTAACCACAAAATAAACAAAAAAGTAACTAGGAAGATTAATAGGAACCTAAAAAACTTAGATATGATAGCCCTCTGGAGAAAACTGAATAGGGACAGAAAGGAATATGGCTTTTTCTCAGCAGTTCATAACGCCTACACAAAAACTGACCATGTGTTAGAGCTTAAACATCTCACAATCAAAGGCAGAAAGTAAATGTTTCCTTTTCAGACAATAATGCAATAAAAATTATATTCAATAAGGGGGCAGAGAAAGATAGACTAAAAACCAATTGGAAATTAAATAATCTAATTCTAAAAATGAGTGGGTCAAACAACAAATCACAGAAACAATCCATAATTTCATCCAAGAGAATGATAATAATGAGACAACATACCAAAATCTATGGGATGCAGCCAAAGAAGTTCTTAAGGGAAATTTTATCTCTAAACAACTACATGAATAAACTATAGAAAGAGGAATAGATGAATTGGGCATGCAACTTAAAAATCTAGAAAAAAGAACAAATTAAAAACCCTCAATTAAATACCAAATTAGAAACTCTGAAACTCAAAGGAGATTAATAAAATTGAAACTAAGAAAACTATTGAACTAATTAAACTAAGAATGAAAAAAAAAACATCAAAACAGATAAACCTTTGGATGATTTGATTAGAAAAAGGAAAGAAAAAAAAAATCAACAGCACCAAAAATGAAAAGGGTCAACTTACCACTAATTAAAAAGAAATTAAAGCAATAATTAGGAATTATGTTGCCCAACTGTATGACAACAAATCCAACAAAAATATGATATCTGTTCAGTCAGAAACAGAAAAAAAGAACAGCCTCCCCTCTCCTTATCCCCATCTTGTCTCTATATAGGAATATGTCTGCTCAAAAGATAATGTTGTTTCTAACATCAATAAGGCATCTGTCAAGTCTGAGTCGCACCAATTCCTCAAAGAATAGGCTTTTTATGCTGTAGTCTCCCAGGAAGCAATGTTAATGGCCCTTAGAACAAGCAAATCTGAGAGATGACTTTCCTGTCATTTGGGAAAAATAAGTATAGCTTTCATGGCAACTGCCCTAGTAGATACTGCTCTTAGGATGAGACCCTTAATGGGGTAAACCTTCCCTTTTGATCTACTCACAGAGGTTTTTAATGGCCATTACTATTAAATTAATAATTTAATTTTAATTAAGTAATAATTTAATTATAAATTTTAATTTATAAACATATCCAGATTTTAATTCCATCCTTATGTTATAAAAATACAATAACATTGGGGTCATATTTTACATGCATCATATACACCTTAGTAAAACACTAGATCACTTTTCAACAATTTTGTTTCAAGGATGCTGTATGGCTGAAAGTCAAGGAATGCGAATATCTCCAAAATATTAAAGTTGCAATACTTCCTGCTTTTCCCAAAGGTAGAATAACTTAGATGTATATAAGTCATACATTTCCAGATAAGGCGAATGTGTCCATTTATTTTGCTTAACTGTCTTTATTAAAAGGGAGAATTTTTAGGCAGGGAGGAGAGTGATTGAAAAATGACAGCAACATTTTTAAAAAGCACCAATATAGCATCTTTTAATTAAAACTGCAGGTCACTCAAAATGCATTTGTGAGATTCTTGGTATATTTACTGTCAAAGAATTATTCAGCAGAGGCAACATAAAGAATGCTCTCAAACAGATATATGACCAGAAAAAAAGGAGGGACAATTGATATTTAGAGTGAAGGGTCAAAGGGAAGGGTATCTGAGTTCTCTATTGGCATCAAGAAAATATCCCAAGATTGAGAACAAGAAACTCAGGGTCTGTGGATTTGGATGAGAAAACAATTTCATCATTATTTTCATTCATCCCTAAGTGAAACTTAGCATTTCTTTCAAGGATTTAAAAACATAATTCCAGGTAAAATCCATAAGCTTCACTAGCCTGACTGCCAAAGGGGTCAACAACCCAAAAAGGTTGAGAATCCCTCTTCTAGATGAAAGTCCCCAGTATTAAAACTTCTGTGCAGAATTTACAAGAAGATATGGACAAGAGTCTGAGATCAAAGCAGAGAGTAAATAAAAGTAAAAGTTAAAAGTAAGTAAAAGTAGAAAAGTAAATAAAAGTAAATGTTGAAAACTGCATATAATTGGAAAAAATGAAATATCATTAAATGCAGTGAAAGATATATATTCACTATAGCAGAATGTCTCTCATTATTATAATATAGGTTATTGTGTGGGTACACATGCATGTTATGTGACCCACATAGATTATAAGTCCACATAGATCTTTCTAGATGTAGTTCAGAGTGAGATGTTAGTATCTGTATCTCTAGAGTCTTCACTATCTTTGGGGAATTTCAGTTCCTTTAATGTTCTTAAATTTGTCCCTGAAACAAATGCTCATTCTTTCCTATTACTATCAAGTGTACCATCTTCCTCCCAGTTACCCTGGCTCACCTATTTCAGTGTCATCCTCTTCTTCTTACTTCTCACTTATCCAAACTAATTTATCTAGATTTATTTTTACCTTTACAATGTTTTTCATGCATGTCCCTTTATCTCCACCTATGTAGTTACCCCCTTGGCATAGTTCCTCATCATTTCACACCTGGACTTCTAACTAGTCTGCTTGCCACAAATCCCTTTCTACTCCAGGAAATGAAAATGATCTTCCTACAGCCCAGGTATGATTATATTACTTCTTTGTTCAATGAGCTTCAATACTGTGCTTTCTATTATTATCAGGATCAAGTATAAGTTCTTTTTTTTATCATCTTGCATTTCTTCACCTTCACACACTCTACAATCCAATTAAATTGGTGTTCCCGTTACACAAAACACTATCACTCAACTTCCTTTTTAATGACTGTCCTTCATGTCTAGAATACTTTCTCTCCCAGATTCCACCTTCTGACTGCCCCTGTTTCCTTCAACCTTACTTCTGTAGGCAGTTTTTCCCTGTATAACCCTGACCTCAACTCTAGCTTCTTCTTTCTGAGACTACTTTCCATTTCCATTGTACTTTTCTCAAATGTAAATAATTATTTGCAAGTTGTTTCCCCCATTAAAATGTGAGATCATTGAGGTCAGTCTGTGTTACTGTTTTTCTTTGTATATATAGTGTCTGTCGCATAGTAAACAATAAATTAACACTTGCTACCTCAGGGACTTTTAATACTACTAATATTCTTACCGGTGATGATGCACAGCTGTAAATCATAGCACAATAGCCATAATATTAATGATGATAGTTTGTCTATATGTATGCCAATTTAATTTCTACAAGGTACTTCATATAGATTCTCTCATTTGATCGTCATAACCAGGTGTGAGTGGCTTGTTATCCACATTTCACAGGTGAAGAAACTGAGGCTGATATAACTTGAGTGACTTGTCCAAGGTCACATAGCTAGTAACTATCTGAGGTAATATTTTAAATCCAAGTTGTCCTGATTCCAAATCTGGAATTCCATTCACTAAGGCATGCTGCTCTAGGCATCAAATACTATGGTCTCTCAGAAATAAAGTTGAAGATTACCCAAAAGACAGCAGTATTTCAGTGGTGTGAGCAGGCTGCAACATTTTATAAACAATGAATCATGTAGAAGTGGTTTTAAAGAATGCCATCAGCAAAATGTATCGCATGAAAAAAATATGGGTAGGTCATGTAGCAAGAGTGAGGAATAACCAGTTAACAGTGCTTTTTCTACTGGTATCCACACAATGACAAGATCATAAGAGCAAGGTCCTGAACACATTAAACTCTAAATCTAACTTACAGAATAGCATAGCTGAGTCACACCAAACTGGCAGGCAAAGATAGGTACTGATATGTGTTGTTGGAAGCAAGACCCATACTGATATAATCAAAGACTCACTATAGTATTAAAATAAATTGGACTGACCTCAATGAAGACAGGGGTAGCAGGTAATGAAAACTTCAGTCCACTAGCTTAAGACTCTGTTAACCTGTTCACATATGAATATTTGCCTTGAGAACATTCTCCTCTGCTGGAAATTACTTTTATTATATTTATATGCATATTGCATCCCCTCAGTACAATAACTGAAGGATTATTTTGTGGTGTATCTCCTACACTTAGCACAGTAACTACCACATAGTGGGTGCTTAATCAATGTTTGCTTAATTACAAGGGCATTTTTGTTCACTTTCCTCAGTATAATATCTTTACTTCTCAGATTGAAGGGACATTAGCGTAGTGTAAATGAGCCCAAACCAAGAAAACATTTATTAAGAATCTGACAGAATAAATGTTTAGTTATTGCAAGTACTAGGGCAAGATTAAGAGTCAGAAAGTCTGTAATCTTTGACCTAACTAGCGTTGAAGATCATGCTTTCCTTTACTTGGGCTTCAGTTTATTTCTCTGCATAATGAAGGGACTGGAGGAAATGTTTCTGGCTTCCTCATAGGAGGGAGGAGGGAACCACCCAAGAAGGAGAAAGGATACATAATGCAACACAAACTGTGCCTACTTTATCATTTGATGATGCATGACGTTCCCCCCATATGGTCTGCACAGCATTCCAAAGATATGATATTGGAACAAAGGGTCATTAAAAAGGAACATGAGGAAGTCTGATGTTGATTTTGGTCCAACATTCCAAGATAGACTTTTATGCAAGCAATATTAGAGAGATGAACTATCTTCTCTCTAAAAAGTCCAGTTAGACAAAACTGAATACCTTTAATCCCCTTCCTGGGTTATAGCTCTTTAAAGTCCAAGTACAAACATTTTTTCTCTTTTCTCCTTATTTCCCCTTCTTGGTACTCCCAGCAAGAGTCACAATATTTGTTTATTATAACTTTGGTTTTGCTTTTTCCACAAGGCTTTAAAACTGAAAAAGGCAATACAATAGAAGCAATGCTGGAAAAAAGGTTTTAAAAAAGTCATTTCTGGAAAGACCAAGAACAAAAGGGCATCCAAATTCATTGGATTTTAAAATTTTAATATTTTCAATGTTATCTATGTCAATGAAATGATGCAGGTATCTCTCCACAAATTAGATTTGAAAAGAACCTATGGATTCTGAGAGTTATGCAAGAAAAATGTATTCTTTTAATTTTTAGGTAAATCCATAAGTACAAAAATGCAGTGTTTGAAGTCACCAAAGTTATAGTACAAAAAGGTCACTGAAAAATGTGTTCAAAGTATGACAACCAGAATAGTAGCACATGGAATTGATGATCTTTCCCAAGGAGAAGACTTCATTCACAAAGAATCTAGATGCCTGTTTTGCAGGGGACATAAAGAAAAGAGATATTATTGTTCTGCTTTGCTCCTGGATAGAGCAAGGTAAACAGAGGAAAAAGAGACAGAAACTGCAATCAGTAAATCAATATGTGTCTATTATGTGTCAGGCACTGGACTGGGTGCTGGGAATGTATGTACAAAGAACAAAATAATCCTTATGCACAAGGATTTTATAGTCTAAAGGGGAAGTACATATATAAATATATGTTGAATTAATGTAAAGAGAATACATACAAATACATGCACAGGGGTTAAATATAAGGTAACTTGGGAGGTAAGCACTAGAATTTAGAGGGATCAGGAAAATTTGAATTGAGAAGATGACAAGACCCAATTAAGGAAGAAAAAAAGAATTGGCTTGCTGTAGTAAGGTCCTAGTTGAGATTAGAGAACATGAATTTGCAATATGCCATCATCACAGTTGTAACACTTAAGAAGGCAGATGGTGTAATCCAAAACTGATTTGTCAAAAGTAGACCAATAACAGGGTAAAAGGAGGCAAAAGATTCAATGGAAGAATGTAGAGTTTAAAAAACTCTACTATTGGGTTGAGACTTAAGAGTGAAGTAAAGTCAGAACACAGGAAATAGCCTGAGAAAGAACTAAAGATGGATTAGAAGTTATGATGAAGGTAAAAAATAAATAAATTTAGGAGAAGTAAAGCACAAGGAGAAGTGGAATGATATGAAGTTATGGCCAGATTGGGGAATATCAGAGTTCCAAATTAGGAAAGTAGAAAACTTGCAGGTACTGACAAAACTGAATATGTGGTCAAACCATATTTTGTCTGAGGTGCAATAAAAGAGTAGGGCATGGGATTTTAGTGGACTAAGAAATTGAAACTCTTAGAGAGTTTGAGAAAGAAAGAGAAAAATAGAAATAGAGAAATTAAGATATTAAAACTCCTTAGTATAAGGACAGAAGTTGGTGAGGTGAGAAAAATGGTGAGGCAGGTGTTGAATTCCATCATAAAGGAAGATTGATCTGGGGGAAGGTATACTATAGCTCCTAGGATCCAGATTAGGAAGGAAAGTTTTATTTATTTTACTTTAAAGGAGGCAAGATTGTTTAGTGAAAAGGTACAAGGATAACCTGAAAGTGACAATGGTTTGCAAAGAATATTCCAACTGCCCCTCCAGGACCTATGTGTCAAGGAGGTGAAAGAAGATACACCCATTGCCAGAGAGGATAACTGGAGATAAAGTGTTATAGATGAAGGGAAAGAAAAAAAAAACAAGTCTCAATGAGGACTTATGGATAGAAGGAGTACAAGAAAGAGAAGCCCAGGAAGACAAGGAGTTTGTCAGTCTTCTCTCTGCATGCAGATGGCTCTCTTCATCACAAGATCATTGGAAGTCACCTGAATCATCTCATTGTTGAAGAGAACCACACCCATCATGAACTCCTTTTCTCAACTGAGTTTCTAAGATTCTGTGACATGGTGAGAGTCTACTATGGAGTGCTCCAGTTATAAACCTCTTCTGCTGCTGCTGCTCTTCAAACAGTAAACAGAGTCCAAGACTTTCCCCACAAGAAAATAATTCAGTTTAATCTAAATTGTCCCTTTTCCTTCCTCTAAGGCCCTTCTTACCCCAGTGCCTAAGTTATAAGACGATTTGCTTAGAGGATGAAGCACCAAAAATCTTGATACAAAAACACACAGGAGGATGGAATCAAATATCAAGAAATCATGAAAAAACCCACCATAACTATTTTTCAAGGGAGGAAGCTGGGATGCAACTAGAGTAGAATATACATGAGAGAAACCCATATCCCAAATGGACTGATTCTCTGTGGATAGGCCATTGTCTCCTATGCCATCCAGTAATATATCAAGTGATTTTATGGAGGCTAAGAGGGAGAGAAGTCTAGAAAAAGCTATAACTTGAAAGATCTTATATAAAAAGTGACTCCTGAACTAGAACCTAAAGAACTCTGCAATAGGCAGAAGTAAACATTGCTGGAATGAGAGACAATAGCATGAAGGTGGTTAATGGAATGTTGTGGGCCTATTTGGCTGGAACAGAGAGTATATGAAAAGGAATAATGTGAAATATGTCTGAAAAGATAGGCTGGAGTCAAATTGGAAGGATATTTAATGCCAGACAGAAACATTTATAATTTCATCCTAGAAGCAAGAAAGAGGTGCTCAAGCTTTTTGAGCACTGGAAAAAAAAAAACAAAGATAAAACAAAACGTGGTCAGACATGAGATTTAGAAAGAAGCTTTTGTCAGTTCTATGAAGAATGGATCATAGAGGGGAGAGAATGGAAGCAAAAAGACCAACTAAGAAACATTACTTTAATACCTTTCTAAAGCAATCATATAACTATTTTTTTAAAGATAAAGATAAAGACAAAATTTTAAAGATAAATTAAGAAATATTATTTCAATACCTTTCTAATTCAATCATACAACTATTTTTAAAGATAAATGTATTTAACCGCACATTTATAAGCCTACTATGTGCCACGCACTGTGCAAACCTTTGGGGATACAAAGGGAAGAAATGAACTATCCTCTGCATAGATTTAGAGCTATAAGGGCCCTGAGTGGTAACCTAATCTAACCCTCTCATTTTACAAATGAAGAATCATGTTTAAGATGAGAGCCATAGAGCAGGCAGGACGCCAGGATAAGGAAGACCTGGGCTAAAACTCAAAAACTATGTGAACATGGATAGGTTACTTAACATCTCACTGCCACAGACAACTCTCTAATAAAGAGGTTACAGAAGGGTTGCTATTCTGTATTTGGTGAAAGGACTGTCCACACAAAGAAGCTCCTCATCCTAATAAAATCAGAGGTCTAGACCAATAAAGAAATGAATATATACATATATAAGATCCTGGAGATATCAAGACAAAGTAAAAATACTCTCTTCCTTTAAGGAGTTTATGTTCCCCTGAATTTCTATTAACAACACACTGTCAAGAGGATGGTAGACCAGTAGATTAGGTTACATATGACATAATAATCAATGACTATATTAATCTAATATTTGATAAACCCCAAAACTCAGACTTCTGGTATAAGAACTCACTATTTCACAAAAATTGGGGAGAAAAGTGGAAAATAATGTTGGAAACTCAGCATAGACCTATATCTCACACCATATATATACTAATATAAAGTAAAAATTAGTACATGATTAGGGCATAAAGGGTGATAATATCATAGATAAACTTTCCCTTGTTCTCCTAATTTACTTATCACATCTTTGGAGAAGGGAGGAATTCATGACTAAAGAAGAACTAGAGAACATTATGAAATGCAAAATGGTCAGCACTGATCACATTAAATTAAAAAGGTTTTGCACAAATAAAGCCAACACAAACAAGATTAAAAGGGAAGTACAAAGCTAGAAAAAAATTACAACAAATGTTTTTATAAAGACTTCATTTATAAAATATATATATAAAGAACTGTGTCTAATTTATAAAAATACAAGTCATTCCCGGATTTAAAAATGATCAAAGGATAAGAACAGACAATTTAGAGATGAAAAAATTAAAACCATTTCTAGTCATATGAAAAAATACTCTATATCACTATTTATTAGAGAAATGCAAAATATAATAACTCTAAAGTACCACCTCACTCCTCTCAGATGGACTAAGATGACAGGAAAAGATAATGATAAATGTTAAAGGGTATGTGGGAAAACTGGGACACTAATGCATTGTTTGTGGAGTTGTGAACTTATCCATCCACTCTGGAGAGCATTATGGAATTATGCCAAGGGTTATAAAATTATGCATACTCTTTGATTCTGTATCCCAAAGAAATCATATAAGAAGGAAAAGGACCCACATGTACAAAAACATTAGTAGAATTCTAGTGGCAAAGGATTAGAAAATGAGTAGATGTACATCAATTGGGGAATGGTTGAATAAGTTATGGTATATGAAAGTAATGAAATATTATTGTTCTATAAAAATTATGAACCAGCTGATTTTAGAAAGGCTTCAAAAGATTTATGTGCACTGATGCTGAGCAAAACAAGTAGAACCAGGTAATATAGTATACACAGTAACAGCAAGATTGTACAATGATCAACTATGAAAGATTTGTTTTTTCTCAGCACTTTGGTGATCCAAGGTAATCCCAATAAACTTTGGATAGAAAAAGCCATCTTAATCCAGAGAGAGAACCATGAAGAATGAATATAAATCAACACATGCCATGTTCATTTTTTTTCCTTTCCTTTTTCTTCTTTTTTTTTCCTCTTGTAGTTTTTCCCTTTTGTTCTGATTTTTCTCTCCCATCATAATTCACAAAGAAATGTATATTTAAAAAATTAATGTACGTGAATAACTGGAAAAAAGAGAACAATAAAAAAAAGTTGTTTGTTTTTTTTAATACACTATCTCACATCACTTCGAATATAATTCAGCATTTGACCCTTCATCCAATTAATATCTGAGGTAAACTCCACCATCCTCTCGGTTAGGACATACTCAAGACATTTATTGATGAAATGACAATTCCTAAATTATGCCGCTGACATTCCTCATCATCAGCCAACATTCTTGGAATTCCAGAATTCAACTAAAACCTTTTTGTAGCCATACCTAGGAATTATACAAGAATAGACCACAGCTGGTGAGAAAAAAAATATCTTTCACATTAAAATGTACACATATATGGTATATTTATACCATATCTCCTAAATAAATATATTCCCTAGTTTTAGAGTTGTCAACTAGTAATCTGACTTTGCTGAGTGAAGATCCTCTAGGTTGTTAATCCATAGATGAAATGTGCTACTCAAGAGAAAAAAAATTATTCAAATTAAGAACTTTGCTGGAGGCAAAAAAAATCACAACTAATAATATACAAAAAAATGAATTCAGCATTTAGTGTTTTAACACTGGGCATGGTATTTACCAATTCATATAGAGTTATTTCTTGTAATATAGGCTATACATATAGTTCCACTTAAAAAGTCACGGAAAAACCTATACAACATGTGTTCTTCTTGGAGAACCCCATTCTCATTTCTGTAGTTAGCTTTTCCACATTTAATATTCAAAGTCCTTCAATTCTGAAAACCTAGCTGGCTAGCTAGCTAACCTCTGTTGACAACAGTTAATTTATCTGATGGCACCAATAAAAACAGAAGCACAGGAGTGTGTTTTTTTTTTTTTTTTCAAAAAAAAAAAGATTTAAAATGGGCAAATGTCTCATTAGGGCGCATGATTTTTATGGGTTCAGGGGTCTCTAGGGAACTGATCCTTGAGATTTGGGGAATGGGAAAGGGGAGGCACAGGTACTAAATTCTCCTCCTCAGTAGGCTATAAGCTACCTGAGAAATCAAAGAAGCTAAAAGAGACCTCTAAAAAATTAAGCTTAACTCCTTCATTTTCCAAAGAGGAAACTAGGACCTGGAATGGTTAAATGACTTGCCCAAGTAGAAAGTGACTAAGTGGAAGAACTGAAATTTAGACACAAGTCCACTCACCCTAAATCTAACACTTGCTCTCTAAGTTTATTTCATCTCTATGTTGCCCCAGCCAGCAGCCAGCATGCTATTCTTTTGCATTATAGCACCTTAAGGACTTTCTGACGGAATTTAATTGAAAGGTGATTTTAGTAGGACAAAATGGAAAGGGGGAAAGACCACAGGTTCTCCTCAATCAATAAACTACATGTAGGGAAACTTAAATACTTGAAGGAAATTGGATATAGTGAAACATTTATCAGAAACGGGTGGTAAAAAAGGAAAGCTCTCCCATTACCTTTGAATTTGAGATAGCTGTGTTTTTAATACTTTCACAGTGTAGCTTCTCATTTTACTGGATAGAAGAACAAAGTTTCTCCCCTATGTCCATGCTGCTGCTATCAACTACATGATCAAACATGCAAATCTGCCTAGAAGTATCCAGGGTGATGGTGGGGGCAGTGGAAGCAGAGCCTCTAAAGAGGGGGAGGGAAAATTAAGGGAAAAATTTGCTGAAATTCAACTAGTTGGGAGAACTGGGGAAAAGTTAAGAAAAATGATGAGAAACATATTACTATTTCATTGCTACTATGCTGCTATATGGGAAGGTGTATCCATTTCAAAGATTTCAGGCAGGCCAGTCAAAGATTTCGATTGGTAAAGTCCATATCTCACTTTAATGACTGAAGTCAATGATGTGTGTTTATAGCAGCTCTTTAAACTATATAAATACACCAGACGCTACTTAGGAAATGGAGCTGGATTTTATATAGGCAAGTGGAAAACTATTTAATGCCCCCCAAAATCCTAAGTGTGTGAAAGAAAATAAATGAGAATCTGGCCTTTAATATTTATTTCATGCTCCACTGGGCAAACTTATGCTGGATCTCTTGGTCCCCATATGCAATATAGGGTGAGGGGGGAAGAGAGAGTGTTGTTAGAAGGTTTTAAACCTTCTAACAGATGTTCTGAAGCAAAAGCTGGGGGGAAACCAGACACACGCTTTGTTCAGTATACCTTATGTGAACCTTTACTATTCAGGCTCTGCTAGCCTAGCAAGTAGATGCCTGCTTCTTTTAATTTGGTTCCTATGTTTGAATACAAGTTTTGAATGACTGCTCTCTAAAGAATCAATTGATGAAAATCATCTAGAATTACAAGGAGCAGATTAGGCTTGGTGCAAATCAATCATTTTAACTCCCTGCACTTTGTTTGTACAGCATGCATGTTACAAACAATCCTTTCCCCCCATAAAACCTGCTATTAATTCTAATCTCAGAGTGCTCTCTATTGGTGATAAATGATAGGTAAGCTCATTAAATGTCTAAAGGACCAATTAACACTTTAACTAAGGCTCAGAATATTTAGTAAAGACAAGAACACAGGCCTAGTCACTATATTAGTATGTTGGAACCTAGGATGAACCAAGAAATTAATTTTTACAAAATATTTATGCATAGGTAATTTTTCAGCATTGACAATTGCAAAACCTTTTGTTCCAACTTTTCCCCTCCTTCCCCCCACCCCTTCCCCCTGATGGCAGGTTGACCAACACATGTTAAATATGTTAAAGTATAAGTTAAATACAATATATGTATACATGTCCAAACAGTTATTTTGCTGTACAAAAAGAATCGGACTTTGAAACAGTGTACAATTAGCCTGTGAAAGAAATCAAAAATGCTATTTGAAAATAATAGTAATAGGTTATATTGTAACACATGTAAAATGTATGGGATTACCTGTCATCGGGGGGAGGGAGTGGAGGGAGGAAGGGGATAATTTGGAAAAATGAATTAAAAAAAAAAAGAAAATAATAGTAATAAAGTAAGGAAGGTATCCTACCAAATTCCTTCTGTGACACAAATATAATTTTGAAACCTGAACTAAAGAGAGCAAAAATTAAGAAAACTATAGACAAATTACTCTAATAATACTGCTGCAAAAATTTTAAACAAAATACTAACAAGGAGACTATACCACTATATCATCAACTATGATATATAAAGAATTCACTTGTAAATCCATTTTGTTCTGGGGATTTTTTCCCCCTAGGGGGTTCATTTATAGCTTTTTCAATTCATTTTACTAAGACAGGGTTCATATAAGTATTCTATTTCCTCTTCTGTTAATCTGGGCAATTTATAGTTTTTTAACATGGGTCTGGTTCAATATTAGGAAACCTATATGCATAATTGACAATTTTGATAAAAAAAAACCAATTCTATGATTATCTCATTAGATGCAGAAAAAGCTTTTGAATAAATCTAACACCCATTTCTCTTAAACCATTATAAAGCAAAGGAATAAATGATAAGTACTTTCTATTTAAAACCAAGAACAAATATTATTTGCTAGAAGCCTTCTCAAAAAGATCAGCAATGAAGCAATGATATCCATTATCACCATTATTATCCAATATTATATTAGAAATGACAGATACAGTAATGACCAGAAAAATAAATTGAAGGAATAAGAATAGGTATCAAGGAGACAAAACTAACCCTCTTTACAGATGATATAGTGGTATATTTAGAGAACTATAGAGTCAACTAAAAAGCTAGTTCAAACACACTTTTAGCATAGTATCAGGAAAGAAAATAAGTCCATATATACCACCAACATTTTTATATAAGACCAACAAAATCCAAAAGAAAGCAATTGAAAGAGAAATTTCATTTAAAATTACTGCAGGGTACAAAACACTTGAGAGTCTACCAACCAAGACACACCTAGGAACTATATGAACACAATTACAAAACATTTTCCACACAAATAAGGACCTATCTAAAGAAATGAAGAAATTACTCATGGTTAGGCTGGGCCAATATAATAAGTGACAGTTTTACCTAAACTGGTTTACCTAATCAGTACCATACCACTCATACTACCAATGAATTATTTTATAGAAGTAAAAAAAATATTAGCAATCATCAAAGCAATCTGATACTGGCTAAAAAAAAAGTAATGGAAACAATCCACAACTTTATTAAAGTTGCAGGCTATAAAATAAATCCACAGAAATAATCAGCAAAGTCCAGCAGCAAGAGATACAAAGAGAAATTACATTTAAAATAACTGTTGACAATATAAAATATCTGGGAGTCTACCTGCCAAGGGAAAGTCAGGAACTATAATGAACACAACTATATAACACTTTCTATACAAATAAAGTCAGATATAAACAATTCGAAAAATATCAAGTGCACATGGGTAGGCTGAGTGAATATAAGAAAAATGACAATACTACCTAAATTAATCAACTTAGTGCTATACCAATCAAATTCCCAATAATTTTACATATATAGAAAAATAATAACAAAGTTCATCTGAAAGAACAAAAAGTCAAGAATTCCAAGGGAATTAAGGAAAAAAAATGTCAATGAAGGTGACCCAGGTGTGCCAGACCTAAAACTATATTATAAAGCATCAGTCATCAAAAGCATTTGGTACTGGCTAAGAAATAAAGTAGTCAATTAGTGTAATAGGTTAGGTTCACAGGACAAAATAGTCAATAACTAGCAATCTAGTGTTTTACAAACACAAAGATCTCTGCTTTTGGGATAAGAACTCACTATTTGACAAAAACTGCTGGAAAAATTAGAAACTCGTATGGCAGAAACTAGGTTCTGACCCACACCTAAGACTGTATACCAAGATAAGGTCGAAATAGGCCCATGATTTAGGCATAAAGAGTGATATTATAAGCAAATTAGAAGAACATAGGATAGTTTACAAGGAATTTGTGACCAAAGAAGAACTGAAACCATTATTGAACACCAAATAGATAATTTTGATTATATTAAGTTGAAAAGTTTTTATACCAACAAAATTAATGCAGACAAGATTAGAAGGGAAGCAATAAATTGGGAAAACATTTTGACATTTAAGAGTTCTGATAAAAGACTCATTTCTAAAAAATATAGAGAATTGACTCAAATTTATAAGAATTCTCCAATTGTTAAATGTTCAAAGGATATGAACAATTTTCAGATGAAGAAATTAAAACCATTTCTAGTCATATGAAAAAAAGTGTTCCAAATCACTATTGATCAAAGAAATGCAAATTAAAACAACTACACACCTCTCATATTGGCTAAGATGACAGGAGAAGATAATGGCAAATGTTAGAGGGGATGTGGGAAAACAGGGACACTAATACGTTGTTGGTGGAATTGTGAATGGATCCAGCCATTCTGGAGAGCAATTGGATCCACATGTGCAAAAATGTTATGGCAGCGCTTTTTCTAGTGGCAAGGAATTGGAAACTGAGTGGATGCCCATCAGTTGGAGAATGGCTGAATAAGTTATGATATGTGAATGTTATGGAATATTATTGCTCTATAAGGAACTATCAGCAGGATGATTTTAGAGAAGCCTGGGGACACTTATATGAACTAATGCTAAGTGAAATGAGTAGAACCAGGAGATCATTGTACACACAACAAGAAGATTATATGATGATCAATTCTGATGGACATGGCTCTTTCCAACAATGAAATGATTCAGATCCATTCCAATAATCTTGTGATGAAGAGAATGATCTATAAAGAGAGAGGACTATAAAAACTGAGTGTGGACTACAGCATAGCATTTTCACTCTTTCTGTTGTTGTTTGCTCTCATTTTGTTTTCTTTCTCAGTTTTTTTTTCCTTCTTGATCTGCTTTTTCTTGTGCAGCAAGATAACTATAAATATGTATACATATGTTGGATTTAACATAAATTTTAGCATATTTAACATGTATTGGATTACCTGCCACCTAGGGGAGGGATGGAAGAAGGAGGGGAAAATTTGGAACACAAGATTTTGCAAGGGTCAATGTTGAAAAATTACCCATGCATATATTTTGTAAATAAAAAGCTTTAATAAAAATTATGGAAAAATAGAGTTGTGGATTAATGGAATAGATTAAGTATATGATACATAGAAGTAAATGATCATAGTAATCTATTAATAAAATAAAAATTCAATCTTTTGGTTGAAGAACTGACTACTGGACAAAAATTTCTTGGAAAACTGGAAAACAATCTGACAGAAACTCAGCACAGACCAACATCTCACACTATATTCCAAGATAAGATTAAAATGGGTACATGATGTCAACATAAAGAGTAACACTACAAACAAATTAAGAAAAGATGGAAAATTTTACCTGCCAGATCTATTTATGGGAAAGATTTTATGACCAAACAAGAGAATTTCAAGGGAGGCAAACTGAATAATTTTGATTACCTGAAATTTAAAAAAAAATTATAGAACAAACAAAACCAATGCAGTCAGAAATAGAAGCAAAGAAAGAAATGTGGAGGGAGGAATTTATAGCAAATTTCTCTGATAAAGGTTTCATTTCTAAACTATTTTGGGAATTAAGCCAAATTTATAAAAATATAAATCATTCCCCAGCTGATAAATGGTCAAAATATGAATAAGCAGTTTTCAGAAGAAGAAACTCAAACTATCAATAGTCATACAAAACTCACTATTGATAAGAGAATGCAAATGAAAAGAACTCTGAGGTACCATTTCACATTCATCAGATTAGCTAAGATGACAGAAAAAGAAAATGTCAAATCGTGGAAGGAATATGGAAAAATAGGTACACTAATGCACTGTTGGTGTAATTGTGAATTAGACTGACCATTTTGGAGAACAATTTGGACCTATGCCTGAAGGACTAGAAAATTGCATATATCCTCTAAGCCATTTTCATGACTGCTCATCTACCCCAAAACAGCTTGGCAAGCCCTCACACCAGGGCCATTAATGGTCCCTGGATACTCCATATACCTCAAGAGCAAAGATTATAACAATGACAAAGATGCAAACAAAATAAACTTCCTGATCCTAAAAGAATAAAGGGGAGTTAAAAGAGAGAAAAAAGAGAAAATAGTTAATTTCTAAATGGTATCTAATATTGTCTCTTAGACAAATAAGAATGGCTGAACAAAGTATGGTATATGAATGTAATGAAATATTATTCCTCTGTAAGAAATGACAAGAGAAATTATTTTAGAAAATCCTGAGTAGAATGAAGTTATAGAGTATAACAAGCAGAACCAGGAGAACAATTAGTACAAGGACAAAAACACAGAAAATAAAAACAATATAGAAATATAAGAATTTTGCATCAATGTAATTACCAGCTATATCTCTAGAGTATCTATTGTTTTCTTCTAAAGTCATAAGTAAAAGCAAAAAGAGTTTATAAACAGGAATAAATGGAAGAGCCATGTTTACATCACATGGCATTTATGTTGGGAATTGTGTAGATTTCCAGGGGAAAAAAGTCCTAGGCAATGGCTTGCGTTTCTAGACCTAGGCCTGTAAATGGAAATGAAAACTTCCAGTGGATTTAAGGTACAGAAAAAGACACACATTTTTGGATATGGCCACTGTATAGACTTTTCTTTGACTATGTTTACCTGTTACCAGGATTCTTTTTTTTTTCCTTTCTTTTTCTCACTTTTTGATTAGGGGAGAGTAATAAGGAAGTAATAAGGAGAGTAATAAGGAAGGAATATCAGCACTATGCCAAAAAGAGGGTCATTAACATGAATGATCAGGATGCTTTCAGAAAAACCTGAGAAGACTTACATGAACTGATATAAAGTAAAACGAACAGAAGCAGAAGAACACTGGACACAGTAACACCAGTATTTATTGTAGGATAATCAACTGTGAATAACTTAACTATTCTTCACAAGACAATGATCCAAGACAATTCCAAAGGAGTCATGATGAAAAATGCTATCCACCTCCAGAGAAAAAACTGAATGTAGTCTAAATACAGATTGAAGCATATTTTTTTACTTCTTAAAATCTTTTTAGGGGCTGTCTGTAACATGGTTAATATGAAACTGTTTTTACATGATTATACAGATCTATAATCTCTATCAAATTGCTTGCCTTCTAAATAAGGGCAGAGAGAAAGAAGGGAGAAAATTTGCAATTCAAATTTTTTAAAAATATTAAAAATTTTTGTTTACAAGTAATTAAGAAAAAAATTAAAAGAAAGGACAAAAAGAGGGGCAATGAAACACTTAATAAAGACACACCAAGAGAAGTTCAAAAGGAAACACAGGTAAGCAGGGCAGTTTTGAAAGTAAAAATAAATACTACTTTTGGAAAGTAAACCCTGAAATAGAGATTCACAGTTTCATGAAAAATCTTTTTTTGTGTTCTGCAATGTATATGGGGAT
Source organism: Sminthopsis crassicaudata (assembly GCF_048593235.1). Taxonomy (NCBI): domain Eukaryota; kingdom Metazoa; phylum Chordata; class Mammalia; order Dasyuromorphia; family Dasyuridae; genus Sminthopsis; species Sminthopsis crassicaudata. The sequence goes on from NC_133623.1 coordinate 34,039,388, forward strand.
GTTGCTTTTTTTCATGTTTAATTTAAAATTAAATTCAGAATGTAAATTTTTTTAAAAATCAAGGAAGTCATTAATTCCTTTTAATGATAGAAAGGAGAACTGGCATTATTCATCCATCTTCACTCTAAGCTGATTTATACTACAGCAGAAAAAATTCCTGAAATTAGGCTATTTAGCCACCAATATGAAGATAATTCAACAAGAAAATCATGGTCACAACAAAAGAGGAACAGGGTACAGAAAGTCACATCAAGAAGATGAAGCAATTTTGCATTTCAATAAAAAGAATATACAGTCAGAGGCTGAAAACAAAAAATGAATAAATTATAACAATGAAGTCTCATCAGAAATTTTCATTCCCATTCAAGGCCTTAGATCTGGAAACATGTCATTGCCCAGGTCTTTTCCCCTTGTAAATCAACACAATTCAAAATGTAAAAACTATGTGATATAAACATAGATACTGTACATTTCTTCATTCATTCCTTTTAATAAACTCCTATTGCTTTTACATATGACTCAAAAGAAAACAATTTAGTAACAACAATGTAAAAACTCATTGAAACCCATGTAATTCCTATTCACTTTTGTGATTTATTCAAAAGTTTCTCCCAGAAACTTAACATAATTCAAAATTGTTTAACTAATAACTTTACTCCTCCCAAGAGTGGACTTCCAAGTTTCTTCTAGATGGCACCCACACAACATTTTCTTGGTCTTTTTGGTTACAACAGGGCAAGGAATTATCCTACAATAATTCTCATAGAACCATAACTCACACAGAACAACTGGGGTTTGATCCAAGAGAGTAAAAATTTAGGTCATACACAAGAAACACCTTTAAAATCTTGAAAAGCAAAGAAATACTTGAGCTTAGAATCGAGTTGCCAAGAAATATTAGCTTAAATTCCAATAGACTTGAGATGGAAAGTGGCATCCGCATCCAGAGAGAGAACTATGGAGACAAAATGTGGATCAAAACATAGTATTTTCATCTTTCTTTTTGTAGTCATTGATTTAATTTATTTTTGTATATGACAAATATGGAAATATGTTTAGAAGAAATGCACATGCTTAGCATATATAGGACTCCCTGATATCTTGTGGAAACGGTGGGGGAGAGGAGAGGAAGAAAAATTTGGGAGATAAGGTTTTTTGAAGGTGAATGTTGAAAATTATATTTGGAAAAATAAGATACCATTACAATAAAAAATAATAATAATTAGCTTAAAGTATGAAGGTATCAAATGGTGGCTACCCTCTTCCTCCCAACCTAAAATCTCCCAACCTGGGAACCATAGATCAGGTGGATGCTTCCTCAGCCAACCTTAGCCTTTTAATCTTCTCCTTCTCTCCCTATAGTGGTAACTGTCCCAGCAGAAGTTAATATGCTAAAATTTCTGTTCCCACACCAACCTGAACTAAAGCTACATTCTGGGTCATTTAATTACTCTGAGCACAAAAATAATGAGTTAATGTTTTAAAATCTCAGGCAACTACCCTATACTTCATAATATCATACATCTAGAGCTAGAAGGGACCTCAGATCTAAGTACTTCAAAACCTTAATTTTACAAATGAGGCACTTGAGGTCCATGGAGATTAAGTGAGTTTATCACATGTACACATAACATGATAGATTTAAAAGTGAAGAAGAAAGCGCTGAGCTTGGGGTCAGAAAGACCTTGAGTTCAAAAAGACACTGACTAGCCGTGTAAACCTGAGCAGGTGACTTAACCTCCCTCCATTTCAGTTTCTTCATTTGTAAAATGGAGATAATAATTGCATCTCCCTCTCAGGGTTGTTGTGAGGATTAAATGAGATAATCTTTGTAATCGGCTTAGCACAGGGCTGAGCAAATAGCAGAACCTTAATAAATGTTCATTTCATTCCTTCTTAGACTTTTCTCCAGAATGCGCTTCAATATTAATTACAGAACTTTGATTACTGCTCCAGAGTCTAGGGAAAACATCAGTCCGGTTCTTTCTGTCTTATTTCCTCTAGTAAATGGAGATCTCTTCCAGGGTAGAGAGCAAGCCTTAAGCATATTTGCCTCTTCCAGCACAGGGCCCTGACATAGTTAATAAACACTGAATATGTTGCTGAAAGAACAAAGCTTCAAAAGGCAAAGATGCTAAAAACTAGAATGTCTACCAATATATTGCTTCTTGGAAACCATAGCTAAATTTACACAAACTTCAAAGGAAAAAAAAGGATTAAAACATGGACTTTTATGAAAATATTTTCTCTATGTTTCATACCATATGTAGTTTCACGAGTGGCAGAAATTTCATAGGTTGTAGGATCCATTCCCTGACCTACAGATGAATTTCACTACAGTGCTTGCCAGGCCTAAATGACTTAGGAAGCTATTTGCAGCTCCACTTGCTTACCTACATTGGCTCAGTACTTGTACAAACTTGACATATGTGGCATCATACAATCTTATACTGCTGCTAATTTACTCAAGAAAGCCTCAAATCTAAAGGAGAAAAACATTGCAATCTCAGTTCACTTTGTTAGTTTTAGTGCTGAGGTTTAAGACTTTATGAATTCTTGGACAAGAAAGTGAAGCTGTGCTACTGGATTAAGATAGGGGCTTGAGGAGAGAAAGGCAGATTTGGTAAATTAACATTTAGTTAAGAAGATGATATGTGAAAACAGGATTCAGATATCTAGGAAATGGCATATAATACAATAATGATGGGCTCTTGGCAGGCAATGGAATACATGTGATGAGAGTCTGTAAAAACATATTTGCCAAGAGGCTGGCAAATCTGATCAAGACAACTTGAAACTGAGAATTGGAGGAAGAGGATAAAAATGTACACATATAACCAGCAAACCACATACTAGAGATTTACAAGCACAGCATAGGAAGAATAAAATGAGCAAGAACATAAATACACTGAAATGGAAGAGAATCTGGAAGAAAAGAAGCAAAAAGACAACATGATCTCTTTACAATCAAAATATATTTTGCTTGAAGATGGGATGGATAGAAAAACTTAAGGATTACAGGTATCCCAAAAAGACAAAAGTCAAAATCTTAACATCATCACAAGGCAAGGAATTAAAAATACGAATCTCAAAACTTTTAAACATTAAAACAAAGTGCCAATCAGAAAAAAATTAACAGATTGCCTGCAGGGGAAAAATAACCCTATACTGCAAACTTGGAGACACATAATGGCAAGAAGAAATTTTGCAAGTGACTAAGGAAAAAACCCTTCAAATTTAAAGGAAATGAAATTTGAATAACACATGATTATTCTGAAACCACTAGAAAATATAGGAGAGAAAGAAACAACATGTTCCAAAGAGCTCAAAATTCAACCCAAGGAGACTTATCCAGCAAATATGATTCTAATTATTGATTAAATAAATCTGGTTGTTTAATAAAAAGAGGCATTTGAAACATTCCTAGAAAGAAAATCAAGTTTGAATCCATTATTTGCTTTTCAAACACTTCAGACAACAAATATACAAGAAAGACATATAAATATATGCACTAAGGACAACAATGACAAAATAACAACAAAAAAAAAACAGCATTAGGAGATTTATTTTTAAAGGCATACAAAAAGACATGAGTGAAAGCAGAAATCAAATAGAAATGATAATGGAGAAATAAGTCTGAAATATCATGAATTAAATCTTACAACTCTCCATCCTCAAATTAATCAATACTTTTTTGTGGGATTAAATTACAGAATCAGAGATTTCATAAATATAGGAAGAAAAAGGAGAAAGATAGAGGGGCATATATGATGTACCTTAAATAAATAACAATTTAATATTGAAGGGAAAATAGCTGCTGTGGTCTCTCAGGAAACAGATTCTATAGGAAAACGGGCAAGGAGGCAAAGGGAGAGACTGATAAAGGCAGAAAGAAAAGGAGAAATCATGTTTCATTGGTGGAAAGAGATACCAGTACCTATGTTCAAAGGGCTATAAAACTGCATTTCCTTTGATCCAGCAGTGTCACTTCTGGGTCTGTATCCCAAGGAAATCATAAAGAAAGGAAAAGGACCCACACATGCAAAAAAATATTTGGAGCAGTTCTTTTTTGTGATACTAAAGAATTGGAAAATGAGTAGACATTTGCCCATCAATTTGACAATGGATGAATAAGTCACTTGTTCTATAAAAAAGATGATGAACAAGATGATTTTAGAAAGGCCTGGAAAGATTTATATGAACTGATGCTGAGTGAAACTAACAGAACCAAAATTGTTACCTTAGAAGCTTCAAACCCACGAAAAAATTCCTACAATCTGTTGCTTAAAATTGAAGGATTGGAACAAAATTTCCTACACATTAGATGATTTTTTAATGTACAAGTTTTTTTTCCTCTCTTCTCAAGAAGTTTAAGTTCTTTTCTTTCTTTGTATTAGAATTTTCCAAAACTGAAAGGACAATGAAATCCCCTGTCACTATTGTACCTTCTTATAGTTTAGTTAATTTTTTCTTTATGAATTTAGAAACTGAGTCATTTGGAGCATATAATTTTAATACTGAAAGTATCAGATAAAAAACATAAAGAAGCATTTAAAACATAAAAGGGATAAGGAAGGAAACTACATTATCCTCAAAGGAACTATTGAATTCTCCTCCAACTTGCAGTGTTATACCCAAAGAAGACAATAATTATGAATGGCAGTCAACTGCCTGTCTAGGAAGGAAGGGTTTTCTTTCTTTATATTCCCTTCTTACCATATTACCCATTTAAATCACCTTGACAGACTTAGCTACATTTTGGACAACACTCTATCACTACAATTGTAACAGCCAAAAACTGATCTGTTTGAACATTCTCAAGCAAACTCAGATAGACTCTGGGACCACTAAATCATACACAAAGATCACTGCAGGCCACATACTGACTTAGAAAGTCACATATCACCAGGGTCTCATGTCTGACACCTCTGATTTAAGGGATAGTTGGACTCCAGCCCTAACCATTTCTAAGGTTTCTACTTTCCATCTGCTCACTTCTCACAAGTAGCAACCCTGTTGACCTCTTGGTGGGAGGTATTGACACATGACCAATAAAGCAGAACATGAGAATGGCCATTATAGTAAACTAAGAGATATGTGACATAGCAACCTACTATTAATGATTCTGGATATCTACAAGCATATTCACCAAGGACATCAATAGCCCTTCCTTCTAATTCTTGTTTATGATCATTTTGAACCATTTTGTGACAATATGTTGTTCTTTATTTTCATTATTTTTTAGTTTCCTTTCCCTGTTTCAGCTTCATTAACTTAAGAACTGTTTCCTTCCAAGTAGACAAGAGTTTTTCATTTATTTTTCTAGTGCAAAAATGTTGGCTATGTAATAGTATAGACAGTTTTGGCACAAAGTTTTTTATTCATGTGTAGTTTTTTTTTATTTCCTTTTACACATTTTTTGGGAAACAAAACAAATTCAAAATTGTGTTTTGTTTCTACTTCAATGTGCTATTTAGGTTGCTTTTTGTTCTGAAATGTTTAATAGTAGATTCATGCAACCTGGAACAATTGTACAAAAGTTCAAAAAGTTTAAAATCACTGTACATTACTGAAATTCTGTTTATCACCATTCTTCTCCCTCCCACAGAAAAAGCTATTGGGTTGGACAAAATAATAAATTTTCTGACTTATTTAAAATGCTTGTAAATTTCTTAGGGCTTGCCACTTTTGACTGGGAATCCACTGATACACATTTGTATTATGAAAGCACTCAATAAAACACTGTGACTGATTTTAAAAAAACAACTTATGGCATCTTTTAAATTGAACTGCTATATACATAGTATGTGCAAATATACATATAAACACACATATATATGTGCGTAGATATATGTGTGTATACATATTTTATTAGCATATGGAACTTTTTCAAAAACTGACTACATATTAGAGAACAGAGATAGTGCAAAATATGTAAAAAAGCAAAAATAGTAAACAAATCCTTTAAATATCCTGAGGGAGGAAATCTTATTCCTACAACTATATATAAAAATAGACAAAGAAAAGATTAATGAATCGAATAGCTTTTTAAAAATTAGAAAGCCAAAAATAAATGCAAAATAAGTACAAAGAGATATTAAAAATTAGAGGAGAAACAAGTTGACCGCAATATCCCCCACCTTTAGAAATGATAAATAAAAATGAAAATTGGCTCTTTGAAAAGACTAATAAAACTTATGTCTTTAACAAAAAGACATGGTTAAAAATAAAAGGGCAGAAAAATGAACAAAACAGCATGTGAACAAGGTATGTATTATGTATAATTATACAGCTCTCAACAAAACAAAACACAAAAGAAATATTTTCAAAAATATGAGATATCCAAACTGACAGAAAAAACAATTAGAGATCATAAGTAACCTACTCTCAAAAAAGGAAATAGAACTAGATAATGGGACAACCAAAGGGGGAAATCCCCCTAAGTTAACAGATTCACAAAAGAATTCTATCAAACTTTTTTTTAATTGTATGAATACTATGCAAATTAGTCTCAAAACATGAGCAAGAAAGCAGACTACTAAATTGCTTTTATGATCCAAATGTAGGTAGTCTTAGTATGTAAATAAAGGAAGGATAAAGCACAAAAGGAATACTATAGACTATATCAATAATGAATACTGATTAAACAATTTTAAATAAATTATGTCTAACAGGCTATAGCACATCATCAAAGAAATCATTCATCATGACCAAGATGCATTTATACCAGGGATGCAAGAACATGAGGAAAACAATCAACATTAGTCCTATTAAAAACCAAAATATCCCCAAACCATATGATTATCCCAATAGATGCAGAAAAAGTTGATAAAGTACAAAAGTCATTTAGCTAACAATCCCACATACATCCACAGACCTGTAAATTCTGTGCCTATACACAGAAGAATCTTCTGTAAATAATAAAAGTATAGATCTAAATAAAACTAAAAGCAAATATCATATACAATGAGGAAACACTAGAATTTTTCCCAACAAATACAGCAAAAAACCCAAAGATGTACAGTGTTCCCACTATTATTTGATATAATTCCAGAAATACTGGTAACAGCAATCAGAGAAAGGAATTTTTAAGTTATAAACATAGGCAAGGAGGTTTGAAAAATAGCATGCTTCAAAAATCCTAGGAAATCAAGAAAGACTAATCTAGCTAATAGCTTCAACAAAGTTGCAGGTTATAAAATTAACCTCAAAATATATATGTATGTATGTATGTCTAAGAGACAATAATATAAAGGGAAATCTCATGCCATATAATTACAAAATTAATAAATACATGGAGATCAACATACCAAAGCATGCAAAACATTTGTATAGATCGCCAAGTGTTTTTTAGAAATAACAGCTTAAACAGGTGGACAACTATTCAGTGTTCATAGGTGGACTGTGCCAATGTAATAAAAATAACAATGCTGCCAGGATTAATTTATACCTTTTGAACTATGCCAATCGTATTATCAAAAGGATAATTTACAGAACCTGATAAAATAATAGCAAAATTCATTTGGAAATATGAAAGAGCTGGACTATCAAGAGAAATCATGAAAAGAGATTAGGATGAAGGAAGAAGTCAAACTACATTATAAACTATAAACTATATGGAGATTTACAAACGTGAAATTATATTGCAACAGCAGTAGTCATCAAAACCATCTGGTATTAGTTAAAAATAGAGAGGGGGATCAATGGAATAAACTAGAAAAGAGAGAGTCAGAAACAATGGAACTCAATAACCTAGTGCTCAATGAACTGAAAACATAAATTACTTAGGAAAGTGCTACCTATTTGAGAAAAAGTCTGGCAGAAAATGGGCTTACACCAATACCTGATAGTATATTCCACAATTTGTTCTGAAGGCCATATGACTTTAATATTAATGATCACACTAATGGAAGAGAAACATATCAAACAACATTTCTCAATGCTTTTGAATAGATGTATTGTTAAACATACAAGAAATAGAAGGAATTAAAAAAAAAAACTTTGATTATTTGAAACTGAAATCTGTCTATACAATTAATGCCCCTAGAATAAGAAAGAAACCAGTCTAATGAGAAAAAAATCTTTGTATCTCTGAAAACTATATGGTCTTTCAGCTACATAAATGATTAGCAGAAAAATATAAAACCAAAACCATTCCCCCCAAAATAAGTAGTCAAACTATATGAATAAACTGTTATCAAAAGAATGAGAAATTAGTAATAAACCACACGAAAAAATGCTACAAATCACTAATGACATATACAAAATATTTATAGCATCACTTTTTGCGAAATGAAAAAATCTGAAACAAAGTGGATGCCTATAGGTAAAGAAATGGCTAAATTATGATAAGTAAATATAATAGAATATTACTCTGATGTAAGAAAGTGAGTTTGGGTAATGTAGTAAAACATGGTAAGATCTATATGAACCAATTTAGTTACATAAGGAGAGTGAAGAAAACAATATATATAACAACTACAACATAGGGAAAGATTTTAAATGCACATGCACAAACACAAAAGTGAATGTTGAAACATTATAAAAGAAAAAGCCTAGCTCAAAAGAAAAAAGTATGAGAAGATACTCCCATTCCATCTCATCAAGTCACATTTTGAGATTTTTTTCAAAGTATTCATCAATGATGTTTTTTTTTTCTTTTTTTCTTTAAAAATGCTTTTTATTATGGAATGTGGCTCTCAGAAGGGAAGGAGAAGGATACCAGGGAAAATTAAGGTGATGTAAAAAATAAAATACAACAATAATAATTTATTTTAAAGAGAGAAAGAAAGTGGGAAGAGAGTATACTAATGTAAGCAAATCCAAAAACTAGAAAAAAAGGCAGAATATTTGGGTGACAAGCAGCAGAAAAAGACAAAAGTGACAGCACAGTATAGACCAGGACTTCTTAAACCTTTTCCCTTTTGACCTGATAAATTTTATGAGGTCCCGAGTATAGAGGTATATAAAATGGGAATACAAATCAAACATTTACTGATAATAAATCATAATTTTGTGACTCCCCCACATTCAGTTATGTGACCCCATATGGGGTCACAACACATAATTTAAGAAACTTTGGTATAGATCACTTGTTCAAAAAGGAAAAATGAAACTACAAAATCAGCAGACAAATGGGGATGCTAAATTTGGGGGCATTAGCTAAAATTCCTTGTCTTTCTATCCAAAACAGGGCAAGTGAAGAAAAAGAATTCTTGACTTGGCTTACTGGTTGATTTAGCCTTCAAAATGTAGAAGATGGGAAAAGGGGAGCTATTATCCTGAAATCCATTGCTCCATTGATAGTTGCCAAAATAGAAATAGCCTAAAAAAGCATGAAATTTAGGAAGCATGATGAGCACTTACATTAAGGATGTAGAGTTTAGTCTTCCAGGCCTCAGTGACTGATCACCCTGGTAGCCACCTGGGGGCCCAGGCTAGCTGGATTCAGCTAGGCTGGGCCTCAACAATCAGCCACTGGCCAGCCAGCCGGTCAGCTATGTCCAAGAGCCATCCAATGTGGGCTGGCCTGTGCTGGGCCAAGAGATATACCTCCTGCCAAGGGCTCAGCTGCTCATCTGAGAGGTGAAGGATCGTTGGGGAGGAATGCTGACAATTGCTCCCCCATTCTCATTTTACATATTACAGATCTGTTCTCACCAAACTGCAAATTAAAAAGAAATGAGAAAGGTTCCAAAGGAGAAAGATATTAAAATTAAAAACTAACTGAAAAAAAAAACTGACAGATTTTCAGGAAATAAAATGGGGGTGCAGGAATGGGAAAAAGAGAGAGGGAGAGTAGAGAAAAGGAGGGAAGAGAAAAAAAGAGAGACAGAGATGAAAATGGGGGAAAGGAGAGAGAAGAGGAAGTAAAAGAGAAGTGAGAAGACACAAGAGACAAGAAAAGAGAGAAGAAAGAGAAGAGAGCAAAGAGTGGTAAAAAAGAGAGAGAAAACAAAAGAGAAGAGGAGAGAAAAAAGGAGAGGAAAAAAAAGAAGAGAGAAGACAAAAGAAAAAAGAGAAGGTAGAGGAAACAAAACAGAAGAGAGAAGAGAAAGAACAGAATGAAGAAAGGAGAGAAAAGAAAAGAGAAAATACAAAGGAAAGGAAAGAGAATAGAGAAAGAAAGAGATTGGAAAGGGAAAAGAGATAAAAGAAAGGGAGAGAAGAAGCAAGGAAGGAAGGAGAAAGTGAATGAGAGAATAGAGAGCAAAGAATAGAGAAGTCAAGTGAGAGGAGATAAGAAAGAGAAAAGATAGGAGAGAGGAAAGGAAAGAGAAGAGAGAGAAAAGAAAACAAGAGAGGAGAGAGGAAAGAAGGGAGAAGAGAGAAGAAGAAGGAAGGAAAGAAGAAAGGAAGGAAGGAGGGAGGAAGTGAGGGAGAGAAGAGAGAAGACAAGATAGACAAGATAAAATAGAAGAGATAAGAGAGTAAAGAAAAAAAGGAGAGAGAACAGAGAAAAGAGAAAGAAAAGAAGAGAGAAGAAAGAAAATAGAAAGGAAAGAAAGAGGAGAGAGAGGAAACACAGAGAATAGAAGTGAAGAGAGAAGGGGGAAAGGCAAAAAGAAGAGAGAAAAGAAAACAGAGAGGAGAAAGAAAAGACAAGACAAGAGAGAAGACAAGAGACACAAGAGAAAAGAGAGAGAGAAGAGAGTGGAAAGAGAAGAGAGGAGATGAAAGAAAAGAGAAGACGGGAAAGAAAAGAGAAGAGAGAAGGAAGCAAAAAGAGAATAGTGAAGAGAGAGGGGAAAAGACATGAAATAGAAGAGAAAGAAGAAAGAAAAAAAAGGAGAAAGAATAGAAGAGAGAAGAAAGGAAAGAGAAGAGAAATGAATGAAGAAAGAAGAGGAGAGGAAAGAATAAAGGAGAGAAGAGAACAGAGAAGAGAAAAAGAAAAGATAAGAGAGAGAAGAGAAGAAAAGAAAGGAAGAGAGAAAAAGAAAGAGAAGAGTGAGTGAAGAAAAGAGAAGCGAAAAGAGAATAGAGTGGAAAGTGAAGAGACAGAGAAAATAGAGGAGAAATAAGAGAAAAGAGAGAAGATAGAGGAAAGAAAAATGAGAAAGAGAAGAGAGGAAATGAAAGAGAATAGAGAAAAGAGAGGGGAGAAGAGCAGAGAGGAAAGAAATGAGAAAAGAGAGGAAAGAAGAGAGAAGAGAGAAAATAGGAAAAAAGAAAGAGAAGACAAAAAAGGAGAGCAAAGAAGAAAGCAAAAAGAAGAGAGGAAAGAAAAGATATGAAAGAGAAGAGAGGAAAAAAAAGTCATGTAGCGGGTGAGAACTGTGAAAAGGCATACTTGAATCACAGCATGGTGCTTAAGGCTGCGCATGCTTAATGTGATGTAGTGGGGTAATCATATTGAAAGATTTAAGGGTTGAGGGAGGGACAGAGAGCTCTCTGAGCCTCAAGCTCTTACTCACAGCTCTCAACCAGAGAAGATTTCAGGCTCCCGAGTCCAGAGTTCAGACCCTATCTTTGACCAGCTACATGTGGGCTCTCCTGCCTCCTTCATTTCTCCATCCTAAGACCAAGGACTTTGCCTGATCCCAAGGTCCTCTAGAGAGGTAGCCCGGAAATTAAAAAGCCAGAAGAGAAGAGAGAGAGAGAGGAAATGAAAGAGAAGAAAGGAGAGAGAAGAAAGAAAAGAGAATTGAGAAGAGAGAAGAAAGAATATAGAGAAGATAGAAGAAAGAGAAGAAAGAAAAAAGAAGAAAGGAACACAGGAAAGAAAAGAGAAGAGATAGGAAAGAGAAGAGGAGAAAGAAGAAAGCGAGGAGAGAATTGTGAAAAGAGAGAGAAAAGAGATGAAAGAGAAGAGAGAAAAATGAAAGAAATGAGGAGAGGAAATAAATGAGAAGAGAGAAAAATGAAAGAAATGAGGAGAGGAAATAAATGAGAAGAGAGAAGAAAATGAAGAGAGAATAGCAAAGAAAGAAGGAAAAAGGAAGCAAGGAAAGAAATGAGAATAAATAAGAGAGGAAAGAAAAGAGAAGAGAGAAAAAAGTGAAGAGAAAGAAAGAGAAGAGAAAAGAAAAGAGAGACAAGAGAGAAGAAGGAATAAAGAAGAGAAAAGAAAGAGAAAAGAGGAAAGGAAAGAGAAAAAAGGAACAAAGGAAAGAAAAGAGAAGAGACAAGAGAGAGGAAAGAAGAGAGAAAAGAAGAGAAGAGAGAGGAAAGAAAAAAATCAGAAGAGAAGAGAGAGGGGAGAGGAAAGGAAAAAGAAAGAAGAGAGAGGAAAGAAAAGATGAAAGAGAAGAGAGAAAAAAGAGGGGAGAGAGGAGACAGAAGAGACGAGATCAGAAAGGAATGAGAAGAGAAAAGAGAAGCGAGGAAAAATGAGAATAAATAAGAGAGGAAAGAAAAGAGAAGAGCAAAAAAAGAAGAGAAGAGAAGAAAGTAAAGAGGAGATAGAGGAAAGAAAAGAGAAGAAAAAAAATCAAAAAGAGAAGAGAGAAAAAAGGAAATAGAAGAGATTAGAGAGGGAAAGGAATAGAGAAGAGAAGAAAGAAAAGAAAAAGAGAAGAAAGGAACAAAGGAAAGAAAAGAGGAGACAAGATTGAGGAAAGAAGAGAAGAGAGAGGAAAGAAAAGAGATGACAGAGAAGAGAGAAAACAGAGGAGAGAAGGGAAGAGAGGAGAGGAAAGGGAAAAGAAATAGAAGAGAGGAAACAAAAGAGAAGGAAGAGGAAAGAAAAGATGAGGGAAGAGAAAACAGAAGACAGGAAATAACGGAGAAGAGAGTAGGCAGGAAAGAGAGAAGAGAAAGATGAGAAAAGAAGAAAAAAGAAGCGAGAAGGAATAGCAAGTGGTGCAGCTGCCGTGGAGGGCGGCTGGGAGCTAAAGGGCCGTGGCTCTCCTCCCTCAGGGAACCAACCATCGTTCCATTGGAGAACTAACGTTCGTTACGTTCGGGAACCCAAGATGGCTCCCCCAGCTGTGCAGGCAGGCAAGCGCGCCCTCTCAGAGCGAGGGCAATCACGTTACCGCCTCAGGTGTAACCCAGGTGTCAATCAGGGGGCGGATGGAACACCTCAGGCAAGTGTGGGCGGGGCGAGAGATCGACTGGCCCTGCGGCCACCACTGCAAGACCCCCCTCCCTTTCAGAAACGCTGGGGCCAAGGGCCAAGAGGGTGCTCCTAACGGAGCCTGAACTGACGCTGAAAGCCTTGCTTGGAGCTCGGAGGGAGGGACGCTCGGGCGCTTTCCCTGCCTCCGGTGACCCAGGATCGGAGATCGTGGGCTGGGAGGGGGGACTCTGGGAGTTCTTTCCGACACAACCCCCTCGATTTTAGCAACTGCGATTCCTTTAGCGCCTCGAGGTCCATTGGTAATAGCGACTGACCGAGTCGGTGATGGGCTTTTTCCTATATTCAGATACAAAGCGTTTGACAGACGTCATCTCCTCTGACTCAGCCGAGAAGCCTGGGAGTAGGCACTGCACACAGCATCCCTCTCTCTAAAATGAAGTGATTTTCCCATGATCATATATCCAGTAAAGAGGATCAGAAGGTCACCATTTGAAAGCTTGACGGTACCTTAGAGGTCATTCTACAGATGAAGAAACGGAGACCCCGAGAGCTCAAGGGACTTTCCCAGTGTCACACACACAGTAAAACAACCTAGGTTGTCAGCTTCACGTTGCTTTCCCCTAAACTACTCTACAGGTGGTTTCCTAGGAGCAAATAAAGGACCCATAGAGAGTTAGGGGTTAAAATGGGTTAGAAAATAGGGCCTTTAAGATTAAGGAACTGGGATTATTATTTCGGTTTCAGAAAAACAGCCTGAGAAAGAATCGAATTGTCTCAAAGGAGACAAAGGGTAACTAAATAAAGGAGAATCAACTTCTTCATAGTTATTTGGAACAAAATATGTGAGAGTAGTGGAGAGGAAGGGCTTTAAAGTATACCAAGGATTTTTAAGGTCCAGCCAAGGACGTTGGGGTACATTTTTATTTTCATATTGTGAACTGCAGGCTGAGGAAGAAGATAATCACTATCCTCCTACAGGAATGTTAAATTACCATGAATCAATGCCAAGGGAAGATGGGCATGCTGAGCTATCCAGTGTATCAAGTTAAGGATTATTTATGAGTAAATTAAGGTAAATCTGGAAATGTTTCCTATTCTTAGCTCTCCCTCAAAAGGTATATTTCCACATCAAATCAAACAAAAAACCCCACAAATTTCTGCCTATACTTTTAGTATTCATAACAGCTATTGTGGAAATACAGTTTACATGATTGTACATGTTTAACTTTTCAGATTGCTTGCTATCTTGGGAGGGGAGGAGAGAGGAAAAGAGAAACATTTGGAACTTAAAATCTTTTACATTTTGAATGTTGAAAATTGTCTTCACGTGTAATTGGAGAAAAAACACTATTAAAATTTCAAAAAAAAAAAAAAAAACCTATGGTAGGTTCCGCTCCATATCCTATTGAATTTAGCTTGTAAACTATTTGTAAATTCATCACTGGAAAGGTGGAGGTTACCATAAAGTGCCAAGGTGAAGATGGGCTGGTTTGTGACTATGGTGGCTCAGAAAGCTGATTGATGGCACTGTAACTCATCAACCTGGTCTATACTACCCGCTTTATGAAATCTGGATTACTGAACAAGGAACCAAAATAAAGGTCAGAAGAATGCTGTGAAGGGACTGTGATCACCTACTTGACTTGGGAATTGAAGCTGTGTTTAGGTAGCAGGAAATATAATGTATAATATATAATATATAAAATAAAGTCATTAGGTAAAGATTTTCTAAGAAATATTTCAGAGAATACCTGCTACTCAAGTGTGAACTGATGTACTTGAGAGAAAAGATCTGGACTTTTTTGCTGGAAGAGTCAAGTGGAGAATGGCAGTGGTAAATAGAAAGGAAAATGAATATTAATTGAGGTTCTGACACAGTCTTTTCAGGCCTTATCTCAATTTCTGCAAATACGCCCGGTGAAAAAGCTGTCTCAAAGAAGCTGCACTTTCAGCATCCTCCAAGTGAATGTCCACCATGACTTGATTATAGTCAGTTTTTGTCCATGAGGCTTATAGATAAGGGGACTGGGGAACTCTGCAAATTGCAATACAAGTCCAGGGTACCGATGGGCTAATCGTCTATCTCAACCCAAAAAAGGGATTGTTGATCTAAGACTGGGGGGGACCTTACAGGCTATTGAGTCCGAACTTCTCAGAAAAGGAACTTACAAACTTACAGAAAAGGAAACTAAGGCACAAAGATATTAAGTGATTTATCCAGGCTCACCTAGCTACCTTATATCTCAAGCAGGATTAGAATTGAAGTCTTCCTGACTCCAAGCTCATTATTACCACCTAGCTGCCAGCTCGTAAATGCCCATTTCCCCTGAATCTTCCCAAACAACACTAAGGAAAACCTGTGACAAATAGAAGAAAGGACATCCACTCAAAACAATACAAAGTAAATAAGGAAGAATCCATACCTCTCCTCTTTCTCCCTTCCATAACAGACACACAAACACCCCCTACCACAGGTTCCCCTACCACCAATGGGAGATAGAATACCGCTACCCTCTCTCAGAGTTAAAGCCTTGCTGGAACACATCACCAACTCCCTGCCAGCAGCTAGTGCCATCTGCTGGGCTGCTCCTCCATTGAGTTGGCATGTGCCACTGCTGCCATCTGCTGTTCTTTAGCTGAATTGCAATCTTTTCCAGTGGAGACAGGGAGAGCTCTCCTGTGTCTGGGCCACATTTCCAGAAGCTATGGCCTCAGGGTTATTTCAATTATTCTCTGAGTCAGACCCAAACCAGGGCAGCAACCAGAAGACGTAGCACAAGCCCTAAGATTGTCTAACATTTTGACAAACAACACGTTCCCCACCAAGAAGTGCCCTAGAGTGCTTCATTTGGGGGTTGGGGTGGACATATACTTTTTGATTCCCAGAATGCCACTGGAAGCTAGGTCGCAGGTGTGCAAATTATCTCCAAATGCTACTGAACACCACTGGATATATAGGATGGAGATGGCAAGCTTGGTCCTGAATTCTTACAACATTCTTGCACCCAGATGGCCACCCTCCTTATGCTGCTTTTCACATATCAGTCACAACTGGCATTATTTTGAAATCCACTTATACCAGGAGTGGCAAAGAAGGCCCAGTAGTTTTGATACTTGGGCAAGTTTTGTTTTTTTGTTTTTGTTTTTGTTGTTTTTTTTTTTTTTCTGGGGAGGAGAGGGTGCAAAGAACCAACAAAGACAAGAGCATATATGAGACTTCAGGATATCAATCTATGGAAATGAAATGAGAGACGCTTTAAAACCACTTCTAGGAGCAAGGGAATAGGGGTAGGAAAGAAGCAGGGCAGCACTCAGACAAGTGACAATCCCTAAGTGAAAAATGCTGGTCCTTTTGATGTCCCTTTACCTATTTATTTCTTCTAACTAAACTTTGCTATTTTATGTCACTGAAGTCAGTGTACAAGTGAATATGAAAGCATTCTAAAATTATGTATCCTGTGCCAGAGCTACAAATAAGTAAATGAGTCCATGAAACCATATCCGTAAGAGAAATTGAGCATGTATAACCTAGAAGACAGAAGACTCTGGGGAACCTATGCTATCAGATTTGAAAGGCCGATATGTAAACATTTATAATTATATGTGTTCTGTTTGGTCCCTGGAGGACAAAACCAGGAACAATGGATGGAACCTGCAAAGAGGCGATTTGTGCTCCATGTAGAGAAAAACTCACTAACAATTAGAGCTGTCCACAAGTGAAATGGGCTGCCGTAAAAGAGGGTGGATTCCCGCTCCTTGGAGGGCTTCAGGTGGAGGCCGGGGGACTACTTTTCAGGAAGGTTATGTAAGGATTCCTTTCCTGAATGGGTTGGACTAGATGGCCAAGATCTCCGCTTAAGACAATTCAAAATCTGATCTGTTGAAATACTAGGTAATTTGGGGGAGAAAGGCACCATAGGCTTGTAAGAAATGACTCATTTTGGACCACAAATCTATTCCAATTTTTATTAATCAGTTTGATATTTTACATAAAGTATATAGGAATAATTAGATGACACAGACTCTTATAGTAGTTCACCAGGTTATGAGGCTCACTTGCACTTGCACTTGTACAAACACAAGAATACTGACAAACATCTCCATTCTGATTGCTCAAGTTCTATATCCAAATCCAACATGGCTGGAATGCCTTGATTCTTTAGAAAGTCCCCCAACTTATTTTTGTACCTCTAGACCACTCTCTCTTGTCCAACAGGAGCAGCTAACCATTTTATGACCACTTAGTCAGTAGAGATGTCCTGTGTTTCATCCGAACTGTGACACACCCTTCCTGTGCCCCCACACGCACACTGATATGTCATTTTGGGCCTTCAATGGTAAAGTCTATCAACCAATGAAATTCTGTAATTTACCATGCCTCTTTTACATATTTGGTTATCAAACTTTAGAAAAACAAGGTGCTGTGGACCATGGGTATCTCAGATTGTGAGGAAAAGTCCACTTCATTAGAGAGGACCATGACTCTTTAATAAAGTACCCCTACCTCAGTGTTTTTTTCCTTGCAGATTAGGCCACAGGCTAAAAAGAATAAGTAAAGGCTTCATGGATAACAGATGGTTCTTGAGCTGAATCATGAAAGGAACAAGTGATTCCAAGGGGCAGAATTGAAGGAGTGCTTTCTCGGCATTGGGGACTACCTCTCCAAGGACACACACACAGGTGGAAAATGCAATGTTATATGGGAGGAATGGAGAAAAGGCTGGATTGGAGGCTGTGTGAAGAATAACAATGTATGAGAAAGCTAGAAAGGGGGTTGGGGCCATGTTATGAAGTGCTTTTAAAGCTAAACAGGAGTTTATATCAGATGTGAGAAGCAATAATTAGTCACTGGAGTTCATTAAATCAAATAGTTAGGAAAATCATTATGGCAAGCTGTTTTAGAAATGAGAACAACTTGAAAGAAAGAAACCAATGTAGGAAACTATTTCAATAGTCCAGGTCATGCAACATGGGACTGGGTGAAAAAAAGGAAGTGCAGTGGATAGAGCATCAGGCCTAGAGTTGGACACACTCATCTTTCTGAGTTCAAATGTGACCTCAGACCCTTACTAAATGTGTGATCCTGGGCAAGTCACTTCACCTTGTTAGCCTCAGTTTCCTCACCTATAAAATGAGCTGGAGAAGAACATGGTAAACCTCATTAGTATTTTTGCCAAGAAAATCGCAAACAGCCTCATGAAGAATTGGACATGACTAAAAAACAACTGAAGTATAAACAAGCTTCATAAACAAATTAGAGCAACATGGAAGAAATTACATCAGATCTATGAATGGGGATAAGTTCATGATGAAATAGGAAACACAGGTTCATAGGGGGTAAAATGAACAATTTTGATTACATAAATTAAAAAAAAAAAAAACAACTCATACAAACAAAACCAATGCAGCTAAAATTAGAAGAGGCGGGAGAGGGGTGAATCTTTGCAGCAAATTTCTCTGATGAAGAGTCAGCCTAAGAGTTAAGAGGACCTGAGTTCAAGCCCCATATCTGCTATATACTAACTTTATGAACAAGTCACTGAATCTCTTAGTGCCCATAGGCATTTTCTAAAACTAACTTACATATGATTTACCAGACTACATCATTGAAGAGAATTTACACACTAGGAAGTGTGTAAGGGCTCAGTGCATTGGGCGGGGGGGGGGGGGAGGGGGGAGGAGTGTTATGTGAGGTCACTATCTGTGTTCTACTACTGCCTCACCAAAGAAGAAAGAGCAAACAAAAAAAAGTCATGATAATGTACCTGATTTCAACTTGAATTTGGATTCGATTCCTGGTTCCCCATTCTCATACTATTTTCATACTATATAGTAGTTTCTCCTGTGACACGTGGCGGGCACCTGAGGCAGCTGGATGGAACAATAGATAGAGCTCTGGACCTGGAGTTCAAATCCATCCTCAGACACAATCTCTATTCGCTTCAGTTTCCTCATCTTTATATTGGGGATAAAAACAGCACCCATTTCTCAGAGTTTTTGTGAAGATTTAATGAGATATTTGTTAAAAAAAAAAAAAAAAAAAAAAAGTTCCTGACACATAGAAGGTGCTTAATTATGTTTATTCCCTCCGAGAAAGCTCAATATCCTTTAAACGTCCATTCTACTCCACCTTTCCAACTAGGAAAACCACTTCTCTAGTCCAATTAGCATCTAGTTTAATTAGTTTGGAGGAGGTATGGGGTTATGAAATCAGAAGAAAAATAAATTTTTTCAAATAACAGACATGAGAACTCATAAGATCCTCCTTTCTATACTATTCATAGGGATCTATCTCTTTTTGGAAAAAGAAAGGGCTGATTATGGAGATGAGATTACTCTCTATAGATGCCCAGCTTCAGCTAGCTCACTTACTAGGTGAGCAGAAGGAGAGCAGCTGATGGGAGATTGCCACAAATTGGGGTTCCAGATCACTTGGTGTCCCCTGTCATTAATTTCAGGAACACATTGGAGACCCCCTCTTAAGGATCTGGATCACATTGAAAACCCCCCTAGCTAAGGGTTCCTCATCTAGATATTAACCTATCTTGGGGTTCCGCATCACTTAGGAAACTCCTGTCTTGGGGTTCTAGGCCACCTACTACTTACTGTCCGATGTCTTTGTGTCCCAGGTGCCAAGGCCTGGTGTCCTGCATTGCCTCTTGCCCTCGAAAAGCTAGCCCAAAGATGTTTCCCCTTCAGAAATGTCAATCCCCAGACCTCAAGTCCTCTAGATTTTTCACCAGTCTGTGTTCACCCTGAGGTAGAAATTGGATCTCGGAGTGTGGGAAATCCAGGGAGCTTGGAATTTACCCACCTTCTCCTCCATCTTTCCAAAATCCTCCCCTGGTACTGTGTGACAAAGAACATTTGAGAAACAATGGTCACTATCCTCCAGGACTTAGTTGCCTAAAACCCAAAGCCACCACAACAAACTTTCAAAGTTGTAAGTCTATGTCATTCCCCTATCTCTCCCCCCCACCCCTGAAAAAAACCTCCCGAAACTGTTGATGATCCTCGAATTCTACAAGAGTAAATGCCAATACATCTACATTGCTTTGAAAGCTATCCAGAATGGGGCTCAAATATAGATCTCCAAACTTATTTGATTCACATTGCTAATAAAAAGAATGCTTAATAAGTTCTTTACTAATGTTCAACATTGCTAAGAATAACAAGTTTTGATAGGTCACAGCCCAAGGTCAAATGCCAGACACTGGGGTTACAGGGTCTTGGCGTCCCATTTTGTGTGACCCTGTGATCTGGAACACTTCTCCACTCCTTGGGGCTGCAGCTCTCTTGGTGACCCCCCACCCCCGTGGGGTTCCAGATCACTTTGGAGACACCTGTCTTGTGGTTCTACAATCGTGTGGTCCCACATGACTCTGGAGACCCCCATCTTGGGGTTCCTTTTCACTTTGGAGACCCCCCATCTTGGGGGGCCAGAACTCTGAATTTGAAACAAGGATGCTTACAAGGTACTAAGTGGAAGTGAGGAGACAATGGTTATCTAGTTTAGCATGGTTCATTATGACTGGTTTAATCTAACAACAAATAATGGTCCCCTACGGATAGAATGAGTGGTTTCTACTCAGTGTAGAGGATAAGTTAGGCACCTTAGCCAGGATTCATTCGGACAGATTCAGAGAGCCGGAGAAAACAAGACGACAGAAGGTGGAGGCTGAAACACAAGCCCTTGGACTTGAGTTCCTCCATCCCATCTCACACCCCCTTGTTGGCAGGCTCTCCTCCTTAGTTTCTCCACTATGACCAAGACCAGACTGAGAGGCTCTCCACAAAACTGCGCAGTCCCAGCAAGGAGATAATAAAGTATTTGGACGTTAACCCCTGGCTTCTCTTCTGGTCATCACTGAACTGAAAAGAAGGCAGCCCCAAAGAACCCCAAGAAACAAACAAAGAACATGACAGTTAACTACAATCTCACATGAACACACTGCCTATTGCGTGAAAGTCATAGTACTAAGACCTGTACATGGATTACTAATAATAACTAGTATTTATGGTACCTATAAGTACCAGTCACTATCGTATTAAATGGAGAGAAATTCATAAAACCAGTTAGCATTTGTACCACCTGCTGTGAGCCAGAAACTCTGCAAAGCACTTGACCTTTATTGATCATAACTGGGATTGATGGTACCTACTATGTGCAAGTAATTGTCCTACTCAATGTACATTTGTAATAGTAACAGTATCCAATTATACCACATCCTATGTGCCATCCATTTTACAACATCTTTCCTGATATTAATAATAGCTAGCATATAGCTTCTATTCCTTTCCAGTTACTCTTGCAAGTATTGTCCAGAAATGACTACTCACCCCTAGCATATGATAGCACCTACTCTGTGCCAGTCACTATGTGAAAAACTCTCTCTATATTCCAATAGCTAGTATTTGCATACTGCCCAACATGTGTTTGTCACTATTTTAATCACTTTCCATAGATAAAAGCTATCCTTTACATACTGCTATTGTGATACTGGAGCTTCCTACCAGTGGCTGCTAGAGGTCTAACTCAAACCTGAAGAATGGATATCTTCCTTTGAGGTCATGATGATGATGATGATGATGATGATGATGATGATGATGATGCTGCTGCTGCAAAGGAAACTAAGAAACAGTTGCCTCTATCTGATATCTCCACAAAAGGGCAGTTGTTCACCTTCTAAACTTTCTGCCAAAGGGGCAGTTGCCCCTCTCTGATGTCCACAAGAGGGCAGTTTTTGACCTTCTGAACTCTGCCCTGGGAGCAGTTGCCTCTCTCTGATATATCCACAAGAGGGCAGTTGTTGACCTTCTGAACTCTGCCCCAGGAGTAGTTGCCCCTCTCTGATGTCTCCACAAGAGGGCAGTTGTTGACCTTCTGAACTCTGCCCCAGGGGCAGTTGCCCCTCTCTGAGGTCTCCACAGGGGGGCAGTTGTTGAACTTCTGAACTCTGCCCGAGGAGTAGGTGCCCATCTCTGATATATCCACAGGGGCCACTTGTTGACCATCTGAACTCTTTGTCCCAGGGGCAGTTGCCCCTCTTGCTTGTCTCAACAGGGGGCAGTTGCCATTTTCTGATGTCTCCACAGGGGGGCAGTTGTTGACCTTCTGAACTCTCTGCCCCAGGGGAGTTGCCCCTCTCTGAGGTCTCCAAAAGAGGGCAGTTGCTGACCTTCTAAACTCTGCCCTGGGAGCAGTTGCCCCTCTCTGATATATCCACAAGAGGGCAGTTGTTGACTCTCTGCCCCAGGGCAGTTGCCCCTCTCTGATATATCCACAGGGGGCCAGTTGTTGACCTTCTGAACTCTGCCCTGGGGGCAATTGCTCCTCTCTGAGGTCTCCAAAAGAGGGCAGTTGTTGACCTTCTGAACTCTCTGCCTCAGGGGCAGTAGCCCCTCTCTGACGTCTCCACAGGGGGGCAGTTGTTGACTCTCTGAACTCTCTGCCCCAGGGCAGTTGCCCCTCTCTGATGTCTCCACAGGGGGTAATTGTTGACCTTCTGAACTCTGCCCCCAGGAGTAGTTGCCCCTCTCTGATATATCCACAGAGGGCCAGTTGTTGACCTTCTGAACTCTTTGCCCCAGGGGCAGTTACCCCTCTCTGATGTCTCCACAAGAGGGCAGTTGTTGACCTTCTGAACTCTGCCCCAGGGGCAGTTGCCCCTCTCTGATGTCTCCACAAGAGGGCAGTAGTTGACTCTCTAAACTCTTTGCCCCGGGGGCAGTTGCCCCTCTCTGATGTCTCCACAAGAGGGCAGTTGTTGACCTTCTGAATTCTGCCCCAGGGGCAGTTGCCCCTCTCTGATGTCTCCACAAGAGGGCAGTTGTTGACCTTCTGAACTCTGACCCCAGGGGCAGTTGCCCCTCTCTTATGTCTCCACAAAAGAGCAGTTGTTGACCTTCTAAACTGCCCTGGGAGCAGTTGCCCCTCTCTGATATATCCACAAGAGGGCAGTTGTTGACTCTCTGAACTCTCTGCCCCAGGGCAGTTGCCCCTCTCTGATATATCCACAGGGGGCCAGTTGTTGACCTTCTGAACTCTTTGTCCCAGGGGCAGTTGCCCCTCTCTGATGTCTCCACAAGAGGGCAGCTGTTGACCTTCTGAACTCTGCCCCCAGGGGCAGTTGCCCATCTCTTATGTCTCCACAAGAGGGCAGCTGTTGACCTTCTGAACTCTGCCCTGGGGGCAGTTGCCCCTCTCTGAGGTCTCCACAGGGGGTAGTTGTGGACCTTCTGAACTCTGCCCCAGGAGTAGTTGCCCCTCTCTGAGTTCTCCAAAAGAGGGCAGTTGCTGACCTTCTGAACTCTCTGCCTCAGGGGCAGTAGCCCCTCTCTGACGTCTCCACAGGGGGGCAGTTGTTGACTCTCTGAACTCTTTGCCCCAGGGGCAGTTGTCCCTCTCTGATGTCTCCACAGGGGGGGCAGTTGTTGACTTTCTGAACTCTGCCCCAGGGCAGTTGCCCCTCTCTGATGTCTCTACAAGAGGGCAGTTGTTGACTCTCTGAACTCTCTGCTACAGGGGCAGTTGCCCCTCTTTGAGGTCTCCACAAGAGGGCAGTTGTTGACCTCCTGAACTCTCTGCCCCAGAGGCAGTTGCCACTCTCTGATGTCTCCACAAGAGGGCAGTTGTTGACCTTCTGAACTCTGCCCCAGGGGCAGTTGCCCCTCTCTGATGTCTCCACAAGAGGGCAGTTGTTGACCTTCTGAACTCTGCCCCAGGGGCAGTTGCCCCTCTCTGATGTCTCCACAAGAGGGCAGCTGTTGACCTTCTTAACTCTGCCCTGGGGGCAGTTGACCCTCTCTGACGTCTCTACAGGGGGGCAGTTGTTGACCTTCTGAACTCTGCCCCCAGGAGTAGTTGCCCCTCTCTGATGTATCCACAGGGGGCCAGTTGTTGACCTTCTGAACTCTTTGCCCCAGGGGCAGTTGCCCCTCTCTGATGTCTCCACAAGAGGGCAGTTGTTGACCTTCTGAACTCTGCCCCCAGGGGCAGTTGCCCATCTCTGATGTCTCCACAAGAGGGCAGCTGTTGACCTTCTGAACTCTGCCCCCAGGGGCAGTTGCCCATCTCTGATGTCTCCACAAGAGGGCAGCTGTTGACCTTCTGAACTCTGCCCCCAGGGGCAGTTGCCCCTCTCTGATGTCTCCACAAGAGGGCAGCTGTTGACCTTCTTAACTCTGCCCTGGGGGCAGTTGACCCTCTCTGACGTCTCTACAGGGGGGCAGTTGTTGACCTTCTGAACTCTGCCCCCAGGAGTAGTTGCCCCTCTCTGATGTATCCACAGGGGGCCAGTTGTTGACCTTCTGAACTCTGCCCCCAGGGGCAGTTGCCCATCTCTGATGTCTCCACAAGAGGGCAGCTGTTGACCTTCTGAACTCTGCCCCCAGGGGCAGTTGCCCATCTCTTATGTCTCCACAAGAGGGCAGCTGTTGACCTTCGGAACTCTGCCCTGGGGGCAGTTGCCCCTCTCTGAGGTCTCCACAGGGGGTAGTTGTGGACCTTCTGAACTCTGCCCCAGGAGTAGTTGCCCCTCTCTAAGTCTCCACAAGAGGGCAGTTGTTGACTCTCTGAACTCTCTGCCGCAGGGGCAGTTGCCCCTCTCTGATGTCTCCACAGGGGGGCAGTTGTTGACCTTCTGAACTCTCTGCCCTAGGGGCAGTTGCCCCTTTCTGCCGTCTCCACAGGGGGGGCAGTTGTTGACTCTCTGAACTCTCTGCCCCAGGGCATTTGCCCCTCTCTGATGTCTCCACAGGGGCCCAGTTGTTGACCTTCTGAATTCTGCCCCAGGAGTAGTTGCCCCTCTCTGATATATCCACAGGGGCCAGTTGTTGACCATCTGAACTCTGCCCTGGGAGCAGTTGCCCCCCTTTGAGGTCTCCACAAAAGGGCAGTTGCTGACCTTCTGAACTCTCTGCCCCAGGGCAGTTGCCCCTCTCTGATGTCTCCACAGAGGGCCAGTTGTTGACCTTCTAAACTCTTTGCCCCAGGGGCAGTTGCCCCTCTCTGATATATCCACAGGGGCCAGTTGTTGACCATCTGAACTCTGCCCTGGGAGCAGTTGCCCTTCTTTGAGGTCTCCACAAGAGGGCAGTTGCTGACCTTCTGAACTCTCTGCCCCAGGGCAGTTGCCCCTCTCTGATATATCCACAGGGGGCCAGTTGTTGACCTTCTGAACTCTCTGCCCCAGGGCAGTTGCTCCTCTCTTATGTCTCCACAAAAGGGCAGTTGTTGACCTTCTAAACTCTGCCCTGGGAGCAGTTGCCCCTCTCTGATATATCCACAAGAGGGCAGTTGTTGACTCTCTGCACTCTCTGCCCCAGGGCAATTGCCCCTCTCTGATATATCCACAGGGGGCCAGTTGTTGACCTTCTGAACTCTGCCCCCAGGGGCAGTTGCCCATCTCTGATGTCTCCACAAGAGGGCAGCTGTTGACCTTCTGAACTCTGCCCCCAGGAGTAGTTGCCCCTCTCTGATATATCCACAGAGGGCCAGTTGTTGACCTTCTGAACTCTTTGCCCCAGGGGCAGTTACCCCTCACTGATGTCTCCACAAGAGGGCAGTTGTTGACCTTCTGAACTCTGCCCCGGGGCAGTTGCCCCTCTCTGATGTCTCCACAAGAGGGCAGTAGTTGACTCTCTAAACTCTTTGCCCTGGGGGCAGTTGCCCCTCTCTGATGTCTCCACAGGGGGTAATTGTTGACCTTCTGAACTCTGCCCCAGGGCAGTTGCTCCTCTCTGAGGTCTCCACAGGGGGTAATTGTTGACCTTCTGAACTCTGCCCCCAGGAGTAGTTGCCCCTCTCTGATATATCCACAGAGGGCAGCTGTTGACCTTCTTAACTCTGCCCTGGGGGCAGTTGACCCTCTCTGACGTCTCTACAGGGGGGCAGTTGTTGACCTTCTGAACTCTGCCCCCAGGAGTAGTTGCCCCTCTCTGATGTATCCACAGGGGGCCAGTTGTTGACCTTCTGAACTCTTTGCCCCAGGGGCAGTTGCCCCTCTCTGATGTCTCCACAAGAGGGCAGTTGTTGACCTTCTGAACTCTGCCCCCAGGGGCAGTTGCCCATCTCTTATGTCTCCACAAGAGGGCAGCTGTTGACCTTCGGAACTCTGCCCTGGGGGCAGTTGCCCCTCTCTGAGGTCTCCACAGGGGGTAGTTGTGGACCTTCTGAACTCTGCCCCAGGAGTAGTTGCCCCTCTCTAAGTCTCCACAAGAGGGCAGTTGTTGACTCTCTGAACTCTCTGCCGCAGGGGCAGTTGCCCCTCTCTGATGTCTCCACAGGGGGGCAGTTGTTGACCTTCTGAACTCTCTGCCCTAGGGGCAGTTGCCCCTTTCTGCCATCTCCACAGGGGGGGCAGTTGTTGACTCTCTGAACTCTCTGCCCCAGGGCATTTGCCCCTCTCTGATGTCTCCACAGGGGCCCAGTTGTTGACCTTCTGAATTCTGCCCCAGGAGTAGTTGCCCCTCTCTGATATATCCACAGGGGCCAGTTGTTGACCATCTGAACTCTGCCCTGGGAGCAGTTGCCCCCCTTTGAGGTCTCCACAAAAGGGCAGTTGCTGACCTTCTGAACTCTCTGCCCCAGGGCAGTTGCCCCTCTCTGATGTCTCCACAGAGGGCCAGTTGTTGACCTTCTAAACTCTTTGCCCCAGGGGCAGTTGCCCCTCTCTGATATATCCACAGGGGGGGCAGTTGTTGACTCTCTGAACTCTCTGCCCCAGGGCAGTTGCCCCTCTCCGATGTCTCCACAGGGGGCCAGTTGTTGACCTTCTGAACTCTGCCCCAAGAGTAGTTGCCCCTCTCTGATATCCACAGGGGCCAGTTGTTGACCATCTGAACTCTGCCCTGGGAGCAGTTGCCCTTCTTTGAGGTCTCCACAAGAGGGCAGTTGCTGACCTTCTGAACTCTCTGCCCCAGGGCAGTTGCCCCTCTCTGATATATCCACAGGTGCCAGTTGTTGACCTTCTGAACTCTTTGCCCCAGGGGCAGTTGCCCCTCTCTTATGTCTCCACAAAAGGGCAGTTGTTGACCTTCTAAACTCTGCCCTGGGAGCAGTTGCTCCTCTCTGATATATCCACAAGAGGGCAGTTGTTGACTCTCTGCACTCTCTGCCCCAGGGCAGTTGCCCCTCTCTGATGTATCCACAGGGGGCCAGTTGTTGACCTTCTGAACTCTGCCCTGGGGCAGTAGCCCCTCTCTGACGTCTCCATAGGGGGTAATTGTTGACCTTCTGAACTCTGCCCCCAGGAGTAGTTGCCCCTCTCTGATATATCCACAGAGGGCCAGTTGTTGACCTTCTGAACTCTTTGCCCCAGGGGCAGTTACCCCTCACTGATGTCTCCACAAGAGGGCAGTTGTTGACCTTCTGAACTCTGCCCCGGGGCAGTTGCCCCTCTCTGATGTCTCCACAAGAGGGCAGTAGTTGACTCTCTAAACTCTTTGCCCTGGGGGCAGTTGCCCCTCTCTGATGTCTCCACAGGGGGTAATTGTTGACCTTCTGAACTCTGCCCCAGGGCAGTTGCTCCTCTCTGAGGTCTCCACAGGGGGTAATTGTTGACCTTCTGAACTCTGCCCCCAGGAGTAGTTGCCCCTCTCTGATATATCCACAGGGGGCCAGTTGTTGACCTTCTGAACTCTTTGCCCCAGGGGCAGTTACCCCTCTCTGATGTCTCCACAAGAGGGCAGTTGTTGACCTTCTGCACTCTGCCCTAGGGGCAGTTGCTCCTCTCTCATGTCTCCACAGGTGGTAGTTGTTGACCTTCTGAACTCTGCCCCAGGGCAGTTGCTCCTCTCTGAGGTCTCCACAGGGGGGGCAGTTGCTGACCTTCTGAACTCTCTGCCTCAGGGGCAGTAGCCCCTCTCTGACGTCTCCACAGGGGGGCAGTTGTTGACTCTCTGAACTCTTTGCCCCAGGGGCAGTTGTCCCTCTCTGATGTCTCCACAGGGGGGGCAGTTGTTGACCTTCTGAACTCTGCCCCAGGGCAGTTGCCCCTCTCTGATGTCTCCACAAGAGGGCAGTTGTTGACTCTCTGAACTCTCTGCTGCAGGGGCAGTTGCCCCTCTTTGAGGTCTCCACAAGAGGGCAGTTGTTGACCTCCTGAACTCTCTGCCCCGGGGGCAGTTGCCCCTCTCTGATGTCTCCACAAGAGGGCAGTTGTTGACCTTCTGAACTCTGCCCCCAGGGGCAGTTGCCCATCTCTTATGTCTCCACAAGAGGGCAGCTGTTGACCTTCTGAACTCTGCCCTGGGGGCAGTTGCCCCTCTCTGATGTCTCCACAAGAGGGCAGTTGTTGACCTTCTGAACTCTGCCCCCAGGGGCAGTTGCCCATCTCTTATGTCTCCACAAGAGGGCAGTTGTTGACTCTCTGAACTCTCTGCCACAGGGGCAGTTGCCCCTCTTTGAGGTCTCCACAAGAGGGCAGTTGTTGACCTTCTGAACTCTGCCCCAGGGGCAGTTGCCCCTCTCGAAGTCTCCACAAGAGGGCAGCTGTTGACCTTCTTAACTCTGCCCTGGGGGCAGTTGACGCTCTCTGAAGTCTCCACAGGGGGGCAGTTGTTGACCTTCTCAACTCTGCCCCCAGGAGTAGTTGCCCCTCTCTGATATATCCACAGAGGGCCAGTTGTTGACCTTCTGAACTCTTTGCCCCAGGGGCAGTTACCCCTCTCTGATGTCTCCACAAAAGGGCAGTTGTTGACCTTCTAAACTCTGCCCTGGGAGCAGTTGTCCCTCTCTGATATATCCACAAGAGGGCAGTTGTTGACTCTCTGCACTCTCTGCCCCAGGGCAGTTGCTCCTCTCTGAGGTCTCCACAGGGGGGGCAGTTGTTGACCTTCTGAACTCTCTGCCTCAGGGGCAGTAGCCCCTCTCTGACGTCTCCACAGGGGGGCAGTTGTTGACTCTCTGAACTCTTTGCCCCAGGGGCAGTTGTCCCTCTCTGATGTCTCCACAGGGGGGGCAGTTGTTGACCTTCTGAACTCTGCCCCAGGGCAGTTGCCCCTCTCTGATGTCTCCACAAGAGGGCAGTTGTTGACTCTCTGAACTCTCTGCTGCAGGGGCAGTTGCCCCTCTCTGATGTCTCCACAAGAGGGCAGTTGTTGACCTTCTGAACTCTGCCCCCAGGGGCAGTTGCCCATCTCTTATGTCTCCACAAGAGGGCAGTTGTTGACTCTCTGAACTCTCTGCCGCAGGGGCAGTTGCCCCTCTTTGAGGTCTCCACAAGAGGGCAGTTGTTGACCTTCTGAACTCTGCCCCAGGGGCAGTTGCCCCTCTCTAAGTCTCCACAAGAGGGCAGCTGTTGACCTTCTTAACTCTGCCCTGGGGGCAGTTGACGCTCTCTGAGGTCTCCACAGGGGGCCAGTTGTTGACCTTCTGAACTCTTTGCCCCAGGGGCAGTTGACCCTCTGTGATGTCTCCACAAGAGGGCAGTTGTTGACCTTCTGAACTCTGCCCCCAGGGGCAGTTGCCACTCTCTGATGTCTCCACAAGAGGGCAGCTGTTGACCTTCTGAACTCTGCCCTGGGGGCAGTTGCCCCTCTCTGAGGTCTCCACAGGGGGTAGTTGTGGACCTTCTGAACTCTGCCCCAGGAGTAGTTGCCCCTCTCTAAGTCTCCACAAGAGGGCAGTTGTTGACTCTCTGAACTCTCTGCCGCAGGGGCAGTTGCCCCTCTTTGAGGTCTCCACAAGAGGGCAGTTGTTGACCTCCTGAACTCTTTGCCCCAGGTGCAGTTGCCCCTCCCTAAGGTCTCCACAGAATGGAAGCTGCTGTTCTCTCACCTCTTCACGGAGGGTCAGTTGTATTCTCTTACCTTACTACCCAGAGGCCTTTGCATTTTCTGCCCTCTCCCTGCCTCCTTTGTATTTCATTCCCAGTCTGTAAGTAACACTGCATCACAAAAGGCTGCCCTGCAACTCACTCAAGTGTCACAATGCACAGCTGCTGAGGCTCTTGCAAAACTGACCCGCCCTTCCACCCAGTTGTGGTCTATAACAATTACCCCCTTTATTATTTTCCAGGCACTCTTCAGCTCATTATACACAACTTAGTCCTCCTACTAATCAGTTTATCCCACCTACTATGTGCCAGTAAGGATGGGAAACACTATCTAAGTATTCCAGTATCTGGTATTTACATAGTCACCTTTGTGCCTGTCCCTGTACTCAAGACTTTCCATAGATCACTAAGAGCTAACATTGACATCCTGCCTACCGTGTGGTATGCAATGTGCTCCGGGCTCAATATTTATTACTAATAATACTCCCATTTAGGGTTCCTGCTATTTAAGGTAATTTAGAAGGGAATTTAGACAAATTCATAGAAACACTTTGCCTTTATCCTACCTGCTGTGAGCCATTCACTGTTTGAGACCTTTGAAATGTGGTGATCAGTCCTTATGGCACCTACTGTGCACCAACAATTGTCTTTGGAAATGGTCATTTATTAATACTAATGGTTTACACTGATAGCAACTACTAAGTAGTGATCATTTAGCAAAGAACATTCTCTATATTAATACAAATATCTAGTATTTGTAGCCATTATTTCCAGTGATTGTGCCAAGCATTATACAGAAAAGAATAATCATAACTAGCATTTGATACCACCTAGTATATGAAAGGCACCACGTGAAACACTGTCTATATTCATTATACCTAGTATTTATATCCTGCCAAATATGGGCCTTTCACTGTTCCAAGGAATTTCCATCCATAAAGGCTTACACTTTAATATTGCCTACTGTGTGACACTCATTGTGCTAATGGCTGTACCTGAATTAATAATAATAAATAAGCATTTCTGATGAAAACTTCAGAGACTAGTATGGACTTTAAAAAATAAACAAAACAGTCTAGAAATACTTAGGAAATTAAATTTATTTGTTCAATTGGAAGAAGTTGTAGGATCAGGAAGAAAACAAGGATCTTTTCAGAATATTAATGTCTTCAAAAGGTATTTAGGGGCAGCTAGATGGTGCAGTGGATAGAGCACCAGCCTTTAAGTCAGCAAGGCCTGAGTTCAAATCTAGTCCCAGACACTTTTAACATTTCCTAGCTGTGTGACTCTGGGCAAGTCACTTAACCCCAATTGCCTCAGTTAAATAGAAAGACAGATCTCTGGGGGTAGATTGGTTCCATTCTGAGTATTTGAAAAAGAAAAGAGAATGGAGAAAGTAAAGGAAGGAATACATTAGTGTAGAAAGGAGAAAGATGGGGTGGAACTTGCTATTTTTCATAATTGGCTTACATGGTCATATAAAAACATGGAAAAAGGCATGCAGGTAGGGGACATCAGTTGAACTTCTTATCTAAAATTTACAAAGGGAGATAGAATATGGATGTAATCTGGAAAAAGCAGTGATAGACACTTAAGAGGGAGGACAATATTAAGAAAGGAAGTGTCTCAAACAAAATAAAGTTCCTGATCCTGAAGGGAAATTGTAAAGTTCTTGTTTCAGTTTTCTTGGGGTCTCTGGCTAGCCTTCTTTTCAGGTCAGTAATTACCACAAGAGTAGCCAGGGGTTAAAGTCCAAATCCTTTATTATCTCTTTCAAAGTCTTGTCTCCTTTACTGGGGCCCAGTTAGCTTTCTTAAAGCCCTTTCAGAGTCTTGATTTCAGTGGAGAAAATGCAGGCCTGCCACCACAGGGTGTGAGATGTGATGAATGAATCTGAGTCCAAGGGCTTGTGCTTTAGCCTCCAAATCTGCTTGTCTTCCCTAGCTCTGAATCTGGCTGAGGTTCCCAGCTTATATGCTCTACACTGAGTATAAACCAGTCATTATATCACTAGGAAACCATTATTTGTTGTAAGATTAAATCAATCATACTGAACTTAGAGAACTGTTAGTCACCATGCTAAACTAGATAACCACTGATTCATCAATTAAAATGTGTTAGCACCTTGTAAGAATCCTTGTTCAAGTTCAGAGTTCTGGCCCATAACAGGAAATTAACTATGGAAATGCAGAACAGAACTATAATATATGGGAATGCCTCAAATTGCCTCATAGACAACTGGGGAATGAGTGAATAATCTGTTGTATATGAATGTATGCTGTAAGAAAAAAACCAAAAAATTATTTTGGAGAATTCTGAGTGGTGTGTAATTGATGCAGAGTGAAGTGAGCAAAACCTGAGCAACTTACATAAGAGAAGTAACGTTGCAAAGAAAAGCAAAAAAACAAAAACAAAAACAAAAACAAAACAAAACAAAAAAACAACAGGCACATACAGTTAGTCTGCATCCCAAAGAGATCAAAGAAAAAAGGCTGATAGGCACAAAAATATTTAGATGCAGCTCTTTTTGTGGTGGCAAAGAATTGAAAATTATGAGGATGCTTACTAATTGGGGAATAGCTGAACAAGTTATCCCATGTGACTGATGGAATACTATTGTGCTGTAAGAAATGAAGAACAGAATGGTTTCAGAAGTAACTGGGAAGACTTATGAACTATTGCAAAGTGAAGTGAGTAGAAACAGAAGAACATTGTACCCAATAACAGTAATGTTTTATGATAATCAAATGTGACTTGGCTATTCTGAGCAATACAATAAACCACAATTCTAAAGGAACTGTGATGAAAATCACTATCTCTAAAGAAAGTACTGAGGGTGTCTGAATGCCAAGCAAGGTATATTCTCATTCATTCTCTCTCTCTCTCTCTCTCTCTCTCTCTCTCTCTCTCTCTCTCTCTCTCTCTCTCTCTCTCTCTCTGTGTGTGTGTGTGTGTGTGTGTGTGTGTCTTTCCTTTCTATTTCTCTCTGTAAATTTTTTACAATATGGTTAATATAAAAATGTATGTATATATATATATATACATATATATATATATATATATATATCCTTCTCAAGTAGGAGTTGGGGCAAAGAAGAGAGGAGACGAATTTGGAACTCTACATTTAAAAAAGGTATTTTTTTAAGGAATTGAAAAAATAAAATAAATTTAAAACATTTTTAGAAAAACTTAAGTCACTCTGATCAATTCAATGACTGACAATTTCTCCAGAGGATCAATGATGAAGCATGTTATGCAATATCAGAAATTGATAGAGATGATGAACACAAGGTGTAGAAAGAGAATGCATTTTTGAATATATCTCCTATGTGTGGATTCATTTTACCCGACTATACCTATTTGTTAAAAAGATGGAAAGAGAAAAAAAAAGAGTACAGACCAAAGTATATTTTCTTTTTCTTTATTTTTTTCTTCTTTTTGACAAGTCTAATAGAGACATGTTTTCCTTCACTACACATTTGTAACATAATTCTTTTCTTGCCTTTTCAGTGGGTGAAAGAACAGGAACTGGGAAGGGAGAGAATTCAGAATTGAAAATAAAATTTTTTTTTAGAAAAACAAAGTATATATAAATGGAGTGATCCTTATATGTATGTTTAATGAGCTCTCCCAATACATCTGATCTTCCCATGAAGGTTTGTAAACACATGGCCCCAGTATCTGTCTAAGGCTCCATAAAGAACTTCTTTGGTTGGTCATTTGTGACTGCTTCTGGACCAAAAGTCCCTAAGACTTACAATCTTTTTCCTTTCTTTCTTCCTAAAGAATAGAAAATGGCAGGAAAAAGGAAAAGTACCTGGCTAATTCTTTGCATGTGCCCAGGTGGCTCCAAATTATTGGACCTCAGGTTCCCAAATGTCTTTTCTGAATTTCTTATTCCTTTCAAGCACATGTCAAAGTTCCCAAAGTGTACTTTCCATGAAAGCTTGGAGATTCCCAAATAGAGCAGGTTGAAGATTAAGGGAGAGTACCATTCAGTAGCTGTAAGTTTCTTTACTTTCTGGGAAGGGGGATGAGAGCATGCTATGATGAGCTGTTTAATGCTTAATATTTCCGGATTTGATCATGGATTTCCATAAGTACTTCACATCTTATGCATTTACTGTATTTTCCGTGAAAGGTACAAAAACAGCTGTTCTATACCTGAAAAAAAGCAAATGGTATTAATTGGATAGTCATGTTTTCATACAAAATGCTATTTTTGAATTCTCTTAAGCATATAGACATACTTTTTGGGGGTGTTTTAAGTTCAGAGTACTTTTTTAAATATAAAGAATGTAAGATCCTTAAAGTCAGAGAGTGTCTTGCTTTTTATATTTAAATTTGTATCCCCAATGGTTAGCAGAGTGCCTGGAATATAGCAAGCATTTAATAAATGCTTTTTTTCATTCATTCAAATTGAATGTATAATCAACATTCATAGCCATATCGGATGCACAGTTAAATTTGGATTACTTGGATCAAGATCTCCCGGGAACAAAATGCATCAAACAGTGTAAGTAACATGAATGTCCTTCAGGAGCTATTATAATTATTGTACACTTCAGGTGGCCTTTCAAAGTAATTACAAAAGGGTCCTAAGTCTGTAGCCCCCTACTCTGTCTGTGGTGACAATAACAGAATGGCAGAAAAAGTAGGCAGGGGGTCCTAAGAATCATTATTTTTAGAGCATATGGCAAAATGAATTTAACCACTGATACTCTAAATATGAGATTCTTGTCCAGTGACCAATGAATGGACACATTACTGGATAACAAATCATATGAATGTTGACATTCTCACTAAAAAAAATGGAACCAGAAGAAAAATGAATTTATTTCAACTAAATAGGATAACTCACGTGTTCTCCTTGGAGAGGAAAGTAAAGGAGTTAGTGTTTTATTGTGAAGCCAAAGGCAAAGAAAAGCATCATTTCATGCAGCAGTTGGTCATCACCTATTGCAATCCCCAAGATGAACATTGGCAAAAAGATTATCATTAAAATAACTGCAGCTTATGAACTAACATTTCCTGCACAAGATAAGGAGGTAGAAAAAAATCTATGAAGAATTCATTAAGATTCTAAACTGTTAGTACAAAGTGATTTCAAATACGGGCACACACATTCAGCAAAAAAAAAAAAAAAAAAAAAACATTGTACAAGATAAGGTCAAGATTAAGAAACACAATGGGTCCCAAATCTCTAGACTATACAAAAGCCTTACACATTTATATCCCAAATACCTCCCCTCCAAGAAGACTACTGAAAAATGCTAAACATGATGAGCACTGAATAACATCACAAAAAATAAATCTGGCTCTCTGAATAGATAGGAAGTTCAACACGATCTTTTTAAACAAGCTGTTAATATTGGAAAATAAATAAAATAACAAGTGACACTGATTATTTCCTCAGAAATTTTATTCGGTTGCCACAATGGAGAAGCCAAAAGAACCTAGAAACTGCCTCTGCCAACAAATACTTGATCTCCTTGCTGAGTGGAGATATGGAGCAGCCAAGATCAACAACAGTTTAGAATTCAAATTTATTTGTAAAATTGTATGAAAGAATGTGGTGGACAGTTAGAAGCAAGATTGAGTCATAAAACAGCAAGAAGTGGTAGAGGACAAAACAAGTTTCAAAAAGTTAAATATAAATTCACTATAGCCATATTCCCTCAAAAACATTAAAAATGGAAGCACAGTTACAAGAAATTAAAACAATGAAAAGATCTGTCAAAGTTTCTAAAATATATTTTCTCCCTCATGTGGATTTGCCACATTTAGATTAATATAATTAATATAATATATACATATATATAATATAATTTAATATAATTAATATAATTTAGATTAATATAATTGTACCCCAGAAGTAGATATGCCCTTAAACAAAGAAAGAACAACTGTACCAGGCCAATTATGTACAGATAGCTTATGCTGAAGGCAACATCATTTTGAGGCCTTGGAAGGAACAATTTGATAATTCAATTTACATACACACACGTAAAATTAAGCATCTACTTTGTGTCAGGTACTGAAGATAAAAAAAAAGTGAGATCATCTCTCAAGGAGCCTATATTTCAATGGATCAATTCCTAATAGATCTGAAAGGAAAATATTAAACACTTAGGAAAAAAAATACGAACATCAATTCTCCCAAAATGCAATTCAGACCACATCAATAATTGCTGATCCATATGCCTACTTATCTCTCCTTTTAAAATCTTTATAAGAAAAATCTACATAAATATCGAAGGCATTATTAGTTAAATATAGGAGAAGAGAAGGAACAGGCTTTTGAAAATTACCTTTTATAGTAGATTATCTCTTTAGTCATATAATTGAAAGAAAGAAAATGGAAGATCTCACTGTGCTTACTGTTTGTTGATAATAAAAAAAGTTGGTGGAGTTTAGAAAAAACATCACTTTTAAGGATTGTACTCGAGTAAGATGTTTCCAATGCCTGTTACAAATAATATATAAAATTATTTAAAAGATGAAGAACTATGGTACAGTAGAAAGAGAACTGGAATCAGAGAACCTGAATTCAAATTCTACCTGAGATGCTAATTACCTGTTTGACCCTCTGTAAGTCATTTAGCCTCCATGATCTTCAGTTTCTTCTTCAGTTTAAAAAAATATGAAATTGGACTAAATGGCCTCTATATCTATGGTCCTGCATAAACAAGATAAATAACTTTTGGGGATAATCCTTTGATCTTTAACATCGAGAGCCATAAAAGAGAACTTAGCTTCTTAAACTGTAGTTCTTTCAATCCCATATGGTCCTGCATAACTGAAAGTGTGTGTGTATGGAGGGAGGGTGAAATTGTTATTTATTATCAGTAACTGTCTGATTTGGATACCTATTTTATATACCTATATATCCAGAGTCATGTAAACATTTTTAGATGAAAAGGTGTCTCTAGTGGGAAAAGTTTAAGAAGCCCTGAAATAGAAGATGATTGCTCACCAAGGATGTCTGCTACCATCCTACAGGATGTCTAGTATCGATTCCAAATGGAAAACGTGAGGCCCTCCAAATGCTCCTATTTGCAAGGTGACTCAAGTCAATGAACAATATCCAGCTTCTTCAGTGAGATCCATGATTATATTATGATTACACCAAGATTAGCTTGGTTATCCACAAGAGAAAAAAAATAAAACTGATGGTGGAAAGGGGTAGCATTTGAAATAGCACAGGATACATAGCTATAGCAATTGAATTCAAGTCCTCATTTTGCCACTTAGTACTTATGTGACCTTCACCAAATTATTGTCCTTATCACCTGCAAAGTGAAGATTGGATCAGGTACAAATTTCAGCCACAAATATACGATTCTAAGATTTGATGCTAAAGTGTTTATCATATGGAATAAGATCTAGTAATAACAATATTGTACCAACTGCGAATGACTTAGCTATTCTCAGCAAGACAATGATTCAAGACAATTTTGAGGCTTATGATGAAGAATGCTATCCACCTTCAGAGAAAGAACTGATGGCGTCTGAATGCAAATTGAAGCAGACTTTAAATGTTACTATGCTTGAGTATTTGGGGTTTGTATTTTCTTTTGCAACATGGCTAATGTGGAAATGTTTTGTGGGACTACATATATACATTCTATATCAATTTGCTTGCTTTCTCAATGATGGGGGAAGGAAAAGAGGGAAGAGAGAAGTTAGAGTTCAGCATTTTTAAAGCCATGAACATTAACATTTTTATTTATAAGTAATGGAGAAAAACAAAAATAAACAACATACGTAAAGTTTTCTAAAAGTACATTTTCAAAAAAAAGTACCAAATATATAAAATGGCATGTGCTTAAAGCAGCATTATATTTCAGGATGCTGAAATCAAACAAAGAAATACAGAAAGCAGAAGGGAAAGGATCAATGGAGAGAGAAACATGAATCATATTAGTGTAGGAGTATACTACAAACATCTTGGATAGAATGCAGCAGGGAAGAAAGAAGGGAAGGCACCCGGATAAGCAAAAGAAATGAGACTTGGGGGATGGAGTGAATAATGTGGGGTAAATGGATACATAGAGACTTGTGTTATCCTTAGGTATCTTTACAATGAGGGAGACTGTCCAGAGACTGGTATTGCTCTGTGATGTCCCGGGGGGGGGGGATTGAAAAGAAATAAGAAAAGGAGCTATGGCAAGGGGACTGTCTCTGTTCTGTCACGACTACCTGTCTTTCATCCTGCCAATTTGGAGGTGGGAGTGGGCTCAACTTGTTTAACTTTTTCCAGTCCTGAAAACAAGCATAATATCCATGAGGAAGCCTTCCCGCAATCAACAGAAAACCATGACAAAATCTGAACTCTAATCATGGAAGACAATGGACAACCAACAAAAAACCATGACAAATTTAGGCTTAATTCATGGAAGACAAGGAATAATAGCCTACATTAAATATGAGCTGCAAACATAGGAGAAGGAGGCTATGACATCAGAAAAAAGGGGGATGTGATAAGCCAAGCTATCAATATGAGAAAAGCAAGGCTTCAGGTGTAGAAGAATCCACTTCGTGAGCATGGAATGGATTACTTTCAGGGAATGGAGAAAAGTAAGAGTGCAGCCACAAAATACATTGAGCTTCAGGTATGGAAGAACTCAATTTTAGGAAGAGGTCAGCCTGTGGACATCTGAATTTGAATAAAGAGAAAAATCTAAGAATTTCCATCACTGGTATTGACCTCCTTGGGAGTTGCTTTCAAAGGCAGAGAGAAGTGATCCTGAGATAGGAAGAAACAGAGAGGGCTGTAAAATAATGCTCCCTTTTCTTTAAGGGAAGGGAGAAGAAAAATTGAGCTATCTTTGTGCTTGTGTAAATATGGAATTTTAGTATTAGATCATGATTATAAAGCCCTAACATATTTACCTTCAGCCCTCAATTCTTCCTGCTTCTCCTGAAAAGGTGGGGAATATTCATTAAAAAGCAATAATAATAAGTTTTCATCTCTGTAGAACTTTTAAGATTTGCAAAGTGTTTTCTTCACAACCACCTTGGACTTTTGTTTTATTTCCCATTGTAAAGGGGAGAAAATTGAACCAAATAGAGGTAAAGTTACTTGTCTGTTCTCATAAAATTGTCTTCAAGGTAAGATTCATTCCCAGGTATTCATGATTTCAGGTAGGTCTAGAATGCTTTTCACTATGCCATGATGCCTGTAAATAAAAAGTCCTAAATCTATGCCCCCCCCCAAAAAAAACCCTCAGTGGCACAAATAAGATATGGAGAATACATGACTAGATAAAAGTTTTTTGTGAGACGAATGTGGGAGCAATACCAAAAACCAGTAGGAAATCAGAGAAAGAAATACCACCTAAAGCAACTACAAAATGGATGAGATCAACCTATCAAGACAAATTCATGATATATAAGCACAATTACAAAGCGCTCTAGAAAAATAAAGGAAGATTTAAGTAAGTGAATAGATATTCATTTTTCATGATTGGTGGTACCAATAAAATATACATAATGATACTTCCTAAATTAAAATTTTAATGTATCCTTACCAAATTCACAAGGATAATATTTAGGACAAAAAAAAATAACAAAATGCATTTTGTAGAAACAAAAGGTCAAGAATCTCAAGGGAAATAATGAAAAACATAAGAAGCAAGATAAAGTAGCTCTTTTAGACTTCCAACTCCATTATGAAGCAATATTCATCAAAACTATTTAATACTAGTTTTTTAAAAATATGAACTCAGGATCTTAGTGGATTGAGTGCTGAAACATGGAGCAAATAAGACCTGAATTCAAATTCTGTTTCTGACAGTTATCTGCTTCTGGTGAGGTACCTAACTCTCCTAGACCTCAGTTTGTACATATGAAAAATAAAGAGGGTGAGCCTCGATTTTCTTATCTGTAGAAATGGGTACAATAATACCTATAGTATCTACCTCACAAGGTTATCATCAGGCTTAATATAAAGAAATTTGCCAATTTTCAAGCATTAGATAACTGTTGAATAAAATGATTATTCCTAACACATCATGTTGCTCTTGTGATAAATTTTGCCATCTATAAAATGAGAGTATTGGATAAGACAGATAAAAACAAAAAGAAAAGCTTCTCACTTTTCTGTATCATTCTAAGCATAGTGAAACACCTCAGATTCATGATCTCTGCTGAATCTCACAACAAGCCTGAAGATTATGGACTCTTTTTACAGCTGAGGAAACTGAATCTTGAAGAGAAGTGACTAGTTTATGATCGCAAATGTCAAAGGTGGGATTTTGGTCTTCTGGAGTCAAGGTACAAGCCTCATCCGTGCTCCCTGGCTCCTAAGGTCCCTTCTAGCTCTGATATTTGATATGATTTAATTCTATGATTTTAAGAGCATGAGCTAT
Organism: Sminthopsis crassicaudata; assembly: GCF_048593235.1. NCBI lineage: Eukaryota > Metazoa > Chordata > Mammalia > Dasyuromorphia > Dasyuridae > Sminthopsis > Sminthopsis crassicaudata. The sequence continues at coordinate 34,079,563 of NC_133623.1, forward strand.
TGTAGAATCATTGGGCTAGAAGGCACCTTATGTTTCATCTCATCCTCCTCCTTCACTTTTAGTATAAGCAAACCAAGGCAGAGACATTCGATGGAAACAACAGATTCAATACTTGAACCCAGGAGTCCTCTGCCACTGAAATTTAGCATTCTTTCAACTGGACTATAACAATGCTTTGATGACTAATTAGGCCTGCTTTCCAAAGATTCCTTAAAATACTCATGCTAAACTTTCAACAGGTAAAACTTGAGTCGAGGCCAGCTTTTGATGAAGCAGTACTTTAAATGTAGATGGTCAAGGGGCCAGCCTAGCAGGAAATGAGACAGAAAAGTGGTTGAAAATAAGCATGGCCCCATCTGTCTGGGTCCCTAAGAGAGCGTCCCAGTTGGCCCTTTGACTTTGGAAGCAAGTTCCTCCCACCGCTTCCTTCCTTGCCCATGTGAAGCAAGCCTGTAAAATGGAGAATTTCCAAAGTCTCCCTGCCCCTCTCCCTCTCCCCCCCCTGCTATTTGGCTGCTGCATCCCTGCAGTGCCAGCAGATGAAGTTGAGAGGCTCTCTCTCTCCCAGCAGTTAATCATGGTGGGTTTTTTTTTTGGGGGGGAGGAAGGGCACAAGGCAGCAAATGTTGAGTATCAGTGGTTGTCGAGGATGTCTGACACTGGGTGAAGCCATCACATGGGCAAAAGCCATTTGAGCAAATTGCCTCTACCCTGGTAACATCTGAAACAAGGAAACTGAGGGGAATAGGGATAGATCATTTGGAACTTCCAGCTGTTTAATCAGTGTAGATGACTCTGTGTGTATGTATGTATGCATTTGTGGGGGAGAATGAGGGTTCATTTGAGCAATCTAGCTTCCATGATTAATATTGGTAGATAAACCCGATGTGTGTAAAGTAGAAAATTATCTAGTCCATGACTGGAGGGAGGGAGGAGAGGCCTGAAAAGCACAGAATTCTCCCCTAAGATGCTTATCTGAAGTGATGGCCAAGGAACCATCCTGGATTTGGGAGGGAAGAAGCTGGATTGCACTTTGACTACCGACTGCAAAATATTCTGAAACAAGGAAGGGCTGGACAAAGACAAAATAACCCTGAAAAGCAGGCTATTGGCAAATTGTGGTTTTTTTTTTCCTCCCTTCCTCACCTGGATTGACTCCAAATGCAGCCATTCCTCCACATGTGACCTACAAATAGCTTCCCTTTCCTGGGATTCAATTTTCTTCTCTGTAATAGGAAAGAGGTCTAAATATCCTTAATGAGAGGTAAGATTCCCTCCATCTCTAAGGCCTGAAGTACATTAAGAAGGATGGATTTGGAGTTCAAGGATCTGGTCCCCCAGCCCTTCCCACCCCCTAGCTGAATGATGATGGACAAGCCCTTCTCCTCCTTGGGTCCCAGTTTCTTCTCCTGTAGAATGAAGGGCTAAATGACATAGCCCCTAAGTCTAGGACTCTGAATCCTCCAGCTGCCCAGACCATTTCTGTGAAATAGTAGCTGTCTTTGTATTCAGCCTGGAGAAGAGAAATGTCCTTTTTATTTTAACCCCTTTTTCCAGAAAGCTAAGTTAAAACTTGGTTAATCCCCCTTTCACTCTGCCAGGTGAACATGGCCTTCCCTTTGAGTTCATCAAGGCTGTCAGGTTGTAAGCACAGGAGAGAAATCCAGTCAGGCAAGACCTTCAGTTATTTCAGGAAGGGGGAAAAATCCTTTTTTAGCTAGGCCCTTTCCTTCAACGTCTTGGTTGCAATGTCTTGTTGATTCTAAATCTACAACATTATTTTATTTGACCCCTTTTCTTTACTCACACTGTCACCATCCCAGTTCAGGGCCTCATCATCCCTCATCAGGATTACTAAAATGCTCTCTTAATTTGTCTTCCTGCCTCGTCTCTTTCTCTAATCCATTCTTATAATGTATGTCAGACCTTATTGTTCTCATGCTCAGGATGTGTCACTGTCTCCCTACTTGCTCTAGTATAAGATAAAAATTCTGCTGTTTCACATTTTAAATCCTTCATAATCTGGTTCCCATTTATCTTTCTAAACTGACTTCATCTTAGTCATATACTCTATATTCCTGACAAAGGGGCCTATTTGTTATTCTCCACACATTATATTTCACCTCTCACCTATATGCCTTTGTATTAACTGTCCTCCTGGTACCTGGATTATACCTCTTCACCTTCATTTCTTCAAATCCCTAGTTACCCTTAAAACTCAGTTCAACTTCCACCTATTTCCTCCAGGATTTTTCCAGATTCTCCTGGTTAGTACTTGTTTCCAGCTCCCACTTCCATACTGCCTCCTGAAAAAAATACTTGGATACATAGACAGACAGATAGATATAGATATGAATATAGCCATAATATTTACTTATGTGTACATGTAGAATAAAAATTGTCACAGGGAAATGATTTAGGCCAGTTCCCAATGGTCTTGTGATGGAGAGAGCCATTTACATGCAGAGAGAGAACTGTGGGAACTAAGTGTGGACCACAACATAGCATTTTCACTCTTTTTGTTGTTTGCTTGCATTTTGTTTTCTTTCTCATTTGATTTTTCTGGAGCAACATGATATTTGTGGAAATACAGAGAGAGGAATTGTATGTGTTCAACATATATTGAATCACTTGCTGACTGGGGGAGGGAGCAGGGGAAGGAAGGGAAAAATTAAAACTCAGTGTTTTGTAGGGGCGAATGTCAAAAATTATCCACGTATATATTTTGAAAATAAAAATCTTTAATTAAAAAAATAAAAATAAATAAAAGCTATTTAATGTTGTTTGAAAAAGAAAAGAAAAAGTTTTAATAAAAAAAGTTTTCACAGGGAGAAAGAAGCTCCTCCTTTTTTTTCTTTTGCATGAATTATGGTGAACTCATGACTGAATTTTCAAGTCATGTGCAGGAGCTGAAATTATTTCAAAACCACAAGGCAAGTAATGGGTTTCTTCAAGAAGCAGGTATGTAACTACCATATATAAAGCATTTTAAGGTTTGGAAAATTCTTCACATTCATTGTTTCCTTTGAGCCTCAAAATAATCTTATAAGGTTGGTACTTCAGGTATTATTTATTCATTTTTTACAGCTGAGGAAACTGAGAATAGTCCAAGGTCACATGGTGCCTTAGTGTTAGTCACAGAATTCAAACTCATGTATATCCTGATTCTTATAGGAAGCAACGTGGTACACTGTTCAGAATACTTTGGTTTGAATTCCAGCTCCATTACTTAGACGATATATAGTGGATAGAGCACCAAGCCTGAAGACAGGAAGACCTGAGTTCAAATCAGGTCTCAAAATTGGGCTTACAACTAAAATTGCTAGAAAAGGAACAAATTAAAAACCCCCAAACACAAAACTTGAAATTCAAAAAATAAAAGGTGAGATTAATAAAATTGAAAGTAAAAAAACTATTGAATTAATTAATAAAACTAAGAGTTGGTTCTATGAAAAAACCAATAAAATAGACAAACCCTTAGTAAACCTGATTAAAAAAAGGAAAGAGAAAAAGCAAATTGTTAGTCTTGAAAATGAAAAGGGAGAACTCACCACTAATGAAGAGGAAATTAGAACAATAGTTAGGAGCTACTTTGCTCAACTTTATGCCGATAAATTCGGTAACTTAAATGAAATGGAAGAATACCTTCAAAAATATAGGTTGCCCAGATTAACAGAGGAAGAAGTAAGTAGTCTAAATAGTCCCATCTCAGAAAAAGAAATAGACCAAGCTATTAACCAACTTCCTAAGAAAAAGTCCCCAGGAACAGATGGATTTACAGCTGAATTCTACCAAACATTTAAAGAACAACTAACTCCAATGCTATATAAACTATTTGAAAAAATAGGGATTGAAGGAGTCCTACCAAATTCCTTCTATGACACAGACATGGTACTGATACCTAAACCAGGTAGATCAAAAACTGAGAAAGAAAACTATAGACCAATTTCCTTAATGAATATTGATGCTAAAATCTTAAATAAGATATTAGCAAAAAGACTTCAGAAAATCATCCCCAGGATAATACACTATGACCAAGTGGGATTTATACCAGGAATGCAGAGCTGGTTTAATATTAGGAAAACTATTAGTATAATTGACCATATTAATAATCAAATTAATAAAAACCATATGATCATCTCAATAGATGCAGAAAAAGCATTTGATAAAATCCAACATCCATTCCTACTAAAAACGCTTGAGAGTATAGGAATAAATGGACTATTCCTTAAAATAATAAGGAGCATATATTTAAAACCTTCAGTAAACATCATATGTAATGGTGATAAACTAGAACCTTTCCCTATAAGATCAGGAGTGAAACAAGGTTGCCCACTATCAGCATTACTATTCAATATAGTACTAGAAACGCTAGCCTCGGCAATAAGAGCCGAGAAAGAGATTCAAGGAATTAGAGTAGGAAATGAGGAAATCAAATTATCACTTTTCGCAGATGACATGATGGTATACTTAGAGAACCCCAAAGACTCTGCTAAAAAGCTACTAGAAATAATTCAAAATTTCAGCAAAGTGGCAGGATACAAAATAAATCCACATAAATCCTCGGCATTTTTATATATCACTAACAAAATGCAACAGCAAGAGATACAAAGAGAAATTCCATTCCAAACAAATGTTGAGAGTATAAAATATTTGGGAATCCATCTACCAAAGAAAAGTCAGGAATTATATGAGAAAAATTACAAAACACTTGCCACAAAAATAAAATCATATTTAAATAATTGGAAAGACATTCAGTGCTCTTGGATAGGCCGAGCGAATATAATAAAGATGACAATACTCCCCAAACTAATCTATTTATTTAGTGCTATACCAATCAGACTCCCAAGAAACTATTTTAATGACCTAGAAAAAATAACAACAAAATTCATATGGAAGAATAAAAGGTCAAGAATTGCAAGGGAACTAATTGAAAAAAACACAGAGGAAGGTGGTCTAAGTGTACCTGATCTAAAGCTATATTATATAGCAGCAGTCACCAAAACCATTTGGTATTGGCTAAGAAATAGACCGGTAGATCAGTGGAACAGATTAGATACAAAGGACAAAAAAGGGTACATCTATAGCAATCTAATCTTTGACAAACCCAAAGATTCCAACATTAGGGATAAAAATTCATTATTCGGAAAAAACTGTTGGGAAAACTGGAAATTAGTATGGCAGAAATTAGATATGGATCCACACTTAACACCATATACCAAGATAAGATCAAAATGGGTCCATGATTTAGGCATAAAGAGGGAGATCATAAATAGATTAGAGGAACAGAGGATAATCTACCTCTCAGACTTGTGGAGGAGGAAGGAATTTATGACCAGAGGAAAACTAGAGATCATTATTGATCACAAAATAGAAGATTTTGATTACATCAAACTAAAAAGTTTCGTACAAATAATACTAATGCAAACAAGATTAGAAGGGAAGTAACAAATTGGGAAAATATTTTTAAAAACAAAGGTTCTGACAAAGGTCTCATTTCCAAAATATATAGAGAACTGACCCTGATTTATAAGAAACCGAACCATTCTCCAATTGATAAATGGTCAAAGGATATGAACAGACAATTCTCAGAGGAAGAAATTGAAACTATATCCACTCACATGAAAGAGTGTTCCAAATCACTACTGATCAGAGAAATGCAAATTAAGACCACTCTGAGATACCACTACACACCTGTCAGATTGGCTAAGATGACAGGAACAAATAATGACAAATGTTGGAGGGGATGTGGGGAAATTGGGACACTAATACATTGCTGGTGGAGTTGCGAAAGAATCCAGCCATTCTGGAGAGCAATCTGGAATTATGCCCAAAAAGTTATCAAACTGTGCATACCCTTTGACCCAGCAGCGCTACTACTGGGATTATATCCCAAAGAAATACTAAAGAGCGGAAAGAGACATATATGTGCCAAAATGTTTGTGGCAGCTCTTTTTGTTGTAGCTAGAAACTGGAAGATGAATGGATGTCCATCAGTTGGAGAATGGTTGGGTAAATTGTGGTATATGAAGGTTATGGAATATTATTGCTCGGTAAGAAATGACCAGCAGGAGGAATATAGAGAGGCCTGGAGAGACTTAAATCAACTGATGCTGAGTGAAATGAGCAGAACCAGAAGATCACTGTACACTTCAACAACAATACTGTATGAGGATGTATTCTGATGGAAGTGGAAATCTTCAACATAAAGAAGATCCAACTCACTTCCAGTTGATCAATGATGGACAGGGGTAGCTACACCCAGAGAAGAAACACTGGGAGGGGAATGTAAATTGTTAGCACTAATATCTGTCTGCCCAGGTTGCATGTACCTTCGGATTCTAATGTTTATTGTGCAACAAGAAAATGATATTCACACACATGTATTGTACCTAGACTATATTGTAACACATGTAAAATGTATGGGATTGCCTGTCGTCGGGGGGAGGGAATAGAGGGAGGGGGGGTAATTTGGAAAAATGAATACAAGGGATAATATTATAAAATATATATATATATATATATATATAATAAAAAAGAAAAAAAAAAGAAAAAAAAAAAGAAATAATTCAGAATTTTAGCAAAGTTGCAGGATACAAAATAAATCCACATAAATCCTCAGCATTTTTATACATTACCAACACAATCCAACAGCAAGAGATACAAAGAGAAATTCCATTCAAAATAACGCTCGATAGTATAAAATATTTGGGAATATATCTACCAAAGGAGAGTCAGGAATTATATGGGCAAAATTACAAAACACTTGCCACAAAAATAAAGTCAGATTTAAATAATTGGAAAGACATTCAGTGCTTTTGGATAGGCCGAGCGAATATAATTAAGATGACAATACTCCCTAAACTAATCTATTTATTTAGTGCTATACCAATCAGACTTCCAAGACTATTTTAATAACCTAGAAAAAATGACAACAGAATTCATATGGAACAACAAAAGGTCGAGAATTTCAAGGGAAGTAATGAAAAAAAATTAAGTGAAGATGGTCTAGCTGTACCTGATCTAGAACTCTATTATAAAGCAACAGTCACCAAAACCATTTGGTATTGGCTAAGAAATAGACTAGTTGATCAGTGGCATAGGTTAGGTTCACAGGGCAAGATAGTGAATAAAAATAGCAATCTAGTGTTTGACAAACCCAAAGATCCCAAATTTTGGGATAAGAATTCATTATTTGACAAAAACTGCTGGGAAAACTGGAAATTAGTATGGCAGAAACTAGGCATGGACCCACATTTAACACCACATACTAAGATTAGATCAAAATGGGTCCAAGATTTAGGCATAAAGAACGAAATCATAAATAAATTGGAGGAACATGGGATGGTTTACCTCTCAGACTTGTGGAGGAGGAAGGAGTTTGTGTCCAAGGGAGAACTAGAGACCATTATTGATCACAAAATAGAACATTTTGATTACACCAAATTAAAAAGTTTCTGCACAAACAAAACTAATGCAAATAAGATTAGAAGGGAAGTAACAAATTGGGAAAAAATTTTTACAGTTAAAGGTTCTGATAAAGGCCTCATCTCCAAAATATACAGAGAATTGACTTTAATTTATAAGAAATCAAGCCATTCTCCAATTGATAAATGGTCAAAGGATATGAATAGACAATTTTCAGATGATGAAATTGAAACTATTTCCACTCATATGAAAGAGTGTTCCAAATCACTATTGATCAGAGCAATGCAAATTAAGACAACTCTGAGATACCACTACACACCTGTCAGATTGGCTAAGATGACAGGAACAAATAGCGATGAATGTTGGAGGGGCTGTGGGAAAACTGGGACACTGATGCATTGTTGGTGGAGTCGTGAAAGAATCCAACTATTCTGAGAGCAATCTGGAATTATGCCCCAAAAGTTATCAAAATGTGCATACCCTTTGACCCAGCCATACTACTACTGGGCTTATACCCCAAGGAACTACTAAAGAAGGGAAAGGGACCTGTATGTGCCAAAATGTTTGTGGCAGCCCTTTTCATAGTGGCTAGAAGCTGGAAGATGAATGGATGTCCATCAATTGGAGAATGGTTGGGTAAACTATGGTATATGAAGGTTATGGAATATTATTGTTCTATAAGAAATGACCAACAGAAGAAATACAGAGAGGCTTGGAGAGACTTACATCAACTGATGCTGAGTGAAACGAGCAGAACTAGGGGATCATTATACATTTCAACAATGATACTGTACGAGGATGTATTCTGATAGAAGTGGATTTCTTCAACATAGAGAAGAGCTAATCCAATTCCAATTGATCAATGATGGACAGAATCAGCTACACTCAGAGAAGGAACGCTGGGAAATGAATGTAAACTGTTATTTTTACCTTCTGAATCCAATTCTTCCTGTGCAACAAGAAATTCGGTTCTACACACATAATTTGTATCTAGAATATATTGTAATGTATTTAACATGTATAAGACTGCCTGCCATCTGGGGGAGGGGGTTGGGGGAGGAAGAGAAAAAATCTGAACAGAAGTAAGTGCAAGGGATAATGTTGTAAAAAATTACCCATGCATATGTACTGTCAAAAAAAAGTTATAATTATAAAATAAAATAAAAATTAAATAAACAATTAAAAAAAAGGGGGGGAAAAGGATTAGGTGTAAAAATGAGTTAAACTCTATACATTTTCTTCTATTTTTCATATTTTTGTTTTTGTTTAACTGATTCTTGATGTCTCATTAAATTATTCACTTGCATTTGTTAAAAAAAAAAAAAAAAAAAGCCCAATGCTACATATGATAGAGGTATATGAAAAGCAAATTACAACCTTTGATGTCAAACCTTATCATACAACCTAACTGGCAAGATAAGACACATACAAATGTGTGCATTTTTCTACAAATAAAGAGAAAATAGACTATGAAAAAAAATCAGGTCTCAAACACTTAGGCAAATAACGTCATCTTTGTTTTCCTCAGTTTCCCTAACTGTAAAATGGTGATAAAACAGTACCTACTTTCCAGGACTTTTGTGATGATCAAATGAGTTAATATTTGTAACAAGCACTTAGCTCAATGCCTGGCATGCATCAGGGGTTTCAAATTGTTTATTTCCTGCAACATTCAGTCACTATTTCTCTGGTCATGTTTACAAATAGAGGTGACTGGACTTGGGAGATTCCTTTAAGCAATTCTAGATCTAGATAAAACTGATATACATATATATATATACATATATATATATATATATATATATATATATATATATATAAAACTCCTCTTCTGATAAGAAGAGGAGGTAACATGTTCATACAGATGCATAAATACAGAATAAATAAGGTATTTAAATGCAAGACAGGGAGAGAAGAGAAAGAGAAGGGTTCTATGAGGTAGAGAGGAAGGAAGGAAGCCATTCTGGGCATAAGGGAGGCCAATGAAAAGGTGAGAAGACAGAAGATGGAGTTCCATGAGTGAAGAACAGAGAAAAAGTTAGTTTGGTTGAATTGTAGAAATCCTGAAGGAGATTAATATACAATGAGGCATGGAGATACGACTGGGGACTGGTAGTGAAGGTCTTCACAAGTCAAGCTGATTTTATATTTGATCCTAGAGTTACTGAGGTTATTGAGTAGGCCATGACATGGTCAGATGTTTGACAAACCCAAAGATCCCAAATTTTGGGATAAGAATTCATTATTTGACAAAAACTTCTGGGAAAACTGGAAATTAGTATGGCAGAAAGAAAATTACTCTGGCAGCTGCGTGGAAAGATTAGAGAGGGAGAGATTAGAAGATTACTAGAAGATCACTAAAGTGATGAACAGAAAACGTTGGATGGGAGACCTTGACAATGAGCCTGACACACGCATGGCCACAGCTAGCTCAGTGTTTGAGAGGCTGCAAGAAGGAAGGTATTAGATTAATTACCAAACTGAAGACCCACAGAGTGTTGTGCCAACCTCATTGTTGTATGCTTGGACGGTGTATCAGCACCATGCTGGGAAACACAATCACTTCCATTTGAATTGTCTTGGGAAGATTCTGAAGATCACCCAGCGAGATAAAGTACTGGACACTGAGGTCCCTTCTTAAGCTGAACTGCCAAGCATTCAAACCCTTCTTCAGGGAGTGCAACTCCATTGGGCTGGCCACGCTATTTGAATGTCAAATGTACGCCTGCCAAAAACATTATTTCATGGAGAACTCACACGGGGCAAGTGCTCACAAGGTGTTCAGAAAAAGTGATACAAGGACACTGTCAAGGTCTCAAGGACTTTAGAATCAATTGTATGACATGGGAAACACCGGCACAGGACCGCCCAGCATGGCATGCCCTCATAGGAGAAGGTGCTGTGCTCTATTTGCAAAGCAGGATTGAAGTAGCTCAGAAGAAACATGAGATGTGCAAAGTTAGAGAATCCACCCTGAATGTTCATAGAGACAAGTTGTGTCCGACCCATGCAGAGCGACCCCGGCTCAAATTGGGCTGATCAGCCACAGATACACTAACTCAACTCTACCATAGCCATGTCATGTTGGTCCTCTGAGTACAAAGGAGAACCAAAGAGAAAAGGTCATCTGAGAGACCTTTAACAGAGGTGGAAATACTGAGATTTGGCAACTGACTGCTTATATGAGTGAAATAAGAGCTGAGGATAATATCAATGTTATGAACGTTATTGGAAGACCAACATGGCATCACTACATTAAATGGACATGTGTATGGACCAATATACCAGGTTGGGTGGGGTTCTTCCTAGCCTAGGAGCCAATTCCCTCACCCACCCCCTTGCCAGCCTGTGTTGCCTGTAACATACAGGATCGAAATAAGAGATAAACATGTCACAAACCATTTCCCTACAGTGCCATCTTGTGGCTTTCCCTTAGAAGACATATAAAGTATTCTGGAATGGAAGATTTTGACAGACCCACAAATGAATCAGGAGGCTGATGGTTTAAAGGAATGTTTTTCATTTTAAATTACCACCGAAGGTCAGGTAATGAAGAAAAACAAAATCTTTGAAAATATGCTGTACATTCGTGTCATCTCCCACTGCAGGGACAATTCTGAGTGGACTTTGCCGGTTTAGTGATGTCTACGCAAATATTCTCAGATCTCGGATCTCTAACGTCTCTCCTGAGCTAATCTCTCATCAAATGCCTTTTGGACACCTCAAATTCAAGGTCTAAAACAGAGTTCATTAAAATATTTTTCCCAAACCCTTCTTTCTCCCCTCCCTGTCACCCACATGTGCCACGTTGGGGTCATTCTTGACTTCTCATTTTCATTCACCCCATGCATGCAATCCATTAGCAAATCCTATCATTGCCATCTTTACAACACTCAGATATGTCCCATTGCTTTATCTTACACAGTCGTGACCCTCCATCAGGCCTTTGGTACCTCTAGCCTAGGCTGTTGCCTTTTGCATAGTAGTCCTGTCTCAAGTCTCTCTCTACTCCAATTTATCCTCCACATAAATGCAAAGGTGATTTTTGTATTTTTGAATACTTATATTAGACATCTCTGCTCTCTTAAGTCCCAGTGGTTCATTATTTTCTCCAGAATCAAGTTCAAACTCTTCTGGCATTCGGAACCTTTAGAACAGTGGTCCTCCCTGTATGTGCCAAAATGTTTGTGGCAGCCCTTTTCATAGTGGCTAGAAGCTGGAAGATGAATTGATGTCCATCAGTTGGAGAATGGTTGGGTAAATTATGGTATATGAAGGTTATGGAATATTATTGTTCTGTAAGAAATGACCAGCAGGAGGAATACAGAGAGGCTTGGAGAGACTTACATCAACTGATGCTGAGTGAAATGAGCAGAACCAGAAGATCGCTGTACACTTCAACAACAATACTGTATGAAGATATATTCTGATGGAAGTGGAAATCTTCAATATAGAGAAGAGCTAATCCAATTCCAACTGATCAATGATGGACAGAATCAGCTACACCCAGAAAAGGAAGACTGGGAAATGAGTGTAAACTGTGAGCATTGTTTTGTTTTGTTTTGTTTTGTTTCTCTTCCCAGATTATTCAGACTATAGTACAAACAAAAACTATGAACATATGAACAGATTCCTATGCACACTGCATATATCTTATTTTGAAGTGAAGAAACAAAACGGGAACAAATACAATATTTAAAATGAAGTAAAGTTAAATCAACAAATTTACCAGTATTTTAATGGGAACTATGAGCCTGCTTTTGGCTAATGAGATGGTCAATGTTTGATTCCATATTTGTCACTGCTAGTCGTAACAAGTGATGCAAGTGTGCATCTGTTAGTCTTGATCTGGTTGGAGATTTCAAATGTTTCATTCTAGAAAAAGTCTGTTCAAAGACATAAGTGTTGCCAAAGATAGTTGCCATTTTGAGTGCATGATTCCTGAGATGAGGATGCCTCAGAGAGGAAAGATGCGTAGAAATTATGAAGGTTGCTTGTTTGAGGCAGTGGATTGGATAGGAGACAAGGGACAACTTGAGGGCTGGGGAAACAGATTCAAGTTTTCCTTCTGGTTACAGGCAAGATATCTAAGCTCTCAATATCCCAGGAGGGAGAGAAAGAGAAAGAAAATGAGAGAAAGTGAGAGGAAATAAGGACAGAAGGAAGGAAAGAAGGAAGGATAAAAAGGGAAGTAAAGATTTTAAAATAGAAGGAAAAATGGAAAAGATTCATTGAATTCTTATCTGTATAGCCTGATGAAAGCCCTTCTCACGTTAATTAAAAATGAACAGAGAGAACTTACAAGTCACTGTCACCCATGGATTTCTCAGTGGACACCCTGGTGAGTAGGAAAGGTGGCCTCCTGTTGAGTATCAAAGATGGTCCTGGGTTAAAATGGGAGAAAAGTCCCATTATTCCAAAAATGGGATAGAGACTAATAATAGTTTTATATATATATATATACATATATATATATATATATATATATATACACACACACACACACACACACACATATATATATAAAAAACTATTATTTACCATCTCAGAAAAAAGGAAGCAGAAATTAAGTGGTTTTATCAAGGTGACACAGCTAGGAAACATCTTAAGACTGGATCTAAACTAATACCTTCCCAAATTCAAGCCCAACATGCTAATTATTACACCACTTAGCTGTCAAAGTCTTAGAAAGGAAGCCAAAGTTATCAAAATATAAAAACAGAAAAAATGACCAAGAGCCCATGCTCTTGCATTGCCCAAGTAGCTCTGTTCTAGAATGGGGAGAGTGCTTGAAAGCATTGAGCATCTGCTTCAAAGGAAGAGAGAGGGGGAAGAAAAGAGGGAGGTCATCCTAAAGATGTGTTTCTGAGAAATTGCATGTAAAATGTTTGCAAATTATACCTGGAGAATCTGATGGTGAATTGTTTTGTACAGGTAATACTTGCCTCTTAACCTGCCTTGCACAATCTCCTGCCCAATTCCCCACCAGTTCCTGCCAAGCTTTGGGGTTGTTGCCAATGATAGATCACAACATCAAAGACGCAGAGCTGGAAATGACCTAAAAAGTCACTTAGTTCAACTTTCTCACTTTACAGAGAAGTCAAGCAAGTTCCAGAGAGGCCATGTAATTTGCCCCACATAGATATTAAGTGGCAATGTCAGAATCTGAACTCGGGTCCTGTGGATCCTAGTTCAGTTCTGTCTACTTGCACTATGAAGCATTCTGGGTGAATTCACTACTTCACAAGGCAATCCATTCCCTTCCTGCACTACCAGGATTATTCAGACTTGCTCCTCCTTTATGGGATGAAACCTGCCTTCTGAGAATGAGCTAGAATTTCTTTTTGCAAGAGCAAAGGTTAGCTATGATAGGTATCGGATGACTTGGACAACTTGACTTGACTTGAAAGTTGAAGGCTAGCGTTTTTCCAACTGGATTTGTGTACATGGAAACACAGCAGAACTTTCCGTTTACTTTTCATGCCATTCCCCATATAATAATGTACAACATGATACCCTGTCTAAAACTTAGTTCTCCCAGATAAGCAAGCTAATCTATACAACAACTGTGAATACTAAGAAAACAGATTTATCACACACACAAGGAACGATGAATGCAATAAAACCCTCATTTTTCTAGTCAGTTACTGGTTGCCCTCCAGGGCCAAAGAACCAATTCATTCTGTAGATTTCAATTCTCAAAAAGCAAATATATTGGATGCAACACTCTCCCAAATAAGTCAATCTAGTCTCATAGTTTCCTTGAGTGCTGACCAGTAAGTAATGGTTCACAAAGTACATTTAGAGCTAAAAGGTACCTTACTGACTCTAACAGTCTAACACACAAGAAAATCAAAAACCACGGAGCCCAAGTATCTCAGGCAGGATTTGACTCCAAACCTATCTGCCACACCATGCTTTTCTTAAATAAATGCTTGAGTCAAGCCACAATTTCTAGCAAAACACCTCTAAAAAGTGTTCAACACAAGATTTTGCAAAGGTGAATGTTGAAAACTCTTTTTGCATGTCTTTTGGGAAAAAAGCTATTACTAAAAATATATATATATATAAAAAAATAAAATATTCAATTCCAAAACAATATTGATTGCCCTGGATCACAGGTTAAGGGCCTAGTGATTTCAGGCATCTCATATCTCTGTGGTCTGTAGGTAGGGCCCATGCTGTCCTCAAGGTCTTATACTCCCATCTAAGGCTGGAACAGCATCTCTAAGCATTTCAATGAATATCAGTGGTAATATCTGATTGCCTGAATCCCTGTCCAATGATTTGTGGACAGTGTGGCCAACCCCATGTAAAAGATGTAGGAAAAATACTGAGAGCAGAAAAACTTTCAACTAATCTCCCTTCTCCCTTGGGGCAACAATAGATTGTTTTCTCTAGCAAGCTCTCTTCTCCCTTTTGCTCCTAGAATTCCTAAGACACTTTCTAATCAACCCAATCAGAGGATGTGTCTTGTAAGGGCAATTTAAAACAACAAAAAAAAGAAGCTACCAGACAAGGTAGAACTTCCTACATAGGTTTAGAAAAAGATTACAATGAAATGTGGTTGTTCATTTGGAGAGGGGGAGCCACAGGAAAGATCCTATTTCCTGTAGCTCCAAGCAGGGAAAAGGGTCATGTTCATAAAATTACTGAGATTAATCATTTGTTCTTGAACCCTTATTCTGCTCCAATCAAAATTGGAGAAAATTCTATCAAAGTTTGGTATCTGAGGCCCCAGATTTGTAAACTGTAGATTCTAAGTTCACTTGCTCAACTATAGGATGCTAGGTCTTCCACCTTTGTTTTGCCTTGTAACGGTGAGCAAGCCCAGCATGACAGAGATCACAGCTACATGGAAAGTCCTCCAAAATATTTTTGTACCTCTGGGCCAATCCTTTCTCCAAGAGAAAAAGGTGACTGTTTTATGATTACTGAACACAGCTGATGAGCACTTACTTAGGTTACGGATTATGATAGTTTCATCCAATTTATGCTGGGATTCATATATTTAGCCTATATATTGTACGTTAACCGATGAAATTGCCGTTCTATGTTTAGCTTGACTGTAACCCTATGAAAGTATAGCCCTAAAGGCAACTCAGATCATTTGGAAGATCTGAAGTTCACTTCATTAGAAGGGACTATGGATCACTTAAGAAAGTACCCTTGGCTTAGAGCTCTACCTAGGTCTTATTGTAGGTGGGATCCTTTTAATTCCCACCTAACCCAAATGGCAAAAAAAAAAAAAAAAATAGTCCCAATTTACCTACCACATCATCTTCTCATAACGGAGCTATATGTTTTAGATTTATTCAGCTAGACAATGAAGGAGTGACAAATTATTTATATGAGGCAAAAGCCACATATTTTTATTGAACATGCAATCATGGATGTGGTAAAGCAAAGAAAAAAGTTTTTTCTTCTATGATGTTCGACCACATTTGAGTGATTATGGCGTGATCCTCTTGTCTGGGTAGGTCAAATACCAGAAGCCTCTTATAGTGTGTGCCTGCCTATAAAAAAAAAGAAAGGTCGCATTTCAAATGTCAGTTAGCAGCAAAAGGGTCGTGTTAAGACTAGAAATGAACAGGTGCTGTTGATGAGAACTCTGGACCAGCTCAGTCTCAGAGATTACTAAAACAAACCCATCCCGTTCCCATTAATCATATCATCGGGTCAGTTCTCCCAGACTGTTCCGTTCCCACAGAATGATATTTGTGAAGCTGAAGTCAATGGTTAATCCATCCAAACTGCCTCCAACCACTGAGACAACCTTGGTAGAAATTTGGTTTTCCTAGACAGTCTCATTATGCATCTTGTCCCTCTCTAGATCTTGCTGCTCCCTCCCCTGAGAACTTAAAAGTTGTGTCCCTCAAAAGCAAGTTGTTCATTCAGTATTTACTTAACAAAATGTCATTCCTACAAATCAAAATGACCTCCAAGGCCATCTCATTCAACCCTCTCTTTTTCCAAAGAAAGAAACTGAGCTTCAGAGAGCTAACAGGCCTTGCTGGAGATTATCCAGCTCATAAGGGCAGGACTGGGCTGATAAGCAGCTCCTGGATCCCCAATTTAGGGCTACGGTTTGCCAAGGATCACTCATTTTCTCTCCAAACGCCATTACTGGGATGACGTGGACAAAAGAGGAGTGCCAAGAAACAGGACTTGGGGCAAAACATCACAGGAACATCTCTGAACAAAATATGGAGAAGGCCTGGTAAAATGATTTTTACCTCTGGACTCTATGTTGCAGGGCAATTAAACACACTTTACAAGGACGTGTCCGGATGCTTTTTCTTTTTCTTTTTTTTTTTTTTTTTTGATTTTTTTTATTATATATATATATATATTTTATAATATTATCCCTTGTATTCATTTTTCCAAATTACCCCCCCTCCCTCTATTCCCTCCCCCCGATGACAGGCAATCCCATACATTTTACATGTGTTACAATATAGTCTAGGTACAATACATGTGTGCGAATATCATTTTCTTGTTGCACAATAAACATTAGAATCCGAAGGTACATGCAACCTGGGCAGACAGATATTAGTGCTAACAATTTTCATTCCCCTCCCAGTGTTTCTTCTCTGGGTGCAGCTACCCCTGTCCATCATTGATCAACTGGAAGTGAGTTGGATCTTCTTTATGTTGAAGATTTCCACTTCCATCAGAATTGATCATCATATAGTATTGTTGTTGAAGTGTACAGTGATCTTCTGGTTCTGCTCATTTCACTCAGCATCAGTT
Source organism: Sminthopsis crassicaudata (assembly GCF_048593235.1). Taxonomy (NCBI): domain Eukaryota; kingdom Metazoa; phylum Chordata; class Mammalia; order Dasyuromorphia; family Dasyuridae; genus Sminthopsis; species Sminthopsis crassicaudata. The sequence continues at coordinate 34,096,744 of NC_133623.1, forward strand.
GATTTAAGTCTCTCCAGGCCTCTCTATATTCCTCCTGCTGGTCATTTCTTACCGAGCAATAATATTCCATAACCTTCATATACCACAATTTACCCAACCATTCTCCAACTGATGGACACCGGATGCTTTTTCAATGCTGGAACTTGGAAGGCGGCATGCTGGTTGCTGCTAGCATTCCTGTGCTTCCTGTATTACCCAAAGGGCTGCGGTCATGCACATGGATGAAGAGCTCTCTGCATGCCAATGTTTGGGGACAGAACTCTCATGTCAGTGTGTAAGGGCAATGATAAATGGAGCTGGATTCCTTCGTTAGCGGTATCACTGGAGGCTGACGAGATTTTTCTAGTGCCTCACACAACACTTCCTATTTGTCATTTCTTCTGATCCTCACAACTGTGCAAGGTACTTACCACAGTGATGAATATTCCCATTTGAGGAAAATGAAACTCAGATGAACAAAGTGACATATCCAGAGTGATACAGCTAGTATTAGAATCGGAATTTGAACTCAGCTCTTCGTGCCTCTCAGTCCCGGCCTCATCGCCTAGGCTGTGCTGCTGTCTTTTTATGTGACTGGCCTTGCCATTAATTTAGTTCCAAAGTTTATAGAAAAGACAATAGAGGACGTGTCATTTTTACACATTTTTTTCATACAGTATATTCAGTGGAGAGATGCCTAATGGAGGTGCTTTGCTATAACAATAAGAATCCTAGCAAGTAACTGCCGAGTCTTTTAACTTACAAAGTGCCCTGATGAAAGGTCAAAGTGACTTGACTATTCAGGCCCAGTTCCCAGTCACAGAGAAGCAGTCGAGGCAGAGTTGGGGATGCCTTGCTCTTGGAAAACGGCTGGGCTGAGCACGTACCCCATGGGGCTAGGCTAACATTTTGGTTCAACTCTCTGCTGATCGAGGCGTTCCAGCTGGGCCTTCTCCAAGAGGAGGACAGTGAATTACTTTCTAAGAAGGTACAATCCCCCCAGTCTCTGGCATTCAGAATCCCTCATCAATTGCCCTGTTGTCAGGGCTCTACAGTCAGCTGCGAGAGCAGGAATGACTGCACAGGGCGCAGAGGGAGCAAGGACCGGGTTCCCACTCATCTTATGTAAATATTGCAGAGAACGCTATAGGCTAAAGCCAGGCAGCTGGAAGAAGACATCGGATCAAGAAACAAGTGACCCTATCAACACATGCCAGCCCAACCAAGCTCATACCAACAGAGGGCAATGAGATCACCACCTGCAGATTCACAGTAAGAGCCAGATCATTAAAGACATGGAAGAAGAGGAGTCTGCTAAGGGAGAAAGCTGGAGAGAAAACGTTGGGCCGAGGCCAGAGCCTGAAGGGATACCCACACTTTGGAAACAGGTGAAGGAAGAAAAGTGGGCAAAAGAACCAGAAAAGGAGCAGACACAAGGCTGCACTATCATGGAAGCCAAGTTATTGAGAGAGGATAAGGTACTGAAAAGCTAAACAAAATGATGATTCAGTAATTAGGGGGTCCTTAGGGAGCCTGAAAAAGACCCCATTTAGTAAGAGGAGGGTGAGGGAAATCAAAATAGGAGAGGTCGGGGAGGACACAGAAGAGTAATAACAAAAACAACAGTGATGCTAACTATCGTGTTTACAATGCTTTAAGGTTTGCAAAGCACTTTATAAATATGATCTCATCAAAGACTCAAAACAGTCCTTGGGAGGTAGGTGCTGTTATCATCTTCGGTTTACAGCTGAGGAAACTGAGGCAGGCAGAGGTGAAATGACTTGTTCAGAATCATACAGATACTGGATTTGTGAGGTAATATTCAAGCTCAGTTCCTCCTGACTCCAAATCACTTTTTTTCTGGCCACATTTTAGTACTTTAACTATTTGATTCTTAGAAAAAAGTTGTGAAGCCTAAATATGACTTTTCTATCTAGAGATGAACTGAGGTTCAGACCATGAAATATTCTGTCCAAAGTCACAGAGCTAACGAGTATTAAAAGACAAGATTTGAAGCCAGATCCTTGCCCTTTAAATCCAGTGCTAGAACCTGGACCCAGGACTTCTGACTGTGGACTTGAGGTTCTCTCTAATCAGAGCTAATCATACACCACGCTCAAACAGCTTCATGATGGAACCATCTCATAGGGTAAACTGATCTTTACATCAGTAACAAATGCCTCAGATGGGGCGAGAATTCCCACTCTAACAAGTGCAGTGTTAGCGCAGGCTCCAGTGTACTCTGATAGTGATCAAAACGTTCTTTTACAATATTTCTCTAAAACTAGCACTGTGTTGAGAATTGGGAGGATTTTCTTTTCTTTTCCTGAAAGCTAGATTTAGAAAAACAGAGAGGCCTGGACACTGGAAACCTTTCAGCAGGTGGCTAATGACCAGATCCAGGATTTCCAAAGAACATCTCCGGTCAGATTACAGAGTTCAGCGAAACACGTAAACACAAAGAACATTGTGTCCTATTTCCAAAAGCAAAGGATGATGATGATTTTGTAGGCCATTTTCAGGACTCCTTTCTACCAGTGTTGTTTAACCACTCTCTCGGCCTTCCCACACTCTAGGAAGACAGGCCCTCTGCGAACAAGGCAGTCTACAGGCTGCAATCTCCAAATCCCTCATGCCGTGTTATACACAACTTTCCTAAGTTATTACTAGGCAAGTACCATTACTGGCCAGCTTTGGTGGGGCAGTCCTGCTCTTTCTGCTAATTTCTTCCAAGTTTGACAGATCATGTGCAATCTGGACTCATACTGCTTGAAAGGAAAATGACACGTTTGTCATCTCCAGACTGTTAGTACCGATCTGTCTATGTAGTAGGAATTTGTAATTCGATCTCCAAGGAAGAAGGCAAAATTCTGGAATAGCATTTACGTATATCCAGCTGAAAGTCTGACCATTTGCATTAAATAAGCACCCCACTCAAGTAGTATTTTATCAGTGTAAATATGCCGGAGCCCCTTTGCCAAGGAGTTGACCCCCAAGATAATCAATGAGGCCACTTCCTCCTCCCCGCCATGATCTTTCTCCACTTACAGCCTGCTGGGGTTGGAGAGCTGGGCCACACTGGGCTAGCTAGCTTTGCGAGTACTTCTGACCCCAATTAGTGACCAAAGAAGAGGCTCAGGCTCAATTTGAGAATGTGTTATTAGGCCATATATATGATTAAGATAATGGCATTAAATTTACACAAGCCCCATTTGTCTACATTTGCAAGTAGTCCATACTGGCACAATTTCCCCAAGAAAAAAAAGAGCACAGAGCATGAACACAAGGCAGAGGTGAAATAACAGATGTACTTCTGCAGCATAGCTACAAACGAGGCAGTATAGTAGAATAGCTTTTAAAAATGAACACGCTTATGCAAACATCACAGAAACCCTCATGAGGATTTCAAAAAAGCCTCCAGGTTGCCTTCCCCATTGACAGAAAAGGAACTGAAACGCAATCTCCATGCTTTGGAACCCACAAGTGATTGTCTGACAGAAAGAAAACCTCCAGTAGTAGAAAAATAAGAAACAAATGGAAGATACTTGCATGTTCGCGTACCTTTGCTGACAAAGGATGCAGCAACAAATGGGAAGACATCCGAGCAGAATCAAGCATACAATTCCGATGACAAAAAAGCGAAGGGTCAGTTGGACATCTGTTGGACAAAGGACAGGATTTATTAACCTCTTGGTGACTCGAGTGAGCCAAAGACGAGTGATCTTTCATCAAATTTTTGGCGAAGATTATTAATTAAGCTCATCCAGCTGGAGAAAACATTCTTGGTTCATGACAAGAGATAATTTATGTGCCACGAATGGTGCAAAGGGGCTTCCGATATGCAGCTTGAGGCTGCCCTGTAAAAACGTGGCTCACTAAAAATAAGGCTATTTTTTTTTGTCAACAGATTGTGATCCATCGTAGGCATTCCCTCCTAGGCTATACAACTGCTTGCCTTGTGGACATATGCTATACATCACAGGGAACTCGAGCAGCTAATTCATCTCCAAACAGTTAACTTGGTAAAGTAATGGCATCTTAAATGTTGACTTCAAACTACACCCCATTAAATTAATTGCAGAATCAAGTAGCTACAGCAGAATATTTCAACTTTCATTCTTTTAAAAGCACATCCTAAAAGAGCTGGGGAGTTGTCATTCTCAGCACAAGTCTTTTTTTCTTTCATATAAACTATAAAAACTATACTGACAAATAAATAGCAAATATTATGTGACGGTGTTAAACTCACAGGACTACATGTTCAGTCAAGATTTGGGACTTGAAAAGTGATTGAGTTAACTTTTTAAAGAAATGATTTCTACGGGACTTTGTAGCATTAAATCCTCAAGTACTGGGAAATGACCACATATTCTCAAAAGCTTGGCCAACACTCGCCTGATGTGATGGAAAGAACAGTGGCCTGGCTCAAAGAGAACCTGGTTTGGGTCACATACTGGTTGTATGCCCTCTGGTAAATTGCTTCCCCTCTCAGAGTTGAGTCTCTTCATCTATAAAATGTGTACAATGACATCTCACAGGGTGACTGTGGGATTTATCAAGAAATGTATTTTTCAAACCTTAAAGCACTACATAAATGTTTGTTATTGCTATGATTGAAAAATATGCCATTTTAAATTGCTTTTTTAAAGACTTCTCATTTTATGGGTGGGAGCGCCCCACTCCCCACTGCCAGAACAGCTCTAATTAAGAAAACGGCCTTTGAGAAGTGCCGTGCTAACAAATTCATCACCCAAGATGACTTCAGCATTGAGCTTCTTTGCACCTGGTCAGCCCTGAGATGCAGTCTGGTATGGGGCCCAAGATAATAACAAGAACAACCAATATTTAGATAGTGCTTTCAGGTTGGCAAAGTGCATAATGGGAGGAGCACTCAATTTAGCCTCACAACAACTTTGGGAGATAGATACTCTTATCTTCCCTTTACAAAGAGGAAGTGAGGATCAGAGTAGATTAGTAGATCAGAGAGTAGATTAAGTAAGTAGCCCAGCATCATCCAGCTACCAAGTGTGCCAGGCAGGATTGGAATCCAGCTTTCTCCTGACTCCAAATCTAACACCCTCCACAACAGTGGAAATTTTCTCAGAACAGAGCTAATAACAGATGTGCTTGAAGCTGCTCTCTCTGGGTTGTCAGGGTCTTGCTCCCCTGGTCTCTCAGAGAATTTTAGTGGAAAAAAATTATATAACCAGAAAACAACTTCTTTCTCCCCTCCAAAAAAACACAAGAAACCCTGTGGAAATATCTAAGTCAATTCTTCTAGATAATGGTGGATTGAGGCTTGACATATAGCAACTCAGAGACACAAAACACGTGCAATGTTAATGTGAAAAAAATGATAACTCCTATAAGGCAAAAATGATTCTATTCCTAAAAGCCTAAAATCCTGATACAAAATTATGGGAAAATCCAAAGCAAGAAAAATGGACTGCTATTAGCATCCATCAGCCACAAAGTCAAGAATGGTGTCTTTCCAGTTTGGAAAAAGCATCCCCTTACTCTCAGGTGTGTGCTGAGGGCATTTCAGGGGACAAAACATATAGAACTAGAAGCAGCCTTGGATTGTACTAAGTCCAACCTCCCTAATTTTATAGAGGAATTGAGGCTCTAAGAAGAAATGTGGCTTGGCCATCGTCACTTGGGCAGCAAGGATTTTGATCCAATGTGTCCTGATTCATTTAAATGTCATTCTTGACCTTCTGCCATATCCTGCTTCAGGGGATCCAATGGAGAAGAGACATCTAGCACAAGAACAAACTGTCTCAAGCTAGGAGACTGCACGCACTCCTTACTGAGGTTTCCTCATAAGATAAAGTATCATCCCAAGTGTCATGGAGACGAGAGAGAGAAGGAAGAAAGGGATGGACATTGAGAGTGAGAGCCAGGGAGCCAGAGAGATTTGTGATTTCTTTCCAAAACAGAGTTTTATGAACTCATTGCATTAGAAAAATCTCACACACTATTCTTATTGTTACCACATAATTGACCCAAAATACTGCTTTTGGGGCAATTCCCAGTTTGTACATTAAGAAGGGATTAATAAAAATGGAATGTGCCTGGGACTAGAGGGGAGACTGCAAAATTCTGCCTGGGGCCCCAGAATTTAAACTTTTGCCATGTAAACAGTCTGCATTTTTTTTCCCACTAGATCCATACCAACCATTAGAAGATAAGCTTACTGTCTACTACGGGATTATAGCATGATGTTGTTTCGTCGTTGTCTTTTGAAGAAAAGCAGCAGTTAGATTTTAAACACATGGTCTTATTAAGGTCTTGATTTCCTTGACACGGTTCCACTTGTTCTCCCTCGTTGACTCTACAGGCTTTTAGAGGCAAAAATTCAAGGGAGATTTTTAGCAGTAGTTCTATCAATTCCCCATTAATCCCTCATCCCATTCCTTCACCCCATTAGAGTAACTACTATGACCCAAATGTCTTCCAGAACCACAAACAAACAGAAAGGAAAATTCACTTTGTCCACTGAAAGAAAAAAAAAATGATTGCTGAAATGATAAGACTAAAAATCAAAAGCAGGCCATCTCAGGTCAGGTTTCTGCTACTAGATGAACTTACAGAAGATGCATGAGTTGTCAACAAGTTAAGAAAAAAACATCTTCCAAAGACATGTCCTGAAAGGTATCTCAGTTTGCAGATTCTGATGTGGCTTCACCAGTAGGAAGAACATCCAGACTCAGAGCAGGCAATTTACAAACACAGCATGTCAAAGGGGAACTAAAGACAAACCATAAGATCACAGCCCTTCCAAACTGAAGAGATCGATGTCTGCCCAAAGGGAAGGTGGTGGTTTTTCCCAGACTGTCTTTTGGGTCAAGGATGCAATACCTCAACTCTATCATGTTTTCACTCACAAGAGACTGTTTCATTGTGCAACAGCAGAATGACAGACTATTAAAAGGAAAGCAGCAGCAGTAGCAGCAGCAGCTGGCAGAAAAGTGTGCATGGTTTATTCTAACTCCACACTTTTGACACCATTTAAAGCTCTGTAAAATGTCTTTACGCATGTTGTCAATTATGGAGGGAGGGATAATACATTTATGTAGAGCTTTAAAATATTAGTGGTATCATACATGTGTTTTCTCATTTGATCCTTAAGACACACTTGATCAATTTAGGACAAAGGTATTTTAACCCAACTGATTGTCAAAATTTTCTTAAGATTTGACTTAGATTCTCTGCTTTCCTTGAGATGGAACACCTGAATTTTATTCTGTCAATGTTAGGCCAGAGAATCAAGTTTGGGGTTCCAGTTGGCAGTGGCTGTTTCTGCACACTTCAGAAAGAAATATCTTGTGAAAATACCATAATCAGAACTATTTTTGATATAGATAGGGACAGGGCAGAACCATGTACATGGGCCAATTTACCTGGCCCATGTGATAGCCATGGAAATGTAAAATAGCTGCTTCTAAGACCCCACAAGGCTAAATCATTGTATTACCCCAGTTATTACTATTATCTCTAGTATTGGTATTGCACAGGAAAAAAAATGAGTTTTTGCTTTTGGCATATGTTGCAACTGTCCTCCAACTAGGAACTATTGTAGAAATTTCATACACTAGGAAACAAGGACACAGATAATATGAAATATATTAGGCCAAGGTCACAGATTGGGGCAGCGTTTAAATCTGGAGTAGAAACAAAGCAATTGATGGAATGCTCTGTTAACATACTAATAACTTCCAATTATTTCTGGCATATCTTTGCATAATTTTAAATAACTGATTTATCTTTGTAATTCATGTGGTAGCATGTATGGCGCATCTCCTTGAAGGGACACCAAATATGTTCCGATAGGGGAAACGTCTCATTGTGGTTAATTATTCTCACGGGGCAACTACAGGTCTGAGAAACACATTAAGTACAGTATTATAGAGTGATGCTGGAGATGAAATCTGACCTTTAAAAAAAAATCAGCAAGACAGATGGAAAAAACATCTGGTCTAGTCCATAACATGAGGGCTTCCCAACACCTGGCCAAATGCCACAGAAGGCTCATATTTCGCAAAACCTGGGATAACTGACTGAATCTCAGGCTTTGCTCCAAAGGTCAATCATTGGGGAATGACTTAAAGTTACTACCAGATAGCTATAGAAGGGCAAATTTCATTCACTTCAATTCAACAATCTAATAAACATTTTTAACCAACTGCTATGTGCTAGGCAAAAGCGGGATAGGAGAGTCCAAATGTTTAAGGACACTTACTTTTCGGATAGAAGAAATGACCTGTATCATCTTGTGGTCCTAATATTGTTTCCGTATCGTGAATAGACTTCGCTTCCCTTTCCAAAATATTATCGAATTGTACTGCCAGACCTGAAAGCACTTATGAATTAGGTTATTTGGACCCAAAAATAGTCAAGTATTTATTACTAATTACTTTATGAAAGCGTAGAAAGAATACTATGGGGACAGCTAGATGGTGCAGTGGATAAGAGCACCAGCCCTGCAGTCAGCAGGAACTGAGTTCAAGTCACTTAACCCCAATAGCTTCACAAAAAACAAAAAAAAAACCCTAATCATAAATGGAAAAGTTAAGATTTCAAATGGGTGTAACGATACCTTTTCTAATCAGCAGGTAGCTATTGTGTAAAATTAAACATATTTTCAAATATATAGGACAGAAGGTAAAATTTACTATTGCTCTTACATTTAAATAATTTGAATACATTTTTAAAAGGGAAGGCTGATTCCACAATGATACAAAAATAACCGACGACTATATATACAACACATTTAAGGTGTACAAAGTACTTTATAGCCATTTTCTTATTTGAGTTTCAGAACAATCCTATGAGGAGCACTATCTTTAATTTACAATGGAAGAAATGAGGGCCAGAAAAATCAGATGATTTGCGCACAGTCAGACAACTACCAAGTGACAAGGCTAAAAAACTAAATTAAAGCTTCAAGTTACAAATACTTCTCTATCATTTATCAAAGTTACTGAAAACTTGGGGACATGAAGATCAGAGCATTTTGAGCTATGTGTTTAAGCTGGTGGCATTATCAAGTCCAACTGAGCCTTTACATTTTCAGAGAAGGAAACTTTGGCCTAGAGAGGTAATGGGATGTGTTCAAAGCCACACAGCTACAAAGCTGGAGAAGAGGCATCTAAATTCAAGTCCCTTGCACCCAAATTCAGGGGTTTTCCCACTCTTCCATGTTGTTGGCCATCTATTAGCTATAGGAAATCCACATCAGAAATACTCTTGGTAGAAAGATCTGCCCCTCCTGCTTCAGTGAGAAAAAACCGGGCCATCCAATTGGACACACTTCTCTTTCCTCTTCCCTCCTCCCCATCAAAAAGCATGTTTCATCCATTCTTCTAGTCTCAAAGATATGCTCTTCTTCCTTAACACTAATCCCCTTGCTCTGTGCTCTCATCTGCATCCTCCATGCTTGCTCACTTTTCTAGCTTTTTTTCCTCCACTGTTTATCTCCTGTGTCTTCACACACAAGTTCCACTGAAGGCAGGGAAGGTCAACATTGACAGGCAAACAGTAAGGGAGGAACCAGAATAACAAAGGATAGACTAATCTTAAAATTTACAAACCACAGGAGTCTGGGATCACCTAATGACTAGCCCATGGTCAGACAGCTAATAAGTGTCAGACCAGATTTGAACTCAGAATATGAGTCTTCCTGACTCCACGCCTCGTACTCTATCCACTGAAGTGCCATCTAGCTGCCAGTAATATATTATGAACCAGTAAAAATCTATTACGGACTGGGGATGGTCCGATGTGGATAGTCCAATACTCTTTACTAGAATATTAAGAAAACCAAGACCAAGAAAAGTGGAGGTCGGACTACTAGTTGGCAGCAGAGCCCAGTATTAATTCATTTGATATTTTGAAAGTTTTTAGAAATGATATTCATTCTACCAAAACTAATCTTCCCCATTTATATTGTGTAATTCTTATCCCAGCTTTCCATAATTAACCTACCATTCTCTATGCTTTTAGTTTAGTGTCCCAGGCAGGGGGTGCCAATGTGCCACTCAAGTTGACCTGCTTGTAGCCTGTCCGTCTCGGGATGAAGTGAGTTCACCTTTTTCAGCTGCTATCTTTTTAAACTACTTGTAAGCAATTTGTTGCTGGCAGCATGCCGTAGGCCACTTACATCTTTCTATTGCTCTGTGGATCATTTGTTATTTTCACAATTTTCTGTCTTTGAAGGCCACATAAAATAGTTTAAATCAAATACCTCAAAGAGATTGACAATTTTAGCAGCAATCACATTGGGATCATGGGGAAAAAAAAATCTCTATTCTCCCTACTCCATTGTAGGCCCAGCTCATTTAAGTGTAGCAAATTTCTGCCCCAAATACAGAGATTGGGCACTATTCAGAGTAGCTGCTTGTCCATCACACAGTGGAATAGTTGCCCTATTAAACAGTGGCCCGCTGATGTATGTAGAATTGTTTTCTCCTACACTGGGTGGTCCCAGACTTTTGTGCTTTGTAAATTCTAAGATCGACCCACCTTTTTTGTTCTGCTCCCTCTTAATGCTCAGCTGTCAGTTTTTACTTTGGGCAAAAATATGCATGTTCATTGGCGTGGGTTTTCCAGCATGAGTGGCTATCCTGGCCTCTTTCACATTTCTAAGGAGAATCTCAAGATTTCTGGACCTATGTTCTGCCAACGGCATTTGGAGAATTTCGCCATTAACAAGGGGAATCCTTTTGAGGGAAACATCTTTGCATGATTTTGGAAAACACCTTAGTGTCTCCCTGTTTCCAATTTACATGTCCTCTCTAATGTCAAGGTCCTTTTTGAGAACAAAGGACAGACCGATTTTAGGAGTACAGATTTAAAGATGGAGGGGAATCACTTAGTCCAACTCTGATTTTATGGGTAAAGGATAGATGTGCAGATGTGTAGAGAGATTAAGCATCTTGTCACACAATAGTATATGTCTGAGGCAGAACTAGAACTTGGGTCTTATTGACTTCAAGTCCAGAATTCTTTCTACTGCAAGTCACTTGATGCCATAGGATCAGAGATTTAGAGCTAAAAGGGGTTTCAAATCATATCTCCCAACCCCCTTATTTTTTTGCGAAGGTACCATGTATGGATAAGGCATGCATGTAAAGAATTATTTTTACGATGGATGGGGTGAGAGGAGGGGGCAGCACTGTAACCTCAACAGAGTAGGATGGAGAGGGGTTAAGAGAAGGTAGGGAAGAGGGGGGAGGAGTGTGAGGGAGGATAGATGGATAGCAGTAGTCGAGATGAAGTGAGAAAGGCGGCTAAATATAATTTAAAGGGAAATGTAGGGGTCATGGCTCTAAATACGAATAGAATGAATTTATCCATAAAGTGGAAGAGGATAGAACAGATTAGAAATCAGAGATTAAGAGATGGTGGCAGAGTAGTCCAACACTACTAACTCTTCCTGCCAGGCCAAAACTTAACTCAAGTGGCAAGGGTGCTGAGAGTATGAGAAAAGCAGTGGGTAAGCACTCAAACAGGGCAAAGAATGATAATTGCTCAATTTCATATACTACTTTGGCTTGCTGAGAGCTTTAGTCATTCTCCCATTTGATTCTCTTTTTTGAGGTAGTGTTAAGTGGACAGAAAACTGACCTTGGAGTTGGGAAGATCCCAATTCCAGGCTTCCTTGGGACATTTTAATACCATGTGATCCTCTCAATGTGTTGCCTCTTCTGAAAAATGGAGCTAATAAATGAATCTACTTTTTAGGGGGGCTTGAAGGTCAAATGAGATTCTATATGAAAAGTATAAAGTCTAAAAGTGCTAAAAGCTAAAAGTGGAGATTATTCTGCTTCCCATTTCATAGAAAAGTAGGGTTCAGGAGAAGTCACAAATATGGTGAGTATCCAAAGCAGAATTCAAACAGATGACAAATATTCATTCCAGAGGATGGACAAAAGCAGTGGACCCAAAGTGTAAAATGACACTCTATTGTTGGTCATCACTAATGTGTTGGCTAGTTTATCTTTGTTTTTGTTACAAGGGAAGCTTCTCCTGGTATTGGAAGGGAACAGTATTAGGGTGGAAAAGTAGTAATCGTTTTGTACATGATGAGAGGGGTCTTGGATAAGGAGATATCCTTAAGAAATGGAGATTGCCAGAACGAAAGGTAGGAGAGATAAAGTCTGCCATGAACAGAGGTGGTTGGGAAGAGACAAGGAAAATTTCAGGGAGGGCTTAGGAATTTTTCTGCAGTGACTGAATTCAGTTTGGTAAAAATTTAAGTTGCCTATTGTGAGAAATAGGACACACTAAGGAAACCAAGGCCAAAAATAAATAGGAATTAGGGGAACAGGAAGTAGGATTTAGCTCCTAGAAAAGGTACTCATTGATTAGAGCAGGGGAAGGCCATGGCCACTAGAAAGGTCCTATGGTGTAGATAAGGTTAGGGATTTGAGGCTGGGGCAATCATTTTGTTCTTCCTCATGAGAATCCTTTTGGTGCTGGGGCCAGGTGGTTTGATAGTCATGGTGCTTTGAGGAGCTTCTGGTAAGATAAGGTGAAGGATTTGAGGCTGGGGCATCATTTTGTTCTTCCTCATGAGAATCCTTTTGGTGCTGGGGCCAGGTTGATAGTCATGGTGCTCTAAGGGGCCTATGAAGCAGGCCTCTAATCACTGGGAGCAACCTCTTTAATCTTCTATTGCTCTTGAGGACTAGGTCAAGCTAAGCTGGTGGTGACAGGTCACGGGAGACAGGATACTTCCTTTCTCCTGGGCATTGGTCTGGGTCTAAACCATGAGTGCAGAACAGAAGCCCTCATGTTGGGTCATAAGGAGGCTTTTTATCTTTATGAAGTGGAAAGTTTCTGTAAACCCTTCAAGTACTTAAGAAATAATCAGATCTGGGGATGGAAGTGACCTTGAAAGTTATCTAGACTAACCCTTTCATTTGAGGAACAAGGCAACTGGGGTCGAGAGGGGTTAAACGTTTTGCCCAGGGTCACCCCCATGTCCTTCAATAGCAAATTCCTTTCTCTTTGGAGACCTTTATGGTCACTCACTAAAGTTTCCCTACATCACGCTAATGGATTTACTGCTACCTAGCCAGTCAGGGATGAAATTCTTAATCTAGAGGGATAGACTTGAAGTTAGGAAGATTATCTCAGACATTCCCCAGCTGTGAGATTGGCCAGCTTACATTATCTCATTTGACCTGTTTCCTCATCTGTAAAGTGTGTGAAGTGTGTCAAAATAAGCACCTACCTCCCAGGGTTGTCTAGAGGACAAGATGAAATGATAATATGTAAAGTGATTTCCAAATCTTACTCTATAAATGTTAGCTGTTAGCAGCTATCTACATGCAAATGGAAGAGCCTATTTTTTCTTAGTTGAAATCTTTTGGAGACATCTTTGACAATTACTAAGTACCAATTGTGGTACCTTCAGCAAGTCTCCTTCATGAGTGTTCTGTCAGGTCCAGAGTCTTTCCCTTATAAACACTGTGAAAGCAGACCACTTAAGACAAACTGCCATTTTTTACTTTCAAGTATAACCAATCGTATGAGATATGAGTCCAAATTTGGTAATTTCACTGTCAACTAGATGAGTGATATTAAAAATTAAATAAAAGTGGTCATTAAACCATATACATGAGGTTATCTCCAAATGGTATACTATCTTTAAAACTACATATTCACATTTCTATTGTATATTTGTTCAATGTTTAATCACTTAATTAAAATCTAATCGGACCTACAATAGCCACATGTATATCTCTGATCTAGATCCTCTTAGAAAGGTAGAAAACTATCTTTTCATGTATTTTGAAAATAAAAGCTATCAAAGAAATATAAAAATTAAAGAATTTCCTAATAAAAACGAAATGTAAAGTCCTGTTCTATCTCATTTCTATTATCTGTCTAGCTTTATAAAAATGTTCTTGAATTAAAATATACCTGAGCCCAAATGTTCTATAGGATCATTTTCTCTTCCATCCTTGTTATTTTTGTGAAAGGATAAATGTGCCAATATATAATGCAAATTAACTTGTACTATTAACTGGTGTTGTCTTAGCTGACATAATTCCTGACAAATGCTTTCTTGTTGAGGTAGTGCCTAATATTACCTCATATGTCACTATGGTAACCACTTAAAGGCTTTGCCTGCAGAAGGCATGTTTTAGCAGGTTCTGCCAAGATGGCATGATTTTAAATAATTGTCATCTCTTATGTAGTGCTTAAAGGTTTGCAAAGTGCTTTACATATGTATTATTTCATTTGATCCAGTCAAATAAAACCTCAGGAAAAAATCTACAGTAGAAATACAAATGTTTTTTTTCTTTAAAAAATTTTAAGATCTGCAATACATCTAAACCTAAGGTCAAATGCAATGATACATTTATAATCCAAAGGACTTGGGGGCAACAGAAGCAACATTTGCTACTCTGAGAAATTGAGGGTTTTAGCTGTTATCATGTTTTTAATGCCCACTTATTTTTTTCTGGCCAAGCTCAGCTCAGATTTCTTTGGGGTCTAAGCTTAGACAAGGGGGCCAAGGGAATTCTGCTATTCCTTGTACCAGGAAAACTGCTAGGGGAAGGAAAAACAAAAAAGATTAGGGTCTCCCTAATTACCTAGAGGGTATGGGGAAGCAGATACCTTTGGCCAGGAACCTTATTGCCTGTACACCCCTGCGTTCCCAGCCCTACTATCCCTCTGCCACCCTACTCCTTCTCCTTCCCTTCTCCCTGCCTCCTGACCTTATGGCTGGTTATGTTTTGCTGTTTTTATTTTGTTACCATTTTTGGACCCACAGATGAAACACCCGTAGAATCTTCCAACTCTGGAACCTACCTGATGCGCGAGCTGACCCTAACTGCCTCAGAAATGACAACGAACTCTGCAGCCATGGACGCCGAAGAACTCCCCAAGCGGCAGAAGTTCCATTCCGCTACATGCCAGCACATAGAATTCTTTCGCCCTCTACTACTTCCTCAGCCACCAGACCATCCCCCCCAACCCCCGCCCCCAGGGACAGGGTTTCTTTAGCTTTTTACCACTTTTAACCAGATTCGTTTCTTGGACCTCGTTTTCCTCCCTCTTAAATAAGTAGAACTAGATAATCGGTCCAACTTTCCGGCTCTAAAGTGCTACATGATGCGAAAGGCTTGGCAAGCAGAAAAATTGTGACCCATTGATAAGTGTAAACTGAACTATTTCACACTCAATTCTTCTCTGGGAAAACTATGTAGACTGAAGCAGGGAGGGCGATCGGGAAACAGGGGTCAGTACCACTTATAAGCCCATATTCACTAGGGTAAGAAGCTCGATCCCTCTCTACTAGTTTGGTTAGGAGCCGCTTGAGCTTACTTTGCCAGCAAGGCAGTGTGGGGATCCTAAAGCCACCAGAAAGTTGGCGATTGGGCAATGAGTCTTTGTCTCAGCCCAGGGTGTTCACCAGGATCATCACAGGCACACAGCATCCACGTGGCACAGAGGCCAACAACATAGAAGAGCATTCTGGTCAGATGATAGGCTGGGATGGTCCAGGAAGCTCAATGTTCCCAAAGGGGACACGAGCCTGCCTTCCCGTCCTCACGAAGCCAATAACCTTCAGGCCCACTCACAGGAGTAAGACCCTCAAGCTCACCCACTGAGAGAAGCGGGGACCCGGCTCCACACAGTGCGCCAGCAGACCCTCTCCCCTCCACACTGACAACGCCACGGCCATAGAATAGTGAGGACTCCCTAGGAGCCAGAAGTTCCACCCCTCTATTAGCCTGGCCATAGCATTCCTTCTCCCATTATGAACTCCTCCCCCACCCCAGGGGCTGGCTAGATTCTTTTTGTACTTTACTTTGTTGCCATATTAACAAGTTACCCTTCTCTGACCTGGGTTTTCCCCCTCCTAAATAAGGAGATTGAACTCCATAATCTCTAGAAACCTCCCGCTAAGAAGGGTTATAATGAGCTAAAAGCCTGAAGGCTTGGCAATCAGAATCTGAGAAATTACCACTCCTAGATAAATGTAAACTAAATTATTTCACACACATTGTTCTTTGGGAAAACGGTGTAGATGGAAGGGGGAGGGCTATCAGAAACAGGAAGCAGTATCACTTAAGAACTTTTACAATTCCTGGACCCTGAGGCAAGCAGCTACTTCCGGTATCACCCTCTGGATTATTTCCAGCAGTTGGGGGGAGGGAGGGGAGGACAGAAAGGGGCGGTCTTTAAACCCATCAGAAAGTTGGCTATTGGGCAGGGAGTTCTTTCTTTGCCTGGGCCCAGGGCACTCACCTGGATCATCGCAAGCACACAACATCCATATGGCACAAAGGGCAACAACACAGAAGAGGAGACGCATGTGGATGAGGTAAGGGGACATGGGCCTTCCCTTCTCCCTCACAAAGTCAACCACCAGGTTCTCAACTTTTAGACCGACCCACCAATCAGAGTGAGCTCCTTGGGCCCGCCCACAAAGAGGAGTAAAACCCTTGGGCCCACCCATAAAGAGGAGCCCAACCCTGGCCCACCCAATGCACCAGCATACAATCTCTCAGCAGCACTGACAACAAACTCTATTGGGATGGAAGCCCAGGAACTGCAGAGGAGCCGGACATTCCACTCCACTATGAGACAGGCCATAGCATTCCTTCTCCCCTTACTAACTCCTCAACCACCCCCAAACCACGAGGTCGATCTCAACCTTCAGGCCCGCTCACAGAAGTGAGACTCTCAAGCCCACCCACTGAGAGAAGCAGGACCCGCCTCCACCCAGTGCTCCAGCAGACCCTCTCTCCTCCGCACTGACAACGCCGTGGCCATTGAAGCACGAGGACTCCTGAGGAGCCAGAAGTTCCCTCTATTGGCCTGGCCATAGCATTCCTTCTCCCATTAGGAACTCTTCCCCCACCCCCTCCCAGAGGGGCTGGCTAGGTTTTTTTTTGTACTTTACTTTTTTGCCATATTAACAAGTTACCCTTCTCCAACTTCGGTTTTCTTCCTCCCAAATAAGGAGATTGAACTTGATAATCTCTAGAACCTTCCAGTTCTGAAGGGTTAAAATGACTACAATCCAGAAGGCTTCTCAATCAATCAGATAAATTATCCTCCCTTGATAAAAGTAAAGCTAAGTCATTCTTAGGGAAAAGTGCTTAGACAGAAGGGAAGGAGGATATCACTTAAGAACTACCGGACCCTGGGGTAAGCAGCTTGATCCTTCTCTCCTACTTTCCATATCACCCTACTCTATTGCACTGAGGAGGGGCATGGAGGGGAGGTCCTAAAGCCACCAGAAAGTTGGCAATTGGGCAGGGAGTCCTTTCCTTCCCTGGGCCCAGGGCGCTCACCTGGATCATCACAGGCACCCAGCATCCATATGGCACAAAGGCCAACAACATAAATGAGGAGACACATCTGGCCAGATGACAGGCTGGGAGGGCACAGGAAGCTCAATGTCCCCAAGAGGACACGCGCCTGCCCTTGACCCTCACTAAAAGACTGCAGCTACCCTTGACCCTCACTAAGACACTGTCCCTCGGACCAACCCAGCTCAGAAGTACTACATGAGACTGAAGGCTTGGCAATCAGAATCAGAATAATTTTGAAACATTGATAAATGGAAACTTAACTATTTCACACTCATTATTCTCTGGGAAATTCTGCAGACTAAAAGGGGAGGGCAATCAGGAAACAGGAGGCAGTACCACTTAATAACTAGAGTCTGAGGAACCTGAGATAAGAAGTCTGATCCCTCTCTACAGTATCACCCTCTGGACTACTTTACAGAATGGGGAGGGAAATGGAGGGGAGGGACAGGGAGTAAGGGGCAGGGAGGGGGGAGGAGCATGGAGGGAAAGGGGCGGTCCTAAAGCTACCAGAGAGTTAGCAATTGGGCAGGGAGTCCTTTCTCTGCCCGGGCCCAGGGCACTCACCTGGATCATCACAGGTACACAGCATCCATACGGCACAAAGGCCAACAACACAGAAGAGGAGACGCATCTTGCAGGATGACAGGCTGGGATGGCCCAGGAAGCTCAATGTCCCCAAGAGGACACGCACTTGCCCCCTGCCCCCCTCACCAAGAGGAAACAGACCCTCAGGCCCACCCACTAAGAGGAGTGAGATCCTCGATCCCACCCACTAAGAGGATCGATACCCTCGAGCCCATCCACTAAGAGGAGCAGGACCCGGGTCCACCCGGTGCGCCAGCGGACCCTCTCCTCTCAGCACTGACAACAAACGCCGTTGCCATGGAACCCGAGAACTCCCGAGGCTCCAGAAGTTCCACCCCTCTATGAGTCTGGCCACAGAATTCCATCTCCCTCTACTAACTCATCTGCTCCCCCTGCCCCAGGGGCAGAGTAGGTTCTTTTGTACTTCACCATATTTAACAAGTTACCCTTCTCGACCTTAGTTTTCCCCCCATGAAAGGAGATTGAATTAGATCTAGAACCTTCCAGTTTTCAAGTGCTATTATGATCCCAATGGCCCAAAGTCTTGGCAATCAGAATCAGAGAGATTACTTTAACTGTTTCACATTCATTCTCAAGAAAACTGTGTAGATTGAACGGGGGCGGGAGGGGGAGGGGGGCAAGAGTGATCAGAAAATAGGAGTTGGTACCACTTAAGAACTACAAGCGGGGGGGGGGGGGACCCTGGATTAAGGAGCTTCTTCCCTCCCCTACTTCTTTTGGTATCACCCACTGGACTTCTTGGGAGTGTGGGGGAGGGGGTCGGGCGGCCATGGAGGGGGGTCCTAGGGCAGGGAAGCTGGAAATTGGGCAGGGAGTCCTTTCTTTGCCTGGGCCCAGGGGACTGACCTGTATCGTTGCAGGCAAACACCTGCGTCCGCATGGCACAAAGGCCAACAACATAGAAGAGGAGACGCATGTGGGCGAGAGCCAGGGAAGTGGAGGCACGCCTTCCCTTCTCCCTCATGAAGTCAACTACCAGGTTGATCTCAACCTTCAGGCCCCCCCCCACTGGGAGGAGTGAGACCCTCAGACCCACCCACTGAGAGGAGTGAGACCCTGTGGCCCACCAACTAAGAGGAGTGAGACCCGGGTCCACCCAGTGCTCCAGCAGACCTCTCTCCTCAGCACTGACAACAAACTCCGTCGCCATGGAAGCCCAAGAACTCCCAGGGTGGCAGAAGTTCGACCCTGCTATGAGCCTGGCTAGAGAATTCCTCATCCTTCTACTAACTCCTCAACTGCCCCGCCCTCCCCCATTGGGCTGCCTAGGTTCTTGTTTTACTTTGTTACCTTTTTTAACTAGTTACACTTCTCAGACGTTGGTTTTCCCAGTTAAATAAGGAGATTGAACTAGATGATCGCTAGAAACTTCCAGCTCAAAACTACATGAGACTGAAGGCTTGGAAATCAGAATCAGAGAAATTGTGACCCCTTGATAAATGTAAACCAAACTATTTTACACTCAAATCTTCTCTGGGAAAACTGTGTAGACTAGAGGGGGGAGAGGTGGATCAGGAAATAGGAATCAATACCACTTAAGAGCTACAAGTCCATGGACCTGGGTTAAATTTGATCCCTCCAATACTACTTTTGGGATCATCCACAGGACTACTGGCCAGCAGTAGGGAGGGGCAGAGTAGCCAGAGACAGGAAGGGGAGGGGAGGTCCTAAAGGGAGTCCTTCCCTTGCCTGGGCCCCAGGGTTCTCACCTACATCATCGCAGGCACACAGCATCCATATGGCACAAAGTCCAACAAAATAGAAGAGGAGCCAAAGGCCAACAAAATAGAAGAGGAGCCACATATAGACAAGATGCAGGGAAGGGGGCATGCTTCTGCCCTTCTCACTCATTCTCATGATGTCAGCCATCAGGTTGATCTCAACCTTTAGGACCACCCAGTAACAGGAGCAGGATCTGGGCCCACTTGGTATGCCATCAGACCCTGGCTCCTTGATATGTCAGAGGACCCTCTCTCCTCAGCACTGGTAACACCGTTGCCATGAATGCCCAAGAACTCACCAAAAGTTCTATGCTGCTATGAAACTGGCTGTTGAATTCCATCTCCCTTTATTGGCTGTTGAATTCCATCTCCCTTTATGATTCCTCACCACCCCCCTAACCCAGGAGCTGGCTAGGTTCCTTTTACACTTTAGTTTGTTACCATATTTAACAAGTTACACTTCTTCTACCTTAGATTTCCCCGTTAACGGAGCCTGAACTCGATAATCTCTAGAACCTTCCAACTTTCAAGTGCTATTATGACCGGAACAACCCAAAGTCTTGGCAATCAGAATCAGAATAATTTCGAAACATTGATAAATGGAAACTTAACTATTTCACATTCATTATTCTCTGGGAAATTCTGCAGACTGAAAGGGGGGAGGGCGATCAGGAAACAGGAGGCAGTACCACTTAATAACTAGAGTCTGAGGAACCTGAGGTAAGAAGTCTGATCCCTCTCTACTACTTCCCTTATCACCCTCTGGAATACTTTCCAGAATGGGGAGGGGCATGGAGGGGGGAGGAGCATGGAGGGAAAGGGGCGGTCCTAAAGCTACCAGAGAGTTAGCAATTGGGCAGGGAGTCCTTTCTCTGCCCGGGCCCAGGGCACTCACCTGGATCATCACAGGTACACAGCATCCATACGGCACAAAGGCCAACAACACAGAAGAGGAGACGCATCTTGCCGGATGACAGGCTGGGATGGCCCAGGAAGCTCAATGTCCCCAAGAGGACACGCACTTGCCCCCTGCCCCCCTCACCAAGAGGAAACAGACCCTCAGGCCCACCCACTAAGAGGAGTGAGATCCTCGATCCCACCCACTAAGAGGATCGAGACCCTCGAGCCCATCCACTAAGAGGAGCAGGACCCGGGTCCACCCGGTGCGCCAGCGGACCCTCTCCTCTCAGCACTGACAACAAACGCCGTTGCCATGGAACCCGAGAACTCCCGAGGCTCCAGAAGTTCCACCTCTCTATGAGTCTGGCCACAGAATTCCATCTCCCTCTACTAACTCATCTGCTCCCCCTGCCCCAGGGGCAGAGTAGGTTCTTTTGTACTTCACCATATTTAACAAGTTACCCTTCTCGACCTTAGTTTTCCCCCCATGAAAGGAGACTGAATTAGATCTAGAACCTTCCAGTTTTCAAGTGCTATTATGATCCCAATGGCCCAAAGTCTTGGCAATCAGAATCAGAGAGATTACTTTAACTGTTTCACATTCATTCTCAAGAAAACTGTGTAGATTGAACGGGGGCGGGAGGGGGAGGGGGGCAAGAGTGATCAGAAAATAGGAGTTGGTACCACTTAAGAACTACAAGCGGGGGGGGGGGGACCCTGGAATAAGGAGCTTCTTCCCTCCCCTACTTCTTTTGGTATCACCCACTGGACTTCTTGGGAGTGTGGGGGAGGGGGTCGGGCGGCCATGGAGGGGGGTCCTAGGGCAGGGAAGCTGGAAATTGGGCAGGGAGTCCTTTTTTTGCCTGGGCCCAGGGGACTGGCCTGTATCGTTGCAGGCAAACACCTGCGTCCGCATGGCACAAAGGCCAACAACATAGAAGAGGAGACGCATGTGGGCGAGAGCCAGGGAAGTGGAGGCACGCCTTCCCTTCTCCCTCATGAAGTCAACTACCAGGTTGATCTCAACCTTCAGGCCCCCCCCCCCACTGGGAGGAGTGAGACCCTCAGACCCACCCACTGAGAGGAGTGAGACCCTGTGGCCCACCAACTGAGAGGAGTGAGACCCGGGTCCACCCAGTGCTCCAGCAGACCTCTCTCCTCAGCACTGACAACAAACTCCGTCGCCATGGAAGCCCAAGAACTCCCAGGGTGGCAGGAATTCCACTCCGCTATGAACCTGGCCATAAAATTCCTCCTCTACTAACTCAACTGCCCCTCATCCCCAAGAGTTTACTAGATTCTTGTATTACCCTTTTTAACTAATCCTTCCTGAACCTCGGTTTTCCCTCCATTAAATAAGGACACCGAACTAAATGATCGCTAAAACCTTCCAGTTCTGAAGCACTACATGAGACTGAAGTCTTGGCAATCATCAGAGAAATTATGACCCATTGATAAATGTAAACTGAACTATTTTACACATATTATTCTCTAGGAAAACTGTGTAGACTAAAGGGGGGAGGGCGATCAGAAAACAGGAGTCAGTACTACTTAAGAACTACAAGCCTGTGGGCCTTGGGTAAAATAGTTTGATCCCTCCCCTACTACTTTCGGTAGTACTGGACTTCTTGCCAGCATTGGGGGTGGCATGTTGGAGGGGCGTTTAGAGGAGGTCCTAAGGACCCTGGAAGCTGGAAATTGGGCAAGGAGACCTTTCTTTGACTGGGCCCAGGACGCTGACCTGTATCACCCCAAGCACACAGCATCAGTATGGTACAAAGGCCAACAACATAGGAGACACATGTGGACAAGAGGCAGGGAAGGGGACGTGTGCATACCCTTCTCCCTCACCCTCATGAAGTCAACCACCAGATTGATCTCAAACTTCAGGCCCACACACTAAAAGGATACTCTCAGGCCCACTCACTACCAGGAGTGAGATCCTAGGGCCCACCCACTAAGAGGAGTAAGACAGAGGCCCACTCAGTGTGCCAACCGACACTGTTCTTGGCACTGACAAAACATACCCCTGCCACGGAAGCTCAAGAACTCCCAAGGTGGCAGATATTCCACTTGGTTATGAACCTGGCCATAGCATTGCTCTTCTAATTCCTTAACCATTCCTCCTCTCCCAGGGGCTGTATAGGTTCTTTTACTTTGTTATCCTTTTTAACTAGTTACCCTTCTAGGACGATGGTTTTTCCCGTTAAAAAAGGACATTGAACTAGATGATCCCTAGAACCTTCCAGCTCAGTACTACATGAGACTGAAGGCTTGGCAATCAGAATCAGAGAAATTATGACACACTCATTATTCTCTGGGAAATTCTGCAGACTGAAAGGGGGGAGGGCGATCAGGAAACAGGAGGCAGTACCACTTAATAACTAGAGTCTGAGGAACCTGAGGTAAGAAGTCTGATCCCTCTCTACTACTTCCCTTATCACCCTCTGGAATACTTTCCAGAATGGGGAGGGGCATGGAGGGGGGAGGAGCATGGAGGGAAAGGGGCGGTCCTAAAGCTACCAGAGAGTTAGCAATTGGGCAGGGAGTCCTTTCTCTGCCCGGGCCCAGGGCACTCACCTGGATCATCACAGGTACACAGCATCCATACGGCACAAAGGCCAACAACACAGAAGAGGAGACGCATCTTGCCGGATGACAGGCTGGGATGGCCCAGGAAGCTCAATGTCCCCAAGAGGACACGCACTTGCCCCCTGCCCCCCTCACCAAGAGGAAACAGACCCTCAGGCCCACCCACTAAGAGGAGTGAGATCCTCGATCCCACCCACTAAGAGGATCGAGACCCTCGAGCCCATCCACTAAGAGGAGCAGGACCCGGGTCCACCCGGTGCGCCAGCGGACCCTCTCCTCTCAGCACTGACAACAAACGCCGTTGCCATGGAACCCGAGAACTCCCGAGGCTCCAGAAGTTCCACCCCTCTATGAGTCTGGCCACAGAATTCCATCTCCCTCTACTAACTCAACTGCTCCCCCTGCCCCAGGGGCAGAGTAGGTTCTTTTGTACTTCACCATATTTAACAAGTTACCCTTCTCGACCTTAGTTTTCCCCCCATGAAAGGAGATTGAATTAGATCTAGAACCTTCCAGTTTTCAAGTGCTATTATGATCCCAATGGCCCAAAGTCTTGGCAATCAGAATCAGAGAGATTACTTTAACTGTTTCACATTCATTCTCAAGAAAACTGTGTAGATTGAACGGGAGGGGGAGGGGGGCAAGAGTGATCAGAAAATAGGAGTTGGTACCACTTAAGAACTACAAGCGGGGGGGGGGGGGACCCTGGATTAAGGAGCTTCTTCCCTCCCCTACTTCTTTTGGTATCACCCACTGGACTTCTTGGGAGTGTGGGGGAGGGGGTCGGGCGGCCATGGAGGGGGGTCCTAGGGCAGGGAAGCTGGAAATTGGGCAGGGAGTCCTTTCTTTGCCTGGGCCCAGGGGACTGACCTGTATCGTTGCAGGCAAACACCTGCGTCCGCATGGCACAAAGGCCAACAACATAGAAGAGGAGACGCATGTGGGCGAGAGCCAGGGAAGTGGAGGCACGCCTTCCCTTCTCCCTCATGAAGTCAACTACCAGGTTGATCTCAACCTTCAGGCCCCCCCCACTGGGAGGAGTGAGACCCTCAGACCCACCCACTGAGAGGAGTGAGACCCTGTGGCCCACCAACTAAGAGGAGTGAGACCCGGGTCCACCCAGTGCTCCAGCAGACCTCTCTCCTCAGCACTGACAACAAACTCCGTCGCCATGGAAGCCCAAGAACTCCCGGGGTGGCAGAAGTTCGACCCTGCTATGAGCCTGGCTAGAGAATTCCTCATCCTTCTACTAACTCCTCAACTGCCCCGCCCTCCCCCATTGGGCTGCCTAGGTTCTTGTTTTACTTTGTTACCTTTTTTAACTAGTTACACTTCTCAGACGTTGGTTTTCCCAGTTAAATAAGGAGATTGAACTAGATGATCGCTAGAAACTTCCAGCTCAAAACTACATGAGACTGAAGGCTTGGAAATCAGAATCAGAGAAATTGTGACCCCTTGATAAATGTAAACCAAACTATTTTACACTCAAATCTTCTCTGGGAAATTCTGTAGACTGAAGGGGAGAGGTGGATCAGGAAATAGGAGTCAGGATGAGTTATGAACTTTTACAAGCCCATGACCCTGGGTTAAGAAGTTTGATCCCTCCACCACTACTTTTGGGAGCACTCAGAGGACTACTGGCCAGCAGTTGGGAGAGGCAGGAGGGGACGACCTAAAGGCACCATAAAGTTAGCAATTGGGCAGGGAGTCGAGGAGCAGAATATAGATGAGATGCAGGGAAGGGGGCACCACTCCTGCCCTTCTCACTCACTCTCAGGAAGTCAACCACCAGGTTGATCTCAACTGTCAGGCCCACCCACTAAGAGAATCGGGATCTGGGCCCACCCAGTATGCCATCAGACCCTTCCTTGTTATGCCAGTGGACCTTCTCTCCTCAGCTCTTACAACAAATTTTGTTTCCATGGAAGCCTGTGAAGTCCCCAGGAGCCACACTTTCTACTCCATATGTACTGGGCCATAGAATTCCTTCTTCCCCTTCTAACTCCTCAATCACTGGGCCTCCTTTAGGGGCTGGTTAGGTTCTTTTTGTACTTTAGTTTGTTACAATATTTAACAAGTTACCCTTCTCTGACCTCAGTTTCCCCCTCCTAAATAAAGAGATTGAACCTCATAATTTTATGAACCTTCTGGCTCTGAAGTGCTATAATGAGCTGAAAGTCAGAAGGCTTGGCAATCAGAATTGGAGAAATTATGACCAACTGATAAATGCAAACAGAACTATTTCATAGTCATTCTTCTCAGTGAAAACTGTGTAGACTGAAGGGAAGAGCATGATCATGACAGAGGTGAAAACCTGTTTTCCCTTTTGATCTGTAAAATTAACACTCAAATTCTGTCCCTTTTGATTCCTGGCCTCCCAGACTCCAGAGAGTCTATTTCTCAGGCAAATCACCATTTCTCAGGCAAATCACCTCCATTGATAACCCCGCATCTCCATTCAAATTCAGGCTGAAAAAGCCTTCAAAGTAATTCAATTGGGAGACCCTTGTCTGATCAGTTCAAACTGCCCCCAGACCCCTGCCAAGATCTGCTCATAAAACAGGTTTCTGTTCTCTCATTTCTTTGCAAAATGTATAAAGCCTGCCAGGACTTCTGCCTGCTGTGGAGAAACCCTCTTCTCAGCAAAAAACAAAACAAAACAAAACTTTTGTTATTTCTCTGCCCACTGAAGAAGTCAGTCTTTCTAGCAAAGCTGACTTCTCATCCAACAATAAACTTCCATTTTTACCACCCAAAACTCTACGGGCTCCTGAAGTCTTTCACGAAGGACCTGTGCTGACCAAAAGGGATTTCCACAACTAACTGCCACTAGAACCCCAAACATTCAGGAAAAAGCAGTCAGTACCACTACCAACCTGTGGAACCTGGGGCAAGCAGCTTGATCCCTCTACTAATTTCTTTATCATGCCTTGGACTACTGGCCAGCAGTGGGGAGGGGAGGTCCTAAAGCCACCAGAAAGTTGGCAATTTGGCAGGGAGTCCTTTCCTTGCCTGGGCCCAGGATGCTCACCGTCACAGGCACCCAGCATCTACATGGCACAAAGGCCAACAAAGTAGAAGAGGAGCCAAATCTGGCCAGATGGCAGGCCCAGGAAGCTCAATGTCCCTAAAGGGACACAAGCCTGCCCTTTGCCCTCATGAAGTTAACTGCCAGATTGATCTCAGCCTTCAGGCCCACCCACCAAGAGAAGTGAAACCCTCGGGCCCACCCACTGAGAGGAACAGGATCTTGGCCTTCCCGATATGCCAACAGACCCTTTCCTAAGTACTGACAATAAATGCCATTGCCACATGGAAGCAGAGAACTCCCAGGTGGTAGATGTCCTCCCCCCCAGCCTGGCCATAGTATTTCTTCTCCCCCTACTAACTCCTCAACCACCACCCTCCCCGAGGGGCTAGCTAGGTTCTTTTGTATTTTAGGTTATTGCCATATTTAACAAGTTACCCTTCTTAAATCTCAGTTTTCCCCCTCCCAAATAAGGAGATTGAACTCGATAATCTCTAGAGGAGCTCTAAAATATTATAATGAGGCTAAAAACCCGAAGGCTTTGCATTCAGAATAATTCTTATGTCTATTTAACACTCCTGTCAGGTAAAACTGTATAGACTGAAGGGGAAGAGGCGATCAGGATACAGGAGTTAGTACCACTTAAGTACCATAAGCCCATGAACCCTAAGGTAAGAAGCTTGATACCTCTATACTAGTTTCAGTAAGGGCCCACAGGTCACTTGCTTGCAAGGGGGTGTGGGGATCCTAAAGCCATCAAAATGTTGGCAATTGGGGCAGTGATTCCTTTCTTTGCCTGGGCCCACGGCATCGCAGGCACCCGGTATCCACATGGCACAGAAGCCAACAATGTAGAAGAGGAGCCCCCACGTGGACGGGCGGCGGGGAAGGGGACATGCACCTGTGCCTACCCTCACAAATTTGAGTACTAGGTTTATCTCAAATCTTTCAGGCCCACTCACCAAAAGGTATGAGGCACTTCCTATCTACTTGTTTCAGCATCAATGTGGAGCTACTTGCCAGCAGAGCAGAAGGGGAAGAAGAAATCCTAAAGCTAAGGGAGGCTGAGAACTGGGCAGCGAGCCCTTTGTTTGCCTGGGCTTAAAACGCTTACCTGAACCACAGTAGGAGCAGAGCATCCAAATAGCACAAAGGCCAACAAAGAAGTGGAGATGCATCTGGAGGAAGGAAAGGCAGGGAGGGCCCACGATGATCAATTTGAAACGTCAATCACCACCTGATGTCCGGGCAGACTCTCTGCCTCAGCACTGACTAAAAACTCCTTTGCCTGGGAAGTTGAACTCCCCAGGCCTTACAAATTTCAACCCTTTTTTGAGCCTAGCCGTAGAATTCCCCTGCACTCAACCCCCTTTCCACCTCTTCCTCCTTCTGCAGCAGCAAAGCACTCTAATGGGTAGAACTTGAGGAGTGATTTATGTGCGCGTGCGCGTGCCTTAAAGAGTCAAATTAAATTGTATTCCTCCGCCGCAAAAAACTTACGCCATGTTAGGAGTGAGCCAATCCCTTTACAGGAAATAAATGTGTTTGCTACAAATGGTTACTTGATGTGGGAGGAAAAAGTCCCACCAATATATGGATAATCTACTCCAGACCTCCATGCAGGCCCAACATTGGACCTAGAGAATTCTCATTCTGGACAGATTCAAAGTTCTTAATCTGGAGTACACAAATTTAAAATTAAAAAACCCACACATTAATGAAATCTTTAACATGTACATACTGATAACCATCCCAATGTGTTATTTTTGTAATTGTTTTATTTTTACACATTTAAAAATATTTTTCTGAGAAAGGGTCCACCGGTATCACCAGAGACTGCCCAGAACCCAACACTGCTTAGGAATCTCTGGCTTGTAAACACCACTGATGTGAAGATGCGTTCAAATTCTGGCTCAGGCACTTAGTGATTGTGTAATGCTGGAGCTTATTTTCTTCCATTTAAAACAACTGTTATAATTGGGTGGTTTGAAGGACTAGATGAAGTAATGTAGGACCAACAAGCTACATTTGTTTGAATGTAAGTTCCTTGAAAGTATCCTGTATATTTATATACTCATTACCTGGCTATGCCTGGCATAAGGCTGACACTGCTTGTTAACTGATGACTTTGGAATTGACTTTATCCCCAAACAGGATTAGATAGGTAGATCTATTCTGCATACATAAGAAATGCATTTCAAAGATATATGTAGATGCACATTTTAGTCAACTGGAATGTGTTCAATAGAAAGAACACTGGCTTTGAAATCTGAAGTAATGGCTTTGAATTCAACTCTGCAAACTTTGTAGTTTCTTTTCTCCAAGATACCTTTCATCATTAAATCCTACAAATCCATGATCTTACCAGTGTTTAAAAAGCACATTAGAAATAAACCTACCTTAAAAAAACAAAACAAAACAAAACAAAAAAACTAACTAGAATGCCATTGCCCCTAAGAGAAAGGGAAACATTTGTAGGACCTGAGGGAATGATGTCAAAATCAAAATTTTTAGGGAGTTTAAGGGAACAATTTTTTGTCAGCCAAGCTTTACTAATTGAAGTTAGCATGAAGGTTCTTTTAGAGAGAAGTAGGTCACTAAAAAGTTTCTACAGGCAAGGACTATTCCCCTGCTCCTAGCTGGCACTAGACAGAAAACATCTCTGACAGTTCAATATGAAACTCAAAAACAGGTTTAAGTGTGGTAGGTTTAATCCTTAAGTTCACCTTGCATTACATTTGTTATTTCAAATAGTTACTCTTGGCTTTTGTTTCCCTCAACTGTAATTAAGAGGGCTGAACTAGCTACAATCATGAGTGCCCCAAATCAAGAAGTGATTTTGAGAGAAAAACGAAAAATATAAGGGCAAAGAGAGGAGAAAAACTTTAGCTTCCCATTGATGATCAAAGTAGGCTACATTCAAAGGCAGATTCAATTCTGAAGGACAGCAGAAGTTACAAGTCTGCTGAGATGAAATCAGTTTTATGATTGGTTCAGAACACAGATGAACAAGTATTCTGTGGAAACCAGTATTCATGGTGCACAACAATAAACTGGAAAGAAATTACAATTATTAAACCTATGGCTTGAATGTATTGTAAGGGGAAAAACATATAGACCAAGTCCCAGTCTCTGACCATGTAAGATCATACTAATGACCATATAGGATACAATGGAAAAAAATTACATCAGTACATTAATTGAAAATTTATCTAAAATGGATTCAGAAATGAATTTCAACCAACTATTAGTCCATTTTTAATTTCAGGGGGTTCAGTCATGAGTTCATCTCTCTCTACACCTCATGTACATAGAATTATGGAGCTCCTGAAACCTTCACAGAAATTTAATCCAACTCTTTCATTTTGCAAATGCGGAAACTGAGCCAAGAGGAGTTAAATGTTATATAAAGTCCCACTAAGCGCCAAAGGGAAGATTAGAATAAGTTCCTGGGCTTCAGAAGACAGATTCCACTCTACTACACTTAGTGCTCTAGAAAAGCAAACCAATTTTCACATTAGGCTCAGAAAATAAAATAGGAGAGCAAATTTATCAAACAATAAAATCTTCAACTTTAAAATCAAATATAAAGGGTTTGGGCTTAATAACATGTCTTAGATATTATACACACCTTTGCTTCACTCCATTATTATGGATTACTGGAGTTGACAACTGTTTCATCAATAAGATCAATGTTGTTGACTAAACTATTTTCATCAGCATACCATCAATCAGAAAGCTTCATGCATAAAAAAAAAAAAACAATTAACTTGGAATAGCTCTAAAAATACAAAGGACCAGGAGCAGTATTTTAATTCATTTTTCATTAATTTATTGAGCATAAAAAGCATAAATATAATTTTATTTTAAAAGTCAATACCACTTTTTAAAAAGTCCTACTCTGAGATGCTTTGTTTTAAGGTGACAGTTCTCAAGGGTTTTGTCAGCAAAATGCAAACTCTGGGAAGATCATGGCCAAAGTTGGAAAGGCTTTGAGCTTAGCTTGACTGAAGGCTACATATCTGTGGCTCACCATGATAAACTGCATGAGAAGCACTTACTATAGCACACATGCAGTAAACAATCGTTTTATTCAGAAGACCTAGGAATTATTTAACTGACTACTGTTAAGATTTAATATATATACAAAATAAACAGATTAATAATACAGTTGAGTCTTATAATTAAAATGATTTCACTTTGCTGATCTTACAACTACTGTAGGGGAAAGACTATTTTTCTTTGGACTGATAACCAGACCACTTGGTACAGTGCCCAGCACACAAAAGATACAAAACCATTTGTCTTGATTTGATCTTTTTTGCTGTTTTAACTTCAATAATAATAGGACTCTTTCTTTTGTACCATTATAGATAACAGAGCGAAAGGAAACTTTAGAATCCAATCTCTTTGTTTCACAGATGAAAAAACAAAAGAGCAGGATGGGTGAAACCAGTATGAGGATGAGGTCTGCGAGTGACAGTCAAGTTCTTCTGGCTGCCAGAGCAATGGCCTTTGAAAGTCATCAGGAAGTCTTTGGAGAATATTTCAAACCCCATTTCAGATAGTCAACTACTCAAGTGCTAAGCCACTCTCTTACTTGCGGAAATGCAATATATTGACCCCAGGAGGCACTCAGTATCATTAATAGCTAAGTAGTGGAAATTTGATTTGTTTTTTAAAGAATACATGAAAGCTTGGAAAGACTACTCTCTTGGTTCATCAAGTAAAGGGGAAATTATAAAATTGAGAATGAAGGTCCTCTAATAAATAGTGGGCTTTAAGACTCTGATTCTAATCTAATAAAAAAATGAACATGCCAGTTCTTATTAAATTAAATAAGAATTCCTGTCTTTCTGTTTTGTGGTACAGGCCTATTTTTTTAAATATTAAAAGTGACATAAGATCTATGTACTAACATGCAGTGACAAGATTGCTCAAGATCCGTCCTGCTTTTCTGTACATATATTTTCTTCCCTCCTATTCTAAGAGTAAATAAAAGTTGAGATCCTTAATAAAACTATACAGTATGCTATTTAGTAGCTTCCAATTATTGAAGCTTAATATTTTTTAACAACCTAAGTAATAAAAAAAATAATTTGAATGCTCAGAATTTTTCACAAAAGTTGTGCTGGAGATGCGACTATAGGCACCTGAGTTATATTAAAGATACTTAGATCCTAAAAGGACATTTAGACTTTCCCTCCCAGTAAGCTGTCAGGTTATTTCCATGACATCCACTCTTTCACTAAAGCAATTTTGGTCTCCAATGACATAGTTCTTGAAAGATCTGGTTGTTGAAGTGAAAAGGATGTGTAGGTTATGACCATGAGACAGAAACCAATCTGAGGTTAAAATCTAATAAACACTATTATGTCAAATTCTACTGTATTGACCCAGACCCATCATTAAATGAGAAAATGAAATTGTAGTGAGCATAATATGTCTGTATTGATTATATATTTTAAAGGCAAATCATCCTATACAAGTTGGATGTATACAAGGCTGTTTAATTATAAGCTAATAAAGTATTTTTAAAGCAAAACTGAAAACATTGCTTGTCAATTATGTGGGATGACATTCAGCTAAGCAATTTTAAACAGATGGGACTCATGCCAAATTGCAATAGTACCAATCTATCTTTTTGGCTATTGAGCATACCTAATTCCCCTTTAAAACATTTTAATGCTTTTTAAGAGTTAACAGACGGCTGAAGAGGGAGACAGATCCTATGATAAATCTGAACAAGTCAAGTAAATAAAGAATGCAAAATACATAAAGAATGGTGTTTTTTAATCCAACATCTATGCAAACTGCAATTTCCTTGGAATTCTTAGTTCCTTTTAGGTTTAAACAACGAGCTGCAGGACCAGATGCTCTGCCCATCATCTTTGCACAAAGACCTCACTTTTCAGGACCCAGGTGATCTGCAATTCTTGCCAACAGATCAAGACAGCAACTGGTCTCATTACAAAAATATTAATGGCAAGAACACCAAAATTCCTACTTTTCTTTTTGCAGGCATGACCACAGTATTGTCTATGGTTATAATGCCTCAACAACACACTGAAACTTTTTTCACAAACAGAAATAGTGTACAAACTGAAATTGTCACTTTTGTCATGTAAGGACACAAAGATTTGTGAAATACACTATCCCACATACAAAAAAATTTCTAATAATTCTCCCACCAAAACTGTGAATTTGAACACATGCTCAAAATTAAGATTTAAAACCAAGAATCAAGCATCTGTCAGACTTGTTTTTGCTTTGTTCTAAACAAGATTTTTTAATAAAACTTTAAAGATTTACAATTCCCATGTTTTTGAAATTATTAAATAAGCCTTTAAAAAATCAGGAGTTTTAACTAAAACACAAACATTTAACTTTTGCACACAAATATTGTAAAAATTAGTTTTGGCCCCAACTCTATCTGAAAACAATGCTGTGGGATAACCCAAATTACATTTTAGTAATCATTCACATTTAAGCTAATTAGTGCCTTGCTAAGCTCTCAGCCTCTGAATATAAATACAAAAAATACACATAGTGAATGTTATATCACCACCATGTGTTTTGTACCATTTTGTCACTGATTTCTCATGTTCTTGAACACAATGCCAAATTCCTAGAAATTGATAGAGTAAGTGATGACTTCCTATGAGCTGTGAAATAAGCAATAGTTAAGAGTTAAGTGTGGTGGCAGAATATACTTTTTAATAGATTTGTTTTCTTTTTGTTGAAGTTGTTTTAAAGCAATCATTTGTAAGGATTGCATCAACATCAGTTAGCAGAGGAAGACCAAACTTTATTGAAACTGCTTGCATACAAAATATATTGCACTATAACCAAACAAATGTCAACATAAAATCCAATCTGTTGCAGCTAATATGTACAGAGAATATTGCCCAAGAGCAGTTACATTACAAGGTCAGTCTACCTTGGTTAATTATCTACAGTATTTTAACCAAACAGCTTACAGATGATGTGTGCAAGGTACCAGTTTTTGTTTTCTCAAATGCTATACATTCCCAAAATAAATAACTAAAATCAACAATAATGTTTGGCAAGATTTTAAAGACATTTTAATATTTGTTAAACCATGTGCAGTTTCTTGCGATTTTTATATGCTTACTTGTATGCAAGGAAAAGTAACAGTGAAAAGAAAAGCAAAGATAAATGAAAGTCACAAAATACATCAGAGGCAGGTTTGGTTTGTACAGTTCAGTACACAAATCAGTGGCACCCCTACTGGAGTAATTTTTAAAGAAAAATAGAAAATTTTGAAATGAAAGCCCTTAACAGTTTTTCCCCAGTAAACATTATTCATAACCTTAAAGGGGGGAAAAAAAGCAAAAATTCCCCACTCCCAACCCCATTCCCAAATTGTCTATTACTTGTTATCAAATTATAGAATGCCTTCTGATTCTTCTTTCAAATCAGGTTGTGAACTTCATATTTAACAATTTAACCTGCCTCCAATGTTACAAAGTTGGATACCTGTGCTTCACATATCAATCACAAAGGACATCACCTTCCTATACCTCCCCTGAGATAAGTTTTTAATTAAAATCATGAAAAACAAGTCTATATTTTGTGGGAAGATGAAATTATGACTATTTACTCAACATTTTTATCTGGCCAAATAAGCATGTTATACTAGCTTGCAACTAGGAAGATTTGTTCCCAAAGAAATTTTTCTCTTTCAAAATGGAAAGAGTGATTTCTTGTCCTACGTGTAAAGAAAAATTACACTTTTCAACACTGTCAATCTTCAGTGCAAACAAAACAAACAAAATAAAAACAAAACAAAAAACCCCTATTCTTTATACTGCCTAACCTGATGTTTAAGTAAGGAAAAAAAGTATGGAAAGCATGCATTCTTCTATAAAGTACTAAATGTTTGAACAGGGTTTGCTACATATATTTTACATTTAGTGTTTCCAACTTCTCTTCCCTGATTTCTGCTTCCAAATAAAATATTCCTACCTGCCAAGATATAAAAAAGGCACAGATCATACAACTTTTTTTTTTTTTTTTTTTTTTTTTTTTTTGCTAATGAAAATGACAATTATTACATCACACATTTTGAGATCCACTAAGATACTGGAAAAAGTGGACCAAAACGTGAATTGACACAGGACATGAAACGACAGAGCATTTCATAAGGACTTTGAAGTTTGATTGAAAACAGAAGCCTAATTTGATTATCACAAATACTATTTATTCAGAAAAAAAGAATAAATTTAGCAGTGATTGACCCAATGCAGTAGAAGTCCAAATGAACAGAAAGTATACTAGTGCACAGCTTGATATTTTTAGAAAACAAAACAAAACTTTTTTTGAAGTACACAATATGTACTTGAAAGCATATTTTAGAAGTCCAAGATATTCTTAAGTAAATGTTTGTATAAGTTCTTATTCTGAAAACAGTTGCTTACAGCCAATAATAAAAAAACAAACAAACAAAAAAGGCTAACAGAACTTTTGTCTTCATTTCATGCCCTGCGCCATCTTGCCTACTAATTTGTCTTTGGCCTAACAAAGTTTCTCTAATGTGGAATAAGAATTACTGAAACAGTATAGGAAATATGACTCAAGAACTATGCAGTTTAGGGTACTCCATTCACCAGCGGTTGCTGCCCATCCGCGCTGTCTGATTTTTCCTTCTTCTGATTACGCTCTTTACCCGTGCGCAGCCGACTACCTTCGTTTGACGTATTCTGTAATGTTTTAGTGTGGACACTTCTTTCATTATTGTAGTCAATTCTGATCTAAAACGAGTCACATTTGTTATGTAATGCATATCCCAACATAATTCCCAATTTGCCTGCCAAGGAGTCTAAGCCTGAAACATAAATACTGTGTATTAAAGCAAAGTGATGAGGGAGACAAAAGAATTAGATTGTAATTGGGACTCTGGTTCCTAATGTGTGGTCGCTTTAGACTTTGAGTAGCACTAAACCCCAAGGGGTTTGGTTTGACCAACCGTGGGCAAATTCTTTCATTTGTAAAGTAAAGGACCAGATTTTGGTGACCCCACTATGGCACTCTACCCTCTAATCATGAGATCCAAATTAAACATCCATCTGATTTTACCCTCATATTACAAGACAAATTCTACTAGATTTTCAACACTCAAACTTTTCATATCATTTACTTGTGGAGGTTTAAGTTGTTAACCAAAATCCCTCTTCCAGCTATTTTCTTTTCATATGTGAACAGTAGCCAGTGCCCAAGTGAAACACGCTGGTAGAACTAATTCTGACAAGGTTGAATGAATGCTGTGGAAGAATAGCAGAGTGAAGAACATCAGTGGTTAAGAACATCAGTTCTTAGAGAGAGAAAAGAAGAGGAAACAAGAAATGGTAGTCCCACTCTTGGGCTACAGAATGCCTTTTCAGGCCTGGAACTAAAGAGGTCTCTAAAGACAGACAAGATGCTAGCACCCAGCTCAGTAATAGCCTACATAGCTAGAAATCATGGGGGGCTAAGAGGTATAAAATAATGTCCTTTCTGTCATGGTGAAAATGGCTACTGGTAGAACACAATCTTTCTTTCTGCTTTTCATTCCCTAAGGTTTTTTTTTTCCCTTCCATTTTTCTGATCAGTGAGCACCCACAACTTTGCCCTCCATTTACTTAATTAAGCACTGTTAAAACCTGTTAGAGCTCCCCTGAGCTAGAGCCTGTCACATCCCAGAGAGGTATATACCACAAAAACATCAAACACACTCCAGAAAACCATGATTCTGGAGCATAGTAATTCTCAATGGATATGGTAAATTATGCCAGTGGAAGCTCCAGGCTGTTGCATTTTTAGTTCACATATTTTTTCCTAGTTGTGCAAAAATATATAAAACTTTTGTAGGGTGAGACAAGCTTTAGACTACAGTTAAGTATTACAGGGGATTATGCAATAACAAATCATTTCAGTCAGAGGCAAAGTGCCAGTGATGAAACCATGTAGTCCCTTACAACTGACAAGCCTGCTGTTTTAATTCTTGCTGCTCTTTTTCTCCCCCAAAGGAAGTAACATAAACATTTTGGCTTCCATGTCTTTGATCTCTACAATATTAACAATGATCAACAGAAACACGGATTGGAACAACTCTTGAAAAGGATGGAAAATATATTTCAGTGAAGTAAGCCCCATTTATCATCTCTTTTTGCTATATCAGTAAAAAATTAGATTTAAAGGTGATGCCAAAAGTAATTACTGAAGCCCATTTGGGAATTTGAGTGTCTGAGGAACAAGGAGTTGAATCCAATAACGAAGATTTGTAAAGGACTGATTGTAATATATTCTGGTTATCAAAAGTCTATTTCTTTATTACTGAGCTACAGAAGGATTATAGGCTGTCAAATATTTATATAAGCACCTAGTAATTTCTATGCAAAAATCCTTACACTTTTCTATTCTTGTCAAGAGGGAATAAAAATTCAAATATAGAGTTTAAAAAGAATCATACTAGTTCATATATGAACTAACATTTATACTCTTTGGATGTATTTATCATATAATGTGAGTTAGGTGCATTTTTATAAAATTTCTTGTGACTTAATTCAAAAATTAAATATAAATAAAAATAAGACACAATTTACCTGAAGTGATCCATCTGCTGTTCTTCCTTTAGCATCTCTTACATTCCGCTGCCGATTATCTGTTCTAGACTGATCATCATTTCCTACAAAGAATTTTTTTAGCTTCAGCATTGAATCGGGTTAAGAAATGATTAAAGATATATATATATTTAAGAAATCATTTGCATTCTGTAATTTAAAATTCAATTAATATTTGCAAAGCCCATTCCATCATAATTGCTAAAACAACAACAACAACAACAATAACAAAAACCAAAGCCCCCCCCCACACACAAATTTAAAGTAAAAGAGTAACTTATCAAGCTATTAAGAAACTGTGCCAGATACAAGAGGCAGGTTTAAGAGATTAACTATGAAATATTGGCAATGGGAAGGTCAAATCACTTTTTGGCTCACCTTAAGCTAAGTATGAGAGTAGAGACATGACTATCTCACAACTTCCTCCCAACCCTTCAAAATGTAGAAAAAAGTTTACCCACTTTTAAAGGTTCCCCAAAATTGTAAATCACTCCTCATAGATTTCCTTTATATCTAAATCAAAATGAATGCTCATCCTTAAGCACTGTTTATGACCGTACCCTAGAGCAAAAGGGATGAAAAAAACCATGGGCAATAAGTAAAAAAAACAAAACCACCCTCCAAACTGGTTAAAACAAAATGCATCTCATTCTGTTTTTTTTTTGTTTGTTTGTTTGTTTTGTTTTTGTTTTTTTCCTAAAATGTAGATAGCACTTACTATGTGCCAGGTACAGTGCTATATGCTTCATACAGGTTATCTCATTTGATACTCACAACACTAGGAGGAGGCAGGCGCTATTATTATCCCCATTTTATAGATGAGGAAACTGAAGCAAACAGAGGTGATGTTACTTGCCCATGGTCACAAAGCTAGTAAGTGTCTGAAGCGGACTTGAACTCAGTTCTTCCTTACTCCAGGCCTGGCGCCACCTAGCTCTCTCATTTCAACTTAATTACACTTAGTACCTTGGAAAAGAGTAAAAATAACCTCAAAAGAAAAAGCATTATCAATTCCTGCCATAATTCTATAGGAGTCAATACAGAAAGCTAATATAACTACAAGATAACTGATACGAATGAATGGCTAATTTTTTTTCTGTATTTGATAGTAGAAAACAACTAGAATAAATGGCATTTAGACAATATCTTACATTTCATTAAGAGTTTTTCTCTCTAGCAGCAATATTTTCTTCTTTCAAAAGAAAAATCAGTATCTTCAGAACCCCCCAAGATCCCAAGTAAAATCATTACCTTTAAACCCCCAAGAACCCAGAGTAAAATCATTACCTTTAGATCCGCCAGGACATTGTAGTAAAATCATTACCTTTAGAACCCCCAATACCCCAGAGTAAAATCATTACCTTTAGATCCACCAGAACATTGTAGTAAAATCATTACCTTTAGAACCCCCAGGAGCCCAGAGTAAAATCATTACCTTTAGAACCGCCATGACATCAAAGTAAAATCATTACCTTTAGAACCCTCAAGACCCCAGAGTAAAATTATTACCTTTAGACCCCCCAGTATCCCAAAGTAAAATAATTACCTTTAAAACCCCCAGGATCCCAAAGTAATATCATTACCTTTAGAACCGCCACAACCTCATAGTAAAATTGTTACCTTTAGAACTGCCAGGACCCCAAAGTAAAATCCTTACCTTTAGAACCGCCAGGAACTCAGAGTAAAATCCTTACCTTTAGAACCCCCAGGGCCCCAGAGTAAAATCATTAAATTTAGAACCCCCACAATCCCAGAGTCAACCCCCACCCCACAACCCCAAAGTAAGATCATGACCTTAAGAACCACCACGACCCTGTAGTAAAAGCATTACCTTTGGAACCGCCACGACCCCGGAGCAAAACCATTACCTTTAGAATCGCCATCTCATAGTAAAATCATTACCTTTAAAACCGCCACGACCTCTTCCTCCTTGTCCTCGGCCGCCACCTCCGCGTCTTCGTCCATCTCCTCTACGTAAGTAGTTGTCCCTTTCTTCCTCTGCTGGGGCCAAAGACCAATCACTGAGTTCATCTCGGTGGTCAGATTCTGTTTCAGAAGCATTTGATGCTTCAGAATTAGTTCCTATCAAGAGTTAAAAGCCATATACAATTGTTCATTTTTAAAAAACACTACCAAATTAACAACCTTGGAGAAAAATTCCAGCTATCAATTGAATGCCTTTCTCCTCTTGATAAGTCAATTACAGAGTAGACAGAATTTATTTTCTGTTTACTTTGTACTAAGTTTTTTTTTTCCAATTAAATATTACTCAGGGGCTTCATGAAACAACAGTTTTGAGTTTACGCACAGTTTTAGTTCTTATTTTTATAAAAAAACAATTGTTCAATAACCTTCAACTCTTTCCTTTGCAATGCAAAGCACAGTAATATTTTTAAATCTGAGTGATTCTACACTCAAACATCTGAGTTCATATGGTAAGAAAAAATGGTCTTTAACAGCTAAACAAATAATAATTTGAATAATAAATCCTTTGGGAACAAAACTCCCTTTAACCAAAGATGAATAGGTGAAATACTGCTTACTTTAGCAGGAGGTAAGGGAATTAAGAGGAAGTAATGGTGCCATCTCAAGGCTTTTGGTGGTGATACCAGGGCCCGATCCCATTGAAGGTGAAGATTGTTTACCTGTCTTTCAGCTATGTCATACTCTGTGAGCATATTTTAAGCATATATTTTTTTCTACTCACCTTTTACATAATTTTTTTCATCCCTTTTTACTCTGAAGCATAGTCATAGGCAATACCTTGGAATAATCAAGGAGTGGGGAAGTTCACAAGAGACCTTTTCTTTGCTGAGCAGAAGCCTTGTCTTCAAAGAAGTGAGAACATACTGTAGAAGTAAAAGGGCCTGGAAGCTGCAACCTTTCTCAGTTGAAGACCATTTGGTAATGTATGGTAAGAGAGGGAATTTAAGTCCTAGAATGGCTATCTACATTCCTTCTATCTTAATAGCACTTTTTGACAAAAAAAAAAAAAAAAGTATGTCATGAAAAGCCATCTTTTCTATTAATATTATCAATAACTAATCGAACCTGGCTGGGTCAAGCTTGGAGGAGAGGAGGAAGGAACCAACATAGTGAACAAGCTGTATTGAAACACAGTAAAAGTTGCCAGCTGAGTCCATTTGCTAGTAGCAATGCCTAATAATGCTCTTAGGCCCCAAAAGACGAAGGAGTCAGACAGTCAAGAAGGGAAAGGATCCCTTCCCTCCCACCACCAGCATATTCCCAACCTGTCTAAAGCTCCAACTACCATACCCAGTGCCAACTTTCAAACTCATTGTCTACTATTCCATCATTACAGCTTCAATCCTTTGGGTCTTAAAGGTTTTCCCATCTTCAAGAGTGCAGTTATTATTAAAATGTAAATAAGTAAATATGAAGGGTTAAATTTTAAGCAGTTATCATCTAACACCAAAGCTATTACTTAATACTTTCACAGGCACTATTTTGCATACAAAAGAAAATGATAACTGGGGCATGGAATAGGCATGGCTGGGGGGGGGGGAGCCAAGAAAAAATGAAAGAACTAGATTAGGAGAACAAAAAAGACATAAAAGTCAAATATGACCTACTTAATTTGGCTTAGGGACAACCTAAGTACCTTGCTAGAACCTGCAGCACATGAATTCTAGCTTGCTGACTCATTAAAGGAATCACTATGTTTGGATCCATGATGCATCCTATGACCATGTACTACCAGCACATATCTGACAAAACAACATCCCTGGTAACCAAAGTACACATTCTATTTAGATGAAACTTAAGAAAAGAGACAGTTTTACAAAAGACATATAACTGGCCTAGGGGTCAAGAAAACCAGAAGTCAAAACCAACCCCAGACACATACTAACTAGCATCACAATGATAGAATCACTGACCCAGGCAACTCTCTAAAAGCAGGCAGTTACAGGCAAGGCATTCATATGTGTTGCTAGAGGGATTCTTTATACCAATAAAATAACAGGTCAAGATGAAAACAAAAATTTCCAAAATAAGATAATCTGTTACAAGTTCACAAGACATCTGGAAGTTTAAAAATACATATTCTTTATACTCACTCTATGAACTAAATGTGTTCCCTCAGACTTTTACTGTAAATAGTTATGTTTTGTGTTAAAATCATGGAATCATGGGGGGTAAGAGAGAGAATATCCAATGCATGTTAATAATTAGAAGCTGTAAGATCATGAGAAGAAACAATAACTCAGCAATATTCTTCTTCTTATACCTGAAGCATATCCAGGACCACGTCTACCATGTCCTCTATTTCTGTAAGGCCTACTACCTCGGCCAAGTCCTGGGCCGTCGTCAGTCATGTAGCCTTTATCCTTATCTGCACGATTTGGTGGTGGTCTAGAACTTGCGCCAATCTGTCGCAACTGCTCATCAATCTGCAGCCTCTCCAAACGCAGTTGGTCTACTTCCTGTATAAAATACAGGAAATAACAGTTAAAAAAAATAACCCTCATAATTGACTATATCAATAACCAAGCTAACAGAAACCATACGATTATGTCAATAAATGCAGAAAAAGCATTTGACAAAATCCAACACCCATTCCTATTTAAAACAAAACAAAACACTAGAGAGCATAGGAATAAATGAAGTTTTCCTTAAAATGATCAGTAGCATCTATTTAAAACAATCATCAAGCATCATATGTAATGGGGATAAAATAAAAGCATTCCCAGTAAGATCAGGAGTGAAACAAGGGTGTCCACTATCACCATTACTATTCAATATTGTATTAGAAATTCTATCTTTGGCAGTAAGAAAAGAAAAAGAAATTAAAAGAATTAGAGTAAGTAAGGAGGAAACCATCTTTGCAGATGATACGATATGTATACTTAAAGAATCCTAGAGAATCAATTCAAGAACTACTAGAAACAATTCACAAGTTTAGCAAAGTTGTAGTATACAAAATTAACCCACATAAATCATCAGCATTTCTATGTTACCAACAAAGTTCAGATAGAAAGAGAAATTCCATTTGAAATATCTGTAAATGATATAAAATATTTGGGAATCTACTTGCCAAGAAAAAGCCAGAACTATGAGAGCACAATTATAAAACATTTTACACACAAATACAGTTAGATCTAAACAACTGGAAGAATATCAAGTACTCATGGGTAGGCTGAGGTAACATAAAAATGACAATCCTACCTAAATTAATCTATTTATTTAGTGCCATACCAAACTCCCAAGAAATTATTTTACAGAACTAAAAATATACTTTGTTATTATATCTGTAAGAACAAAAGGCTAAGAATTTGAAGAGAATTAATGGAAAAATGGAAATGAAAGTGGCCTAGCTGTACTGGACCTAAAACGATATTATAAAGCAGCGGTCATCAAAATCATTTGGTAATGGCTAAGAAAGAGAGTGGTCAATCAGTGGAATAGGTTAGGCTTATAGGACAAAACAGTCAATGCCTATGGCAATCGAGGGTCTGATAAACCCAAAGACCCCAGCTTTTGGGATAAGAACTCACTATGTGACAGGAAATGGTGGGAAAACTGGAAACTAGTATGGCAGAACCTAGGCAATGACCAACACAAAACACCCTATACCAAGATAAGGTCAAAATGGATTCATAATTTAGATATAAAGGATGATACTATAAACAAATTAGGAAAACAAAGAGTGTTTCCAACACACACACACACACACACACACACACCCTCATCAAAACACTTAGGAAGGAAAAAAATTGAATTTCTATCAATAAAGAATATAATGCACACACATGAAGATCTTGAAATATACTGAAGTTTGCAGAATGTTTAAAAATTCATCTCTGAATGGCAATTTATTAAAATGGCACAATTTCACAGAATAAATATTTGGAGCTATAAAGGACCTCATAAGATCAGCTGACCAATTTTTCATTAGAAAGAGAAGAGGCCCAAAAATAACTTCTCTAGTCAAACAGCAAGAGCTGGAAGAAGAACCTACAATTCCAGACATCCAGTATTCCAATATCAAGTCACCTCCAAATCCCTGCAGTCTAGGTTACACTGATACAAATTAGCCATCAATAGAGAAAGGGTTTATCAATTGTTTCTGTGAAATTCCCTCTACCAAGGCAGACTGAACATAATCTATAATTTAAAGTTTTAGACAATAATACAAATTGAATTAACAATAAAAATACTAAAAACCATCAAAATATTTGTCTATGTAAAGTATAAGTGTCATATCTTGTGTAAGAGAAAGTGTTGAGAATACAAAGTGAGACACACATGCTTTAAAAACAAGGGCTTTACTGCTTACCTATCAGTAAAGAGGTAGAATATTGTAAATATAGAACAATGCATAGTTAACTGTGACAATTTTGCTTTAAATGTTTTACTTTTTAATAAAGGAGAGAACATTTGGTGGTTGGGAGAGTGTATCTGGGAGTGTGATATAAAAACAAAAATGCACCAAAAAAACTTTTAAAAGGTTAATGTTAAATTAAATTATGTTGAAGTTGCTTTGAACAAGAGAAACAGTGATTTTGGAGACCAAGGTATTATAAAGCCATAATATTTAGCCTTGAAAAACCACCAAAGTAAGAAAAGAACCTTTCTCCTCATCCCTTAAAAAATTGAGGATTGCCTAAATCAAGCAGAGGGGGCTACCAAGATAGTCAAGCAAGGAGTTGTCAGGAGAATTATGATGGAATACAGGTAGACATTTCCTAATGCCCAGAACTCTTGAATAAGAAAATTCCATTTTTAAACAAGACAAGTTCTAAATTTTAAAACTCTTCCTCTGCTTACCTTTAAGTAATTAAGATGATAATCCAGAAGAACTGTTGCATTGGTGATGCTGTCCTTGGTTCCAACAAAGACAAATGGTACCATTCCCTGAAAAACAAATTGCAGTAACAAAAGCATTTGTAAAATGCTTTAAGTTTTAAACCCTATTGGTCCATTTCATACAAATAATGACTATACATTCATATTCAGACAGTATTCCTCCTATTTGATAAACTGAGGTGAATTATGATAAATCAACATGAGTACCCTGCACTGATAAAGCCA
Source organism: Sminthopsis crassicaudata (assembly GCF_048593235.1). Taxonomy (NCBI): domain Eukaryota; kingdom Metazoa; phylum Chordata; class Mammalia; order Dasyuromorphia; family Dasyuridae; genus Sminthopsis; species Sminthopsis crassicaudata. The sequence goes on from NC_133623.1 coordinate 34,140,590, forward strand.
CAAGCCAATATTTTTGAAAAACTACCAAAATGATTAAGGTTTGTATATTGGCTTAAACCAGTGGTCCTCAAACTTTTAAAATAGGGGGCCAGTTCACTGTCCCTCAGACTGTGGGAGGGCCGGACTAGAGGACAAACAAAAACTCACACTCTGTTTCCGCCCCTCAGCCCATTTGCCATAACCCAATGGGCCGCATAAACGTCCTCAGCAGGCCGCATCTGGCCTGTGGGCCATAGTTTGAGAACCCCTGGTTTAAACCATACACACATATACACACAAACTACAAAAGATATAAATGCTATAAAGTTAAAATTATGTAAGCATTAAGTTTCATTAATGAACATTTTAAAAGGATTATTGAAAACTACAATTTCTCATCTAGATAATTTTCACTTTTGATATTAACAACAAAATTTAGTTCAAATTTAGATTGATTGTACATCAAAAGTAAAACACAATCAAAGAAACGAGCAAAAGATTCTCGGGCTTCTTTATGAGACCTTGCTTGAACAATCCCCCCCCAGCACCTAGTCACTCATGCACCCCACGATTACTTTGCATCTATTTATTATTTACCTGGATGTGCACATATTAGGCACCTTGTAGGCAGAGGCTATTTCGTTTTTGCCCTTGTCTTTGTGTCCCAATTTCCTAGCACAGTGCCTGGCACATAGTTGGTGCTTAATAAATGAAATCCTTAATAATGGGACAGCCATTATAACAGAGATTATAAAACACAGTAACTCACAAAAATTGTATTTCTGTTTTTAAGGTATAAAGGGATGAAATATCAAAGAAAAATATAACATCAGAGCCTTCACACAAAGATATATCCAAAAAAATCATAGCTCTTTAAAAAATATTTCCAATCAGTCAAGTAGAAATTGGTAAAAAATAAAAAACACAAAACATCTCATTTTATCATTGACATCTTTTTTTTTTTAAACTTGAAGTTTAAAAAGATCTAACTGATAGAGACAGAATGGCATTTATGCAAATTAACTGACAAAGGTGAAGCGCCATGCAAGTTATGTAGTTCTTTAAAGCAGAAATCCAAGACTACTGAAAGTGACAAGGAATGCAAAAGACAAGGAATGTCAATAATGTCAGACAGCAGGAAAATATAAGGCACTGTGAAAACTCCCTTAGCTGTTGTACACCTCAGGTTCCATCCTAGTGATGGTGACAGCAAAAGTCACATGCCTGGAACTAATCTCACTTGTTGCATTCAAAATTACTGGAAAGATTGATACAAGGAAGACGTTTTAATGTCTGCTGCCCATAACAGGTAACTACAAAGCAGGAAATTAATTAGTCATTTGTGCCTTACTATCTGATATTCATGGCTGAAACTATTACTTGAAAACCCAGGCGGGGGGGGGGGGGAGGGGGAGAGGCACCTACAGGGACAGGAACTATACAATAAATTATTTGAGAAAAGCAATTAGAAAGTCAACATTTTTTTCAGTTCTGCAGAACTAATAATCTTATTCTTTATCAGCATCATTTCTGTTCCATATTCAAAAACAAATACACGAAAATAGACTTTTACATTATTTCCAAAATGCCCTCTAAAAAAAAATCTAATAACATTCTTTGAGCCAAGAGATAATAAATGTAACTAAAACCTTAGTCTGTCTATAAATGGTATATAACCTTGAATCAAAGAATTGAAAAGCACTAAGCAAGAGTGTACATATAAAGGCTGAAATTAAGACTCCCCAGCTGGGGCACAGTAAAGGCAGTAAACATCATCCTGTCAAAACTAAATATTTTCACCTCCTTCCTGATCACAGAAATAGCTAGTCTCCTCCTCAAATTAACTCCACACCTTCTCACATGCTCCACATGTTGGGTACAGACTTGTTGGACTAGATAATTTGAAGTCCCTTCTGGCTTCCAACGTATGACTCCTTATTAATGAAATTTCCTAATTTTGATGTGATTTTCAGTTTACAAAGCACTTCCCCCCTCAGTAACTTGGCAAAGGTAAATTATATCAGTGTTCTGAAATAATTGCTTAATCCCTGGCTATAACATGAGGAATTGGAGCTAATAGGTGAAGTGTTACTGAATTACAAACAAGCAAATGTTGGTCCAATTTTCCAAAAAGGAAAAAAAGTTGGATATTTCAAACAATAGGCTAATGAATTTGATATCAAGTCCTGAAAAAAGCTAACCTATTAAAACCTATTAAAAAAGAAATGGCTTATGAACCCTTGAAAAGGTCACTAAAAGCCAACAGTGGGGCATTAATAAAAATGGCAGACGAAGTTCATTTCCTTTAGGATAAGGTAGAATACAATGAATCTAAAAATGTCAAAATATGTCATAACATCTTCATAAATAGGATGGAGAGACTTGGACTGGATGACAATATAGTTAGTTTGATTCAGAAGTAAATGACAGATGTCAACCTGAAGCAATATCTCTGAAGCTGTACCATAGGTCTCTGTTCTGCATCCTGAAATGATCAACATTTTTATCAGTGACTTGGATAAAATCATATTTTAATTGATACAAAACTGAGACAGCTAGCAAACTATCAAAAAGAAATCAATACAAAAAGTCTGAAAGGTCTGTAAAATGAAAATCTAAAAAAATAAAATTTGAGTTTAAAAATGGCAAATCTTTGCCTTGAATCAATAAATTCAAATTACACAAGTGTAAAATATAGGAGACATGGTAAGGAAGATTGTCTGAAAAAAGACCATGTGCTGACATACTCCTATATTCCTTTCTGTCAGAAAGGTAAGTTGGTTAGTGAGGTTCAGGAGTTTTGAGCTGCATAAAGATAAAACTAGTCAGTTGTCTACCCATGCCCACATTAGCATGTTGAGGCCCTGAGAGCAGGAGTCAGCTAGGATGCATATGAAAAACAAAGTAGGTTTAAGCTTCTGTAACAACTAATATTAGATGCAGGCCCAGGATTAGCTGCTGCAGCACTTCCAGCCTGGGTGAGACAGGAAGAACCAGGGTCCACCAAACAAACAAACAAACAACAACAACAAAAAAAACCCTCAAAACTAACCTTTAGAGCTGACCTCAAGCTCAATGTAAATGAGAAATGTAATAACACAGATAAAAGAGCTGAGGAGATTTGGAATTATTCAGTCGAGACCAGAAAAGAGTAAAAGTGCCAGTCCCACTGTGCTATGACCTGGTCAGACCTGTGGGTGCCACAAAAGCTGGAATGTATGAAGAGGATGATCACAATTGGTGATTGGTTGAAATAATGGAGCATGTTTAACCTCAAGAAATGATGACAAGGGGGAGGGAGAAGAGTTTTCAAATATTTACAAGGCTATCAATTAGACTTCTTGTGCTTGGCACTGAAAAGACCAGTTAGTAATTACAAAGACAAAATTTCAAACTCAGGAAAAACTTCCCCAATAATTATTTGTCCCAAAATGTTATGTGTGCCTCAAGGAGCAGATTTTTTCCCCAAAAGAGGAGGCTTTTCAAGCAGAAACTGAATGATCACTTCTAAGAAAAATTGTAGAGGAATTTAAGATGGGATAAGAGTCAGAGGAGACTGAAGTCCTTTCAAATATAACTGCTATGATTCTAAAAAAAAGGAACATTTTTCTAGAAAATACCCATTCTACAAGGATGTCAGTTAGATAATACTTTAAGATTTATGAAGTACTTTACTTATCTTATCCTCACGATAGCCCTAAGAAACAAATATATCATATATTATCCCTATTTCACAGATAAGGAAACTGAGGTTTCATGAATTTAAAATGACTTGTATCATTAAAATCTCCCATTTTCTTTAAAACTCAGCTGTAACATTACTTCATATATGAACTCTTTCTTGTCTATCAGCAGCCTCTACACCCACAACTATCAGTGTCCTCCTTAGCCACCTTGAATTTATTTTATTCTATTTATATACAGCTAAGTTAATCATCCATGATCACACAGGTGTCAGAAGCAAGATTCAAGTCCAAACAGCACTTGCCTCTAGATTCACTCCATCACACCTCAATGGTTGACTTAACTAGGGAACATTAAGTGACCTTCCAATACATTATCAAGAATTAAAAAGCAAAATATGTAAATAAAAAAACTATCATAGAAATTTGGTAACTGGGTCATCTTATAGAAAGCATTGTTAAAAGAAGGTTAATAATATGATTACAAATCAGCATAAAATTATGGTGGATTTTTTTTCAAGTCCAGAAGAGAGAAGTGACATAAGATGGTAAAGAGAGCACTGAACTTGAGTTAAGGAAGATCTGGGTATGAATCCTGCCTCTTGCACACATTACCTGTGCAGCCCTGTAGTCACCCAATCCTTCTAAGCCCATTTCCTCATCTTTATAATGGGAACAATAGCAACACATCTCACAAAGTTGAGAATGGGTAAAATGCTCTGCAAACAAACACTAGAGATTAGCTATTATTTTTATTATTCCTTGAATGATAAAAAACGAATATTAAAACATCCACAGTAGTTATATTTCGCACTCTAGATGAATAAAACAGCATTCCAGCTTGTATAGCAATCATTTGTAAGCTCTGATTAGTGTAAATCAATTCTCTGGGTCTAATCAGTCCTAGATGAAAAGGCTTTTAAACTTCAGAGAATTCTAGACCTGAGATGATCACCTGATTTAATCTCCTTACCTGAGAAAATGAGGAAAGTGAATTGCAGAGAGGCTAAATGTCATGTCCAAGAGAATAAATAAATATTAGCGACTCTTTCCACTATAATACTAGTTTTCATCCACATGCCCAACAAAAGCCTTTCAAATTAAAGTCTAGAGATGGTCTTTTCCCAAATCACAAATGATCAAAGTGCTCATCTCCCAACAAGGATAACTCTTCCTCTTCAATATAGTAACAATTGCTATCTCACTACTACCATCATTCCAGTCTTAAGACTAAAATAAGCCTTTCTCAAATCTGTAATTGGAACCTTTTTCTTTCCCTTAAAAACCTTCGATCTTTCCAAAACAATAAACATCTAATGTCAGAGAAAGGAATCTCTGTTTTTATCAATCAGTTCCTTAAGGAATACCATTCCTTACTTGTTAGGGTATGTACTTTGGGTACCTTTCTCCTCAAGGCTCACCAAATAATTGAACAAGTAAATAGTGAAACTCCTCAAAACATTTCTAGCTCTATACAATTTCAGGCTAAAATATATTCTCCTCTTGAGCACACCCAAATTTATTTACTATCCTCTCTCTTGGGAGCCACAAAAAATGATACAATAAACTTATACCTTATATAATGTATGGGTGGATATAGTTTATGCGGCATATTATACCTATTATTTCACTTAAGACTAAGGTAGACAACACAAGTTGTATTAACTATATTTTCCAAGTAGAAAATAGGCAAGCCAAAAGTCTTCTTTATACCGCTTTTTGACAATCTTCCCCTCTTTCCCCAGAGTACAGTCATTTGTTTTCAACCTCACAGTCAAACACACTAGTTATACTTCTTTCCCAAATGCACTCATTTTTAAAATTTATTTTAAACTTAATTTTATTTATTTCATTTAACCAAAACCTTTTTTCTATCATCTTCCTCCTACCTTTTTTTCCTATCGAAAAATATAAACAGAAAACAAAGTCCTTGCAACAAATATGTGCAGAATTAAGGAAGACAATTTGGTTATTTTCTACAACTATGATTCCATCGGCACCCTGAGTTTATTCTGTCTCTTTTAGGTAATAGAAGTGACTTAGCAGATTTTATCAAGAGTCCTTTGGAACTGTTATTAATCAGTTCAGATCAGAATTCTTAAGTCGTTCAAAGTTGTCTTTAAAATGCTATTATTTATAGATTATTCCCTATCTTTTTTAAAGACAATTTTTCTGGAATTTCCCTCTTTGTAGTTACCCAATCTATTAGAGAACTATCATTATCACTGGCACTCTGTTGACTCCAGCTTTCCCTACAAATATCATACCTCTTTACAATCAATGAGAATCAACCCCTTCACTGAAAAATTCCCTCCTGTGACACACACGCACATCATGTTCTTTCAGGCAACAATTCAAGGGATTTCTTTAAACATTATCATTGCTGGTTTGTCTCAACAAATACACTTCTTCGCACTCTCATTCTCCATTGCACCCCAGTTCCAATCACCATCAGTTCTAAGGAGGTTTGTGCTCTTAACCATTACTCATTCCTCCCTTTAAGGCCCAGAACAGGTGACCAAGAAGGCAAGAAAAACACTTTTTTCTAATGGAGCGGTTTCCTTCCTCAGTTCTCACGATGAAATTCATTACTTGTTCCTGCTGGTTTACTCATTAATTATTGATCTAATTATTATACTGAGCTTTTAAAAATTGACTTTTTATTTATTTTTTTTTTCTTTTTCCCCTGAGGCTGGGGTTAAGTGACTTGCCCAGGGTCACACAGCTAGGAAGTGTTAAGTGTCTGAGACCAGATTTGAACTTGGGTCCTCCTGAATTCAAGGCTGGTGCTCTATCCACTGCACCAACTAGCTGCCCCAAAATTGACTTCTTAAATAACAAAGATAAAACCCAGAATAGACGGAAAGTAGGTTTTAAGAAAGAAGGGAAATAGGGAGAAAAGATATATTTTAAAAAATAACCTGGCTTCTATATCCAAGTTATTCAAATTTAAGCTTATACATCAAATTTTTATTAAGTGAAGTTAACACCAGAAATAAATAAAAAGAGTCCTAAAATATTGGAGGAGAGATCAGGAATCAATCTAGAATCAAGAAAATTCCCCTAGATGATCCCAACAAACCATTTAACAGGCTTCAAAAGATAAATAATCATATGATTTAGCCCAAAAGGTTAAGTGCCTAAAGAATTAAAGTATTACAAAAGTCTAAATTCCAAGAAATAAATACATTCCCAATGCTAGTTTCTACTGGAATATTTCCAAAAATAAAACGGTACATTTTTCACAGTAAGTACCCCAAGAGAATAAAAGTTTACAGCTTCAACTGTTTTAATTCTTCAAAAGAATAACCAAAAAAAAAAAAAGTAGGAGCCATATCTATTGTGAGAATTACAATATAATATGTCCTCCCCAGATTGTGGTTGTCCTTTATATATCCTCATGGTCCAGTGCATACACAACATACACATATGGTATACGCACGCACACACACTTGCATTCGGACCAAAAAAGGTTAACAAAAAAAAGTTCAATGTAGTTTCAACAAGGGTGATTGATTTCCTACCTGCCAAGACTTGATTTCAGGTTTCTGCGATTCCCCTGCTACAATTGATGAAACCACTAACACCTAAAGCAGTGTAAGGAATGCAAGTGTTAGTGATATCATTAACTATAACAAAAGATACACAGAATCCTGAACTCAAGACTTTTTTTTTTTTCATTTCGTTTTTTTTTTTTTAAACACACGGTTGAATTTTTTTAAAAAAAGACAGCCCACGTATTTTTAAAACTAAATGAGTTTGTAAACTGGTGATAAGGTACTTACTGGCACACCTAAAATTCACAGCTTGTTTGGAGATCAATAAAATGTTTTATCTTACTACGGGTACAAAATATTAAACGGGCATTATGACAATTTATTCTCAAAAGAAAAACTTGCCCATTAAGCTCAACCCAGCAGCCTATTATTCGTAGCATTAAGATTTGTCACTGTGAATCAACTGTGAAGTAGCTATTATTTTCTAGTTTGTGAAACTTCATAAGCTGGTGATCAGATGAGAAACATGACATGAAGAGTATGAGGGCCCACCAGAGAGGACTGTAAGCCTCTTTTCATTAAAGTTCATCTAACTGAAATGGAAGGGATTTTTTCTTCCTTTTTTAAAGTTTAATTCAAAGTGACAAATATTTCTTACCCTTTGGACTTTTGTACTGCTGGACTGAGAAAAATGAGTGTAGTTTTCCTTTAAATCTAAGTATTTCTTTTCTTCTGAGGAATTAGATCCAACCTTTGTATTATTGGAAGGTAGGGGATTTTGTGGTATAATTTCCTTGGCAAAGAAAATAAAAAAATAAGAGAGAGAAAAAGCACCAACATTTAAGATCTTATTGAAATCTAACATCAAAGTAATGGTTTAGTTTTTAAAAATGAACAACTTTTTTAGCATGCATCATTATAAATTAATGTGAAAGCAGAAATGATTTAGTTATGTAAATTATAAATATCATTTAACAAGCAAGATGAAATATAATTAATTTTACTTTGAAATTTTTTTTTTTCACAGCAAAACAATTTCAATACTTAAGAAGTTAGGTTTTTTTTAGGTCCTTCAGTAAAAACATTGTTATACATATAATGAAAAGAAAAACAATATGCTTTTGAGTAAGAAAATATGCTTGCAAAATGTTAGCGAAAATGAAATTAAGGGTTATAAAATGTAACTTAAAGAGCTAAAGAGAAATTAATATGCAAAATAGAAATCTAAAGTACAAGATACTATTTAAACTATTAAGCAAAAGATAGAAAAATTAATAAATTTCACATCTTAATTTTTTTGCAGTTAAAAAAATAATTTTAACCTGGAACACAAAATGCACATTAGACCCATGTAACCTCACAGTGGCCTTATAAAATCATTATGATAATTAAAATATGTAAGCAAAACATTACCTCTTCTTGTGGAATATTTTTATCATTTTCAGCCTCAATTCTCACTCTTACAACACCTGACTTGTCCACAATCTCTTGAATCAGTTTTCCATTTTTTCCTATTACTTTGCCTATAGGTGAAATAAAGAAGGAATCATGTTGAGTTAAGAAATATTCTGCATTTAATTATTTAGTTATGACTACAGCTTATTTGTTATATTAACTGCAAAAGAATCCTGACTCAATAAAGTAATTTTACATGAAAAAGAGTAAGTCTTATTCATTCCTTGGTCCTGAATCAGTTGTTCAGCTCAATCCACACTTGCTTAGTACTCTATTAGGATTCATAAGATGGGAGTGTTTTTTTTCAGAGCAAGTGTTGTTGTATAGCATATCTTTCGAATAAGTATAAAAAGGAGCTATCTCAGAAATAAATTCAGAATTTGAATTTCCAAATATTGTGTGCTATCTAAATTTAAATTATTTGCCTATGATCACTTTTTAAAATTATATAAAAATTATAAAACTAAAAGAGTTAAATGTTACATTTAAATAATGGCTTGAAGACTTTGCCACAGACTCATCTATTTTTTTATTTGTGACCCCTTTTTTCCCAAAAGAATTTTATGTGATCTGAGGAAAATAGGTATATAAAGTAGGTATACCAATCAACTATAATTTCACTGATAACAAATCATAATTTCACCACCCCCACATTTAATTATAAGACCCCTTATGGGGACACAGCCCAAGTTTAAAAAGCTTTGCTGTAAGGTACCCAAGGAGGCACCTTGCCCAGCCCATACTTGAACTTTAACATACTTGTTCTTTAACATCTCCAACAAATAGCCATCCTGCTTTGACTTTAGTAGTTGAGTTGAAGGGAATCCCACTTCAAGTCCATTCAAGTTTCCTACTCTAGTTGGTAAGTTTTCTCTTATACCGAGCATTTGAAAGTTGACCCATTATGTCTACTTCTGCATACAGAGTTAATTCTACATTAAATGGCTACCACTACAGGTCTGTAGTTTCACAAGATATGGAAACTCCCTCAACTACTCTTAGAAAGCAAGTTGGCATGGAGCATTTATGTGACCTGATCTGTATCACACGCTCATGTGACACTGGTAGTGTTGACAACACAGGTCTTTTTGGCTCTAAATGTACCACTCAATGAGTTAACAGCAATCTGTCTTTTTATTTTTACTTCTAAGTTATCATGTCAACATATTAAAAATAACAGTAGTTTATAGGTACAGTTACTGTGATTTCATTGAAAATAACAATGATGATGATGGTAACCATGAGCATCTATTAATGTACTAAGCACTTTACAAATATTCTCTTAGATCTTCACCCAACAACCTTGAGTGGTGTTGGGAGGTGGGCGCTGTTATTATTCCCATTTTACAGATCAGGAAACTGAGGCTAAGAGAGGTTAGTGACTTGCCCAGGATCACACAACCAATGTATGTCAGAGGCAGACCGCAAAGCCATCTCTCTGCTCTATCATTACAGCAGAGTAGTATTAAACATGTTGTTCACCACACACCTCAGTGTGGTCCAAACCACATTAAAATGTCATTGGAAAGTATTTAGCAAAATAAATATAAACGCAATAAAACAGAGATAACAATACATCTTGAATCTAAACCAACCTATAGAGCTCACAGGGATGCTTATGTACGAATATGAGGCCCCCATTTCTATTTGAACCCGACTGACTACACTAACTTACACTACCCTCTTGGCAGAACCATACTGCAGAATGAACACTGAATTTGGAGTCAGAAGACTCAGATTCAAATCCTAATTATGCCAATTTAAATCTCTGTCCTCTAGGGAAAAAGTTTATAAACAAGCAGAGATTTATTGTGAAAAATCCTTAAGCAAGCATCTAGGCTATTAAAATTGTATTGAAATGTAATGTTCACTAATATTTGTTTAAATGGCAAAACCATATTTGAGCAATTATTGGATTACAGATTAACATTTGATTCTTCCCCCCTTGTATCATATATGTGTGTCTTATATTTTACCTGAGAAGTTAAGATTTACAATGCTGCTACTGTGGATTACTTTCATAGTGTTTAATGAAGGCACTGTTCTTTTTAAAAAAATTATTACCAATATTATACAAGCTTAAAAGTTTTCACAGATCACTTATAGATAACATCACAATTCTGAATGCATTCAAGTACTTTCCTCAAGTCCTAAATGTTTCCTAAAGAATAAGAAAATAATTTCTACTCTGAGGAAATATTCTGTTTCTCCCATTCTAATTAGAGTCTCTAAAAGTAGACAATCACCCTCTTGCTCTGTCAACTAGCCCGGGGATATATACCACATCTCACGCTGCCACCATTCCAACATTCCTCAGCAAAATTTCAACTCTCCTCTTAAAATATCCAGGTCCTCCCTTTACTTAACAGAAGTATGGGTTTTCTTCACCAACAAACATTTAACCTTTTCTTACAGTTTGCTCTCTATTCATGTCATTTATAGCTTCTTAGGTTATACAAATTAACAATTAAATCTTAAAGTAAAGTAATGTAGTAAAAAGAAGAAAAGAGCAACTTTGGCAATGTTTTCCATTAAATTCTTGGGTAATTTGTGAATACCAAGCAGCATGTGATATTAACCAAAGCTAATGAAAGAAATCAATTGTTCGAGAATAAATGGGAAACCCTCCCCCAAACAAGAATGAGTCAAATTTCAAGAAATATGTAAGATAATTATTAAAATTTCCATAAAATATTTGATCACTTAATCATAAATCATCCTGTCAAACTTAGAAAGAGAATTGGCCACATCACAACTCCCTCCCACACCGATTTGTCTGCCAATTGTAACATAAAGAATACTTTATGATGATTGCTAACATTCACAAAGCAAACCAAAGCTTTTAACAAAGAACTATTGTACTTGAAAACTAAAAGCTATCAAGTTGATTTTACTCAGCAGGTGTCTCCAGAAAAAACTATTCATCTGGGCTTCTCTATTCTCCTTATAAGAAAAAAAGGGAAAACTTCTAGTTAATAGAGATCATGGGTACCAGTTTTAGGTGTGAAATTATTGCTACATCTCAGCTAACTGCCTACAATGACACTACTTTGCTGATGTGGACACAAACCTTTAGAATATGAATCATTTATAAAGAAAGCATACAAAACTTCTTGTCTATCGACCAGTTAATCTCTTAAAAATGCTACACTCATAATTTCCACTTTTAGATTTTTCTTCTTTCTTTAACTTTTTCTTTTAAAGTAAAATGTGATCATAACTTGCTGCTCAGAATAGTGAGAACTATACAATCTCAGGACCCTAGACAACTCAGGATGAAGAATAACTCTGAATTGAAAGAGGTTCCTTTGTGTATATATTCAAAGGCCTAAGAATAATTGTTTTACTTTACTATCATTTAGGTTGTTTTATTTTATTATCATTTAGGTCTGGTACTGAATCTAGAACTTTTAAAGCTTCAAAGCTAAATGACACATTTTTTTTATTCTATAAAAGATAAAATAAAGCTTCATGACACCAACACATTTTATCTTATAAAACTGTAAGTTGCCAAGAAGGTGTGCATTGGCCTTAAAGAGGGAGTTTCCTTACCTAGGAGTTCACTCTGCCAATGAGATTTCAGGGACAGCCTCCTCCTAGTTCTCCTTTTACTCAGACTATATACACTGGTATGAAACAGAGCTCTGGCAGATAAGCTAAGTAGTGTTTGCTCTTGGGTACTACTTTTTAGAACTACCAATAAATCTTGTGCAAATCACTTTCCCCAATTTGTATTTGCTTGTAAATACACCTAATATATGCCTAATATAAATATTGTAAACATATAAAATTGCTTGACACAAATATTACAAACCTTAGACACTTTCTATGCTCTAAAAATAGTTTAGTAATTTAACAAGTCATAGAAAACCAATTCTGATGTTATTTTAAGCTCATTAAAACACAACTCCATTCATATAATTCAGTTTTCAAATGGACCTTAGATATCCATTCCACCATACAGATTCCAACCCATCCATACTTACCAATTTATTTGCATAAATCTTGCATTGCACTTAGTAGTATAATACTTCACAATGGTCATACTATTAGGACATACCTACTAGGTTCCTCGGAACTTGGATTACATCTTCTGCAAACTCAAGATAACCTCTGGCTTTTTTCACTGCATCCTGATCCTAAGATATAGCAGACATAAAGTTTTAGCACATCAAGTAGATAGAATGCAGATTTTTATTTTAAAAACGAAAAGTAGACTACTTGTTGTTATCTACCTCTCCGTAAATATGAAATGTACAAGTATCTTCATCTAAATCAATAGCAGTGACTCCAGGTACTTTTCTAGCTTGCTGAATATTAGCACCATGAGTGCCAATTGCTAGACCCATCAAATCCTCACGGACAATAAACTGTTCATGAAATCTTGAAGCAAGCTGTCTTGAACTCTGTAAAGAAATGCAAGGGCAGTTAATCTGGCTTTCAAATTAAACAATTTGTATTTAGACCACCTCTAATTTAAACAGGTATGCAAAATCTAAAACACCATTTTGTTTTAAATGGGAATCCAAACTATGATTAAGAATTTTTATCCAAATGAACAATATTACTCATAGCACTAATATGCACTTAGGTTACTAAATTATCTTTTCTATTAGATGCATTATTACAACTATGGGGGTTGGGGGGAGGGAAATGACAAATTCCAAGGTAGGCTTTTTGTAACTTCATCTGACAATTCTGTCATGATTAACAAAATTAAGATTAAAGTCTTTCAATGATCAATAAGAAAATTAAGCCAAGTTGGAAGGCCAATTGCAGGCAATAGTGGGCCTCTTTAACCATAATTAATTACAAAAACTTATCGCAATTCTAGCATATTATTAAAGGAAAATTAAGCATATCTGGTGTATTTTTTTAAATGTGAACTATCTGAAAGCTTATAGTCTTGTATAGAAGAGAAGGGAAACAGACACATGTGCACTTTTATATGCTGGACATAAAAGATAATAAGCGGCAAATGAAATAATTGCTTGAGTACAAATTAACAATTCAAGTATCCATTTTTCAATAGACCAGAAGATATTTATACAGGTATCAAAGAAGCTCAAATCACATCAAAAATCTTATATCCTACAACTTCTTGAAATGGGAAGAGCCTCAAAAAAAAGAAACAAGTAAAAAACGAATAAGAAACTTGCTGAAGGTCAGTAATGGAGCCCAGACAACACCCCAGGATTCTTACTCCCAGTTCAGTGTTCTTTCTGCCAACAAAGGGTAGAATTGGAAACACGTCATTTCAGAAGATGTTTACATTTTTCAAACTCACAGAAACATGGTATAGATTTCCTCTATCACTCAAACAACAACTACTCTGACCTAAATGTTATGTGGTAACATTTTTCAAAACCCATAAAATTAGTCAAACAAGGAAATCGATGGAAACAATATCAAAATCAACTAGTTGAAGTTTCCGCAAAATTCTATGTACACGCTGACAGAGAAAGACAACCATTGTTTTGGTTTATTTTTCTGCAATTCTCAACAAGGACAGAAAAATTTTAAGAAAAAGTCGTGGAAGAAGTCAGGCCTCTCATTCAATGTGGTCTCACCTCACAATGCCTCACCTGTCTTTTGCACAGGTTTTTCATTTGCATGGGATTCGCCCATCCACCATCAAGTGAAATGATTAATAATCAGAAATCCAAAAATTCAATACTCATTGATTTCACCTCACATAAAAGCCTCTACAAATCTATATCTATAGATCAAATCTATAAAAATGTAGATGGCAGTACTATCATTGAAAATATACTAATGGATGTCAATACAAATTATTAAAGGAATAAGTAAAATCTACTTTTAACAAATAAGATAGTAAATTAGGAAAATATTCTAAGGAAGAAGTCTAAAGGCAGATGTTAAAAAGTGACAAGAGACTAAATGCAGATTTAAACAGAAATAAAAAACAGACAAAGGAATATCTTAGATATAAAGCTCACTCAAGTTATAAAAAGCCTAATCTGATACCCTCAAAAAGACATGCAAACTCAAACCTACTTATCTATTTAACACTGCTTTAATTTTCCTAGACAAAACTCCTTGGCAGAAATAAATAAATCTCTCTCTACCCTCTCTTCACACACACACACACACACACACACACACACACACACACACACACACACACACACACAGCATTTCTAGGACTAATCATTCAAGTGACAGAGGGAAAAGCAATTTACCTCCAGTTGTTTACTAGCTTCTTCTTCTGTTTCTCAGTATCAGAGACAACATAGTTCGAAGACTTCGAAAGTGCATATCAATCAGCATATTTGCCCTCTTTGTTGTTACATCACTGATAGACTAGAATTAAAATCCATAAAATAATTATTAAAATAACTACAATGAATTTAAATGAGTTAAAAATGGGAAAAATGTAAACTCGCTTACCAAGATGATAAGCTGATAATTTTCAGGATCATATGTTACAGAAAAAGCCCCAACTGCTTTTTTGAAATCCTTATGTGATGATTCTTTGGCACACCTAGTAATAAAAATACCATCTATTATACTTTTATGTTGATTTCTAGAGCTAGCAATCATTGGTATACATTTAAACATATTAATGTATGGATTCCTAATACTTGCCTTGAACTATATATCAAGACGGAAGGCTGCAATTATATTTCTATTTAAAACTCAATGTACTTGTTATTCACAGAAGCCCAGAATCCTGAGCTAGAAGTGATTTCATGGGCCAATAAGACCACTGCATCCCTGAATAGTGATCCCCTCCATGACATCACTAAGTCTGGTCCTCTAGCCTTAACTTTAAGGCCTCTATATGTGTTTTCCCCTCTAAGATTCTTTAGATCTCTTAACAGCAATATTTTCTATATGTCAATTTTTTTAAACATGTTGTCTCCTATATTAGAATATACCCCTTCAAGGTAAGGGCTATTTCTATTTTTCTTTTTGTTTCCTCAGCAATATACACAATGCCTTGCACAGAGTGAATGCTTAAAAATGCCTACTGAATTACCTCCCCAGTTCAGGTTATTCCACTTCTGGAAAATTCTGTCAATGAATTCTCTTACATTCAACTAAAAATCTGCTTTTACACCCCTAGACACTGCTTCTGGTTGGAAGCTGACACAAATCTTCTTTATATGACAGCCCATCCAACACTTGAAATGGATAACAAATCCAAAGCCATTTTCTCTCTTGTCCAGGCCAAACATTCCTGATTCCTTGAGCTAACCTTGATTTGGCATGATCTTGAGGTCTTTCATAAGACTCTCTGGCTTAACAATAACCTGAAAATGTAACACTCAGATACTCCATATAATCACCTGAGTAAGGCAAAGTATGATAAAAGGAATATTTTAACCCTTGAAAGGAGCTTTCACTTGCCCAGGTAGTTTCTATAGGTTGGAGGAGGAAGAGAAAACAACCATATTTAATAAGAGCTGCCTAGTTGGCTTCATTGCAACCAACTTGGTTCATCTAAGTGGATGTAATATGGCTACGTTTAATATGCAGTTCCATGACTAGAATAACTGGTTTTGTGATAATTCTTGCTGTTTCATTACTATTGACAAGTCATTTTTTGCGTTAATGAGACCAAAATCAGGATGAAGTTAGCATGAAAGGGAAAAAAATGCTCTTTATTTCAAATCATATAGGGGAAAAAACTTGGTTGAATTTTCCCATCAGTTAACTTTTTTTTAAAGACAGAATTCAGATTCTTCAGCAAGATTCCCTTAGGTGAAATTTCGAGTTGTAACATTTGGATGCTCATCTCTCTGTTTTAAATCAGTTCAGAAATCCTTAATTTGAACGTATTTGCTTGGCCTTAAGGTGTCGCTATGCCAATAAACAGGCAGAATGAAGTTTTATTCATCTGTGAAAGCTCTTAAGATAAGGCAACAGATACTAAACCATAGAATGTACAATTGTTAGAGCCTTAAGTTACTTAATAAACCCACCAGAATTAGGGAGTACCTTCTATTTTCCTCAATTATATTTCTCGATCCCAAGAAACATAATTCTGTGACTGCCTTCCTTTGAAAAATCTTTTTATTTAAATGCATGAAATGAAAAATTCACAATCTGACATACTTCTTATGTGGGGAGAAGGAAATTATGAAGAAAATAAGTGCATATAACATTACTTCCACGCACAAAGGCTATTTATAGCCCTTCATACTGTAACTTAAACAGAACAGGTACTCAAATATATTTAATCAAACTGAATTCAGAAATTACACATGAAAACTTTCTTCAACAGTAATTTATTTTTATGTTTTCAATTTCCCAATATGCTAGCCGAGACATTCTCTAGCCAATATAGTGATTCAACCTTATCTGGTGAATGTCTCTCTATTCTGCTGATTCTGAATACTAATTATGAAATATGACAATTTTTTCAAAGACACAAACTCTAGTTCATTGGGGAAAAATGAATGGATTTTCAGTCCCTATAACTGGCCACATAGCCTGCGATTAAGTTTTTAATAATTCCTAGTTTCATACTGACAAATTATTTTCCCATCCAGTAAAATATTTCAAGGTTTACTTTTTATAAGAACATCAAAGTACTATAGAAAATAAGTGTTTTTACAAGAGAACATTGTACACAGCAACAAGATTATATGAGCATCAACAGTGATGGATGTGGCTCTTTTCAACAATAAGGTGATTCAAGGCAATTCCAATAGACTTGTGATGGAGAGAGTCATCTGCATCCAGAGAGAGGATTGTAGAGACTGAATGTGGATCAACGCATAGGATTTTCACCTTTTTTTGTTGTTTGCTTGCTTATTTTTTCCTTTCTCATTTTTTTTCCTTTTGATTTGATTTTTCTTGAGCAGCATGATATATGTGGAAATATGTTAAGAAGAATTATACATGTGTAATCTATATTGGATTACTTGATATCTAGGGGAGGGAGAAAGAGGAAGGGAGAGAGAAAAATTTGGAAAACAGGGTTTTTGCAAGGATGAATACTGAAAACTATCTTTCCATGTATTTTGAAAAATCAAAAGCTATTACAAAAGAAAAAAAAATAGAACTGGCTCACTTACTATTCAGATAGGATAAAAGGTTGACTTTTCAGGAGATTAGAGAATTAACAGTTGGAATGGACCTTAGAGATGTCAGATCAATCCTCCCATAGAACTGGTAAAGCAAGAAGCTAGGCCACTTGCACTATATTTCCTCTTCTACAATTTTCTTTAATTTTATAATGCTTAAGACTGGTATTAATATTGCTAACAATTTACTCAAACAACAAGATTATAATGTTATATTCCACATTTCAAATTCAGTAGTTTCAGATATTTGTGTGATAGAAGCAAGTATTATATGGAAGAATAACAATTCTTTCTAAATGTCATCATGATCAAATTTGATGGCAAATCATTCAATTCTTTCCCCAACTTTCAAACAATATTCCTAGTTAATATCAAATAAGTTCATGAACTATATTTATGATCTTTTTTGCAAAGAAGCAGAAAACACTTGCTAAGTCGCATCAAATTAATAAACTGTTTCAAGTAATTTTATGTATTTCGAACCAAACACACACATGTACAAACACATACATGTAGTGTATGTATGTATGCATGCATGTGCGTATGGCATTTTCTGGACTTGAAAGCCTCACACTTACATTTGCCGTAAATCCTCTGGCACTTCCAGTTTGATCTTGTGGAAAGTGTCTTTTGTTGCAGGTTTGTTTGGATTCACAGATCTTAAACGCTCAATTGTGACAATTTCATTGTAAGTGGCATCACAGGCTGCATATTCTATTACATAAAACTAGGAGGGGAAGAAAAAGTTACAACAATCATCCTTAGTCATCATTTTAAAAAATAAGAGACATTTGTTGTGCCTATGGAAATCAAGACATAAGCAGTGAAAAGAAAAGTCTTTGAGTGGGAAAAGAATCAGATTGAGCTTAAAAACATTTAAAACAAATAAATTAAACACTTAAAATTCTAAAAGCATCTAAATCAAAAATACTTTGCAATCAGTTAGGTCTGAGAAAGGTAAGAAACAAATATTCACCAAAGCTGACATCAAAGAACAATGGAAGAATGCATCTGACAAGGGCCTTCCTACCTCACCCTTGATCATGCGTACTTTAGCCAACCACCAGCAACATGGCTCTTTTTCATTGGCCCTGGAGTAAACCTATGTGTAAAGATGAACAGAAGGCTGATTAATCTGATGAACAGCACTTTAAAATCTACCTAAAGACTTCAAAAATCAAAGAAAACATGAATGACTAACTCAATGTTTCAAATTTCTTAGATTTAACAGCCAAAACCCTAGTACGCACAGTAAAAATCTTCAAAATGTTCCTTTGATTAAATGAAAGCTCCCTTGAGGGAGAGACCGTCTCCTTTCATTCTTCTGCAGCCTTCTAAGGTGCTCAGTAATATACTAAGAACTTCCTAAAATGCTCAATAAATATTGATTAACCATGTAAAAATCTGTTTATAATTGTAAATGGTTTTCTTCACATGATAACACAAAGTGTCTTAAAAATATCAACAACTCACGGTGTCTTATATTATTAATCTACACGGAGAGGACAGTGAGGCTGGTGCCCTTGCCCAGCCTCCCTCACTCAAATCCAAGTCACTCGCAAGTCATGGCATCACCTGCCTGATGTCCCGAGCCTCTTCGAGAATGAAGGAGAAACCACACCATCTATAAAGAGCTAAAACTCAAATATTAGCATACACCTCCACTTGGGCTACTGGCTAGAAGCACAGATATCCCAATAACAGCATGATTTGGCTGCAAATTACACATCCGCACATATATAATGCCACGGTTGCTCTTACAGACCAATCCAATATTGTGAAATATTTTGTTTTGTGAACCAGCTGCTCAGCAGGCCCTCATGATATCAACTAGGGCTAATAGCTTATGAGAGAGTCAAGCCTACTGGCTTTGTAAAAAGAAAAAGATATTCCATCTTATAGATATATAGTTGGTCAAAACTGGAATTAGGTTAAGATGCATCTCAGCTACAGATTTGACAAGCAAGCACAGGCAATAAAAAAATCCATTACTCTTTGTTAGAACACAAGTTTAGGGGCTACTGAGAATAAGTTGGCAACAGCATTTTCCTATGGGGAGGAAGCAAGTGTCACTTACACTAAAAAGGAGAATCAGCAAACTCCAGAGGTGCCAGCTATCCACTTCCAACTCCCCTATTCTCCAAAATTCAGACACTGAGATGAAGTGACTTGCCCATGGTCACACAGTGAATGAGTGACAGAAAAATGACTGTTACCCAAGTCTCCGGACAACCAGTTTAGTTCTTTTTCCATCACAATACAATGACTTAAAAGTTGTTGAAGTGTAACCTGAGTCACTGGTGATGTCTACATCATGACATATTTTAAGTTCTATGAAGTATACACAGGAAATGGGAACATTTTCAAGACTGAACAAAAGCATTCTCACAAATATGCTCCAGTTGAGGGTTTTAAATCCTTTGTGAATATACATTAGGTCACATATAATTAAAATCATCTCATACATCTACAGCCCCAGGCACCCACCCACCCACCCATTCATTCATTTGACTTCTCCCCAAATGACAAGGATTTAGAAGGTGGCAGGGCAGGTAGAACTACATCAGTAACATCTCTCACCTCTCCAAGCAGAGGCCAAAAAGATACTTACTTGAAAAAGAGAATAAATACCTAATGCCGATTGTCTCAAATGTACAGATGCCTTCCACCTATAGTCACTATTTAAACATGTATTGAAAATGAGTTACTATGGTTCAGGAGCATGTTCTGGGCAGTTATAAAGGTGACAAAAATGAATGAGAAAGGATTCTTTCCCCCAAAGCACTTCAAGAATCTCAGAATGCCAAGTTGGAAGATGAGCCCACATCTGAAAAACAAACCCTTTCCCAGCATTCCCGGCAAGTGACCATCTAAGTCTCTGTGCTTGGACCCACCTCTGGTGAAGAAGAACCAACCCACCATTTCCCAAGGTAACCACTTCACTTTCAAATAGTTCTAAATATGGCCAAGAGGTTTTTTTCCTGATATCAAACTAAATTTGCCTCTTTACTATTTCCATCCAAAAACTTGGGAGGACAGCTACCATATCCTCACATGGCATAACCTGGACACTCTTCATCATCCTGATAGGCCTCCTTCGGAGGAGATCTATATTATGGCTGTTCAGCTTAAAATGTGGCACTCATAATTAAAGTACTCCTATTCTTTGTGGATGAGCTACTGAGTACTTAGAAAGCAAAGGTATTTTCAAAATGTAACAAAGCAAATGCCTCATGGAATTTCGTTTAGACTTTTCTCTTGACCTTGAAAAAAAAATCTGTCTTGCATTATACCTTCCTTCAGATAGGATGTGACCAGAGCAGACTACAGCAGCATGATCACCCCCACTGTTCTATATGCTGTGCTTCTCTTAAAGCAGACCAAAATAGTACCACCATCTTACTGAAGTCACAGCCAGTGTAGTTTGGAAAGTGAGGGAAATGACAAATATACTCTAATCTGCAATGTAATCTAGAATTTAAAGGCCAAGAAGAAAGTACCAAATGTGATAGAGATTTCAAGAGGGAGATTAACCAATCAACAAGTATTTATTAAATATCTACTCTGTGTTAGATATTATAAATGCAATTATACAATCACAAATACAACTGGTTTAGTGACTTATTATATCTGATTTTATCCAAGAGTTCAATGACTAGAAATGATTATTTCAGAGTACAAGTTGTACCTTAGAAATAGCAGGACTCTCTCAACACTGTATACATCACATTTTTGTAAACTGAATAATTTCAAATGCACTAAGGGAACTTACTATTTAAAGGAATCCTACAATAATTTACACTTAGTCCAGAATCTTTGTGTAAAATTAACATCATTTGGAAAACTGGTATTCATATACCAAACTTGCTTAACATAGTAAGAGAAAGGTAAAATAAGGTATCATTTTAACAAAGTGATTATTTTCACTACATACAAAAAGCCACAAGGAATCAAGGTAACTTTGCTCTACAGTTACCACTTTTGCCTTGGGAAGGTTTCAAAGCCTAATGGTGTTTTGCAGCTTCAAAACTAATTCCATGACATAGGTGTTCTAACCCAGAGCTTCTTAAACTGTGGGTCATGCTCCCATATGGGATCTGATTGTGAGGGTCATAAAATTATGATTTATTATTGGTAAATATTTGATTTGCATACCTATTCTATATATCTATATACCCAGGGTCCCGTAAAAAGTTTCTTGGGCAAAAAGGAGTCACAAGTACAAAATGTTTAACTCACGTACTCTTGAGATTGAGAAAAGGAGAAAATAGAGCTGCTGTGGCAGGACCAGGGTAACAGATTAGGCATTCTAGGCACTGTTCACATACATACATACACACACACACACACACACACACACACACACACACAATTTAGAGATTGGAACTTTTCATAAAATGTCACTGAACTGGGAGGAAAATACATAATGTTTAAAGAGAATTTAAAGAAAAGACATAAAAATCTAACAAGCCAGAGATCTTATAGTTAGCATCATTAACTCCCTTATACTTATATGAGAACAGGGAACTTACCTCAACCTCATCACTTTCATTGATATCTTTATTATAACCTGTAGGAGGTGGGAATCTCACATCATGGAATGGAATTTGTCTCTCTGGCTGCCAGCTGCAAAAAAGAAAAAAAAAATCTATTCATTCAAATGCTTTTCTCACTTAAATCAAATAGTGACCATTTCCCACTGTGCACATAATTTTCTAATAAAAATAAGCAATAATTGGTTAAGTGTAACCCTTCAATCTTTTTCTAGTATGAAAGAAAGCAAGTGTTTTTAAAATTATCAGTTTTATGCTAAAAGGGCAGTGGAAAGACACTCCAATGAAGAAGGCATGCAGCACAATAGCCTTTTAGTTCCAACTAGAGTATTTTCCTAACCACAACAAAGCAGCATGACAATTTTTAAAAATAATTTTTTTCCAATGATTTCATCCCCTCAAGTTCTAAACCAAGGACAAAGCACAAATTTCCTCCAAGATTTGAATTAAAGAAGTTAGTAAATATCAGTACGAGTGTTAGTAATAGCAGACACTTCTGACCTTCCAAAGAACCTTAACCACATTCCAACAAAGAAACAAGTGCTAAATGCCCTAACCAAGCAAATTGGGACAGCTGGCACATTAGCAACTTAAAACTCACTTTTCCCCCTTAATTTTTAGGTCCCACGAGGTCAAGCCTTGCCATGGATTCCTAGCTGATGTTCAGTACATCGTTTTAGCATGCACTGTGCTGGTGAGGTCGTATCAGCCACAGAAATCCGATGAAGAGAGAGCCTATAGGAGTTAGGTAAGTGGCGTGTTTTTGTTTTTTGGTTCGTTTTTTAAAACAATGAGTGATTTTGCAAAGTTTATAATTTTTTTTTAATTTCAAAAAGTATGAAGCATTGAAAAATAAACTTTGCAAAAACAACATAGGGATTCCACTGGGAAAGTTGCCAAATCTAAGTTTGGGTGTTGATGGTAAGAAATGCTAGTATTTTTTCCCTCAAATAGACACTATAAAGAATTAGGGATCAGTGAGCCAATAGATAACTTGCAACAAAATCTCATCAATTCAGAACGTATTGTAACTTGATCATAGCCACAGCTAAAGACACTATGAAGAAGTAACTACATGTGTTCTGAAGGCTAACCCACTAATTTCTGCAATTAGGATTAGCATTTAGTCGAAAATAATGAGGTTTTGGTGCAAATTCAACATGTTAATATTTCCAATCAAATTGTGTTGCTTCCAAATGGATAAAATACTGATTTTTCAAATAGATTAGCTTATGTGGATAGAGCTGATATAAAGTTTGCTAGGATGGAAGGTAACACAGAATTATATCTAAAGAAAATATTACTAGACATCTAAAACACTAGTATCAGGATATTTCTTCAAGCTAGAGGTAAAAATAGAACATAAAGCCTAAAAATCAAATGTATTTATGTTAAACTAGTTTTTATAGAAAAGAGAAGGAAGAGAACACTTCATCAGGAACTACTCAATGATAACAGTATAGTGAAGCATCCCCCCCACAATCACAAACATGTCAAGAACCCCAATTTAAAGTGTGAAGAATTGGCTGTCATTTCAAGTTATTAGGATGATTAAGACACAAATACTACTTTCTGCAAATATAGTTGCTACAGAAGATAATGAGCCTGATGAATCGAAGTAAAACATCATGTAGTAGTGATTGGGGAAAAAAAGAATTTATATAACCACAGCAACGAATACATTCACTAAATAGAATTCTGAATTCATAATAATAAATGAGCTTTTGGTCAGTATTTAGTAAGGAATATTTTAGATTGAGTGACTTAGAATAAGAGAAGAAAATTCAAAAAGTAGTCAGAAAAAAAAAGCCCCACATATGGCAAATACAGACATGTAGTGTTCTGTTGTCTCTCAATTATAATCCTTCTCTGGGAGGAGGTTTCTTTTCTGTAAATCCTTTTCTCTGTGAGCAGGTTTCTTGGGATTGTAGGTTTCCTGGAAGTCAATCCTAGTTGTGAATCTCCATGAGCAGGCTTTTCCTTTAGTTCCTGTGAATCTTTTCCTGTCCAAGTGTCCCCAGAGGTGGGAAACAAGTAAGGTGAATATTTAAAAATTTACTTACCGAGGGACCTAAGACTCCTTTGTGAAGGGACAAATTAGAACATGCAGAAGTTTTCTGATATATTACCAATATTACTAGAATGAGAATTGAGTTTCAAAGCTTTTCATACAATCCATAGTAAGAAGGCTTGATGGAGACACATCAGGCTAACAAAGGACTAGGCAACTTCTGATTTGTATATCACTGAAGAGCAATCCAACTGCCCAATGCCATTCAAACCTTTCTCTTTTTGTTCAAGTTCTCCCTAGATACTGCCACAGGTCTGTCCAAAGCACCTAAGGATGATGCTTATCCCTGCTTATGGCACAAAGATGTGCCAACTCCTGGTCTTGTATTGTTGGTTTTCTAAAAATTTTAACAAGACAGAGATCTTATAGTTAACATCTTTCACTCCCTCTCATACTTAAGTAAGAACAGGGAACTTACCGAAACTCTCATCACTTTCACTGATATCTCTATTATAACCTGTGGAAGGTGGGAATCTCACATCACAGCATGGAATTTGTCTAGATTCAATGTGGTATTTTGTACCCCATTTATATAAACAATAACACATCCTCATTGTTTAAAGATTCAATAGTCAACATAATCCATACTGAAATATTTTCCCTGATATTTAAATGTTTTTTATGACAAAAACCTACTTCAACTACTTTTAAAAAATCAGTTTTCCCCCCCTTACTTCCCAATTTCAACACTAAAATCTCAAAACAACCACAGCTCGTGAGATTACATATGGAAGTATTTCTTTGTCTAATAGCAGAAAGTAGACATTAACATTTACTATGATATAATTATCAATCCAAGAATAAAAGTACATTTGAGATCATCTAAATCTGTGAATTAACTAGATCCCCCAATAATCTGCAACTTATGGTCTTTTGAGAGTTTTCAGGTTCACAGAGACATTAAATGACTTGTTCGGGATAATAAAAATAGTTTATGTCACAGGCCAAACTTGAACCTGGATATTCTTCACTCTAAGGTGAACTCTTGTAGAGATCAATTAAGATATGCTTCCATCCCAGGATTTATAAGACAACCAAACACTTGTCTTGAGGTTTAAACTGCCAAACTTTACATGTGTTTCACTTTCTTCTCATGCTTTATTCTTTTCTTAACAATTACTCTAAAAGTTCTCTTCCAGACACCCAATGGAACATAATACCAACTTAATATGCTAATAACATATATATATATTTATGATAACATACAATGAGAATAAATAACACAATTAAATATATGGCAATTTGAGAGAAAAGGTATCAACAAAGGAGTAGCTCAGGAAAGGTCTCATGCAGAAGGAGATGCTAGAGAAACATCTTGAATGATTCTCTGAGGCAGAATTGAGGACAGAGTTAATTACAGGCAAGAGGA
Organism: Sminthopsis crassicaudata; assembly: GCF_048593235.1. NCBI lineage: Eukaryota > Metazoa > Chordata > Mammalia > Dasyuromorphia > Dasyuridae > Sminthopsis > Sminthopsis crassicaudata. The sequence goes on from NC_133623.1 coordinate 34,166,253, forward strand.
AAAACCAATAAAAGGCATGGAGACTGGGAATGGAAAGTGAGACCATTGAGATCTAGACAAGTGAAATGATGTATTCACGATCATACAGGCAGTCAAAAACAGAACTGGAACTTGAGATGTTCAAAAAGTTGGAGTCCTTTCTCTACCTAGCATGTCAGAGATCTCTGGTTCCCTATGTTACTCTAAAAACTACAAATCATAAACTAAGGTATAAAGAAGCATGCTCACTTTCTTATACAGAAAGCAACACTGAAATATCTGAAACAATCAATCAACAATCATTAATAAATGCCTCCTTTGTACTAGGTACTGAACTAAGTGATAGGGATACAAAGACAAAGACAAAAGCAAAATGTGCCTATCTTCAATGGGCTTACATTCTACTAGAGGAGACAACATGCATACACACATACAGGATATTCATAAAGTGATGAAGGGTGTGGGGGGAGGTGGGTGACTGGCAGACATAAGTAAAGGAAGCCAAGTAAAATATTCTAGACACAGAAAATAGCTTGCCAAAGGCATGAAAGTGAGAGGGAAGCTATCCTGGGAAGGAAAAGTAAATGAGTCAATGTGAACAAAATATGGAGTGTATGATGGAGATGCATGTATAATCAACCCTGGAGATGATGCTTGAGCCAGATTACCAAGAGCTTTATATTTCAAAGAGAAGACTTTATATCTTATCCTAGAGACAATAAATAGTGAGCTATGGAAGTTTCTTAAGCACATACTTATTTTATGTGAATAATGAAGGTATTAAAGAGTCAAATCATTCCAAGGGGCTGAATATTTAAATGTGCTCCTTTGGGCCATCATAAATGGTTTTTTTTTTGTTTGTTTGTTTGTTTTGTTTTATTTTTTTGCTTTTTTGCTGAGGCAATTGGGATTAAGTGACTTGCCCAGAGTCACACAGCCAGGAAAAGTGTTATGTGTCTGAGGCCACATTTGAACACAGGTCCTCCTAACTTCAGGGCTGGTGTTCTATCCACTGCACCAACTCACTGCCCCATGAATATTCTTTAAAAAGCATACAAATTGGAGGAGGGGAGTATTTGTTTTTAAGAAACAAATACAATTATAACAGATAGAAAATCAGGACACTAAAAAACTATTAAGACAACACATTTAAATCTCAAAGTTCCTGGGTTGTACAAAATTTAATTCAGGAAATTGCTATTAAATCTGATTCCAATTATAATACCCTTAAAACTTAAAAATATAAGAACCTTTGGAAATGTACTAAAACTATAATTACACAAATTTAAAACTTCAGCACTGAAATATCATTCTCTTTTTAATAAACTGCTAATTCTTATAACCAGGACAAAAAAATTCATGAAACATTTTGCTGACTCATATTGAGATATCTCATCATGATAAGCATGTATCATTTGTATCAATTATTTTTAACATAAGCAACAGTTTTTAAAAAGTAGTCAAAAGTGCTGAATGACCATTTATAGAAAGCTGTCATACAACCATGGTCTTATATTAAAGCCACACAAACTTTTAAGATATATAAAAATTTTATGAGTGCTATTTCAAGTACAATCAGGATTTGACTCTTTAAAAACTTGACTGTATCACACCTCCAAGGACTTACTTGTTTTCAAATGCAACCGTTATTGAATCTTCATGTACATCTTTTACAAATGCCTGTTTAAAAAAGAAAAAGAAAAACACAATAATTAACTCAAAGTCCAATTAAGTTCTACTCTTATGTTTCCTCATGACATGAAAATAACATTGGATTGTAATGCAGTGGGATAAAAGGAGCACTCAAAGAGCTTAAATTATGGATTTATATAAAGTAATTTTAACTTCATTCCCATAATTATATAGATTATTTAACAATTTTGTACTCTTTAAAATTATGTCAAAGAATATTTAATACATTTGGGCTTCACACTAAAATGTGTCATTCTGAAAGCTGAAAACTTATAAGACTAGAAATAATGAAAAGCAAGTCTATTTCCTCTATGCTTATATGAATTTATATTAACAATTCAGATCTGTTACATCTGATTTCATGTTCCTTCTCTGTCAAAGAAGTAGAAGTTGATCAAATACATTTTTAAATTCTAAATAATGAAATGTATAATGTGATTTTAATAAAGTATTTGCCTTGGTGATCACACAGTAAATTATATTCTAATATAAGAAACTGGGTTTAATTTGCTAATCTCATCAGCCCTTTGGGGTTAAAAAAGTACATTTTGACGGCTTTGGTTCAATGTATCTAAGTCAAAAGAAGTAATTCCTCAAACTTCCAAAAACAATAATATAAACAAAAACATTTAATAAATTATCAGTATCATAAGTGTGCTAATCACTATACTGTCTATAATGTTGGTAACCTATAAAATGTAATTTCATTTCATCGGTTACTTAAAATAATTTGCAAAGATGCCAGGAGGGGACAGAATAGTCCCAAAATGTGTTTGGACCCAGACTTTACTCCATTATTACCACAATATACTCTTAAATGGATGAACTCTGTTTTTTTTAAAGCAAGTTATACAAAAAAAAATAATTAGATGTTAAACAAGAATATATTTGCCTTAACTATGGAGAGGGATTTTTTTTATCACTCAAATAAAAAGAAATCATTTGACAATTCACTTAGTAATAGAGATAAAATGGTCTTATACAACAAAAGGCATTGTTTTTTAAATTAAAAGAAAGCAGATTAAAAAGAATTTCAATTAAAATTCTGAAATACACAGAATATTAAATATGAATTAGAAAGTTCAATGCTATGCAGAACCAGGAACTCTAAAAGACACTGATAGGCAAAATTCACTTCCGACCAACAATGATCTAATCTAAGCAGGAGTTTTTCATCACCCTTTTCCTGTTCTAGATTCTTTTGGCACTCTGGTGAAGTCTATGGACCAATGTTATTAAATATATAAAATGAGAAAATGAGATATAAAAAATTACAAAGGAAGCCAACTATACCGAAATTCATTCATGAAAATGTGGTAAAAAAACAAGTTCACAAACAAACCCTAGGTTAAGAATATCTGGTTATGGACAACTTGAGAAGAAAAATGCAATCTTAAAAGCAAGCTAAAAAGATGCCTGAACTCTGTAACAATCAGAAAAATGAAATTAAGTCAACTTTCAGACACTACTTTTTATCTACCCGAAAAGAAATTTAATTTAATAAGCATTTATTATTTACCTACTAAGAACAAATTCATTTAAGTCCTGAGGACCTACAGAAGAGAAAATAATGTGAGAATTGTAGGATGAGAATTGTAGGGACCTTGATAGCAAACCCTATGTATACAAAAAGGATTCCCATTGTAATATATACTAACAAATGCTCAACTCAGCCTCTATTTCTTAAAATGAGGTTTCAAATTCCAACTGTGTCATATACAACCCTCCATAAACTCCAGGGGCTTCCCAAGACCTCCCAAATTAAATGTAAAATCCTTTGGCGTTCAAAGCTCTTCATAACCTAGTCCCACCCATCCAGGGACTCTGGCTTCCAGGCACTGTACTGCTAAGCTCCTAAACTTGTCTAGGGCTGCCTCTCATGCCTGGAATACTTTCCCTTCTTCCTCTCCAACTATTGACTTCCCTGGCTACCCAACTAAAATCCTACTTTCTATATATTTCCCACTTTTCCCAAAGTTTCTGGTATATAGTTTGTTTATACATATCTGTTTATTATCTCTCCCATTAGATTTTTGAGCTCCTTAAAGGCAGGGGCTATCTTCTGTTTCTCTTTGTATCTCTTAGAGCACAGTGTCTAGTCCACAGTAGGTGCTTAATAAATGTTAACAAAACTGATTGCTTTAAGACCAACAATATGCTCCAGACTCAGCTCATTCTACTTATAAACAGAAGTAATTATTAGGAAGTTCTTCCTGACATCAAACCAAATGTGCCTTTCTAACCTCTATCCATTACTCCTAGTTCTGAGGCCAAATAGAATCTCTCCTTCACAAAACAGCCCTTCAAGTACCTGAAGGTTTCTATCAGGTTCCCTCCGACTCTTCTCTTCTCCAAGATAAACAATCCAAATAAAATAATCTCCATACTCAAGGAGTTTGTATTTTGAAGAGATACTATATGTGCACAAGTAAGTATAAAAAAATGTATACAACATGTAGTTTTGGGGGGAGAAGCTTCAACACTGGTGGGGAATTGCTTCAATGTAGGTAGCAACACTTGAACTAATCCCTGAAGAGCTATGAATTCCAAGAAATGGAAGTACATAAAGAGCACATTCTAGGCATGAAGGGAAGCCTATGCACTGGTCCTGACATAGGCAAGGGATGGAATGCCATTTACAGAGAATAACAAGTAGGCCAGTTTGGCTGAAAGAAAATGTATATTCTGGGAGTAACTGTAAAATTAAGTCTGGAAAGATAGATGGGAGCCAGATTGGGATGTGCTTTTAAAAACCAAACAGGATTCTGCATTTGATCTTAAAAGAAATAGGGGGCCACTGAAGCATTTCTTGAGCAGCAAAACGAAGGGGCCAGACCCGTGCTCTGGCCAAGTGTTTGGGTGCCACCACCTACACTGAAGCCATTCCTCAACACTGTTTAAGCTGCTTCTACCACAAACTACATAGCAAACATTTTTATATTTCTTACTTGTGTGCATGCAGTATACTCTTGACCTTCAGAATATCATTTGTGTGTTATGTGAAAAACCAACTAGAAAGAAAGTTTGAAAGCAGGGAGACTAGAAAATTACAGCAATGTAGGAGAAGAGGACTCAGATCAGAGTAGTGGCCATCAGGGTAAAAAGAGAGATGTTACAGGATAGAATGAATTAGGCTGGGTAATGGATGGATTAGAGGCAGAGGGAAGGGGAGAGTTCGGTATGAATATAACAGTGCAAACTGAGGCAACTAGAAAGATGATAATTAAGAATGAGCACGAATAAGCCTAGATTAATTTCCCTGCAAATACATTAAGATTATAAAAGCAAAAACAGCTCTTTAAAGAATAATTGTAAAAAGAATTCATAAAATATTTTTAAAGTTTGATTATAATAAAACTCTTAAAGTAGTGGTGAAAAATGTCACGAATTACTGGAAACTAAAAAAGGGGCAGAAGAAATTAGTCATACAAAAAGGTCTTTAAACAGTTGAAAACACAACCAAACCAAATATAAAGGAATGAATAAAACCTTAAAATGATCTGGTGAGCCACTAAATTATTAATTAAGATCATACTTCTTACTTGAATGTTTTTAGTTGTTTTATGGTTTTTTTTTAAACCTTCAAAAAATGTGATATTTGTTAAACATATATTGGTTTACATGTCATCTGGAGAAGTAGGAAGAAGGGGGGAAAATTGGAACAAAAGGTTTTTCAAGGGTCAATATTGAAAAAATTATCCTTATATATGTTTTGAAAATAAAAAAAACGTCAATAAAAAAGAAAAATGTGGGGAAAAAAAGACAATCCATGGATAAGAAAAACTGAATACCCAGAAACTATTCATTTGACAATTCAACTTTAATAAGCAAGACTCACCTTGACCCTTTTACTGTATCTCTCCCCAAAACCTTAAATATTCATTCAAATAAGGAGACACTTGTGTGTCAAATAAAAACTTGATATTTCTAAAATATCAATGATGAGTGCTGATAATAGATAATGGGCATTCACAAGTGTGACAGGTTTTCACTAGGAAGTTCAATACTAGTTCAATGACCTACAATGAACTATTAATCACTTTTGAGCTGAGGTTAATTGAGAAGTGAAAAAAGGCATTGCCCTGGCTAAAATCCTCACAGGCTCCTTCACAACAATGCTAGAACCCATTAGAGTAAATAATTTTAAAGAGAAGAATTTCTGGAAAGAAGTCTCCTCTCCAACAATATTTTATAATATAGATACAGGCACACTTTATTTAAAACAATCTTATACCAGAATTCATTGCAGATGACTTCTGGGCTCACATTTCTCTTATTTGAATGAACAATCTTTAAACCCATGTAAAAGTTTAACATGTACAAAAAAGCATCTCTCTGCTTTCTATGCAGAAGTGGAGCACTATGATATGATACATTGAAAATGTCTGACTTTTTTTGATGTGTAGGTTAGTTTACCCATACTGTGTTTTTCCTTCTGTTTTATTCTTTTTTTTTTTTTTAAAGGGAGATGAAGGGAGGGGGAGGCATTAGGAAATATAACATGTAAAAACAACAAAATGCATCAATAAAAATATTTTATAAAAGAAACCATTTGTAACATATAGTTCAATATAATAGTAAGAGAAGTCTTTTCTATGACCCTCTTGGGGACATGTACAACGTTTACCTCAGTTCAAGATTGAGTGATGTAAACTTGGCACTGACAAGGACAAATTCAACCCTGTACAGCTTAATTTTAACTCCGCCTCCATGGATAGTCATGGGGAATTTAAAATTGCTTTAGCTAAAGAGAACAGATGGAAGATACCATGCACTTCTATTCACTCATCACTCCTTTGCAGTATAACTTCATTTGCTTCAACAGCAAAAGCTTGCAGTGGCTTCAGAGACCAATTGAATAGCTACTAGAAAAGGGCATGTTGGTTTTCCATTTGCTAGGCATTCAAATTACTCATTATCATGAAAAGGAAGACAACTGTAAAAACAAGTTTTGAAAGTAGTGGGACACTTACAAACAGACCTTTCCCCAAACTAAGTTTTATACAGTCGGGTTGAAGAAAGGACTTGAAATTAAAACTTGATTTTAAATATTGCCTCACATACTCTGTGATCCATGGGCAAGTCAGTGTCCTGAAATCCTCCAGGATTAAAAGGTCACAGAGGATTTGTCAATCTACATTAGTGGAGAGAATTTCCACACCATAAAAATCCCAAATAGATGGTCTCATGGTTTGGGAAAATAACAACAACAACAACAACAATAAGGGACATAAGAGAGTAGCTTTAACAAAGCAGGGAAAGTGCACTTGTAGATTTAGGATAAATATGAGCTGCCTTTTCATCACTCACTAGTCTAACTTCTAACAAGGTATTCCTCTACCATAACAGGACCAGGAAGCACATTTACTGAACTAGCTAGTGACTTTTTATACTTAGTATAAAGCTTTTTAGTTGAAATATCATTCTATATTTAAAAACCTGTCCAAGTAAACCTCGCATTTCTAAAGGCAGTATCAAAACTATGTATGATTCCAAGGAAAAACAAAGTTTTTGCTAAGCAGAGAAACTTCTTAAACATGAGAAAAAAATCCCCAGAAAACTGAACTTACAAGTCATGCAAGAAGAAAAAGGAGAATTCAAAAGGCACATAGGATCTAATTAAAAGGGCAGAAAAATAAAACAAAACTCTAGGTTAACTTTAAACATGTTTTATCCCCATTACAAACGAGTTTCAACAATTAAGTCAGCTTATAAACCCTAACATGAAATCATGTACCTAACCACACTTTTTTTTTTAATCAACAGTTCAACAGTGTCAAAACTATTATCACTAGCAGCAATACAGAAACAATGGCAATCTTACTATGGAAAAAAATTCTGTCATGAATCAATGTGCTTTACTATCAGAGATGATCCATCTACATAAGGAAGCATTATTTTAAAAATGAATTTTAAACGGAGACTTGAAACTGACATCCTCAACAATGAGTAGATCAAAGTAAAAATTAGAGACAATAACTTTGTGGAAAGCAATGGTAATGATGAGATCAAAATTTCTGGGACATAGCTAAAACAGTCCTCATAAATGAGTGAAATAGAAAAAGATTAATTAAATATGCAATTAAAAAATCAGAAAACCAACAATGCAAAATAAGCACACAAGAGGAAATATCAAAAATTAGAGAAAAGTATACACTAGAAAACAAAGAAAACAGAACTGATAAAACTAAAAGCTGATTTCCTGAAGAAGATTAATAAAATTATTAAACCTTTGGTCAAACTGATTAAAAACAGGTAGGAAAGCCAAAGAAAATGAAAAATGAAAAAAAGTGAAGCTTAAAAAAATTAAAAGAATGATAAGCACTTACAATACAGTTGTAGGTCAGGAGAATCAAAAACTTGAAAGAAAAATAGGGATACCTACAAGAATTTAAAATGTTCAAGAGAACTTAATCTTATTTCAAAAAAGGAAACTGAATTATTCAAGAATGCCCGAGAGGGGAACCCCTGTCCAAATAGATTTATAGAATACTATTTTTTCAAAACTGAGAAAGTAATTCCACGAAATTCTTTTCCTTAGACAGACAGTGTTAATAACTAAACCAGGAAAAGATACGGCCAAGAAAAAGAACTACAGACCAATAGCAATTACAAGCGTCAATTCAAAAATTTCTACTAATGCCAACTAAGACGATACAGGAATATATTCAAAAATTACTCACTATGATCAGATGGGATTAATATCAAGTATGCAAGGGTAAACAATATAAAAGCAACAAAATGAAATCAAGTTAGGAAATTTTAAAAATCCTTATTTCTTTCCAAGATGACTTTTTATGAATATTTAATCTATGCTCAAAGAAATTCAGAAAACTCTTATGTAATTCATAAATCTAAATGTAACTCTCCAGAGCAAAAAAAAAAAAAAAAAAAGTTAGAAGCATCACAGGATCTGCAGCTAAGATTAAAAAAATAAAATCGTACTAGATTGAGACATTCGATCAAGTTTTTGTTTTTTATTTTCTTGCTCATGGCCAATATATGAGATTATATGCCCTATACAACAAATAGCACTCTGAGAGCTGATTATTCTACCTCAGAATTGTTAAAGGAAACCATTTTACCAATCTTAAAGTACTTTAGAAATTATTTTTTGAATTTTTGAAATCAAGGAAGATGGCTATTTTTTTAAAAAGCTAAAGTTTAAATACACTTAAAAAAAAAAAAAAAAAAAAGGAACCAGAGGTAACACGCCAGTCAGCTTCAGAATCAGGAGCCTCCTCTATCTCTTGACATACTATGTGACCTTAAGCAACTAGTTTCACCTCTCTGTCCCCCAGTAACTAACTTCCTAAGACAGTGAGATACACAAAGATGTTTAAGATGTGCGGCATAGAAGGATGTTCATCCTAATACCACCAAAATAAAGGTAAACTTAAAAAAAAAAAAAAAAAGGAAATATAGCATAGAAAGAAGGGAGGAGCAGGTAGAAGTGGTAAATTTTGAGGACTGGTGGTTAAGTATAAGGATAATAGCACTAGGAATAGCACTTACAGAAAGATAGTCTGAAATGAAGACAGTGCTGTTCAGAGTTCAGCACCTAGCACAGTGACTGTCATATTAGCAGGTATTTAATGTTTATCGGTTGCCTATACTTGATAGATAAATATACAATGGCCATAATATGATAGGAAGGGGCTATGCTTTATTAAAGCTCCCAAGTCAAGTGCAGTCATAATCATATTTCCAAAATGTTTATTCACTTTTGGAAATATCAAAACATTTTCAAAGAACAGTAATAATATTTATTATTCAAAGAACAGTAATATATAAATCAGCTTCAGAAATGTATAGTGTATTATAGGTTACTACTCATTATCAAGAAATACTAGCCACTGTGCCAAGCACATAATAGGTACTTAAAAACATTTGTTGATAGTGGAAAGACAAGGGTAGAAATAAAAACTCTAGATAAGCAATAGTTTATACCTCAGAATTTGTGGTAAATGCTCTTAAAGAACAGAACATGGTTCCAGTACACTATGGCCATTATGTAAATATGCAATAACTAACATGTAAGATACATGACTATCCTAACAAATAAAAGTGAAAAGAAAATATAATAAGGAAAGTACTGCTTGGATTTTACAATGCTATCCATTTATAAATTTCAGATAATCAACTGGTGATAGCATTTGCTCCTATATATCCGTAGTGGCAGAAGCAAAAATAGCAATCCTAAATAAGCTCTTAAAATGATGTAAAATTAAATTTAGCTTATTGAAAAAGCCATCAAGATCAAAAAGTTAATTGAGTTTTTTTGTTAAAACTCTAAAATGGATCCTTTAAAAGGCTTTCCACCATCAAGATGTTTTTCAATAATGTTAAGATCCTATAAGATTCTTCAATAATTGTTTTTATACAATTATTACCTCTAATTATTAACTTCAAACTAAGCATAAAACATGTATATGCATGCTTACAAAAGGTGCTTGTCAACTGCACCAAGGTCAAGTCAAAAGAGGGATTCTTTATCAAGAGTGAAGCTCAGGGGGCAGCTAGTTGGTGCAGTGGATAGAGCACTACCCATAGCAGTTTGATAAAACTAGGGACCACTTCTCTGAATATTTTATAATTCACAAAATAAACTACGAAGACTACAAAGGAAGCTAATTACATTAAAATACAATTATCAAAAAATATATTTTTAAACAAGCTCACAGTCCCCAGATTAAGAACCCCCAAAGAAGACAGTTACACAAAGAGTAGTTCTCATGTGGAGGAACAGGGACAAAAAGATTTCAATAGGTGGTGATCTGTACTAATTGAGCAAAAGCCAGCAAGTCCATTAAAGTATGGAACGCAAGCAAATGAGGCTTTATAAACTCTTTTTATCTTATATAATGGAGTTATTCCAGTAGAACTGAATATCTAAAGAACATTAGAAATCACATACAATTTTTAAGTAAACATCTCTTTAGCAAATTCATTTATATGTATTTAAGTTTATGAGTGTAATTATGCTTTGGAAGGGGTCTCATTTTCCTCCCCAGGGAAACGTATCTCTACAATTAATTGTTAATAGGCTTGGATCAATATACAAAAATAGCCTAATAAATAGTACACACCAATAGATAGCCTTCAAAAAAGTTAGTATTACAGATATTTTTAACAATGTCAAGTCAGTAAGATTTCACTTTTTTATTTATTTACAAGGCTACATTAATACTACCAATATTAGAAAGAAAAAGCTAAGGAATCAAATGTTTGTAGCTAGACAAAAAACATCAAAGCCTAGTTCAGAAATAAAAACAGAACTAGGTTAGTAGCATCGGATGAGTTCAGAATATATTTTAAAAATTAATATGCAATCCAGAGAAAGAACAATGGAAACTTGATTTTGGATCGAAGCACATACTGTTTTCATCCTTTTTGGGGGGTCTGCTTTTTATTTCTTATAGTTTTTCCCTTTTCTGGTTTTTCTTTTACAATAGGACTAATACAAAAATATGTTTAAAATAATTGTGCTGTATAAAATTTCAGATTGTTTGCTCTCTTGAGGAGAGGTAGGAGGGAGAAATATATATGGAACTCAAAATCTTACAACAATGCATGGCGAAACTCTACATATAATTGGAAACATAAAACTATTGAAATTTAGGGGGAAAAAAGTTAATATGCAAAATAAAAGCACTAAATTGTGTCACCAAATCCTAAATTGTACTCTAACAGTAAGCCCTCTGGAGATGAGTGGTCATCAATTAAGTACAATTAGGAGAATGGGACTTTTTTTATTTTACATGGAGAACTTCATCTTTTTTCCCCTCTGTATAACCTGTCAACTAAGCCCTTATGAGCAATGAAATGACCAAAAGAAAAGTACCAAGATGCCCAAATGCCAAATCCACTGAAAATCAAGTCCTACAAAATCATCAGACATACACTGTTTTACAGCCCACCAACCTATAACAAAAAGCCAATGAGATTTGACATCAAGTTAGGTTTCCTCATTCAGAGCCCTAGCTCCTTCCCTAACGAATTCACAGCATTAACCCTCTCCTTTGCTCTTCCTCTGTGTATTTTCCCTGCTTCCTAAGGTATCAGACTTCAAAGTGAACAAAAGGTAATCTGTGCCATTACTTGTAATAATCATTGCTACACATATTCTACACTTCAGATATGATCCACTGTCCTGGTTCTCCACCCCACCCCACCCCTCAACTCTTAAAATTATCTTGCTCTCTTACTATCCAAGTTACCTCTGCTCTCTTCCCTCTCTGAACTTTCTAACAATACTTTGATCTTGACATCACTTATATTCTGCTTGTGTGTGTGTGTGTGTGTGTGTGTGTGTACACACATACAGTCACTATCCTTATCCCCATACTGAATATGTATGTTTTCCTGTCCTTGTCCAAAGGTTCTCTCCATAACAGCTCCACTGGACCTCACCCACTCACTGGATAAAAAAAGTCAGTGCTTCCAAGAGACCCTGATAAGTAAGTAGCAGCAAAAAATGGAGAGGAAGTAATAGGTTAAGAATTCTGGGGAAATTTGAAAAAAGAGGGAACTTGATCTGAATATTAAAAGGAAGCACGGTACCATTATTCAACACAGATGAAGAATAGTAAATGTTTCAATTAAATTGAATTGAATCCTGAGGTGCAAAGAGAAGGACAAAGTGTGTTCCAAGCATAGGAGATGGCTTGTGTTAATGTATAGGTCAGATTTAAGGAACAACAAATAGATCAGTTTTACGAGTACATGCAGCAATGTTAAAAGAGCCGGAAAAGATAGCTGAGGTTAGCACCAGATTGCAGAGGGTCTTCCTATATGTCAAACTAACAAGTTTGTGTTTTGCCATAGGCTTTTAAGTAGAAGATGGTAACAGGGTCAGAGGGATACTTGAAGATTACTTCAATTGCTATGTGAAGGATGTACTGTAGTGGGGAGAGACAAACCAATTAAGAAACCATTAAGGCAGGGTGGGCATTAACTAGTAGCCAAGGATGACATTATTAGAGCTTAATTTTGAAAATAGCAAATTTATTTAAAGGCAATTTTTGTTAAAGTACAGCCTTTTAAATGATGCTACCTTTCATCTTGGTTGCTTTGGGTGATTAGGGACTACTCTATTTGGAAAGACAGCCTTTTTCCCAGTGAAGGCAAATATTGCATGATAACAGGAAATAAGGAACTACCCCCCCCTCCTTAAGTGCAATGAAAACAACTCATTATTTTAGCTAGGGAAAGGAGAAAAGAACTAGAATCTGGTAGAACCTGGGATTTGTAGTCTAGTATATACATAAGGACATGGTAACTGTTTTCTGTCTTGTGTGTGTGTGTGTGTGTGTGTGTGTGTATGTATGTTAAAGAGGTGTCAGGTTTGTTCTTTTGGGAATTTAGAAGACAATTAAATCAGGAATTGAAGTTGAGAGAAAGATGGATTAAGACTTAATGAAAGGAAAAGAATTCTTAAAATTTAGGGCTATCCAAAAGTCAACTAGGCTATTCTAGGAAGTACAAGTTTCCCATCACTATAGAGACTGGATGCCACCTTCTTAGGTGAGTTACAGACAGAATTGTTGTTCAACTTTTGGCTAAACTAGCTAGATAGCATCTGAGTTTCCTACCATAAAAAATCCTCTCTGTAACTTGGTCTTCATCTGTCTCCTTCCTCCAAACTCACCATTTTTCCACTTAGCTTGTTTTTAGAGGTACTCAAGTAAGGATTTACAAGTTATCTCAGAGTAAGGAACTGAGGGAAAGAAAAATTAAGAAAAGTAATATGTTTTTAAAAAAGCAACCAAAAGGTCATAGGTATTTATTTTCTAATTTGTACAAAATCCACTGGCATATGCAGAAAATGTTATTTAACGATTTTCTTAAATGAGGCATAAAACAGGGAAACAGAGGAATAAAACAGAAATACATACACTTGTGGAAAGTGTTCCCCACTGTCAGAATATGTGCTGTTCAAATTCCAGATAGAACAGAAATTCCCTATAGATAATGAGGTGATTGAGATGCTTATTTGGAGATGACATTGTGCTGATTGCATCAAACCTGAAACACTGCAGAGCCTTCTCAATGAGATCTGCAGCCACTTGATTGAGATCTGCCTAGTAACCCCCACAGGAAAAGCCAAGTGGATGGAAATTTTATATAGCTCAGATTATGGCATGTAGTTAGATGGCCAATTGAGTCAGTAAATGCATCTTCAACAGGCACTACATATGGACAATGAGCAGCACTCATAACTGAAAATGAAGAACAGAAATAGCTGGATCTCATTTTTTTTAATGAAGCTGTATAGCTCTAAATCATGAAACACTTCAATCTCTGAAAAATCAAAACCACAGGTAAACTAGCAATAGAAATACACATAGTGGGAAAACATATGCTACAGCAAATTATCTATGATGACTTGTATGTAAAAGTTGTTATTTTTGAAATGTTACATCCTGAAAAAGAATTTGATAAAGTAGCAACGGGTAGTAGAATGCTGCACTGGAACAAGTGCTCAGAGCTGACTTAATTTTTTTTACACCTCGGATATAGGTAAATGTTACAAGCCAATTATTGTTTTGGTGATGGTCTAGAGACTTAAAGTGATGGAGAAAATGTTAATAATGTAGATTAAACTTAAACTTAAAAGTGTGCTATGTGTTCATCCCCCCCCCCCAAGCTGATTGTTAAAACATTTACCAGCACACTACTGGTTACACTGGTGTCCGTAAAATATTCAAAGATCCAGAGAAAGGACTCTAGCACGTTTGAAGATTCATGGAAGAGTATGGATAAAAATCATTGAAGATAAGGAAGCACAGATGGACTACGTTCTGTACTGGATAAGGGAAGACCCATATCAATGAGATCATAGATTCATTAAAGCGTAGCAAGTTTTACAAAAAGTAGTAAAGAATCAATATTCCTTCCTTGCATGTGCAAACACTGATATCGACCCCCCCCCTCCAAACATATGAGGGCATAAAGTCCACTTCATTATTAAAAGATTATAGGTTATACTGCAAGGTGATGAATGATAAAAGGGCCCCATATACACCAAAATATAAGTAGAACTTTTTTGGTAGGCATAAAAAACTGGGGAGTGGTGAGAGGTGAAGCAGATGCTGATCAAGTAGGGAGCAGGTGAACAAACTGTGGAATAGTAATGTAATAGTATATTTTTATACTGTATAAAATAATGAACACAGAAGCATAATGAAACATATGAAGTGAAGAAAATCGAAATAAAGAAAACTAGGAAAACAATCTACATAACCAAAACAACAAATCAAATTGAATGCTTTGAAATTATAAATGACCATGGCTGGCCCCAAAGAACAGCTATAAAAAGATACCTCCTTTTCTTCATTTCAAAGGTAGGGAACCCTGCAAATAATGTCAGACTTGATCAATGCATTGGCTAATTTTGCTAAACTGCCTTTTTCATTCCTTTTTGTAAGAGAAAGTTCTCTGAGAGAAAAAAAATCTATTTGGAAATGATGGTAATATCAAAAGATCTCAATAAAAATATTTAAAAGCATAAGAAAGTTATAGGCATTAAAATACTAATAAAGAGGATTGCTTCTGTACAAGAAAATGAATCTTCAGATTCAGAATTCTAATGAATTTGGACTAAGATGTAAAGAGTGAAATTTGAGAAAGAATAATGATAAATTTCTATTACATGGCAGAAACAGAATATGAAATCAAGAAAGAACTCATATTCTCCCTGAAGAGAAAATATATTCAAGTATATATCCTATGTGACTCCTAGATAGACTTAATCTTTTTGGATTTGAAAAAAGGTGCAAAGAAGAAAAAAGGCTGAAAATAAAAAGGATATAATACTGAAGCTGGTCAGCTCAAGGAATTGAAGTACAATGCTAAGGAAGCAAATGGGCCAAGTGTGAACTGCCTCCACCCCAGGCTTCTTTCATGGGTATACTACATTAATCTTTTTCAAAAGAACTGTCTCAAACAGAAGAGGGTGGCTAGACCCAAGGGAAAAACTTCAATCACCTTAATGCAAAACCAGAGTCGTGTCAGGAAAAAAAAATCAAAGAGCACAATATTACTCCACCATTATCATTACGGTGTCTTCATTTACTAAGAACAATATGTTTAATGCTATAATTTTGTGTTCTACAAAGCAGTATCATGTAATAACCTTCATTAGAGACTAATGGAATGGAACTGGAATGGCATTTCTATGTCAGAAAAACTGAGCAGCGTTAAAAAGAATTACTTTATTTTGGTAACTATTTCAACATAATTGGTTTTATTTGTAAAGCTGTTTTACTTTGTGTATTTAAAAATATTATTCTGAGGAAAGGTAAATAGTTTTCACCAAATAGTCAAAAGAAATCCATGATAGCAAAGAAGATTAAGAACTCCAAGATAAGAGGATAAGAACAGAGAACAATAGTTCATACTTCAATAACACTCCTAAAGAACATAAACTTTGGCTTTCTTCACAGTAACTCTCTGAGACAGGATAATAGGAACATTTTTATTAACTTATTTTAACAGATAAGGAAGGAAAAGAACAAAAGTAACCTGTTGCATTCACACAGCTAATAGCAGAAACAGGATTTCACAAGACACATAAAAACAAGTCTCACCATTCTATATAGTCACACCTTTAGCATGTATTAAAATATTTTTCAAGAGGATGAACAACTGATAAGGGGAGAATGCAATAAACACAAGGGAATTTCTGACCACAGTTCATTCTCTGGCAGTCTTACTTAGTGTTTTGTTTTGAAATGAACTTTAGTTTTCCACTGCATATTCCAAGGCACACAAAGCAAACCCAAGTTGTCCCTAGACTACCCTCACTCATACAGCCTCCTATGGAAAAATTATTATGAAAGATTTTTAAACTATCTAATACCACCATCATTATTTCTAATTTAACAAGTTCATGCTATAGCAAATTTTGGCAGCAATGGTATGGTGAAAATGGCCAGATATGCTTATCCTTCTTTCAAGAGCCTAAAAAGAGTACCACAATAAGCCTTCAGATGAAAAATTAAAGGAATGTCAGTATAGTGTGAGAAGTGAGATAAACAATGGATTGGAAGTCAGGAAACATAGTTTTTCTTCCTACCTCTAAGAGGAACAAATTGGATGACAGTACATAATTTATTTTCACAAATCTAACAGTTTGTGATTCTAAAAGAAAATGTCCAGGATAAAGTTCATATACTTCATATCTATCTCCTAGGTAAGAAGTAGAAAAGTGGCTCTAAACAACCAAGTGCTTCATCAATACTTCCAAAGTGCTACAAAGCAAAAGATCCCCTAAACTAAATGCAGTTTTTCACTCCGATGAGCAAAGTAGGGTATATTCGCTGGAATTTAATCAGTTGATACACTATTAAGTCTGGGACAGTGATTGTAGTTCAATTGATACCAAGGTTCTTATCATTTTTAGGGCAATTACCTTCACAAAAAGAAATACTAGTTGAGAGTTCCAATTTATATCTAAAACCCTGATCTTACACACAGGATATGAAGACACAAGGAAAGCTGCAGGAGTAGGTGCAACTCATTGACACTATTGTAAAAAAGCAATTCAAGATGCATGCCTTGGTCAGTCAATAGTATTAACTTCATCATATGAAGGGCAGCATATTAATGAAGTTAAATGTGATGTCCTAAATTTTGCTAGAATTAGGTATTATATTTTTTCTACTTAATGAAGAAAAGACCACCCTGTTAAAACTTTTAATAGAAAACATTAATAGTATGTTAAGTGACACTCATTGCAATTCAGCAGTAGTTTCTAAAGTGACACAGAATTTTAAAAATCCTATAACTGTCTTAATAAAAGTTTATTTTCTCTTGAAAGTCTAACTTAGTAAATTTTCACTTATATGTACCAAATGAAAACTCTTCCAATAATCTAAAAAAAAGTCTTCACAGTCCAGCACCAATGAACTTAATTATAATAGTCAACCAATTATTAGATAGTGGGTTTTTAAACAGAGAATTCAAATAATTCTACTCTTTATCCAAAAAAAAAAGTACTCACCATTTCAGCATGGTGTGGGACAGAGTACTAGACAAAGTCAGAAGAAGCCTGGTCCAAAATTTCTGATGTTACCAGTAGGTGCAGCTGAGCATCACTTAATCTCTGACCCTAAAGAAATGCTTATTAAATTGCACTACTTACCCCACAGAGGTGTGCTGAACAAATTTGTAAGCCCTAAAATGCTTTCTATTTCTGAGTTGCTAAAACTAAACTAGACTAAAAACAAGAAAACTTAAAATGGAAAAAGTTGCAGACAAGGAGAAGAGTTTTAATCAACACTCTTTAAAAGAGGGGTTCTTAAATTGAGTCTGTGAACTTGTTTGTATTGATTTAAATAATTATTCCAATCTAATTGCTTTTCTTTGTAATCCTATATTTTATTTAATGCATTTCAAAACATTCTGAAAATAATTTACAGGTTTCGCCAGATTGCCAATCAGGTCCAAAACACTCTAAAAGTTAAGGACTCTGATAATTTGGGTAGAAAGCACTGGGGTGAAAAATGCTAATTGAAAATCGTGCACCTTGGTAGCTGACTTTAGGGATTTTCCCAGGTAAAGGCAAAATATTTTTTATACTATAAATTAAGATTAAATGACATCAAACCAATGGGTAATTTTTTTTTCCTAGTGTAAAGAGTACCCAAGTATAAAAAAAAGCTCTCATCACTACAAAATCTAATGATTTAGAAGAAAGGCCAGAGAAAAACAATATGTACTTCTTATAGATTATAGCAAGGGCTAGTCATTCACAATCTCCCTAGCAAGTACTACAGAAAGAATAAAATTGACTTTTACCTGCAAAAACTACATTTAGTTTTGAACTATTATCATGTATTCAACAGATTTCAGAATTTTCCTTAGAAATATGGGGTGGTTTTGATTATTAAAATTTGAATTCAAACATCACACTGAAATATTCTGTCATTTGCTATTTTTCAAAGGATCTTTTCTTTCACATTTTCTTAAAATAAGGAATCCCTATATAAACACAATATATTTCCCAGGACTAGTTAATTTTAAATTAGTTTTTTAAGCTTCCTTCCCAATCCTTTGCTTACTTTTTTTCCATCTCCCCCCAAAAAGTGGGGAAAAAGTTCATCTGGGTTTTTTTTTTCCTTAATGAAACATAGCAATATTATGATTAATGCAGAAATATCAATTGTTCACCATCATTTACCTATTTTTCTCTATTAACTCTATTATTGGAGTTTAAAGTAAAACTCAAAAAAGGAACACAGAAATTTTCCTATTGTATACTGAAGATCTTCCTTAAAACTAATGTTGGTTAAAAAAAAAATCCTAACTAAACATTGTCTAATACATTTATATTTCAACTGTAAATATCAAAAGCAGGTAACACATTTAGTTTCCTTTTTGATAGGGATTGTCTGTATTTGCGGTAGATGGTACCTCTGGAAAAATGATGTTCCCTACTACGCGGTAGTGAGAGGCAAAGGGCATGCACGCTTCTCACAAACTAAAATCCTACTACACAAAGCTCTTCTGTACAGAGGAGGAAAAGTTATAGAAAACAATACATACTACAATTTGTCTTAATAAAATCATACATGAAACCACCACCAAGAGGAACTGTTTAAGAAAGTAAATGGCAAACTACTGTTTCCTAACATTTTTGTCTCATCGGGAGTATTTAATACATTATTACGGTTTATCCTCAAGATCTCTATAAGATCCAAGTTTAAACCGTATAACTTGTCGAATTTTTAATGCAATATATCACTTTTGAATAACCAAACATGTATCGTCATCCTGTACAGTTCTGGAGCTTGTTTGAAAATCAAATCAAAAGGACTATTTTTTTTTCCTGCGTTTGGATGCTTACTCTCATATTGTAAAAGCAAAAAGTATGACAATCTGAACTAAAGATAGGATTTAAACTTTTCAAAAATTACTGCCAAAAAGTGAAGGAGCATTCATTGCCACAGAATTCTGCCACAGAATACCAGATCAAGTGGCAATAAGTAACAGTGACTTTATTGAAATGAAATACTGGGGGAAAAAAAAAAAAGCCTGAAGATCATTTTTCAACTTGTCTTTTGCTTTCAAAATTTAAGTCAGTCAATCTATAATTTTTAAATAAAAAAATATAAAGACAAATAATGCCCATTTTAGAATCCCTGGGGAGAATTCTTCCTACCTTCACAAATAGGAATAGATTTTTGCTTAGCCATATAGTTTGCAATACATCGAGTATTTTGAAACATTTATGATCCAAGAAATTACTTAAGCTTCCGTTCCAAAAATTTAGGTCTTGGGGCAAAACAAAGAAGTTGAGTTGCTAATATCTTCTGAAGATGAATCATTATTTTCCGGAACATCCCAATACTTTCAGAGAACTTATGATCTTTTCTGACCAAATCAATGATTTTCAAAGAAGGGACCAAGCCAATGCAATCCGAGCAGCATTTATTAAGTACCTGATAAGCACATGGCACCGAGGCTACCAAGAGGATAAAATTAACCACTTTTTAAAAAATGTTCTGCCTAGATCTTTGTGGAACCTCACTGAGAATGTGAGGTTCTGCAAAACACAAAGAGGAGAGAACAGCAATAATCCACGATTTCTTACTAACAAGATGCGCTCACTCCAACTCTTTGCTCTCCTCAGCCCGTACCAAGGACCAAGGAAGCTACCTCCGCTTCTCTGCCAGCGGGGCAAAGAGCAGTCCCGCAAAGTGGCCACTAGTTCCTTTAGCACCGAGGCCCAGGCCCGGCCGACTCCAGCCCCCTCCCTCAGCGCCCGCAGCCCGCCCGTTCCACCAAAACCACGCACCGTGAGCGCGGCTGCCCAGCCGCCCCGAACCCTTTGGGGCTGGAGGGGGGGGGGGAAGCATTTCAAGGAAACAGATCGGACGGACCGACCGGCCGGCAGAGAGACGGAGAAAGAGGAGAGAGGAGGAAAGGAAGACGAAAGAGCGGCGCTCTCGCTTCACTCCCGCGGTCCCCGGGTCCCAGCTTCCCGCTCGCCCTCGCTTTGGGCTCCCTCTGTAGCAGTGGGGAATGAATCGGCACGAGGGACAAAAACCCTCCGGGCCGTTCCCACGGGCGTCCGGGGCCTCCGGGAGGCGCGGGGACCGCGCGGCGGCCAGGCCCCGGGCCCCTCCTCCCGCCCTCCCTCAGCCCGTCGGTCCCTCCCCAAAGCATCGGGCAGCCCGCGCCGGGGCCCCGGGAGCCCAGGACACCCAGGCAGGAGCCCCGTGCCCCGGAGGGAGCAGAGGTCGGAAAGTGGGGGCCTTTCGCCTCATCATTACCTTGTAGAAAGCGCCATTGGAGCCCCGGACTTCCACCACCAGTTCCTCCATCTTCCCGTCGCCCCTTCTAGGATTGGAGCCCGCCACCGGGAGCCGGAGGGGGAGGGGAGGGGACAGGAGGAGGCGGGGGGGCGAGAAGGAAGGCCCCGCTGCCACTGGAGACTGCCGCTGATGCCACTGCCGCCTCACGGCCGGCCCAGCAGAACCCGCGCGCGCCGGGCAGCCGAGCAGCCAGGCCGGGAGGCAGCAGGCGGGCGGGCGAGCAGGCGGCGCCGTCACTGTGGGCGCCTCCTGGGCTTCGCAGAGGCTCCCCCTCCCCCCTCGCGCTCGCGCTCGCTCGCTCTCTCGCTCGCACGTTCGCTCGCTCTCCGTCTCCCTCTCGCGCTCTCCCTTCTCCTGCTCTCGGCTCTTCACCGGAAATGAAATGAAACCGAAAGGGACCCGAGTTGGCGGACAGAGCCGTGGGCTTGTCCCGCTCCGAATGTAAACACTGAAATCCCGTCACGTGACCCAGGCCGCGCCCTCGCCGCCCTCCCTCCGCCCCCGCCCCCGCCCCCTTCTCCCAGCGGGGCCTCTCACTCGAGCTTTTCACACCCTTCGTTCTCTCGCTCTCTCTTTCCCTCCCTCCCTCTCGCTCTTTTTTCCTCTTTCTCCCCCTCTTTTCCCTCGCTCTTGCTTTCTCCCTACGCGGATCGGGAGGCTGAGCTCAGACTAAAAGGCAACGGCAAACACGCGGCAGCCCTGGGGAAGGGAGGGAAAATGGAAAGAAGGGGCGTGCGCATCGGCAGCGGAGGGGCAACTGGGGGACTGAGGCAGCCTCGGCAGTCGCACTGAAGGGGGCGCCTAGGGGCTCGGAGGGCGATAGGCTAGCCTGTGGCAGGGAGGGAGGGGGAGGAAGAGCCGAGCTGAGCCAATCAGTGGAAACCTTGAGCCTGCGACGTGGGCCTCTGGCTCACTCTCGGGCTCTATGTGAGTGTATGTGTCTGTGTGTGGTGTGTTTTGTGTGTCTCTGTGTTTCTGTGTGTGTGTGTGTGTGTGTGTGTGTGTGTGTGTGTGTGTGTGTGTTTGGAGGGACTCCCAAATGGGTTAAGGGGAGTGGGCTGCCGGAATTTGAAAAAGGGAAAAGAAAAAGAAAATAAAAAAAGCTTACATGGGTCCCTCTCCATTGGAGGAATCTTTAACAGTTAGAGCTGTCTGGAGTAACGGACTTCCCCGGGGCCCGCTCCCTATCCTAGGTGGTGGCGGGGCGGGGCTGAGGCTCCAGGCCGGCTTCCTAGAGCCACAATCAATCTTGGCTGCTCTCCCCGGGGGGAGGAATTGCACATTTGTCTCTAGCTCCTTTTTCCTTCCTCCCAAGTCCTGGTTTGTGCTGTGCTGTGTGTGTGTGTGTGTGTGTGTGTGTGTGTGTGTGTGTGTGTGTGTACTTGCGCGCGCGTGTTTTTCCACCCAGTGCTGAGTTAAGCACACTAACATGTGACCTACTGAATAAATGACAGTGTCGTGTCGGATAATAAAAATGTTTGGTGATTTCTCATCAAATCGACTAGTATTTATTGAACCCTCTTTCACCCAGTGCTGAGTTAGACACACTAAGGGCCAGCTTCTACCGAATAAATTACACTTTAGGATGCTTTAAAAATTTACTTATTTCTCATCTATGCGAGTCAACCCATATTTATTGAACACCTTTTCACCCAGTGCTGAGTTAAGCACACTAACTTATATGACTAACTGAAGAAATTACACTTTAGCATGTTTAAAATATTTAGTAATTTCTCATCGAGTCGACCAGTATTTATTAACTACCTTTTCACCCAGTGCTGAGTTAGGCAAACTAACTTACATATTCTACTGAACTCACAGTTCAGGATGTTTAAAATATTTGGCAATTTCTCATCTATTCAACTCAACCAGTATTTATTGAGTGTCTACTGAGTGCCTGGCCCTGTACTGACTACTGGAGGGATGTAAGAACTGTAACACAGGACCCCTGTTCTTGAGTTTTCCATCCAGCGGAGGCAGCAAAGCTAACACAAGAAACAATGAATACATTATTCACTTGAACAAACATTTATCAAGTGCTTACTATGTGCAAGGCTCATATGAGTAGTGCAGAGCACCAAGTACTATAGAAATTCAGGGTAGAGGGAGAACAACATGGGCTGCTGTAGTTGGGAAATACTACATAGAGGTCAGACGCCTGAATTTCAGCTTGAACGGAATTGAAAAATACCGCATTCCCTCAACCCATCCAAGTCTCTGCATCTTGTGTAATTCTTGTCCGTATCTTTCCGCAAATGTTCCATGAGAGATCTACCCCCAAACAATAGAGATCTTTCCCTGGTTTTTCTATACTTCCTGGACACTGCTCCTATATTCAGACGTTGTATCTGTTTTTCTTCACTCTTGCTACAGAATTGGCCCTCATCTTTTTCTGATCCTGTTTGTCCTTCCTCCACCATGTCTTATACGCTGCTTTTTATATACAAATTTTCATTGGAAATATGCTGCAGCCTACGTATACCCACCCACTGTGTGGTTTTCCTCATCTGTAAAGTGAGGCAATCGAAGGAGACAGCCTCTAGAGTCCTCTCCAGCTCTAAATCTATGAGTTTGTAACTTTGGCCAAATAGCTTTGCCAGAAGAATGCTTCTGCAATATTTCAACAAACTGTGATTTCACAGATCACAACCTCTCTACGACTAAAGAGATGATCCACAAGTTTTGCCATAGCTGAAAACCTCATTACTGGAAAGCCAAAGCGATGCTGAGCCTCCCACCTAGTCAAGAGGAAATAAAGTAGAGTCTCTCACAGGCCCATATTCAAAGCCTTTGGGGCTTGCTAGGACCAGAATAACTTGACCTGGCTTGACATAGCCTTCTAGAACCCAAGGTAACTTTCACAGTATAGTGAGACATGTGAGGATGTTGTATGCTGGGGTTTCAAAGATGGTTCTTTTCAGAAGCAAGCAGCCAAGAATCCTTCAAAGTGCTGCCTTGTCTAATTGCGAATATCAAATTCTGCAAAATGCAGTTTTAACCAGTGTTGAAAAGACAGCATGGTGGAGTCTTTGCCTTTCCATTTAGGAGTTGGACATCCATAGACAAAACAGCTTAACCTCTCACTCAGTGCCCCAGACGACTCTCTTAAGAATAGAAGTTTCCCAGGAGCTCCAAATCTCCCTTGGTTGAGGGAGTTCTGAAAATTGCTCTCCCTCCCCCTCTTTCAAATTAAAACTATGTCTGAAAGAGACATTTAATGTAAAACAGCCCCAGTCCTCTGAAATGGAGTCAACATAAAATACTATATAATAAATTAAACAATATAAAATAAATTATGTTTATTTTATTAAGTAAACTACCCAATTAGTTTATTTATTGTGTAAGTAAACTACACCCTATAAGATGATATAGGAATATATAAACGGGATAGCTCAAAGAATCATCTTAAAGAGCAGAGAACACATTTTCAGGAAAAGAAGCTATGATCTATTGAACCACTTCACTTATAACAATGAATAAAATGTGGGTAACAAACCATTAATAATTCAATTCATTCAAATTCAAGCAAACATTTATTAAGCACCAATTGAGTGCATACAAGGCATCGAGAAAAAGCCAGAGCCTTCATGGATCAGATAGTGCCGTTCAGGCATGTCACACATACACAGCTGACTAAGAAAATTGATTTCAGGTTTCCCCCACCACATCAGAAGTTTTTAAGCAGAAGCTAGACAACCACTTAGCAATTATGTATTTTTATGAAGAACAGATAGATTTTTGTAAAGTATAGATTTATAAAGTAATAGAATATAATACAGTAATTAAGTATTTTTATAAAGATTGATAAAGGAATAGAGTTAGAATAGAGTATTTTTTTTAAAAAAGGACCAGATGACTACAAAGCTACTAAAGTCCCTTCCTACTCTGCCATTATGTGAAAATAATTAAATTTAATGTAAATTAAAAATAATTAAGGTTGGAAAGTTGATACTTTGGGAAAAACACAACCTGAGTTTGGAACAAAAAGGCCTATTATAGCTACTGTTTAATAGCTATATGGTCTTGGACACGTAATTTACTATAACTGAGTCCCAAATTCCTTTCCTATATAATGACCTATACATTTTCTTCCAGCTTGGGCACTCTGCTATTCTGTAAAGTGTATTAAAGAGATGCCAAGCAAGAGGTTTAAAAAATTAGAGGAAAAGATCATTAATGAATAAAGAATGATAAATGGCTTCAATAAGGAGCTGACAATAATAACAGATATTTCTATAATTCCTTTAAGTTTGTTAAGCACTTTGTATATATTCTCTCACTTGAGCTTCACAATGACCCTATACAGAAGGTGCTATTATTCTGCTCACTTCACCTTTGAGGAAATTGAAACAGAGATAAAATAACTTGCCCATGGTTAGAAAGCTAGTAAATATTTAAGACAGGATTGGAGCCAACAAGAAGGCCAGTTCTATAGACCTCTGCCATGCTGCCTCTCTGTATTTCAATTAGTCTATAAAGAATATGCCATTCCAACTTAAATCCTGTGTCTTAGATGAAGGCAAAAATGTCATTCTTATGAAATTGGCAAGGGACTTCAAGCTAGGAGGGATGTCTAACTGTTGGCTGACAGCCAACACCTAATAAGGATTTAGAATAAAAACAAAATAAAACAAAACAAAACAAAACAAAAATCCATCAAAATTAATAAAATACATCTGAACCACTTACTATAATAAGTAAAATGATTATGAATCAAAAAATTATAATGAGTAAAATATGGACAAATAAACAATGATACATTATTAATTCTAATTCAAAACATTTATTAAGCACCTATTGAATACAGTTCATTAGACATTAGGGAGATTTAAAGCTCCCTCTATTACAGAGAAATGTAAAGCTTTCCATTTGGACTTTTTAAAATATAACCTCACATTTAGGTAGAGATTTAAGGTTTGCAAAGTGCCTTCCTAAAAATGACCCCTGTGAAGTAGATAAACATAAATATTAATATGTTCATTTTATAAATGAGTAAGTTGAAGTTTGTTAAGTTAAATGGCATGCCCATTGCCACGTAGCAACTAAATAATTCTACTGACTTCAAGCCCAGCATCCTTTAAACCATCCTACCTATCCCAGTATAAGATGAGGTGAGGGGGGAGAGAGGGTGAGGCTAGACAACTGTTCATATGGAAAAGAGCTTGGGGGTTCAGTAGACTGAAATTTCATTATGAGTCAACAGGTAATATGGCAGCCAAAAAACTGATGCAATCTTCAGCTACGTTAAGAGACAGACATAATGTCCAGGAGGAGGAAGGGGATAGTCTTGCTGTACTCGGCCCCGGTCAGATCACATCTGGATTATTGTGTGCATTCTGGGCATCATATTTTAAGAGGAACAACGATTGAGAAGCTGGAACATGTCCAGAGGGGGATGACTAGGGTGGAAAAGAGATTGGATACCTTAGAATATGAAGATCTGGCTCAGAAAGTGAAAAAGTTACTCTACAAAAAAAGTATTCGAAGGGCTGTTTTGGGGGAAATGAGTTGTTTCAAAAGAATTATTCCTCTGACCACAAAGGAAACAAAATAAGCAAACCAATTTGTTTGTAAAAGTTGCAGAGATAAGGTTTTGGCTCAATGGAAAGACAAACTTTCTGATAATTAAAGCTATCAAAAAGTGAAATGGATTCCCTCGGGGGCAGTACAGCCTTCCCCTCACTATATGTTGTTGAAGGTACACTTTTGAAGGAATGCATTTGAAGGGATACATAGATATATGCCTGTGTTTGTGTATACATACATTGCTATTATTGTTCGATTGTTTTAGTTGTGTCCAACTCTTGGTAATCCCATTTAGGGTTTTCTTGGCAAAGATACTGGAGCGCTTTGCCATTTTCTCCTCCAACTCATTTTATAGATGAAGAAACTAAGAAAGGATGAAATGACTTGCCCAGGGTCACACAGCTAATAAGTGTATGAAGTCAGATTTGAACTCAGGAAGAGGAATCTTTTCACCCCAGACCCAGTAGTAAATATATGTATACATATATATATATATATATATATATATATATATATATATATATATATTCACACACATGCTTGTATCCTTATGGACACATAACTGTAATCTATATTCATATTTTATAGAAACCCTATCATAAACATATACATATATTTATAAAGAGGTCTATCTGTATAAATATATTTAAATATGTATATATTTCTATAAGTAGACATTTATATAAATGTGTCTACATATGTATACAAATGCATATTTAAATGAATACATTTATATTAATATGTTTATATAAATATGTATATGTGTGTGTATTGTGTGTGCAAATATGGATCCCTTAAATTTTAAAATATCTAGTTAAGGAAAGAATGATAATTTTAATTATTAGGAAGTTTGTCTTTAAATTGAGCCAAAAAGCTGTCTCTCTGCATTTTTTTTTTTGCAGATTAATTGGCCTAGTTGTGCCTTCTGTAGCCAAATAGAAAAAAATCTTTTAAAACAATTACTTTTCCCCATAAACAGGCCTTTGAAAATTCTTCTGCAGTCTAACCTTTTTATTTTCTCTCTCTCTCTGTATGTCTCTCTGCCTGCCTGCCTGTTTATCACTGCATGTTATGTGCATGTATTCTACGTAATATATTTATAATATGTTATATATTAAATGTACTTATAATGTACAATGTAATATAGATTTGTTATACATATGTATGAAATACTATTATAATATGATATATTGTGTGCATTTTTAATACAATGGATTCTGCATATTTAAAATATATATGCTTATATAAATAACTTTTGGCTGAGGATGAAGCCCAGAAAACAGACTCCCACTCTGAGCTCCAGCTGGCCAGCATTCATCCTGGGGGCAGCCTCATCCCCAGAAAGGAGTCAGGATTTTCTATTATGCTTCAGCTCACTGTGGTCACATTCCACAGTAAAAATCTAAGGAAACTCTCTAAGACAAAGCATGATTAGGGCTCTTGTCTAGGATGTCCCCAAAAGCAATTAACAAGTCCTCTTAGAAAAATATTTAGTGTACAAAGTCAGTATTGGAAATGAGGTAGCTATTTCTTCTATCATAAAAGAAATATTTAAAACAAAAAGATTTGTAAGTGCACAATAACAAATACTTAAAACAGGAAACAATGCCCATAGCTCCTAGATCCTTATACTTTTCAAGGAGGTAAACACAACTCGATGTGAGTGCAAAAAAAATGTTATTTCACCATCTCAGATCTGTACTGTCCAAGCAACAGACAAGGTCAAAATCTCTTCTCCATCTTGGACATGGGTTTGGCTTTCTTAGTCCTTTTACCTATAGCATCCTTCAAGTTAATTATCTTTTGAGGAATGTGTAGCAATCACATCCTGTGATGCTGTGTAGACTGCACCAACTCAGTTATTCATGAACTCGTGAGCTAGAAATATCCATCTCTCATTATCATCATGGGATTGACTGCGTTCAAGGAAAAATAAAAAACCAAAGCAAAAAAAGGCTTCTGGGAACTTGAGGTCCAGTCTCAGGTTATCCTAGGCAAGCACACATTCTCAGAGGTAGGCAAGTGGTACAATGTGTAGAATATGGGACTTGCAGTAAAGAAACCTAATTTCAAATTCAACCTCATGTACTTAATAGCTTTGTGGTCTTGAGCAGGTTACATAATCACTTTTATTCTTATTTTCCTCATCTGTAAAATGGGAATAACTGCAGACCTTATATCATAGGGGTGTTGTGAGAAGGAAATGAAATAATATCTGAAAAGTGTTTAGTAAACTTTAAAGTACTACATGCCGAAAGGAACAGTTTTTGTGTCTTCTCTCATAGACTGGTAAATGGGCAGCTCTTCTGGGCTCAGGAGTTAATCACCTTTGACGCAGTTGCACAGTTACCAGGACCAAACACCAGCCATTGTTCTTGCATTGGTCCCTCTTTAACAAGGACTCTAGAGTTCATGCTGCAGTCCAATCCCTGCTATAAATAAATTTCATTTATCATTTTGAACTTAGAAAACACCAGTAAATTTGATCATTTCAACATACAAAGACAAACATAAAGGAGAATTTTACATGAAACTCTGAACTTCTGTTATGCAGTTTGTGTAAGAGTATGATTAAGCATGGTAGTAACAAAATTACCCTTCTTGTCTGTGTTCCTTTCCAAACTTCTTTCTATTTTTTTTCTGTGAATTTTTGTTGTTTCATTAAGTGCCTGTTCTTTCTTTTCTTTTCCTTATCTTTTTTTTTTTATCACTGTCACTATCTCCAAAGTTTCAGCATCCCTAATAAAAGCCATGTTTTATAACAAATAAGCATTGCCAAGCAAAAACAATCCTTACATTGGCTATGTCGGAAACTATTTACCTTACATCTAACTATTCACATTTCTGCCAAGAGGGAAGAAATGTGATCCATCATCAGCCTTCTGAAGTCAGAGTTCTAAAGATTTTTGATGTTGTTTTCCTTTGTCATTGTGGTCATTGTATAAATTCTCCTGAATTTACTTCCTTCTGTATCAGTTAATAAAAATCTGTCCAGATTTCTCTGAATCTGTCTCTTTTTATCATTTATTATGATATTATTATCTTCCATTTCATTCATATATTTTGTCAGTCATTCCCCATTTTAAGGGTACCCACTTTGTTTCCAACTCTTCCTTATTGTACACATGGTTCTTTTTCCTCTATCTTTGACCTCTTTGACATATATATGCCTAGGAGTGTTATATTTAGGTTAAAGAATATATACAATTTGTCTTGATCTATATCTTGTCCTTGGACCCAGATGAGAGGAGGAGGGAGTAAAGCTGGTGACTGTATAGCCTCCCTTAAAACCAATTCTCTTGCAAGTCACATCACCTCCCTGATATTATTGCTCTTCTTTGAGAATAAAGGAAAAGCAACAACAAAATTCAGTGACTATGGTTATAGTTTCTAAAAGCTTTATGAAATAGATGGACCAATTCACAGGTCCACCAATGGTGCCTTAATGTGCCTGTCCTCTAAGCTCTTCCAAAAGTTTCCATTATTCTCTCTTTGGAAATCTTTGCCAATTTAGAGGCATGAAGAAGAATTCCAGTTGTAAAAAATTTCATTTCTCTAAGTAATATTGATTTAGAAGAGTTTTTAAATGGTTATCATTCATTTCTTCTTTGAAAGTTACTTTTTTACATCATTTAACCATTTTGCTCTTAGGAAATGGCATTTATTTATATATACATATATTGCATGTATATATTACATATGTGTTTATATACACATGCATGTATGTACATATTTACATATATATATATATTCTCAGAGGTAGGTAAATGGTACAATGTGTAGAATATGGGACTTGCAGTAAAGAAACCTAATTTCAAATCCAACCTCATGTACTTAATAGCTTTGTGGTCTTGAGCAGGTTACATAATCACTTTTATTCTTATTTTCCTATAAATTCCCCATATATTGGTTAGTAGATGCTTAGAGAAATAGTGTGATATAGTAAATAGAGAACAAGTCTCAACACCTAAGTTTCACTGCTGGCACATGTTTGCAGTGTGTTCCCTTGGCAACTACCTTTATCCTTTCAGTTTCTAGAATTTTCTTTAAGACTATACGTTTTAGAGGAGGTACCAATCTATATTAATAGAAATTCTGTATAACAATGAAATTTCATGTCTAGTCCTTTCCAAAATTATCAGAAAAATTAGCTATAAAAGTTATTTTTGTCTTGGTTTGGATTTGGGTTTTTTTTTTTTTAATTTGGTTTTGTTTTTGGGTTGTGGTTGTGGTGGTTGTTGTTGTTGAAGTTAGTTATGTTGAAAATATCCCTTTCCAGATTGGCCTTAATAGTAACCATTATTTGAAAGAATGAACAAAGGAAGCATTGCTATCTACTATGGAGTAGCACAGAGTGCATGCAAAGTTCATCCACTTTAATCTAAGCCCTATAAATGTGGGAAAATAGGCCACCTAAGTTAATGCTTGTCCTAAAACTATGGTTGGAGAATGTAAATCACAAAAAAAGAAAAGAAAAAGAAAGAAAATTATTGAAATGGAAGAAAAAGTTTAAGACATAGAAGAAAGACCCTCCTCTTGAAAACATAAGTAAAACCAAAATTGAAGACCAACAAAGATGGAAAACCAGAGCTAGAATATCCTTAATGTCAGATGTCCCAAGATAACCAAGAATAAATAAAAATACATATTTCCTTGAGGAGAAAGAATCTGATTACTGAAACTGATTTATTATGTACTTATCACTGAAGCATAAAAATCTTATGGCACAGTTTAATTAGGCTTAGAATTGCCATAGGACCTTTGAATACAAAGAAAATTTGATTCAGATGTTTTACATAGGACTGAAAATAGGACTACAAAGTTTACTTTCATAGAAAACTAAAAAAAATAGTATCACGTTTCTCAATTTACTTTGAAAGAGTAATAAAAGTCCAAATTTCTACTAAAACCATTACCCCAATAACCAGTTGCATTTAGTAATAGGATTATGAAAAACTAAATGGCTATATATTGTCCTGTTGCTACTGCAGACATGCATGAAAGATGTAAACTAAGGAATCAGGAAGCTTCCAAAATATTAATATTTTGTTCATGTTTCACAGGCCAACATAAGCATTTCTGTAGTAATTTGGTTTTGAAATCAGTAGTTTCATAAGCAATTGTAAGAATTGAGTGATTCCATTGATTTAGAAATATACTTCACTAAATTTTCCAAAATAACTTTTAAAGAAAAGAATAGCAGGGTTTGAATAAAAGGGATTTGCTTATGTATTCTTTCTTAAGAAATGCTCATTTAAAAAAAAATTTAAAAAAAGATTCCTACCTAAACTCACCTCCAACAGTGAAGTTGTTATGACTTTGTAGGTAGGTATTCAACACCTGAATTAAGCAATCCCTGAAGCAACCAACAAGCATTTATTAAGGAGTTGCTCTACGCCAAGGATTGTGCTAAATCCAGTGGACACAAGTACAAAAAAATGCAATACTGCTATTTACATTGTAATAGTGAAGAGAAAGCTAAACTTGAGTATCTACAAAATAAATATTAAGTTAATAAATACAAATATATGCAGAGCAAATAGTTCAATACAATACAATAGAGTTTCAGAGGAAGGATACTAGTAGCAGAGGAGATAAGGAAAGGCTTTTTACATGATGTTAAAGCTTCATCTTTTTGTTTTAAGCTTTTTATTTTCAAAAAATATGCACAGATAATTTTTCAACATTGACCCTTGCATAACCTTGTCTTTCAGATTTTCCCCTTCTTCCCCCCATCCCCTCCCCTGGATGGCAAGCAATCCAATATATATTATATGTGTTAAAATATATGTTAAATCCAATATGCATAAACATATTTATACATTTCTTTTGCTGCACAAGAAAAATCAGATCAAAAAAGAAAGAAAATGAGTAAGAAAACAAAATACAAGCCAATAATAACAAAAAGAATGAGGCATAGGCCCAAACTGCTCTCCAGAATGGCTGGATCCATTAACAGTTCCACCAACAATATATTAGTGAAAGCTTCATCTTAAAGGGAGAGAGGAAATCTGGTACGGTTAAATAAAGAGGGAATGGATTTAGGCATGGAAGACAGCAATAGCAAATGTATAGAGATAGGAGATGAAGTATTTATGTAGGAGAGGCATAGAGAAGTGATTTACTGAGGTAAAGCCGAGAACAGTAGAAATAAACCAATTCTCCCCCACAAGAGCTCTTACCCATTTTACTGATACCCCTTGCTCACACACATACATAAATATGTGTACCTACACATAATGCATCATATAAATGTATAAGTAAGATATGTACATGTCTCCCAGTGTACTTAATATGATATTGTATATATGCTACAATGTCTATATAATATTGTAGTATATAAGGATATAAGCTCAGTGAGGGTAAGGACTATGTCATTTTTCTTTTTAAATCCCTAGCACCAATCACAGTACCTAGCACATAGGAGATGCTAAATAAATGATTGACTGATATGCAAAGAAAGGAGAACATTCCACACAGAGGCAATAGAGTAAGCAAAAGCACAGATGTAGGAAAGCACTGGGTGTTGGGAGAGTATGGCCGAGTTTGGGGGGACTCTATAGTACATGGAAGGGAGTGGTATAAGCTAGGAATGCAAAAGGTATAAAAAAGGCAAGGAATGGGACCCAACTCCGAAGAGTCTTTAATAGAAAGGGAAGGAATAAGAACTTCAGGCACTAGGGACCTTTGTAATTTGTGATCTGCCCTCTTTAAAGGACTTCCATAATCTGGTTTTGACATATGTTATGTGGAAAAATGGGAAAGGGACCGTTGGAGTAAGGAGATACTTGGATTTGACTCTCACTTCTGACACATTAACTATGCAACTTAACTTCTCATGAACTTGTTACTTAATCTGTCTGAACTTCACTTTTTTCATGTGCAAAATGAAAGAATACTATCTGTATTCCTGACCTAATAGAGCTGTCATGAGGATGAGAGGAAATAACATTTTTAAAGTACTTTGCAACATTTAATGTGCTATACAAATGTTGGGGTATCCCTTGTGTGAGAGGATCCCTCCTTAAACAAAGCCCCTATGTACATTTTAGGGACCTTCTTCTTTGGTTCATCTTATCCTTCCAATGTGGGACCTATTAACTTCAGTATATTGTACACTCCTAAAGGATGTGCAACATTTCCCCCTTACAAGCATTTTGGTTTTCAGGGCATCAGACACATTCAACACAGTAAAAGAACACAAAGAATGTATACCAAAGTTCATATACACTCAAGAAATCCTTTTTCCTTATGTGTTGGGACTTGCACATCCTCAAAGAAACACATTCAGTCCTTCAGACTTATAACCCTAAATGCTATGTATTTCCAACAAGCAAAAAGAACTCTGGGTAGGAGAACCTTTCTTTCCCATGGGTTATCCATTTCTAGGCACCTGGCAAGTCCAAATAACTAACAGTATTATCATGGATTTCCCTCCAACAAGATCTCATTTTTCTCCTATTTTCTCCAACTCATGTTGGAGAACATCACGGGGCAGGAGCCCAGTGATATTTTTGCTTTTCAACTGTCCTTTCCTTTGGTCCTTTCTCCATGATTCCGTAATTCAGACTTCTTTTCTTCTCTAGTGGACCACACTGATGGTTTTGTTATCCATTTTTTGGCAGGTGCTCTCTGTCTCATTACTGTTTACTGCTCTTTCTGCAGATGCTCACCATGGTGCCATGACTCCTGGTTGCATAGCCACCATAGCTTTTGCCCTTTCTCATAGGCTATTGCTGTTCTCCACTGTTTATTCTCTTCCCTAATAGATGATAAGGGCTCTTGAGCTACTGGACCTTGGAGGAATTACAGTGATCTATTTTGTAGCTCATTCAGAATGAAATTGCCAGAACTAAAAAGCTTTAGGTCTACTTGAACCTCTGTTCTTTCAGGCATGACCCCAGGTCAGAAATGTTTCTGGAACATTCCAAGCATTCTGCTATTTCCTTGCTCTCCCCTCTTACACAAAGGACCTCTTAAAGCAGCTATGGAAACCTTTTCATTCATCCTCGTGAACCCAAAGTTCTGTTTTTCCACTTGAAATAATTACGACAAATTGGTCGCACGCTTCTCCTCTCCCCACCCTCCCAGACAAGATGCTTCCTGCTTGGTCAGCATCTCTCGCTGAGTAAAGTTTAAAGCTCAGAGATGTTCTTTCTTTACTCCTTCTTCCTACTTATCTTGTCCTTTCCTATTTCCTTTAGTGGCAGATGAGCCAAGCCAACTGTATTAACCTGGGATCTCTTAGACCTTGAAGAAATCCTAATACCTACCAGAGCTGGGGGCCACTCTTAGCAGTAGGTGCCTAGGATAGATAAAGACATGGGGAGAATTCCCAGTCATCACATCAAAGATGTGTGTTTCTGCTATGCCCACTAGTGTTGTTGTTATGGCTGTTTCTTTTCCTTAGTTTACATGGGTTATCCATGGCTTAGTTCACATTGGGCGATCTGTGGCATAGTGGATAGAGCACTGGGCTTGGAATCGGGAAGACTCATCTTCATGAGTCCACAGCTGGTCTCAGATTCTTTCTAGCTATGAGATTCTGGGCAAGTCATTTAACCCTACTCATCTTGGTTTCTTCATTTATAAAATGAGCTGGAGAAGGAAATGTCAAGCCACTTCAGCATCTTTTTTCAAGAAAATGCCAAAAGGGTCATGAAGAGTTGGATATGACTAAAATGACTGAGATACAAGAACAGCTCATATTATTCCCTTATGTCTACTCTCCATCCCAGTTAAATAGGACCACCGTTTCTCCTCTGTGAATTTTCAACAATTTTTGCTTATACTTAGAAGGCTCATCCATTTCATCTTGTCCTGATGGAATCTTTTGTCTTTCTTCCAGATTCAGCTCAGGTAACACTTCCTCCATCAAACCTTCCCTGGTTCCGCCCCCCTCCCCTCCACCCCCGACGCTGAAAGCTGTCCTCCTCAAAATTGCTTTGCTCTTATCATTTTCTCTTATGTAATATTTATGAACAAGTTGGATCCTCCGGGGGACGGTAAGCTCCCTGAGGACAGAATCTATGTTATCTTTCATTTTTGTATCCCCCATACATAGTACTGTAAAATTAAGCACGACATAGTCGCTTTATAAATGTTGGTTGGGCAGAATTAAGTTTCATTTCTAGCAATATGAAGGATGGATTGGAAGAACAGAGAATGAAAGAGGGAATAATTCTGGGGCAACTGCTCCAATAGTCCAGCAGATGGTAAGGAGTACATGTATTAGGCTGATGATGTGATGGGCATAAAGTAGGAAGAAACAACAATATAAGCGATGTGGCTGTGAAGAATGGAGAGGACTTGGATATTAGCTAGGTAGTGAGGAGATAAGGAAGAAAATGAAAGTCAAAAGTAACAGCAAAGTTGTGGATATAGAGACTGGGCACATGATACAGACAGGAATGGTGAATTCTGAAATGATAAGCTTAGGGGAAAATAATAAAAGTAGTTATGGATATATTAAATTAGAAATGCTAGTGAGATGTTGGAGTGGAGGTGTTGTGCAGGTAACTAGAAATGGGAGTTTGCTGTTCAGAAGAGAGGTTGGGGTGCAGATTTTGCAGTAGGAGTCATCTGAATGGAAATAGTAATTAAAGTTGTGGAAAGAGATGAAATTGTAAAGGAAGAGTACTCTCCTTACAGTGAAAATTATGGGTAGATACTTGGTGAACACTCACATGAGGCTGTCAGAAAGAGGAGGAATTAATAAAGGAGTCAAGACACAAAAAACCAAGATGTCTTTGAAATTACAGCTGTAGAGATTTTTAAAAGAGAGAGAAGAAGGTAGTTGAGGAGGCCATCTACTTTAAATGAGAGCTTGGGCTATGGAGAGAGGAAAGAAGAAAATGTTTCTGAGAAGTTCTGATTGAGACTGAGTGGAGTAAGAGGAAGGCCCAGCAACACTAGAGCACAACATAGATTAAAGGAGAGAGAGAGATCACGACTGAAGGGAGAAGGGAAATTTATAAAGCCCTCCAAATTTGTTAGAAAACTCCCTTAAGAATACCCAAGCTCTTTTGTTCAGACTCCGTGCATATCACTTTATGATTTGGTGTCCCAACTAGACTTGTCAACCAAGAAGGAGTACTCTGATAGAGTAACCCAATAACTCATTATCAAGGCATATTTAGCCCCTGCTTTCAATCCATTGGCATTCTGAGACCAGCCTCTTGGGAATCCAGCTGCTATAAATAGTTTTTTGTGCAATCTGATCACCCCCAGGGTGAACTAATAAAATTGAATTTCTGAATCTTCAAATTAAGGACCCGACCCTCTGAGATGTCACAAAAGTGACAAAAATTCCTTGAGACACTACCCAAGTGGTCTGCCAGTTTCCACATTTCTCTATAACATCACTTTTTTTTAAAAGTTAAGTTTCAAAACCATTATACAGGACAAATATACATTCATTTGTGTGATGGAAAGAAACAGCTGTTGCCCTGCTCTGTAACTGCATTATTCCGGTGTTTTGGATCTCATCGAATCTCAGTGTAACTGCTTTCCCAAAACAGGTGCTGGCAAAGATATTTATGTTTCTACCTTGTTGAACAACTGCATGGTGTGTTTAGCCCTGGCTCTGGAGTAGAGCTCTGAGGCCCTGTTAGTATGTGGGGAGAGAAATGCCTTGGAGCCAACTTAGTAGCAAGAACCCTATTCAGCTAGAAGGCTGGAGAGGAATCTTACTCAACAAGTAAGCAACAAAAATGATGTTCCCACACGACTGACTACAAGGACTTTAAACCTTTGTGTCTTCTTTGGAAGTCTACTGAAATCTACAGACCCTTCTCAGAATAATATCTTAAAATTCACAAAATAAAATATGTTGGCTTGCAAGGAAACCAATTGTATTGAATTAATTATCCAAAAAAATAGAAAAATAAGCAAAATAAATGGAAATGGAGCAGCAATAATAACAATAATAATACTAGCTACGACATACATTTCTGACACTATGGCAGAGGCCCCCTTTTCCCCTTGCTCTAGTATGCCGTAGTCATACCTTCTTCCTACCTTCTGATGGCTTACATTTAGGGGGGGGGAGGAAGTGGAGAGACAGATACATGCATAAGTAAACACAAAATAAAGTAAAAGTGTTTTTTGTTTTTGTTTTTGTTTTTTGTGGCTTAGGGAGAACATTAGCAATTGGGAGAATTAAGAAAGGTCTCTTTTAGGATGGGTACTTGGAAGAGAAGTAGGGATTTCAAGAGGGCAAGGTCATGAGGGAGAGCATTCCAGCTACAGGGAGGTGGGGAAGGAGAGGGAGGGAGAGTGGAAGCCTGTATAAAGATACACGAGATCACAGATCACATTAATATCATGTTAAGGGTGTAGCCAGTAGAGCATTTTGACCAGAAGCTAGACTATGAGAAGGGAAAGAATGTGCAATTAGCTAGCAGTGATAAGTTGAAACCAGAATGTGATTAAATATCAATCAGAAGAGTCTATATTTGCTTCTTAAGCACAATAGCATGATTAAAGCCTTTGCTTTATAAATATCATCTTGGCAATTGAGTGGAGAATGGATTGGAGAGGAGAGACACCATCTCAGGGGTTCTTAACCATTTTGCAGGCTCAGATTCCTTGAGCAGTCTGGTGAAAGCAATGGATTTTTCTCAAATGCATAAAAATACCTAAGCTGATGAAAGAAACTAAGGGACAATGAAAAGAAAGCTGTGATTTGTTCTTTTTTTAAGTTCATAGAGCCCTTCAAGAGCTAAAGGTCTATAGACTGCCAAGGTCAAAAGGTTAAGAAGCCCAGGCAGGGAGACCAATTAGGAAGCTACATAAATAGTCCAGATGACAGATGATGAGGGTCTAAATTAGGATGGTGGCAGTTTTCAGTAAGAGATGTGATAGAGACATAATGCACTGATTTGGTAACTGATTAAATATGGAGGCTAAAGGAAAAGTGAAGGGTAAAGAATGATTGAGGGGTGGCAAACCATGGTGACTACAAGCAGGGCAGTGCACTCAGTAGAAATAAGAAATTTAGTGAACAGGATGACAGGGATTGGAGGAGATAAGGAGTCCTGTTTTGGACACTGAGTTTGAGATGCTCCTGGAACATTCTGATGGATATATCCAATAGACCCCTGGAGATACAAAACTACCTTAATGAACAGAGAAAAAGAGACAGACAGATGGAGATAGAGAGAGATAGAGATAGAGTGAGGGAAAGAGAGGAGAGGAGAGGAGAGGAGAGGAGAGGAGAGGAGAGGAGAGGAGAGGAGAGGAGAGGAGAGGAGAGGAGAGGAGAGGAGAGGAGAGGAGAGGGGAGGAGAGAGAGAGAGAGACAGAGAGAGACAGAGAGAGAGACAGAGAGAGAGACAGAGAGAGAGACAGAGAGACAGAGAGAGAGACAGAGAGACAGAGAGAGAGAGACAGAGAGAGACAGAGAGAGAGACAGACAGACAGACAGAGAGAGAGACAGAGAGAGAGAGACAGAGAGACAGAGAGAGAGAGACAGAGAGAGACAGAGAGACAGAGAGACAGAGAGAGAGAGAGAGAGAGACAGAGAGACAGAGAGAGAGAGACAGAGAGAGACAGAGAGACAGAGAGACAGAGAGAGAGAGAGAGAGAGAGAGAGAGAGAAACAGACTAAGACAGAGAGAGAGCGAGCACATGAGAGCAAAAAGCTGGGTATGTAGATATGTAGATTAAGTAGTCATCTGATAAAAAAAAATAGTCATCTGATGAGTCCATGAAGAGAGTATGTAGGAAAAAAAATGCAGGGGAATTTAAAAAAAATCAATTGATAATTTTTGGTTTGATGTCTTTTAGATTCTTCCTCTAGTCTTCTTCCTGCCCCCTCCTGGAGAGCCATGCCATTTAATAAAAAAAAAACAATTCATACAAAAAGAAAGAGAAGATAAAACAATCAACAAAAATAACACATTGAAAAAAATCTGAAAATGCAGTGATTAACTTCTGTGGCCCTCTCACCTCTGTATAGGAGTCTAGGCGGGGTGGGGGAGGGAGAAGATGTTTTCTCAGGTCTTTTTCTTTTGGGATATTCTTGTCAGGAAAACTAAGAGAGAAGACAGTTTCTAGCAAGAGAGGTGGATAATAGCATCTAATGCTACTTAAAAAGTAGGCCCGAAAGATGAAGCCAGAGAAGAGGCCATTGGATTTGGCGATTAAGAGATCATTGGAGATCTTGGAAAAAGCAGCTCAGGGATGAGACCAGAAATAAGATCGCAATGGGGTTGAGGAGTGGGAAGAGAGGAAGTCCAGGAGACAAGTACAGGCAACTTTTTCTAGGAATTTGGCAGTGAATGAGAGGAAAGCTTTAAAGTAAGTCCGAGGGAATTGCATAGTCAAGTGAAGGATTTTTAAGGGTGGAGGAAATCTGGGCGTGCTGTAAGCAGCAGAGAAGGGGCTGGCAGATAAAGAGAGTTTTATAATAAGAGAGGGGATGAATGATAGGGCAATTTTCTAGAGTTGATTTAAGGAGATGAAGCCAAGATTACAAGTAGAAGGACTGGCCTTGGCAAGAAGATGAACCATTTCTTCCTCAAAGACAAGAGGAAGTCGGGGGAGATAACATCAAGGGATTTGAGGTATAGAATTGGGGAGGAGACTGGCTGGTAGCCTGAATTTTCTTAGGAAAGTACAAGGCAGAGTCCTCTGCCAAAAGGGAGGGGGTCGGGGATAAGATAGATGGCTCGAGGAGAGAAATTTTGCAAGGTATATGGGAGTGGGGGATGAAAAAGGAAGAAAATTAGAGTAAAAAAATGTTCTGTTTGGAACACAAGGTTTTGCAAGGGTGAATGGTGAAAACTATCTTTGCATGTATTTGGAAAAACAAAACACTATTAAAAGTTGGGGTGTAATCAGTAGGGACCCAACTGAGAGTAGATAAGATGAATTTTTAGTGATCTGGCTTCAGGGTTATGTGACTTTCTCCGGTGGTATTCAGCAGTTCCTGAGTAGGAGAAGAGAAGGTGGATGGTAAGAATGGTCTTTAATTGGAATGGGTCAGGGGGCAATAGAATGAAGAAGTAGAATATTCAAAGGTAGAAAAATGCATTAAATTGACTTTGTAAAGTATATTACTATGATTTCAAAGGGATGGAGTTATGATGAGTGCAAAGAAATGTTAGAGTCAAACGTTACTGAAAGATGAAAGAAAAAGAAGAGTTCTGCATATTAAGAGGTTATTATTGAATTGGGAGAAAGACAATGGAAATGGAATCCAAATCACAAGCAATTGAGGAGTAAGGATACAGTGAGAAAGTGGAGGTACCAGTTATAAACAGCTTTCCCTACAATTTTGACAAAGAAGGGACAGAGAGAAATGAAGTAAAGCTAGATTGGATAGAAGATTTTGGGGAAAGGCTTCCTTGTGTGGGGAGTGGAGGGTGAGGGGGTAAACTGGGAAAACCTAAATTTATTTCTGTAAGGGATATGCAATGCAATTGTGTGGGCTCCACATCAGACAGCATTATAAAGGCACTATCCTCACTTTCCTTGACCTTCATGTCAAGAAATGAGAGGTAAGAGAAATGACACACACTGAGTTCTTCAACAAAGTATTCCAATGGGAAATGACAACAATTTCGAGATGTCTGTTCCAGCTTAAAGAAAACAAAATGTTTAAAATGGAAAATACTTCAGTAGGTCCTGCAATGACAAAAATAATTTCAGATTTACCTAATACTCCAGTTCATCAAATGTTCTCAAACTAAATACATGTATGTATTTGTATATATATACATATATATATATGTATACATGTATGTACATACACATTTGTGTAAATATACATTTACACAAAGATATTTATAGATGTATAACATATATATGTGTATATATATGTGTGTGTGTGTGTGTGTGTGTGTGTGTGTGTGTGTGTGTGTGTATAGATAGACATACAAAGCATTTGTTTTTCTCTTTTGTACCTCTGAACTCTTCTGGGATACCTTGGTGTTTACTGGCTAGATTTCTCTTAAGGACCAGAACTCAAACCAAAATCTGATTCTCATTGGCCACCAATAGATCCTAAGTCAAGCCCCATTTTTTCATTGTTTGGGTCCTGGTTGATTCAGTTTGAATGTCAGTATTAGTCATTTCTGCTTTGGC
Source organism: Sminthopsis crassicaudata (assembly GCF_048593235.1). Classification (NCBI taxonomy): domain Eukaryota; kingdom Metazoa; phylum Chordata; class Mammalia; order Dasyuromorphia; family Dasyuridae; genus Sminthopsis; species Sminthopsis crassicaudata. The sequence goes on from NC_133623.1 coordinate 34,207,862, forward strand.
CAGAAACCCAGGGTCTTCCCCTCCCAGATTCCTTCATTCTTTTATTTATTCATTTAGATTTTTTTGGACAAGGGGAGATTCTTTACCTCCAGTTACTACCCAGCCTCAATCATAGAATAGGTTCAGCCTCAGTCAAAACTATTGAAGATCTTAGCTTAAAAAGGTTAAAGTCTCCCATTGCATCCAGAGCCATCTCTAGTCATCCTGAATGGAGAATGAAGGACAAACAACAACATGTATGTGTATGCACAAGTATTTCCATGTATGTATATAAAGACTGTACACATATGCATGTATATATAGGTTTAATATTTATCAATGTATTATTATCTGTATATATGTACAAATACATTAGCTATAGACACACATATACAAACATATTTATACAGACATAATATAACTAAAATATATTTTATGTGCCTTGTGTGTACAGTATGTGTACACACAAAGAGATGTGTGCATACACACATATATAAAAATATACAAATATGCATAAATATTTGCAACATAGCATTATTATATAATAATTAATATTATGTAATATATAATTATTATATAATATGATAATAAATGTGCATGTATATGCAAATGTGCATATATATATATATTTGTGAATTTGTGTGTGTTCATGTTTTATACGTGTGCATCCATGTGTATACATACACAGGTATAGACTTACATAGACGTACATACATTTTGTTTGAGGCTTTTTTGTGAGCTTGAGTATTGGGTCAACTTAAACTTATTTCCTTTCGTCATTGCATTGAAGTGTTTTCCATTTGAAAAGGTTTTTTTTTAATATGTAAGTGTGTATGTGTGTGTGTGTGTGTGTGTGTGTGTGTGTGTGTGCGCGCGCACAGTCCCTCCCTAAGAGAACTGCTTGCTCTGTTACTCCCTGGGTGCTAGATACTCTCCGTGGCTCACGTGTTCCTTAACTCCCAGGTGAAAGCTCCTCCTCCTGTGGCTACCGCAGCCACCCGACTTGTCAGTGGTCCTTTGTGAAAACGAAGGGTGAACAACAACAACAACAAAAACAACAACAACAACAACAACAGCTGCCTGAGAAGAAATGAAGGCATTTATTAGTTTTTTATGAACCTCCCATCTCCCATCTTGGTGGGATCAGGGGATATCCTGAGTCACACTCAACACATGGCTGGCATTCTAGAATAAACGTGTCCCCTTGGGAGGGACTGCATGTATACAAACAGGAAAGAGCCAGTGGGAAGGGAAGGATTTAAGATGCTGGGAGTGGAGGCAGCGTTAACTATTAGACCATAATCCTAAAGGAGGCTGGAAAGAATGGGATCAAGAGTGCAACTACGGGGATTAATGTCTATTAGGAGCATGGATACCTCTTCTTATGATACCAGGGAAGAAAGTGGGGGATGGGGTCTGAGAAGTTTGGAAAATTGTAAGAAGGGAGCTTGTGTTGTATCAGATGGCCTTGATCTCGGTATAGAATGTACACTTCGGAGTTTGAGGAGAGAGAAAAAAAATGGAACAGTTGTTGCAGGAATGAGATCAGGACTAAAGAAGAGTAAGATTCTTGAACAGCAGTGGGAGCCCAGCTGTAGTTATGCTCCATAAATTTGTTATGGTTGAAATCCATTTGATTTTTGTGCTTCTCTCAAGCAGAGTTCAGAGGCCTGGGAAAAGGAGTAGGGATGTCCGATGATGGGAGTCAACCAAGAATAAAAATGCAGTGGATCAGGAATGCTGGAAGATCAGAGGGACAAGGGGATGGTCCAGGATCGTGGGCTTTGAAAACACTCAGGTGGCAAATCCATGGGCTGGGAAGGGGAGGAGGAGAGAGAGCAGATAAGAAATGCCTGAGTGGAAAAAGAGGGATGGGTTGACAGAGTGGACATCACTGTAATGGCAGAGTGAGAATAATGCCATCGAAAGAGTGGAAGAGGGCAATAAATCAAATGGGAAACATTGTATGTTTATATTTATAAACATCGATTGTTTATGTGTGCAGAGTTAGACACAAAGACAAAAGTGAAATATTCTATGTTCTCAAGGAGTTGACATTTAGCTGAGGGAGAAGACACGACATGTTCACAGGATTTTTAATATGAGTGATTTTGAGCAGAGAAATAAGATGAAGAGCCTCAATACGAGAGTAGTCCAAGAATATTAATGAACAGTTTAAGCAGAATTGTAAACTCTCACCCAGTACCTGAAAAAGATTCAAAAGCATTAAGTAGGGCAAGGCAAGTAAGTAAGGCAAATGCTGGCTCTGCTACTCTAACCCTTGATTCAGTTCTCCTGAACAAATATATACTCTTGTCTACTGTAGAAGAGGCACTGTGCTAGGCATTGGGAGACAGTAAAAACAAAACTAAAACATGTTTTTTTCCCCTCAAGAAACTTACATCCTATGTTCGGGAGGAAAGGCACATATACAATGATAAAAACCTAATTTGAAGAAAGGGACAATGCTAACAATCCAGAGATGAGGAAAGCCATCTTGTGGGAAGTGGCAACTAATCTGAGGCTTGAAGGAAGCTAAAAAGGTGGAGGTGAAGAGGGAATGCATCCCAGACACATGAAACAGCATGGGTTCCACACGTGTGGAGGTGGGAGATGGAATGTTAGGTTCTAGGAATAGTGAGTAAGCTAGTTTCGCTGGAATGTAGAAACTGGGAAATGTCTGAAAGGAAAGTTGGGAGCTTTAAAAGCCAGACCAATGATTCTGTATTGTGTCTTAGTGGTTAGAGAGAGCCATAGAACTCTTTTCAACAAGGAGGCGATTCAAAACAATTTGAATGGCTTTGTGATGGAAAATGCCATCTGCGTGCAAAGAGAGAATTATGGAGACTAAATGTAGAGGGAAACTTAGTATTTTCTCTTTTTGTTGTTGTTTGCTTGTTTTTTTTTTCTTTCTTGTGTTTTTGTTTTTGTTTTTCTTTTTTGGTCTGATTTTTCTTGCACAGCATAATGCATATGGAAATATGTTTAGAAGAACTGAACATGTTTAACCTATATTAGATTGCTTGCAGTCTTGGGGAGAGGTAAAAAAATTGGAACATAAGGTTTTGCAAAGGTGAATTGGAAAACTATCTATGCATGTATTTAGAAAAATAAAATACTATTTTAAAAGAGTTTTAGCACAGTAGTGACACAGTCAGAATGGCGATTTAGGAATATGAATTCATTAGTTTGTGACACATGAATTAGAGTGGTGAAAGACAGCAAACAAGAAGACAAATTAGGAGGCTATTGTAATAGTTTGGTGACATATGATGATGGCCTTAAAGTTGGCCACCCAAGAGGAAGAGATAAATATGAGAGAGCACCAGGAACTTTAAATCAATAAGACTTAGGAACTGATTGGATGGGGGAGGTGGTGAGAGGGAAAGGGAAGATTCAAATATGTATTCAAGGTTAGAACCGTAAGGATTGTGGTGTCCTCCACGGAAGTAGGGAAGGGAAGGCTTCTGGGAAAAGATAATGGGTTCTGTTTTGAACATTTTGAGTTTGAGACATTGATGGGACAGTCTAATGGAGATGTCTAACAGTAAAATCCCTTGGGATTTGAGTTCAAGAGACAAAATTTAGAGCTGAATATAGATTCCAGAGTGATTTAGATTCAGGGGACAGTAAGAGATATGAGGACAATGTGGTTGCTTAGAGTCCCCTTATGGGAGCTTATTCAGTAAGAATAAATACTCCAGCCCTAGGACCTACCCAGTGACTGGGTTTTGAGACTTTCTCTCTATAGAACATACTGTTTACCAATGAGTATTCAGGTAGGTAAGAGCCTTTGGTAACCATAAGGCTACTGCCCTAGTATCTTCTCTTTCACTCAAACCAAGAGTCCCAGGTCCACGGAGGGACTGACTTAAGAGACTTCTTTGCCCTGAAATTGATTGTTCTGGTCCTATAGTCTATTTTATTGGGCTTGATCAAAAGGTGCTATAATTTAAAAAAACAAAACAAAACTATTACTTTATTACTAGCCTGGTGTGTTTTTGTTGTTGTTGTTGTTTGTTTGTTTTTACAAAATCATTGTATAACAACATTAGACATAGAAAGGACCCTAAAGGCCAATGATTCCAAATCCTTGACTTTTTTAATGGAAATTTTTTTTCAATCAACAAGAATTTATTTTTCCCCTCCAACTTTTCTGCCATAAAATAAGAAAAACAAAACCCTTGTAAAAATATGCGTAGTCAAGCAAAACAAATTTCTACACTGTAGTCAAAAATGTATCTCTCATTCTGCATATTTAATCTATCTCATCTTTGTCAAGAAGTGAGCATCATTGGTCCCCTAGAATCATGGTTGATCACTGCATTGGTTGGAGTACTCAAATCTTTCCAAATTGTTCATTTTTATAGTACTGATATAATAGAACGTGTTCTTGTTCTGTTAACTTCACATCAGTTCTTATAAGTCTTCCCAGGTTTTTATGAAACCTTATCAATTCTTATAGTACAATTGTATTCTATTAAAATCACATACCTTAACTTGTTCTGTCATTCCCCAATTAATGGATATGTCCTCAATTTCCAATTCTTTGCCACCATAAAAAGCACTCCTATAAATATTTTTGTACCTGTAGATCCTTTTCCTTTTTCTTTGATCTCTTTGGGATAAAATAGTGGTATTCCTGGGCATAGTTTTATAAACCTTTGGGCATAGATTCAAATTGTTCTCCAGAATGGTTAGACCAGTTCACAACTCCTCCAGCAGTGATCACACTCTTTTAATTTATGCCAATATTTTACAGTTTTCACTTTGATATCTCATATTTAATATAACCACCCTACAATTAGGAGGTATAGAAAATGTTTTATAGCTATAGATGCTGAGGGAGGTTAAGTTGGTAATCTAAAGTCACATAGCCCATAAATAGCAGAGCCAGGATGTAAATCTACATCCCCCAATTCCCAAATCATCATGCTTTTGTATGCTTTCTCACTACCTTCGTGAAATGAGAAATTCATGTGACTATTTCAGAAGGACTGGTTTTTGAAAAAAAAAACCTTTATAATTATGGAAATAAGTATTAAAATGATAAATATTACTTTCAGAAATATGAATGTTTCTAACCAAAGTAGTCTACGATAGTCTCCATAACAAATCCACCAGGATATACTCTACAATTCTATTCCCGAGAATGGAAATAGGTAATATGGTATTTTTGAAATGAATAATTTCCTTTGTGTGGCCTTGGGGATTGTTAGATCTTGTTCTGAAAGACTTTTCAATTCCATCTCGAAATAAATTCACTTTCTCTAGAAGTGATAGTCTAGGTGAAACTCAAAACTCTCTGTTCATTCAGTATCAAAATCAAATATCTCATTATTTTCAACACAAATACCTAAATGTTTAGGTCAAGGAGATGAACTTGGGTGTTGGAGAACTGTCTGTTGGGTACTTGTTTGCCAACTATCACATCACTATAATGTCTTTTTACAGTTTAAGAGATTGTTAAATATAGCTGTTTTATTAGAAAGACAAAAAGCTATCTTTTGGGGGCAATTAAAATTTTTGTCCCTAAAGTTGCTCCACTTACCCGATGAAAGCTAGATTCCTTTGGAGGACAGGTAATTCTTTATGAAGCGAAGAGACCATCATTAAGCCTGAATCATTCTGACATTTACATTCTCAAGTCAAGAGAGTGAGGTCAGCCATTAAAATTCTTTTCAAGCATAATTCTAGGAGTCTAAGGAGTGGCTGGATGGCTGAACTGGGAGTCAAAAAGATCTCCATTCAAAGTCCATCTTTGATTGGCAAAGTAGACAAAACATAAAATGATAAATGTTGAAGGAGCTAGGGGAAGCCGGGTACATTAATGCCTCATTCAGGGAACTGTAAATTGGCACAGCCATTCGAGAAAGCAATTTGTAACTTTGCTCCCAAAGTAAATGAACTATGCATATCCTTTAACACAACTATTAGTTAGCTCTATACCTCAAAGGACACACATCACACACACACACACACACACACACACACACACACACACACACACCATTTGTAGCAGCTCTTTTCATGGTGACAAAAAACTAGGAACTAAGGGAGTTCCTATCAACTGGGGATTGACTGAACAAATTATGTTATATGAATGTAATGGAATTGTGGTATACGAATATGAGTGTAATGGGTTATTATTGAGCCACATGAAATGACAAAAAGGATAGTTTCAGAGAAACCTCGAAAGATTTGTATGAAATGATGCAAAGAGAAGAAGAACAAGGAGAAAAATTCCTAGAATAACAATAATGTTGTCAATAAAAGAACTGCTTCCAAAATTTTCTGAGTAACATAATTAACTATAATAGCAGAGTACCCATGATAAAAATGGCTACTTAGCTTCTGACAGAGATGGCTCAAACTAAAGGGCACATACTGAATGAGACATATTGGGGGTGGGCATGGACAATGCAGGTATCAATTTTATTTGGCTTTATAAATTTACTTTTATTTTTTCAATGTATATATATATATATATATATATATATATATATATATATATATATATATATGAAGCGAGAGTGAGAGAAAATAGATTTTTATTCAATGAAAAAATTATTTGGAATCAAAAGTAATTACAGCTGATAATTAGCTAGATGAACTTGGGAAAGCAATTTCTTATTTTTGTTCATTGGTTTTTGCATCTGAAAAATGAGGGGGTTGAACTTGATGTTTTCTAAAGTTTCTTCTAACTCTAAGGATATGATTCTCTGAAATGATCTCTGTCTCTGTCTGTGTTTGTCTCTCTCTGTTATCTTCTTTCTACTAAAACTATTCTTCATCTTCACTGTAACCTCCTATCTCTCCATTATTCCCTCATCATCATATTTACTCCAGTCTATCTTTCCTCTTTTCACTATCTTAACACTGACTTTTTCTTACTGTACTCTCACATAACAATATTACTATAATGAGTGTGAACAGGGGTATTGTGTGAAAGAATCAAAGGTAAGATATGTCAAGTTGTGAAAAGCCTTAGGTGACAAAAGAAGGAGCTGATGTGATTCCACATGTAATAGGGAGTCCACTGGAATTTGTTGAATAAGGGGTTCACATGGTCACATTGAGCTTTAGCAAAAAGTCATTTTGGTAATTAAGTGGATAATGGATTGGAGCAGAGAAAACAATTTAGAAAGTATTGTGATAGTCAAGGAATAAGAGATTGAGGGAATGAATTAAGGTGTTAATCAGGTAAATAGAAAGAAGGCAGAATTGAGCCATGGAGTAGAAGTGAATCAACACGACTGGTGATTTGGGATTTAGATAAATGTTTGAAAGCTTGGAAGAAAATGGAAAAATTCAGGAGAGAAATACCCCATTCCAGTTTTTTTGTGACTATATCTTTCTTCTAGAAAAAATAAAATAAACATGTTTACTATGTTACCAGAATTCTCTCTTTTTATTTTTCCCCTTTGTTATTGGCCTTCATAGCACAGCAGATAGGGGAGGCTGAAGAGAAAGGGACAAGTAACTATTCAAAAGGGCTGTGGCCTTGAAAAGCTAAGGGCTTCCAAATGAAGAAAACTTACAGAATTTCCCAGTTTAGTTATGATGTTATTGTTTAGTTGTTTTCAGTCATGGTCAATTCTTCATGACGCCATTTGGAGTCCCACTTTCTTGGCAGAGATATTGGGGAGGTTTGCCATTTCCTTCTCCAGCTCATTTTGCAGGTGAGGAAACTGAGGACCACGGGGTGAAGTGACTTGCAACTGATCTTCAATAACTTTGGAGGAGAGAATGAGGCCGAGGACTTTGCACAGCTCTGCCTCACTTACATTCAATTCACATGCAAGTCAAGACATCACTCCATGATGTCATTGGTCCTCTCTGAGAAAGGACAAACAACAACATCTTAACACTATAGTTAACTAGATTAATGGGGCATTGTCCTCTATACTTAGTTCTGTTTTTCTTTAATAATAATAATAGCTCACATTTCTGTAGAGCTTAAAATTTTCCAAAGCATTTCATATACATTATCTCACTTGATCCTCACATAACCCTTTGAAGTAAGTGTCATTATTACCCTTTTTTCACAGAAGAGGAAATAACGATAATAATAATAATTTTGTTGTTTAGTAGTGTCCAACTTTTCGTGACCTCATTTGGAATTTTTTCTTGACAAAGATGCTGGAGTGGTTTGCCATTTCCTTTTCTAGCTCATTTGACGGATGAGGAAACTGAGGCAAAAAAGGGCTAAGTGACCTGCCCAGGCTCAGACAGCTAGTATGAGTATGAGGCTGGATTGGAACTCAGAAAGATAAATCTTCCTAATTCCAAGCCCAGTGCTCTATCCACTGTGCCACCTAGCTGCCCATTAATGCTATTATCTAACAAGATTTACAATATTCTTAGCCTCTATTTACAGCTATATCTACATTTATATCTATATCTATCTTGCATTTGATCTTTATGACAACCCCGTGAGATAGGTGCCATTATTATCCTTTTCTTATAGAAGAGAAAACTGAAGTTCAGAGTGGTTATGTCATTTGCCTGAGAACACAGTAAAACACAAAAAGCACGGTTTATACATACATGTTTCTGACTACAGGTCCAGCACACTGTCCACTATGCCTCATTGTCTCCTCCCTTGTGCTCCTCCCATTCAAGTTTTGCTAAACCCCAATCCTCAATTACCCTTAATATCTAAGCTCTCTCTCTCTTTGCCCCAATTTACAAGCCTCCTCAACTCCATTGGGGAAAATCACAATGCAAATGATGGGTACATGGTAAATACTTATTACTGAGTCTACAATGGCTTCTCACAGCTCTCTGAAAAATCTTTGACTTTTCCTCTAACTACTCTGTGATACATTCAGGGAAGCTACTCTTACAAACCTTCTCTTCTCTCCTTAGCCCTCCTGTCCCACTTCCTTCCTCTTCTCTTAGCCAAAGGCCTTATAATCTCATACTTTACTGAAAAAAATCAAAATTCTTCATTATGTACTCCTTTCTGATAGCATACCTAAAGACCCTTGGACTTCATCTTATGGTCTCTGAGGAAGAGGTGGCTTTCCTTCTTGCCAAATCCAAGCTCTCTAACTTGTGCCCTTGACTCCATTTCTATCTGAAAGCTTGGCTGTTTGATCAGTCCTTTCTCTTACCTGCCATCTCCTTCTCCATCGGCTTCCTCCTTGCTGTTCAGAAACATTCTGAAGTTTCCTCCATCATCAATCAAAATCCCTTCCCTTTACCCTGCCTTCTCTCAGCTAATCCCTTCTCCACTTCCCATCCAGACTCCTTAAGCTGCCTCCACTTGTACCTCCGAGTTCTTATTCTTAAACCATTTCCATCTAGCTTCTGATTGTACTACTTGATTGTAATAGCCCTCTTCAAGGGTGTCAATGCTCTATACAAGTGTGGTCCTATGGGGCTGGGCAGATGCTCCAGCCCTTGGAGGATGGATGTAAGCCCTTTCTATGGGACATACTCTAATTGAATTCACGCTATAGGACATCTGTGGCCTAGTTACTCCTGATTGGCCCATTGGTTCTTATGACTTGGGTTTCATCAAAGGTGATGGGCAACTGAGGAAGGAACAGCTTTAGAAAAGTGAGCTCTCAGGTCAGAGAAGAAGGGGGGTAGCATGAAACTTCAGAAAAGAGCAGATGCTGTACCTGATGGGAGTTCTGTGAGGACTCTGCTTGCAGGTCATGCATTGTCAGGAGCTGTGAATTGCCTTTTGCCATATGTATATCCAACATGTATATGCCTTGTGGCCATTGCACTCTGGGTTTAGATCCATTCTTCCTACAGGAGCTATTTGCATTTGTGAGACAATGAGCACCAAATTTATGGGGAGATGTTTGGTACCAAAGGTGCTTACTATGTCCCCTCTATAAATAAATGCCTTTGCTAAGAGCTAATTAGCTCTATTAGCTGATTGTTAATGGGAAGCATACCTGTGGAGACTTAAGAGTCATAATAGCTGGAGAAATTACCCACAAGGTTACCCTTAAAACCCAAAGTGGTAGCCACCCCTCCTAGTTAGTTATACTGCAAGTTCAGGGAAATAGTCCAAAGGATCTATTTATACAATTATCATTTAATCTCTACTCAAGAAGCTTCAGTAGCTTCCTGTTGCCTCTAGGACAAACTACTACCTCTTCTCTTTGGTATTTAAATCTCCTCATGGTCTGGTTCCAACCTGTCTTTCTAGACAGTCTTCCTAGAACTCCCTCCCATACCCTTTGTAGTCCAGTCACGCTGGCCTACTTACTATTGCCTTGTATGACATTCTGTCTCTCACTTTGGTGCCTTTGCACGAGCTGTCTCACATGCTTAAAATGTTTTTTTTTTCTCTTCACTTTTAGCCTCTTGCAATCCCCAATTCCTTTGGAAATCAAGCGTCACTTCCCACATAAAGTCTTTTCTGGCACTCTTCTCTCCCAGTTCCTTTGTATTTATTTTATATTTTTTATCTTGGTACAAATTGCCTCTGCTGGATAGAAAATAGATACTTTTAGGACAGAAGCTGTTTCAATATTATCTTTGGATGCTCAGAGACTAGCAGAGGGCCTGGCATATGGTAGACACTTAATAAATGCTCGCAGAATTGAATTACTCAGGCCCAGATGAGTTCTGCAGGCAACAGGATGATAGGAGGTCGATAGTGAGTGGTACCTCAAACTTCTTTGAAGGTGTTGAAACACATCCTAGAAATGCTGTATGCTTCCTCAGCAGACAGAGAGCACTGGTGGTAAAGTGCTGTTGGAGTAAGCCCTTAGTTTTCCCTGTACCATTAAGAAGGACCTGAGTACCCCTACCCAAACCCCAATCACTGATGCTCACGGTGGTCTCATTTCGGCCAGGATATCTATCAGTGAAGACCAGTGAGCAAAAACAGTATTTCTAGCTGGTGTCTTTGCTCAAAGTACAGGCTGTTCTCTAACTTAGGGAGAAGGTTAAAGGGCTTTGAGATATCTTTTCTCTCTCAAGGCTCCGGGAAAGAAATGAAAAAGAGTCATCCAAATTACAACAAAGAATAAAAAAAGGATCTGAAGAGGAAAGGGGGAATTCCAAACTTGTGTTAGGAAGTTGGAGGGTAAAAGAATGTTAGGAGGATGAGAAAAGGAAGGAGAAAGACCATGGGATACCTGTAGCTAAGCAAATAGCTATGGCACTCCTCCTGAGGTGAGAGGTTGGACCAGGGGTGGCTGGGAACTCCCTCCTGAGGAGTTCTGAGATATTAACAAGGGAGAGATCTGCATCCAGGGACGAAGGGGAAACCTCCTAAGATTAGTCACATTGGATAACTATTTACCTCTTCTGCTGCTTCACATGAAAGCTGGGATCTAGAAAGCCTTAGTAAGGCTGATGAGGTCCTAGGCAAGAAAAGTGAGTAAGTCAGGGCCACAGGCAATCCTTAAATCAACCTTACCCATAAAAGGCAAAGGCTTTGGACAGGCTGACTTACATTTTTTTCTTTATTAAAGCTTTTTATTTTTCAAAATATATGCATGGATAATTCTTCAACATTAACCCTTGCAGAGAACCTTATATTCCACTTTTCCCCCAACCTCCCCTCACCTCCTCCCTCAGGATGGCAAAGTAGACTAATATATGTTAAACATGGTAGAAATATATGGTAAATCCAATATATGCATTCCTTTCCTAGCAGGTGGCAGCAGTCATTTCCGCCCAGCTTGTCTCCTTGCATGGATTCATGAGTGTATTTCTAGTATTTATTCACAAAAAATGGACAAATTGAGAAAGAAAACACCAGAATAATATGCATACACTTTCAAATTATTTATACAATTATCTTGCTACACAAGAAAAATCAAATAAAACCAGAAAATAAGGGAAATAAAACAAAGTGCAAGCAAACCACAACAGAAAGAGTAAGAACGCTATATTGTGATCTACATTCAGTTCCCCTAGTCCTCTCTCTGGGTGCAGATGGCTCTCTTCAACACAAGGCCATTGGAATAGGTCTGAATCATCTCATTGTTGAAGAGAGTCATGTCCATCAGAATCGATCATCATGTAGTCTTTGTTGTTGCCATATATGATGATCTCCTGGTTCTGCTCACTTCACTCAGCATCAGTTCATGTAAGTCTCTCCAGGTTTCTCTGAAATCATCTTTCTGATCGTTTATTATAGAACAATCATATTTCATCATATTCATATGCCACAATTTATTCAGCCATTCTCCCCTTGATGGGCATTCACTTAGTTTCCAGTTTCTGGCCACTACAAAAAGGGCTTCCACAAACATTTTGGCACATCCAGGTCCCTTTCCCTTCTTTAGTATCTCTTTGGGATATAAGCCCAGTAGTAGCACTGCTGATCAAAGGATCTGCACAGTTGGATAACTCTTTGTGCATAGTTCCAAATTGCTCTCCAGAATGGTTGGACCAGTTCACAGATCCACCAACAATGTATCCGTGTTCCAGTTTTCTCAATCCCCTCCAACATTTATCATTATCTTTTCCTGTCATCTTAGCCATCTGAGAGGTGTACCTCAGGGTTGTCTTACTTTATCTTTCTCTGATAAATAATGATTTAGAGCACTTTTTCATATGACTAGAAATAGTTTCAATTTCTTTATCTGAAAATTGTCTGTTCATATCCTTTCACCATTTCTCAATTGGAGAATGGCTTGAATTCTTATAAATTTGAGTCAATTCTCTATGTATTTTAGAAATGAGGCTTTTATCAGAACCCTTGAATGTAAAGATGTTTTTCCAATTTATTGCTTCCTTTCTAATCTTGGAGGCAGACTAAATTGAACAAGACTTTCAAGTGAAAAGGAAGAGAAAAGGAGAAAAATGTTTACATATAATGATGCTTTTCTATGATCTGGGAAACCTGGCAGAATTATAGAATCTCAAGACTGGAAAGGACCACAAAAGCTGCCTAGTCCCACCCATACTTGATCATGCTTTCCCTCTACAATGTGGCCATGTGGTCTCTGGAACTTTGCCTGTAGACCTCCAAGGAGGGTGGGGGTGGGGGTAGGGATCTGCCATCTCTCAAGGCAGCTAGTTACTCTTAGGGCTCAGACAATTAGGAATTTTTTCCCTGAGAGCGTGCAAGGTGCGTTTACTGCTAGCTCCTTTCTGTGGATTTCAGAGCATCTCTACTGTTATTCTTCTTGTAAGCATTCTCTGTGGTATATATCGCACTTTTTACCTTCCTCCTTAGTGAAGTAAAGTGAAAAGGGTAGGCAGATGGATAGTTACTGTGAGAGTGGAGAGAAGGCCTTGCCCAAAGAGCAGAGGAGTGGGAGAACATCGGAAAGTTGGAATTTTGAAACTCCTGAAGATAAGCAAATAAATACAAAGTAATGAGGGGAGTAAAGAACAAACAACTGGGAGCTTCAGGAAAGGCCTCTAGGAGGAGGAGGTGGCCTCTGAACCAGGCCTTGAAAGAAGCCGGAGATTCCAAGAAGCAGCCCCCAGGACAGAGAGTCTGCCAGGAATGAGGGGAAGAGCTTGTGGACAGTCCCAGAAGTGGGAAATAGAATGTCAGATAGGGATGGCAAAATGGGAAGAGCAACAGGGCCAGTTTGGCTGGAACAGAGAGTACAGGGAGAGGGAGTATTATGAAGTCCATCTGGAAAGATAGTCTTAAGTCTGCCTGGGAGGTACCTCAAATGCCAAACAGAGAACTCTAGAGATAATTCTTATAGAGGCAATAGAAATAAACTAATGCTTCTTAAGCAAAGGAACGACATTGTCAGCACTGGGTTTTAGGAATATCAATTAGGCAGCTATTTGGAGGGTGAATTGGAGAAGGGAGGTGATACATGCAGCAAGATCAAGAAGGACACTATTAAAACAACTGTTTGGACATGTATACATATATTGTATTTAATTTATACTTTAACATATGTAACATGTATTGGTCAACCTGCCATCTGGGGGGAGGGGAAGGAGGGGAAAAAATAGAACAAATGGTTTGGCAATTGTCAATGCTGTAAAATTACCCATGCATATATCTGGTAAATAAAAATTATTAAAATATTTTTTAAAAAAAGAAGGATGCTATTGCAACAATCCAGGCAAGACTAGAGTGGTGGCTGTCCGAGGGCAGTGAAGTGCAACTACCAAAGAATGAATGGTGTTATCCTTCTCTCCTGTCACAAAGACCTCAGTCATAACCACCCAACTTTCCCATAGATACATCGCCTGCATCTGAAAGACAGCCAGAGAAATAATCCCAGGAGAAGCAAAAAATCTTAAATTACATCCTTTCCCTTCATTAGAAAAAGGACCTTTAGCTTGGGAGGGGGGAGGATTCTTTTCCTAGCAGGTGGCAGCAATTATTTCTGTCCAGCTTATCTCTTTGCATGGATTCATGAGTGTACTTCTAGTATTTATTTACAAGAAAAATAGACAATTGAGAAATACAACACCAGAGTAAGTTAAGTAGGAGTGATTATAAAAGAAATCTACCATGGCCATGGATTGGATTCATTAGTGGCCCTAACATTTCCTAAGCTCTTCTACAGTTCTCTCAGCTTAGTTTCTACCAATCTAGTGCTCTATAAGCTAGAGCATCTGGATCCATTTGGGCACACAGAGAACTGGGCTGAAAGGAACTAGAAATTGAGTGGATGCCCCTCAGTTGGGAAATGGCTGAATAATAAGTCATGGTATGTGAAGGTACTGGATTAATATTGTTCCAGGAGAAATGATCAGCAGGCTTATTTCAGAAAAGCCTGGAACTGATACTGAGTGAAGTGAGCAGAACCAAGAAAACATTGTACACAGTAGCAAGATTATGAGATGATCAACTGTGATGGACTTGGCTCTTTTCAACAATGAGGTGATTCAAGGCAGTTCTGATAGACTTGTAACGGAAAGTGCCATCTACATTTAGAGAAAGAACTATGAAGACTGAATGTGGATCAAAGCATGGTATTTTCACCTTTTTGTTGTTGTTGTCTGCTTGTTTTTTTTTTTTTTTGTTGTTGCTTTTTTTTCTCATGTTATTTTCTCTTTTGATTTTTTTTTTGCTCAGCATGACAAATATGGAAATATGTTTAGAGGAATTACACATGTTTACCCTATGTCAGATTGCTTGCTGTCTGGGGAAGGGGTAGAAGGGAGAAAAGAAAGAAAAATTTGGAACACAAGATTTTGTGAAGGCGAATGTTGAAAACTATCTTTGCATAAAGTACCATTAAAAAAGCGAGAACTGGCTCAAAGGATCATAGGATTTAAAACTAGAAACAACCTTTAAAGTTCTCTCAGTTTATTTTCTCATTTTATAGAGGAATATTCTAAGGCCCAGAGGTTGAAATAACTTACCAAGGTCACTTATAGCTTGGTGAAGTTGTTACATTGGATCTAAAGTCAGGAAGAGTTGGGTTTGAATCACCATCTTCCTCTCTTCCCTTCTCTGTCTTTTCCCCCTTGCCTCTACCAACTCTAGCTATGTGATTCTGGATTTCTGAGCTGCTTAAGCAGTCTTAATTTCCTCATGTTCAAAGTGGTACCTATCTCACTGGGTTGGCCTAAAGATTGAACTGGAGAGAGAGACCAGATCTAGTATTTTACTGGGATAGAGAAAGGGGAAAGGTACTCAAGGAAGAAGAAGAATACTTTTTGTCAATGCAAGGCAACACCTCAGCAACTTATAGTTCAGGTACTTAGGACACTGATGGACTTAGACTTGGAAGATCCAAGGTTCCTTCCAGCTCTAAATTCTTGACGCTGTGAAAAAATGGTTTGCAAACCTTAAAATGCAATATAAATGCTAGCTAACAGCAGGTCAGACTGGGATTTAAGCCCATATCATTTGCTTTCAAGTCCCAATACTCTTCTCACAATAGCATGTTGATATTGTTGCTGTGTTGTTCACTTATGTTCAACTTCATGATCCCATGGACCATAGCATGCCAAGTTCTTCTGTTCTCTACTATCTTCAAAGTCTGAGCTCATGTTCATTATTTTAATGACTCTATCTCTCCTTCTCATCCTCTATTATGTCCCCCTTTTTTGGCTTCAATCTTTCCCAGCATCAAGGTCTTTGCCAATGAATACCATCTTCTCATTATGTGGCCAAAGTATTTAAGCTCCAGCTTCAGTATTTGACTTTCCAGTGAAGAGTATGACTTTGCATTGAGTGATTTGATCTCCTTTCTGTATCATAATCTTCTCTAGCATTGTAATTCGAAGGCATTTAGTTTAATTCTCACATCCATACATCGCTACTGGAAAAAGCATAGACTCTATGGACCTTTATTGGCAAGGTGATGTCTCCGCCTTTTATGGTGTTGCCCAGATTTACTATAGTTTTTCTTCCAAGGAGAAAGTATCTTTTAATTTCGTGGCTGCAGTTGCCGTCTGCAGTGATCTTTGATCCCAACAATACAAAATCTAACATTGCTTTTGACATTTGCCATCTCTGATTACCCTCACACTTATTATGGGTTTCAGTAGCCTAGGCAAGCTGGGAAAATTCCATTTATTGAACAATCATCCCTTGCCTCTAACACTACCTCCTTTATCCTGACCCCAGCTAATAATCTAATAATAATAATAATAAGCTAATAAATAAAGGATAAAAATCCTTTGGAGAGAGAGCTAAGATATGGTTTCAATCAATGATATCAAATTCAAATAGAATGAATTCCTGATAGCCGCAATGACTTCAAAACCCATAAATTAACATTATCTTTGCTTTATTCTATTTTTATTTCTTTTGTTAAACATTCCCCAATTAGATGGTAATTTTGTTCAGGCCAGATTCAGGGAATTTGGGGGCTCAGGAGTTTGACACCTCTGGTCTAGATGAAAAAAGGTTGGTTTTGGATATGCTGAGTTGGAAATGTTCTTGGGACTTCTAGATTGAAATGCTCAATAAGCTATCAGTGACGTGGGACTGAAGCTCAAAGGAGAGACAGTGCTGGATATAGATTTGAGCAACATATGCATAGATATAACAGTTAAGTGCAGGAGAGCTGATGCATTTGTCCTAATTTGCAGTTAGAGGGCTTATACTGATAAAGATCCAACAAAGGGAATTGAGGAGAAGTCAGATATATAGAAGAGAGCAATGTTAAGAACACTCAGAGTAGAAAGTCCATCCAAGGAGGAGAAGTTGTATCAAAAGTTATGGAGAGGTAAAGAAGGATGAAGATTGAGAAGCATCTGAATTGGCCACTAAAAGGTCATTGCTAACTTTGGAGAGGGCCCTTTCAATTCAGTGATGAGGTCTGAAGACAGACTGTGGAGGGGGAAGGAATGAATGAGAGAAGAGAAAGTTGAGGCAGTGAATAGAGATACCTTTTTCAAATTTAGCTGAAAAAGGGAGTAAAGATGGACAATGGCAGGGCCAACCTACTGTTGATTTTTAAAATACTGTAAGTCTTTGTGTGAAATAAGAATCTCCCACAAGGCACTGCTTCCAACTGGGAGGGGACTGTTTACCAGTCTATTATTGGTCTCAGAAGCTCCCTTTCTTCTTGTTCAAGCTGGGTATTTTCTCATCAAAGAGGTTGTCCTAGAGCATGGTTCAACACTGAAGAATGCTGAGATGTGAGGAGGTGTGAGGGTGGACTATGGGCATAGAACATCACATGTGTTTTCAGATTGGGTAGATGTATTGGTTAGTTTTGTTGAACTGCTTTTTTGCTTTCTCTTTTATTCTTTGTTTTAAGAGATGACCATCTGGGGAGGGAGGCTATATTTGAAAATGAAGATGTAAAAAAAATACAACAATAGAACACTTTAAAACTCATTTAAAAATCCATGTCTGAGTGTCCTACAGCCCAAATAGAATATGACCCAATATTCATGTTAACTAGAGCCTGTCAATAAAACCGTGTTCTATTCATTCCCTTCATGGATACAAAATCATAGGATCAGAGGTGGGATAGGCGGTGTTGACAGGTGCTCTCTGAGACTCTGCTTAAATACTTCCAGTGACCTAGAGCCCAGAACTTTGCAAGACAACCCAACTCACCAGGCAATGGCTCAGGCTATTTATTTGTCCTGATATTTGCATAAATCTGCCTTTCTCTCTTTGTTACCCATTGCTCCTAGTTCTCATTTCCACAAGCATTTATTTAGTATCTACCATGTGCTGGACATATGTTACCCCCTGGAGATGGGAAGTTTAAGAAATAACTTTCTTTCATAGAGCCTGCCATCTACTGAGGAAAATCTGTCTCAGTTTCTTTCCCTGTAAAATGGGGGAATTGTACAAGATGGTCTCTGTAACCAGCTTTTGATGAGCCATTGTACACATACACATGCTATTTTACACATACAAATATGTTTATATTATTCATGTATTTATGTGTATAACCTTTATATAATATAGGCATAGACATCCATGTCTACAAAGATATATATAATATATAATATATACACATGTATATAATACATAATATATAATTATATATAAATATATTATTATTAATGTTTTATATATATATATATGATAATGTATATAATATATACACACATACATATATGTATACTTGGGAGAAGAGAGATGGACAAGATTTGTGTTATGGCCCATGAAAGAGAAAAAGTAAAAAACTCCTAGACTAGATGTTCTCATCTTGGATTGAGAGCACTTTCCCTGAATACATCGGGCACAGGGCTTGTTCTTGTATATGCCTGTTGTCATTTGAGGCCAGTAGAACCTATTCCACACCAGATCTAGAATTATCTCTTGCCCTGAGTGTCCCAAATCACCACGTTGGGATTTCCTAGCCACGGGTCAGCAGGGAAGAACAAATTACCTTCTCATACTTCATTTGCCTTGCTCAGAACCACTACTGCATAGCCAAGCTCCCATTGTTATCACTAATGCAATGAGAGGTGTGCACTAGGGGAAGCTGAATGTGACTTTTTGAGGATCACATTCCTATGCTTAGAGCCCAGTGTCAATACTTGACCTTTATCTTATAGCTGGGTGCACTGCTAACTGCCCATCTTCATCTGTATCTGTAAAGCTACAAAATTCACTTCTACCAATGAAACTTCCTCTAGAGAGTGGGCCCCATCCTCTGTGGTGTTTTCCAAAGGGCCCCTGCTTCCTGCTCCCCTACATCCAAGAAGTTTTTATTCAGTGTCTAATATGTGACAGATAATGTGCTAGATGCTGGGGATCCAAAGATAATCATAACAGTCACTGCCCTTAAGGAGCTTCAGTCTACTCAAGGGAAAAGAACATGCTCACAACCAAGTAAATACAAATCATATACAAAAGCATTCGATGCCATCGATCGACTTCATTTACTACATAATTTCTCATGTAGGAGGCCTATGGGACAGAGCATCTGGATCCACATTGGTTCTTCCTAGGTTGGGGAAGCCCAAGAAATAAATGTAGTCAGAGGTACTGTCTATCCCATGTATCACTTTTCAGGATTGTTGTCTATCTGTACTTGGAATCAAAAGTGTAAGGAATCTCTTTGCTTGTGAGTCCCTTACTGGTAAATGGGACATCTACGTGGGGCAATAAATAGAGTGCTGGGCCTGAAGTCAGGAACACATAAGTTTAAATTTGCTTCAGATACTTATTTAGATGGAAGACCATGCAGTCATTTCATTTCTCTCAACTTCAGTTCACTTATCTGTCAATTTGGAATAAAAATGGCATCTACCTCATAGAGTTGTGAAGATCAAATGAGATAGCATATACCAAGCATTACACAGCTTAAATATCATTTAAAGGTATTTTTGTTGTTGTTGTTATTACAAATGAATTCTCTTAATCATGATGACCCTAATACAAGATGTTCCTGCCAGACCATCTAGGATGGAGTCAATGTGTAACAAAGGATTTATTTGGAACAAAAACCAAAAGCATGCATGAGGTTCCTTAACAAATCATTGAGATCCTTTCATATGTTTCATGTCAGTGATCTTGAAAAGGTACAGAAAGATCTCATCCAGTTGTCCCCATCTGTCTTTCTGCTTGAGCTTTTTTCTAGATATATATTCATGGAAGAAAATGAGAAACTTTACATGATGGCATTTGGGATCCAAACTTAGGATTCCATGGGTATAGGGAACCCACAGTGAGGAAACTTTGGCTTTCCTAATATATAGATTGGCTCAGTAATTTCTCTTAGAGAGTTGCCTGGGGATACTGAGAATGGCCCTAGAATCAGGAGGACCCGAGGGCAAATCTCAGATACTTGACATTTACTAACTGTGTGACCCTGGACTTAATGCCACTTAACCTCAACAGGAAGGAAGGAAGGAAGGAAGGAAGGAAGGAAGGAAGGAAGGAAGGAAGGAAGGAAGGAAGGAAGGAAGGAAGGAAGGAAGAAAGAAAGAAAGAAAGAAAGAAAGAAAGAAAGAAAGAAAGAAAGAAAGAAAGAAAGAAAGAAAGAAAGAAAGAAAGAAAGAAAGAAAGAAAGAAAGAAAGAAAGAAAGAAAGAAAGAAAGAAAGAAAGAAAGAAAGAGAAAGATGGAGGGAGGGAAGGAAGAAGGAAGGAAGGAAGGAAGGAAGGAAGGAAGGAAGGAAGGAAGGAAGGAAGGAAGGAAGGAAGGAAGGAAGGAAGGAAGGAAGGAAGGAAGGAAGGAAGAAAGGAAGGAAGGAAGGAAGGAAGGGAGAAAGGAAAGAAGGAAGGAATAGACTCACCATCCCAGTAAGTACAGGGATAAGGATGACCTGAGCACTAGCTGTGTAACTCTGGACATGTCCTGATTGCTTGAATACCAATGTAGAGATGACAGCCATATTCTCCTCATCTTCATCTACTGGGGGGAAATTGATCTTTCCCACTGTCCATGTCCAGTACTGAGAATTTCTGACAGCCCACAGCCCATGCAGGGCTATTTGAATTGCATTCACCTTACTCCTCTTATTCACTTAATTGTCACCACACATCCTAATCTCCCTAATCTTTTTTTTTTTTTTTTATCTTCTGTATAGTACTGGACAAAGAATGCAAAGTACAGGATTCCATGATGATGCTGTTGATTAATATCTTTCAGCTACTTCCTAAAGCCCTTAAGAATTGTGAGCATATCTGTTTTTAATACTTACTATGAACAATGTTTATGGAATACTTTTCTAAGTACCTCAGGTTCTGACATCTTATAATACAAGTAAGTCACGTAGGTTGTGAGAGCCAAGAATTTGTTAACTACACTTGATATCTCTTTATCTTTCCCTTCTTTATCCCATTTTCCCTTTTCCCCCTTGCATTCTATTTCCTTTGCTTTTTCTGTCTCTGTTCTGTTCTTTTAAAATAGCTACATTTTTTTTACTTCTTTCTGTAAATGAATGAATGGAATAGATTGTAACTACTTAAGAGTATAGACTGTCTTTTCTCTCTTTTTGTATCCCCAGCACTTAGCACAGTGCCTGGCTATATATAGTAGGTACTTAATGTTTATTGATTGGATGAATTCATTAATTAAGTATTTAATAAGTGTCTAGATTTCAAACACAAAAGCAACGACTGTTCCTGTTCTCAAAAGAGCTTATAATCTTTTTTTTTAAATAGTTTTTATTTACCAGATATATGCATGGGTAATTTTACAACAATGACAATTGCCAAACCTTTTGTTCTAATTTTTCCCCTCCTTCCTTCCCCCCATGGCAGGTTGACCAATATATGTTACATATGTTAAAGTATAAATTAAATACACTCTATATATACATGTCCAAACAGTTGTTTTGCTGTACAAAAAGAGTCGGACTTTGAAATAGTGTACAATTAGCCTGTGAAGGAAATCAAAATTGCAGGCGGACAAAAACAGAGGGATTGGGAATTCTATGTAGTGGTTCATAGTCATCTCCCAGAGTTCTTTTGCTGGGTGTAACTGGCTCAGTTCATTACTGAGGAGCTTATATTCTAATGGAGAATAAACACATAGGAGAATAAATAGTACAGAGCCCAAAAGTTACTAGAGATGTGATTGGATCTTATGACAGAAGACCAACATACATCCGCTTACCCTGTTCACCTCTGGGACTGGAAGAGGAAGGGGGCAAACAAAGGGTGTTCTAGCAGCAAGTGCATTGAGTGGTTTTGTGAAGAGGCTGTGGAGGGGGCGACTGGAGAAGATGGAGTGAGATGATACATAGTTCTGGCTTTTTTGAAATAGTGGACCAGGAGAGGTAATCACCAATCAGATAGAGGGGTAGATATTCTTCCAGTTCATGATATCTAGTGTAGATGGAATATTACACTGACCAAGAGGTCTTAATTATAGCAGCTCATCCTACCACACTGATATAGGATGGAAGATCTACCAGTACCCCTTGGAGTACTGAAAGAGTAGGTCTTTGATTCAGTAAGCATTTACTGAACACCTATTATGTGTCAGGCATACAAAGACCAACCTTAAGGAACTTATATGATCCAGAAAAAACAACATGTACACTGATAAGCGAATATAATTTTTGATTTGTTCAGCCTGTGTAGGGAACTTTGTGGGAAGGAAACTCCCATTACCAATGCAGGGAAGCAAGTGTTCTGCAATTATTGTCTTGGAGCTTTGCCTGGGTCACTGAGAGTTTAAGTGGCTTGTCCAAGATCACACACATAGCTGCTATAAGAGGTGAAAATAAAGGTGGTCTTCTCTGCCACACAGGCAAGCTTTTTCTTTGGCTTTGTTGACTTACATTTGTGAAAATATATGAAACATGCCAATTACTTTTTTCAAAGCTTTTTTTTTCTTATTAAAGCTTTTTATTTACAAAACATCTGCATGGGTAATTTTTCAGCATTGACCCTTGCAAAACCTTTTGTTCCAACTTTTCTTCTCCTTCTCCCCACCCCTTCCCCCAGATGGCAGGTAGACCAATACATGTTACATATGTTAAAGTATATGTCAAATCCAATATATATATATGCATTATCCATAGTTATCTTGCTGCACAAGAAAAATTGGAACAAGAAGGAAGAAAAAAAAAACTGGGAGAGAAAACAATGCAAGCAAACAACAAGAAAGAGAGTGAGACTGCTGTGTTGTGTTCCACACTCAGGTCCCAGGATCCTCTCTCTGGGTGTAGATGGCTCTTTCCATCACTGAACAAGTGGAACTTGTTTGAATCATCGCAGTGTTGAAGAGGGCCACGTCCATCAGAATTGATGCTCATATAGTCTTCTTGTTGCTGTGTATAGTGATCTCCTGGTCCTGCTCATTTCACTCAGCTTCAGTTGATGTAAGTCTCTCCAGGCCTCTCTGTATTCCTCCTGCTGGTCATTTATTACAGAACAATAATATTCCATAACCTTCATACATCATAACTTGTTCAGCCATTCTCCAATTGATGGGCATCTACTCAGTTTCCAGTTTCTGGCCCCTACAAAGAGGACTGCCACAAACATTTTTGCACATTATGAGTCCTTTCCCTCTTTTAAGATCTCTTTGGGATACAAGCTTAATAGAAACATTGCTGAGTCAAAGGGTATGCACAGTTTGATAGCCCTTTGGGCAGAGTCCAAATTGCCCTCCAGAATGCTTGGATCAGTTCACAACTCCACCAACAATATATCAGTGTCCCAGTTTTCCCACATCCCCTGAAACATTCATCATTAACTTTTCCTGTCATCTTAGCCAATCTGAGAGGTGTGTAGTGACATACCAATTAATTATGTATGAGGAGGAGAAGACAGAGAATTTTTGCATCCCTGGGGCTTAGCACAGTGCCTGCCACATAGCAGGCACTTACTAATTGTTGCTTCATTCATCTAGGTGGGGGGAAGATCAGAAGAGGTTTCATGTAAATGTACCATTGTAACAGTGTTCAAAAAAGGAAAGAAATAAGCATTAATTAACTGCAGCTATATGGCACAGTGGATAGAGCACCGGACTTGGAGTCAGGAGAACCTGAGTTCAAATCTCCAATCTCAGACACTTGATACTTACTTAGCTGTGTGACACTGGATAAATCACTTAACTCCAATTGCCTCACTGAAAAAAGAATGCCAATGATGTGATAAGCACTATCCTAAGTGCTTTATAAATATTATCTCTTGGACCTATCCTGTGATATCGGTGTAATAACATTTTACAATTGAGGAAACTGAGGCAGACAGAAAGTAACTTGCCCAAGGTCATACTTAGATTGAGATCTCCCTGACCTCCTGACTTTATCCACTAAGTCACCTAGATTCATGAGTGCCTGGATTTTTCAGAAAGAACAAAAGCTATTACTGGTTGCTAGCATATTAGGCAACATGAACGATAGTCAATGGGTTTAGGTGGAATGGATTGTTTGCAAACCACATATGAGACCTAGGGCACCCTGGGGGATGTCCAAAGGCATTTCTAGGGTTCCCAAGAAGAGGTTTGCTGAATGAACTTGTCTCTCTATCTCCTGAGCAGAGACAAGGCAGTTGGGGAGGTTGGGTGAGGGATCCCCATACAGCAACACTTCCCTTCCATGGTTATCCCCTGCCTTTTGACAGTACCATATGATACTGTCAAACCATTGATATGGTACCATACCATTTCCTGGTGCACTTTTTCCTGTAAGGGCTGAGTCTCTGAGATTAATTTCAGTGCCATCAAGCCTACAATACAATCCCTTTGTAAGGATGGGTTTGAAACCACCCCAGCCCTATTTTAGCTTTGACTCCTTAATTAGATCTCTGTAAGTCATAGGCTTTAGACTAAGTGCAAAAAGTCCTTCAAAAAGAATGATGTTGTACAGAAATCTGTTCAGAAAGGCCAGGGAAAATTGGCCATGCCCCAGGGGTCATCTATAAGTTAGCAAGCTAATTAGAACCAGATTCTTTGGAAAGGTAGGATTATGCTTCGAGTTCAGTTAATCCCTTGAGCCGGAATTACTTGGAAAGGAAGGAGAGGACTTGGCACTGACCTTGGCCTACTTCTCCCCCCAACCCCTATTTGTCCAGTGGATGACTTTGTGAGCTTTGAAAGATCCGAAGGATTTTGGATTTCCTATCTTCCCATCTGTGTCTTAGTCTTATTCCTGGATCAACTGACAGCAATGTCTGCATCAGGAGCCAAGGACAGATGGATGGAGATTTCCCCCCCACCCCTGTGTATAAGGGGAGCTTCTTGAGTATCTCATGAATGGAAGAAAAGGACTTTAAGCAATCAGGGACTCGGAGTACTTTTTGCTACATGTGTTCTCTTTAAACTTGAGCCCATTTACCCCTACATTCTGGATGTTTGTTTGTGGTATCCCAGGGACATTCTGTACCAACATTATTATTGTATTACCCCCTAGAAGGCCTAGTTAAGGCTGATATACTAAGGCTTTGTGCTTAGTACATAGTAGGTCGTTACTGATTAAGTTGACTCTTTACTGATAATTTTGGGGTAAAGCATATTTGTGAAGACTTGAGCTGGTAACATTAGAGAATCATCTCAAACTCCTTAAAGGCACCACTAGAACCTTGAGGGGAACATGTAGCTTGGATATGGGAACTACTGCTGAGAAAAAAAAATATTCCTCTTTCTCCATTCAATTTTCTCCAAAGGTTTATCATACATAAATTTTCTAGAATTCTATTTATCTCCTTAACTTCTTTCTTATTTATTTTGTGGTTTAATTTATCTAGTTCTGAGAGAGCAAGGCTAAGATTTTCCACTGGTGTAGTTTTGCTGTCTAATTCTACTTGGGGTTCTTTTAACTTCTTCTCTAAGAATTTGGATGCTATATCACTTGATGAATAGATGTTTAGTATTGATATTACTTCATTATCTATGGTACTATTTAGCAATATGTAATTTCCTTCCTTATCTCTTTTACTTAGATCCATTTTTGCTTTATCTGAGATCAGGATCACCACCCCTGCTTTTTTAAAAATTTCACCTGAAGAATAATTGATTCTGCTCCAGCCTTTTACCTTTATTCTCAATGTATTATTCTGCTTTAAATGTGTTTCTTGTAAAGAACATATTGTAGGATTCTGGTTTTTAATTCAGTCTGCCACCCACTTCTGTTTTATGGGAGAGTTCATTCCATTCACATTCACTGTTAAAATTACTAACTCTGTATTTCTCGCCATCTTGTTTTCCTCAAGTTATACTTTTTTTTTCCTTTCCCCCTCTTCCTCCTCTCCAGTATTTTGCTTATGACTACCACCTCCCTCAAACATCCCTCCCCTTTTACAGCCCTTCCCCTTTCTTATGCCTTTCCCCTCCCATATCTCTATAGGATGAGATAAGTTTCTCAGTGAAGCTAAATATATTTGATATTCTCTCTTTGAGCCAAAACTGATGAGAGTAAGAGTCTTACAATGCTCATCCCCTCCTCTCTTTCCCTCAATTGCAACAGCTCTTTTTTGCTGCCTCATGAGCTGCAATTTACCTCATTTTAATTCCATTTTCCTCTTCTTCCATCAGAATCCCCTTTCCTCCTCTAGTTTCTTTATATCATCACAATAAAATCAATAAAATCACCCTCTAAGTATACTCATAACAAAGATATAGATCTCAAGATCTCAGATTTCACTGTATCATCTTCTCATATAGAGATGTAAATATTTTAACTTTTAAAAGAAAGTTATTTTTTCTTCTGTTTTTTTTTTTTACCTTTTTATGCTTCTCTTGAGTTTTATATTTGAAGATCAAATTTTTGTTCAGCTCTGGTTCCATTTAATCAAATATATTTTGTAAGAAGTTATATGCTTTTTTCCATTTCATCAAATCTATTTTTCAAGTTTTCTTCAGTTAATTTCTGTTTCCTTTTCCATACCCTCTTGCAATGTTCTCATTTCCTTGCCCCATTTTTCTTCTAACTCTCTTTTAAGATCCTTTTTGAATTCTTCCAAGACAGCCTTGTGAGATGGGGGCCAACTCATATCACCTTTGGGGGCTTCATCTGGATATGATTTGCCTTTAGTATCCTCAGGATTTGAGGTCTGTTCTGTCTCCATAAAAGCTATCTTTGATCAAAGTCATTTTTTTGCTCATTTTTTAAAGGTTGAAGTCTGTTCTTAGAGCAAAGGTCAAGATTCCTCTACAGGCTACAGTAGATTTACACTGCCCTATGCTGTCCTGGGTCAATGTTGCTTACTTCCTTCCTGTGCTGAGTGGGCTTGGCCAAGTTCTCTGTTATTCTGGGGTTCAAAAGCTCACTATCTGCCTTTTGTATTTCCGTTGAATGTTTCACATTTAATCTTCAGGTCCACTGGCTGCTAATCAGGACAGACTAGCCAACACTACTTCCCCCAGATTCCCTGGTGTGCAGTGTCCCTGGGTCCCTGCAATATACCTGTACTAGGCCACTTTCCCCTCCCCCCTTGCCCAATTGAAACAGACTTTTTCTGTATTTTTCTGAAACATATTCTGTTGGAAATTTGTTATACTCCAAATATTTGTGGGTTCTGTCATTCCAAAACCAGTTCAGAGACTTGATCTGGTGTTGATCTGAGAGATGCCAAGAAGAGCTCAGATAAAGACCTGTCTACTCTCTGTCATCTTGTTGTCACCCTCAATCATCATATAATCTTGCTGTTGCTGTGTACAGTGTTCTCCTGGTTCTGCTCATTTCATTGAGCATCAGTTCATATACGTCTCTCCAGGCCTCAATGAAATCATCCTGTTGATCATTTCTTATAGAACAACAACAACAACAACAATAATAATAATAATAATAACGTTCATATGCCATAACTTATTCAGCCATTCTCCAACTGATATACATCCATTCAGTTTCGCTTCCTTGCCACTACAAAAAGGGCTGCCACAAAACATTTTTGCACATGGGTCCCCTTCCTTTTTTATGATACCTTTGGGATACAGACCTAGTGGAGACACTGAATCAAAGGGTGTGCATAGTTTGATAGCCCTTTGGGGATAATTCCAAATTACTCTCCAGAATGGTTGGACTAGTTCATGACTCTTTGTTCTCTGTATTTTGAAAATATTTTCTTCTGCACAACTCAGACATGATTATTTTTTAGTACAGTGACATCTATTAAAATGTACTTAAATATTTTTAGATTAATTATGTCCAGGTGATTCATTTAGTCATTTAACAAGCCTACAGTGTGCTAGGCACTGTGCTAAGAACTTGGAACACAAAGAAAGGCAAAAAAAATCCCAATTACTACCTTCAAGGAGCTCACATTTTAAAGGGGGACACAGCACATATGCACATACAGGACTCTAGGAATTTTCTTTGGCTGTTCCATATGGCTGGAATTCTCTCTCTTCTTCTCCCCCATTTCTTGACAATTTTATGTATTTATTTTTAACATTCATTTTTAAAAAATTTGAGTTGCAAATTCCCCTTTCATTTCAGCCCCACCCCACCACCACTGAGAAGACAAGCAATATGATATCAATTATACACATGAAGTTGAAAGCTGTCCCTTCTCATCTCTGCCTTCTGGTTTCCTTAATTTTCTTCAAGACCCAGCTCCAATCCCATATTCTATAGGAAGCCTTTCCCAGTCCATCTTAAGTACAGCACTTTTTCTCTCTGTTGATTATCTCCTATTTATGCCATATGTAGCTTGTTTGTATGCATTTGTTTACAGTGTTCTCCATTAGACTGGGTGATTCCTGAGAGTAGGAACAATTGTCTTCTGCCTTTCTTTGCTGGCACTTAACACAGAACCTGGCACATAGTAGGTGGTTAATAAATATTTATTGGCTGACTGCTTGAGCAGATATATACAGAGAAGATTATGTTAATCAGAAAGTGAAAGGCATAAATAACTGGGGGAGGTGGGATTTTATCTGAGTCTTGAAGAAACCAAGAGACCTGAAGTAGACATGAGGAGGCAAAGCATTCCAAGCATTGGGGGAGAGCAAGTGCAAAGGGATAAAGAGAGATGATGGCGTGTCATGTTCAAAAATCCTTAATTTCTAGATTACAGAATGTATGGAAGAATAAAAAAGTAAAGTTTAAGTTCAAAATGAAGAGTAAAGCCTAAGTAGGCTAAAAAGTTCAAAAGATATGAAGTTATGAAGAGCTTTCATTACCAAGAAGTTTATATTTAATCCTGGAATAATGGGGAGCCATTCGAGCTCATTGAACAGGAGTGGTGTATATGTGTATGTGCGCATACATATGTGTGTAGGTGGCATGGGGAACTTGGTATGACATGGTCATACCAAAGCTTTAGAAAATTCACCTTGGCAGCTAAGTAGAAGGTGGATTAGAATGAAGAGAGATTTAAGACAGTGAGACAAGTTAAAAGGCCACGTGATGAGGGCTTGAATTAGGACTGTCACTATATGAGGATGGGAAAGGGACATATAGAACAAATGATATGAAGGTAGAAATGAAAGATTGGACAATGGACTGGCTATGTGGGATGAGAGAGAACCAATGATAACAATAAGGTTGTGTATCTGGGGTCTTGTCCTTCAGGGTTGCACAAATCTGTTAAAGTACACATTTCCAATTCTGAACGTGTATATTAAGGTAGTTGTCACATAGGTATTAATTTCCTCCTGTTCAGCTTTGATTTCAGGATGCTAGTAAGTCTTCTAATGTATTCAACTAAAGCATTTTCGTCATGCTTCATGTGTCTAGCCTGGAGGGAGAGAAAGGTACTTCATAGATATTGTCTTCATCCATTGGTTCAGTGTGACCTCTGGATTCACTCTTAAGCCGTTCAGCCTCTATCTTTTCTTATTGTACAGATACAGTTTTATCAAACAATAATCTAAAGTAACAACAGTTAAATACCCTTGGGTTTACTGAAAGCTGTTTATCCCTGGTTGGAGTCTATGAAACTTCACAACCTGAAGAGAGGAATAACAAAATAT
This sequence comes from Sminthopsis crassicaudata, assembly GCF_048593235.1. Taxonomy (NCBI): domain Eukaryota; kingdom Metazoa; phylum Chordata; class Mammalia; order Dasyuromorphia; family Dasyuridae; genus Sminthopsis; species Sminthopsis crassicaudata. Next base: position 34,237,493 of record NC_133623.1, read on the forward strand.
TTTCCCATAGGCAAAGAAATATGAGGGAAGTAATCCAGCAAGCAAAAGTATAGCAGAAATTCTAAATTTCTCCAATCAGAAATTAAAAGCCTGAATATATGTATATGATGGTAGATATCTATGTATATGTATATGTGTGTGTAAATATATCTGTGCTTAATTGTAACCTTCATGGGGCAATGAGAGGAGGAAAGGGGAAAAAAAAGAATAAAGTAAAAAGTGCACAGCAGAGAACAAAGGAAAACTTACAAGGGAGCAAAGAAAAGTTGGACAACTCTGAACACAATGCACAGTATTTATTATATAGGCTTTTTTTTGTAATGGAAATTTATTGTCTCATACTTTGAACCCTCTCCTATTTTCCACTCTGTAGATGGCAATGTTCTGTTTTGTTTTTCTGGGTTTTTTTTCCTTTTTTTTGTATTTGAGTTAAAACAAACAAATTGAAAAAAAATTGGCAATTAAAGTAAGTCAAGGAAACACGGAGTCAAAATAAAATAAAGACCAAAAATAAAACATTTAACATCCTTCAAATACTTGGATGAAAGTAGGGATTAGATAAATTAGGATTAATTCTTTGTCTCTGAGAAGATGCTGGGAAAACAGAGAAATAAAGGACTCATAGGTAAAAGAGAAGTCCTGAAGAAAGAAGATAGGGAAAATTTCTGGTCATCTATAAGAACTCTGACACAACAAAATGACAGATTGGATAAAATGAAAAAGAAAGCTTCTATTCAATATGAACACATAATAGTTCTATCAAAGCAGGTGATTGAAATTCTAATGTCTTTGCAAAAACCAGAAAGTTGAGAAGCCAGATAAGATCGATAATCATCGGCTTAGAAATTTTCTAGAATAACATGAATGACTGGCAAAATGCTTTACCAGTTTGCTCTCAGATACAAGCCCAACCCCAACACTCTCAATAAAGCCATCACCTGTCTATTACTCATCTATTAAAAATTATCTCTTTATGTCTATTATCTAATTATATGTTGTCTCAGAATCTGTCTATTAAAAGATAAGAAAACCAACAACACTTAGATTTCTAAGCCAACTGTGTCTTCATGTACCCTACAACTAATAATCATTCAAAATATGTAAATGCTTAAAAGAAACCAACATATTGACTGAGGAATAAAATGTGAATGTGTATGCCCCCAAATACCAAGGGTGTAGAGAGCCACTTACTATCAATTCAACAAACCTCCAGACAAACTACCTGAAAGTGTCAGACCATTTGGGGCAGCCAGGTGGCAGAGGGGATGAAGTGTTAAGCTTAGAATCAGAAAAACCTGTGTTCAAATAGTTTCGTACACTTACTAGCTGTGTGACTCTGGGCAAGTCACTTAATCTCGGTCTGCACCAGTTTCCTCATCTGTAAAAAGGGTTATCATAATAATACCTATCTCCCAGAGCTGTTATGAGGATCAAATAAGATAATAAAGGTAAAGAATTCAGCATAGTAGTGCCTAGAACAAAGGAAATACTCTAATATTAGCTATTATTTATACTACCGTTCCAGCAAAACATTTGACTGTTCCACATTCATGGCTTGTTCATGTGCTAAAATGTATATAAAAGAGATGCAAGTCCAGGGGGAAAGGCTTGGATGTTTGATGTCCATACGCAAAACTATTTTCTATTTAAAATATTCTATCAATCAAATAATATAAAATCATATTTTCAGAGAGTTAATTTAATTCAAAGAGTTATTATGGGCCTTTGTTGAATTGATAGTAAGTTGCTCTTTACACCCTTGGTATTTGGGGGCATATGCATTCACATTTTATTCCTCACCATTAAAGTTATTATTTCTTCTAAATAGAATTAAGCATGATTTCCATATTAAAGGAAGAACCAAAATATACTATTAATCACTCATTTGATATACCTGGATGATATCTATATTGTTCCATTAAAAATTACATTAAATAACTGCATCTTGGGAGATTCTTTTGTGATGATCTCAAAATGTCATCTAGGCTGGTGATTGGATTTGACTCGAAATTCCCTTATGCATGTCAGCTGTGTCCAGCTTCTGCTTGCTTGGAGGCTTTGGCAGGAAATTGCTTATTGTCAAAGACATTTAAGAAAAGGGGCATCATAGCCTAAGAGAAGACAGAAATGTTGGTGTAAAGGAGTACGGCCTTCCTCAGGAGTCTTCACAGAGATAAACAGGTAGCTTGCCATAAGAATCTGACCTAAGCTCTATGAACAAGAACCACAAAGAACTGAAGACTAAAGACCTTGCTACTAGGAATGATAAAAGGCAAGAAATCCAGAGAAAAAGCCTCAGGTTTGTTTTTGTTCAAGATTTATATCTGATACCCCCTAATGAGTAGCACAAAAATTTGTCTTTGTTCCTATGCAGTTTAACCTATTTATTGGTCACTGGGATGAAGGCATGAATGGAGTGTTTATTATATTTGCTGATAAGTAGAGATTGGAAAGATACTAACAAGTTGAACACAAAACTTTTTTTTTAATAGCTTTTTATTTACCAGATATATGCATGGATAATTTTACAGCATTGACAATTGCAAAGCCTTTTGTTCTAATTTTTCCCCTCCTTCCCCGCCCCCAGATGGCAGGTTGACCAATACATGTTACCTATGTTAAAGTATAAATTAAATACAATATATGTATACATGTCCAAACAGTTGTTTTGCTGAACAAAAAGAATCGGACTTTGAAATAGTGTACAATTAGCCTGGAACACAAAACTTTTAATCCAATGCTATTTTTTCCAGCCTCCCAGAATGCTTCTGGATCACCTTTCACCTTTTGGTGTGTGCTTAGTGAGGACAAAGTACTTTCAATATTAACCTAAACAACAATGAGGTGATTCAGGCCATTTTTCCCAATAGACTTGTGATGGAGAGAGTCATTTGTATCGAGAGAAAGGATTGTAGAGACTGAATGTGGATCACAACAGTATTTTTCACTTTTTTGTCGTCATCTGCTTGCTTTTTTTCTTTCTCATTTTCCCCCTTTTGTTCTCATTTTTAATTTAATTTTTATTTTAAAAATAATTTTAATTAATACTTTTACTAAATTTGTAAAAATGATTCCTATTTAAAAATAGAATGACAATGTTCTGGACAAACTATGGTTGATTCCATGACTGAGAAATGTACTTTTTCAGGAATTCTATATAAGTAATTAGACTTAGGAAATAGGAAAAAATCCAATACAATAATATTCTAATCTTCAACTATTGTAAAAACATTTTAACAATGTGTATTTGCATGATTTATTTTTAGGAATATGTAGTAGTCATCTACACATTAGATGACTACTACATATCTAACATATTGGAGAAGAATGCTCCAGATTATGTTTTCTTTAGTTTTGGAGCAAATTTAACTTTCTAGTTATAGTTCTTAGGATATTTTTTTCTCAATAAAAATCTTTTTTTAATAAATAACTTTTGGGGGACAGCTAAATGGCGCAGTGGATACAGCACCAGCCTGGAATTCAGGAGGACCTGAGTTCAAATCTGGTCTGAGACACTTAACACTTCCTGGCTGTGTGACCCTGGGCAAGTCACTTAACCCCAGCCTCAGGAAAAAAAAAATAGCTTTTGATTTTCAAAATTCATGCAAAGAGGGCTGAATAAGCCCAAAAGGTACCATGGCTTGATGTCAAGGGATATATGATAGAGTAAACATAGGGTGAAAAATATAGCTTGTCTTTGGGGGTCTTTAGATTTTCAATAATTTTTGATACTAACTTATGTTTTCTCTGGTTTTCCCACTTCTCCAGATTTAGCTTGTACCAGGGCAAGGCTCTGTGAAGCCTGCTATACATTTGCCTGAGATGGTTTACCCTCCTTGATCTCACCCTTCATCTCCTGAGTTCTTATGCTGACCTCTACTTTGTAGGGTTAAGACTCTGGGTTTCTGAGGTTCAGAATACTGGATTTTCAGGTGCCTCTATGGCATTTTAGGAAAAAATGTTAGCTACTTCAGAACTCCATTACCTGGGATGTCTCACTTTGAACTCTGTAACTGTGTGGGTCATGCCCTTCTGCCACTTCCCAGGTTTTCCAAAGACCCTACTCTGGCTTTCTCAAGGATAACCTTTGATCTTGCTGACTCTGGTGCCAGCTTCTGCCCCTGGTTGCACTGGGAGACCATCCTGTGCTGGCAATGGCTTACATCTGTGGTTTCTGGCTGATTTTTTTCTGCAGTTTGGATGTGGAAGAAGTCACAGTAGTTTCTCATTGAAAATTATTTGGTCTTATAGGAACTTCTGTGTTGTGTTAGAGTAGTTACATGGGAGCTAGGTAATCTGCAGGCAGCCATCTTGGCAGGAAGGCCCTCATCACTTCATGCTAAGACTATTGCAGTAGTAATTTGGGTTGGTCTCTCTCCATTCCAGTTCATCTGACCATGCCCTCCTTTCCTCAGTTAGCTCCAGTGTCTTCCCATTAACTGTAGCATCAAATATAATTTCATGTTTATCTCATCCTTTTAGATTTCTATTTTATGGAACTTTTATGATGTTCACACTTATTAGTATACTAATTTTATGTCCAATGTATGAGGTTACTTTTAAGCTTTTTACTGAAAAGAGTATGCAGCCAAAAAAATATGGAGGACATTACATTTGTTCATATTTTCTTGCTATGTAAACACTGCCTTCACTTATTCAACTAAAAAGCAAATAGAAATGATCATTTTTGAATTTTGCTTAGCAAGTAGACTTATGAATATGGTTACACATTTGTGAAATGATTTTCCTATTCTAGCCCTAAGTCATAAATGAAAAACTAATTCAGGCTTCTCTCTCCCACATTCCCCAGTCTTTTTTGTGTTAGTTTCATATTTTCTCAATCTAGAGATAATGTCCAAAGATAAAAACTTCTATGTTTCTTTGGGCAGCTAAAATCCTAGGTAATAATCCCTTTACTGGAATTACTGTACTTCTCTTTTGGATTTTCCTAAATGAATTGAAATGATCCATGAGTTCCATTTAAGCAATTTTCTCCATTTTCTTCCTTGGCCTTTTCTAAACAACTTGTTAAAGATCTGTCCCATCTGAAACTAAGAGCTATTGTTTCTTATTTATCTTCCTGGGAAGGAGGGAAACCACAAAAAAAATTTAACACATGTTAAATTGACATTGTCTTCCATTAAACTGTAAATTCTTTAATCTGATAATTTTTTGCAATAATGAATGATTCTATGCTTGGTAAAAGTCACACCTTTGCTGTTATCATTGTGGGTTCTCTACAAATGGTCCCACTTTATTTGAAAATTTTACTGTAGCAAAAATAAAGAAATCTACATTTAATGGTGGAAGCTGAAGTGCTTAATTCAATTGATAAATTACAATTAAATATTTACCTTTTGATGATATTACCTTAAATGACTAATAACAAAGTTAAAGAAAGAAAAAATAATAATCTGGATCATATTACAACTTATTTTTCATTAAATTCAATAATTTAGATAATGGATAAATAAAATATTTGCTAGAATTACATGCATTGGCACTTTGTTTGCTAGAACATTTCCCCATACATATTTCCAACAATGCCAGTTTTAAAGTAAAAAACAAAATATACATGACTTTTTATCTAAGAGGTTAAGGAAAAATAGTTAAAGACTACCACTACTCAAGATATTAAAAGCATTCTAAGCTCTATATCTTTTTTTTTTAATTTTTATTTTATTTTATAATTATAACATTTTTTGACAGTACATATGCATGGGTAATTTTTTACATTATCCCTTGCACTTACTTCTATTCAGATGTTTTCCCTTCCTCCCCCAACCCCCTCCCCCAGATGGCAAGCAGTCTTATATATATTAAATATATTACAGTATATTCTAGATACAATATATGTGTGTAGAACCGAATTTTTTGTTGCACAGGAAGAATTGGATTCAGAAGGTAAAAATAACAGTTTACATTCATTTCCCAGTGTTCCTTTTCTGGATGTAGCTGGTTCTGTCCATCATTAATCAATTGGAATTGGATTAGCTCTTCTCTATGTTGAAGAAATCCACTTCTATCAGCATACATCCTCGTACAGTATCATTGTTGAAGTGTATAATGATCTTCTGGTTCTGCTCATTTCACTCAGCATCAGTTGATGTAAGTCTCTCCAAGCCTCTCTGTATTTCTTCTGTTGGTCATTTCTTATAGAACAATAATATTCCATAACATTCATATACCATAGTTTACCCAACCATTCTCCAATTGATGGACATCCATTCATCTTCCAGCTTCTAGCCACTATGAAAAGGGCTGCCACAAACATTTTGGCACATACAGGTCCCTTTCCCTTCTTTAGTAGTTCCTTGGGGTATAAGCCCAGTAGTTGTATGGCTGGGTCAAAGGGTATGCACATTTTGATAACTTTTTGGGCATAATTCCAGATTGCTCTCCAGAATGGTTGGATTCTTTCACAACTCCACCAACAATGCATCAGTGTCCCAGTTTTCCCACAGTCCCTCCAACATTCATCGTTATTTGTTCCTGTCATCTTAGCCAATCTGACAGGTGTGTAATGATGCCTCAGAGTTGTCTTAATTTGCATTTCTCTGATCAATAGTGATTTGGAACACTCTTTCATATGAGTGGAAATAGTTTTAATTTCATCATCTGAAAATTGTCTGTTCATATCCTTTGACCATTTATCAATTGGAGAATGACTTGATTTCTTATAAATTAAAGTCAATTCTCTGTATATTTTGGAGATGAGGCCTTTATCAGAACCTTTAACTGTAAAAATTTTTTCCCAATTTGTTACTTCCCTTCTAATCTTGTTTGCATTAGTTTTGTTTGTGCAGAAACTTTTTAATTTGGTGTAATCAAAATGTTCTATTTTGTGATCAATAATGGTCTCTAGTTCTCCCTTGGACACAAACTCCTTCCTCCTCCACAAGTCTGAGAGGTAAACCATCCCATGTTCCTCCAATTTATTTATGATTTCGTTCTTTATGCCTAAATCTTGGACCCATTTTGATCTAATCTTAGTATGTGGTGTTAAATGTGGGTCCATGCCTAGTTTCTGCCATACTAATTTCCAGTTTTCCCAGCAGTTTTTGTCAAATAATGAATTCTTATCCCAAAATTTGGGATCTTTGGGTTTGTCAAAGATTAGATTGCTATTTTTATTCACTATCTTGCCCCGTGAACCTAAACTATGCCACTGATCAACTAGTCTATTTCTTAGCCAATACCAAATGGTTTTGGTGACTGTTGCTTTATAATATAGCTTTAAATCAGGTACACTTAGCCCACCTTCCTCTGACTTTTTTTTCATTACTTCCCTTGAAATTCTCGACCTTTTGTTGTTCCATATGAATTTTGTTGTTATTTTTTCTAGGTCATTAAAATAGTTTCTTGGGAGTCTGATTGGTATAGCACTAAATGCATAGATTAGTTTGGGGATTATTGTCATTTTTATTATATTCGCTCGGCCTATCCAAGAACACTGAATGTCTCTCCAATTATTTAAATCTGATTTTATTTTTGTGGCAAGTGTTTTGTAATTTTGCTCATATAATTCCTGACTCTCCTTTGGTAGATATATTCCCAAATATTTTATACTATCGACTGTTATTTTGAATGGAATTTCTCTTTGTATCTCTTGCTGTTGGATTGTGTTGGTAATGTATAAAAATCCTGAGGATTTATGTGGATTTATTTTATATCCTGCAACTTTGCTAAAATTTTGAATTATTTCTAATAGCTTTTTAGCAGAGTCTTTGGGGTTCTCTAAGTATACCATCATGTCATCTGCGAAAAGTGACAATTTGATTTCTTCATTTCCTACTCTAATTCCTTGAATCTCTTTCTCGGCTCTTATTGCCGAGGCTAGCGTTTCTAGTACTATATTGAATAGTAATGGTGATAGTGGGCAACCTTGTTTCACTCCTGATCTTACAGGGAAAGGTTCTAGTTTATCACCATTACATATGATGTTTACTGAAGGTTTTAAATATATGCTCATTATTTTAAGGAATAGTCCATTTATTCCTATACTCTCAAGCATTTTTAGTAGGAATGGATGTTGGATTTTATCAAATGCTTTTTCTGCATCTATTGAGATGATCATATGGTTTTTATTAATTTGGTCAATTATACTAATAGTTTTCCTAATATTAAACCAGCCCTGCATTCCTGGTATAAATCCCACTTGGTCATAGTGTATTATCCTGGGGATGATTTTCTGAAGTCTTTTTGCTAATATCTTATTTAAGATTTTAGCATCAATATTCATTAAGGAAATTGGTCTATAGTTTTCTTTCTCAGTTTTCGATCTACCTGGTTTAGGTATCAGTACCATGTCTGTGTCATAGAAGGAATTTGGTAGGACTCCTTCAATCCCTATTTTTTCAAATAGTTTACATAGCATTGGAGTTAGTTGTTCTTTAAATGTTTGGTAGAATTCACCTGTAAATCCATCTGGTCCTGGGGACTTTTTCTTAGGAAGTTGGTTAATAGCTTGGTCTATTTCTTTTTCTGAGATGGGACTATTTAGACTACTTACTTATTCCTCTGTTAATCTGGGCAAGATATATTTTTGAAGGTATTCTTCCATTTCATTTAAGTTATCGAATTTATCGGCATAAAGTTGAGCAAAGTAGCTCCTAACTATTGTTCTAATTTCCTCTTCATTAGTGGTGAGTTCACCCTTTTCATTTTCAAGACTATCAATTTGCTTTTTCTCTTTCCTTTTTTTAATCAGGTTTACTAAGGGTTTGTCTATTTTGTTGGTTTTTTCATAAAACCAACTCTTAGTTTTATTAATTAATTCAATAGTTTTTTTTACTTTCAATTTTATTAATCTCACCTTTTATTTTTTGAATTTCAAGTTTTGTGTTTGTCTGGGGGTTTTTAATTTGTTCCTTTTCTAGCAATTTTAGTTGTAAGCCCAATTCGTTGGCCCTCTCTTTCTCTATTTTATGCAAGTAGGCCTGTAGAGATATAAAACTTCCCCTTATTACTGCTTTGGCTGTATCCCACAAATTTTGATATGATGTCTCATTATTGTCATTTTCTTGGGTGAAGTTATTAATTATGTCTATGATTTGCTGTTTTACCCAATCATTCTTTAGTATAAGATTATTTAGTTTCCAATTATTTTTTGGTCTATTTTCCCCTGGCTTTTTATTAAATGTTATTTTGATTGCATTATGGTCTGAAAAGGATGCCTTTACTATTTCTGCCTTACTGCATTTGATTTTGAGGTTTTTATGCCCTAGTATATGATCAATTTTTGTATAGGTTCCATGAACTGCTGAGAAGAAAGTACATTCCTTTCTGTCTCCATTTAGTTTTCGCCAAAGATCTATCATATCAAACTTTTCTAGTATTCTATTTACCTCTTTGACTTCTTTCTTATTTATTTTGTGGCTTGATTTATCTAATTCTGAGAGTGCAAGGTTGAGATCTCCCGCTATTATAGTTTTGCTATCTATTTCCTCTTGCAGCTCTCTTAATTTCTCTTTTAAGAATTTAGATGCTGCACCACTTGGTGCATATATGTTTAATATTGATAGTGCTTCATTATTGATGCTGCCCTTTAGCAGGATATAATGCCCTTCCTTATTTCTTTTAATTAGATCAATTTTTGTTTTTGCTTGATCTGAGATGAGGATGGCTACTCCTGCTTTTTTGGTTTTGCCTGAAGCATAATAGATTCTGCTCCACCCTTTTACTTTTAGTTTGAATGTCTCACCCAGTTTCAGGTGTGTTTCCTGTAAACAACATATAGTAGGATTCTGACTTTTAATCCAGTCTGCTAACTGCTTCCTCTTTATGAGCCAGTTTGCCCCATTCACATTTATGGTTAGAAGGACTAATTCTATATTGCTTGCCATCCTATTAACCCCTGCTTATGCTTTTCCCCTTTCCTTCCCTTTTACCCTCCTATCCAGTATTAAACTGGTGAACACCACTTGCTTTTCACAGCCCTCCCTTTTTAGGATCCCTCCCCCACCTTAAAGATCCTCCCCTTATTTTACCCCTTTTCCTCGAAATTACTGTATTCCCTACCCCTTAGCTTACTCCTTCCCTTTCACTTTTCAATGAAGTGGAAGAAGTTTCACCATAAATCGAATATGTCTATTGATACATGCTATGTTCATCTCCCTCCTTTCTTTCTCTCAGATATAATAGGTTATCTTTGCCTCTTCATGAGATGTAGTACCACCACTTTACACTTTTTTATGATATAATCTCCTTTCCACCTCTAGTTTCTAAGACAAATTGTACATATGTTCTTTACATATTTTTTGACAGAAGTATAGTTCTCAAGATTTCTTTTTACCTTTTTAGAAATCTCTTGAGTTCTGTATTTGAAGATCAAACCTTTTATGTAGGTCTGGTTTTTTCATCAAAAATAGATGGAATTCATTTATTTCGTTAAATGTCCATCTTCTTCCCTGGAAAACGATGCTCATTCTTGCTGGGTAAGTTATTCTTGGCTGCATACCAAGTACCTTAGCCTTTGGGAATATCATGTTCCAGGCCCTGCATTCTTTTAATGTGGACGCTGCTAGATCCTGGGTTATCCTTATTGTGGATCCTCCATATTCTAGCAGCTTCCAATATCTTTTCCTTTGTCTAATGGTTCTTGAACTTGGCCACTATATTTCTTGGCGTTTTGATTTTAGGGTCCCTTTCAGTAGGTGATCGATGAATTTTTTCAATGTCTATTTTACCCTCTGTTTCCAGAATGTCTGGGCAGTTCTCTTTGATAATTTCCTCAAAAATGGTGTCCAAGCTCTTTTTTTCCTCCCATTTTTCAGGGAGTCCGATTATTCTCAAATTGTCTCTCCTGGATCTGTTTTCCAGGTCTGTTGTCTTTCTGGTAAGGTACTTGACATTCTTTTCAATTGTTTCATTTCTCTGGTTTTGCTTGACTCCCTCTTGGTTTCTCCTTAAGTCATTCATTTCTACTTGTTCCAGTCTAATTTTCAATGATGTATTTTCTTCACTCACTTTTTTTATATCTCTTTGTAATTGTCCAATTGAGTTTTTATCTTCTATGGAATTTTTTTCCATTTTATTTTTTAGAGAGCTGATTTCTTTTTCCAGCTCACTAATCCTGTTTTCCTTGGAGTTGTTTACCTTTTCCAGCTCACTAATCCTGTTTTCTTTGGAGTTGTTTACCTTTTCCAGCTCACTAATCTTGTTTCTCAATGATTTGATTTCTTTATCCACTCTGTCTTTGAATGCATGGGATGACTTCTCCAGGCTCTCTTGCCAAGCTTCCCTTTCCTTTTCCCATTCCTCTTCCAGCTCTCTTGTGAGAGCCTTTTTGATTTCCTCTATGAGGTTCTTTTGTATTGAGGAGCAGCTTATATCCCTCCCAGGGGATACATCTGGGGACAGTCTGTTCCTAGTCTCCTCAGCATTTGAAGTCTGCTCCCTCTCCACACAGAAGCTGTCAATGGTTAGAGCCCTTTTGAATTTTTTGTTCATTTTGTCAGAGTAGGAATCAAAGAAAACAAACTGACAAGAGAAACAATTGGTCTGTTTTGGGGGGGATGGGGCTGGATGGTATTAATGGGCTTCCTCTACAGACTGGGGGTAGGGCAGCAGAGAGCCACTAACAGAACAGCAATGACTGTACTGAGTCTGCGCTCTGAGGCTCCGAGAATGCACTGAGTCAGTCCAGGTGGGGGTTGGGGGTGGCCGGGCTCTGAGAGACGCTGGCTTTCTGGGGTTTTAATCTTCACCTCCGGTGTTTACACCCTCTCCGCTGCTCCTGGCTTGCTGCCAAGACGGAGTATCCACACTGGGGCAAAAGCCCTTTCACAGAAACGGCAGAGATCACACCCCTCCCCCTCTGGTCTGAGCTGTGTGAGCTGCCTGTCTTGCTCTGGCTGCCTGCCCTCAGTCTGCGCCCAGTCTGATTGACCCTCCCCCGAGCAAACACAGACCTTTTCTGGCGACTTTCAAGGATGTCTTCTCTTGGTGATTATTTGTGGATTTCTTTCTGGGTCAAGCATTAAGTCAGAGGCTTGTCATGAAGTAAGTTCTGAGAGAAAACGAGGAGCTCAAGCAGCTGTCTGCCTCCATGCCGCCATCTTGGCCGGAAGTCGCTCTATATATCTATTTTTTTTTTTTTTTTTTGCGTCTAGGTTTCCAAAGTGAATGAATAATGGAAACTATGAATAGTAGCAGTTAGCATTTATATACTTCAACTTCCAAAGGGCCATCCCATTACAGATATGCTGAATTGGCTTATAAGGACCATGGAATATGCTCAGAGTTGCCCTTTGTGGTTCTTGTTGACTACGTGGGTACTGTAGGGCCTGCTTCTGCATACAGGTGACTCGGGACTAAAAGGCTCTGAGATGATGCAAGAGTCCCCCATGTTGGTTGTGGAGCCAAAAGACCTGATAATCTAGTGGATGTTCAAAAAGGCCCCCACCATCTTCAGCGTGCTTTCCTTCTCCATCTGTAAATGGGGTTAGAATTATCTCAAGTTGCTTCTCCAGAGGATAAGTAGGGAAAGACAGGGCTCATGCTATCATCCACCCTGGCCCCCATGCAGCCATGAGCACATGATGTCTAAAGTGTGTGTCCTGCCTAGGCACGACCGAACTTGGGTTGAGCTTGCTTTGTGCATTTCCTGATCTTAGGTGAGTGAGATGATCTTGCCCAAGCTTGAAAGCAACCTTTGGAAGTTTGGGAGTTTGACAGATTTGGAGGTCTTGGGGCCTACTAGGTCGGAGCTGAATGGCAGGAAGGGAGAAGTCCTAGTGTTCTTGGACAGGATGTCTACTGACTTGATGGCCCTAGTCTGGACTTTTAATCAGCAAAATTTGCCAGATGTTCAGACCTTACAGAGTCTTGGTGACATGCAAAATGCCTAATTAGCAATTCTATAAACTGCCTTATGTTCAATGAAGTTTAAACATCAGCCTCTTTGGAGGCTGTAACAACCATTACAATTTGTTTCAGTTGTTTTCAGAAATACTGTCCATATATACGGTGTTTTATGTTTAGCATTTCTCATGTGGCTTGGAATAAATGACCTGTCTCCTACCTGACTCATGCTGAGTGCCTTGAGTTTTGAGGAAACCTAAGCCATGCTCCATAACCTAAACTATAGGGGAACTTGGTCCTGGGGCACTGGATCTGGGGGACTCGATGCAGTGCAGATCCTAGGGATGAGGTAGCAGTGGCCCTGAAGCCACCCGGCCTTGGGAGTGATGGAGTTGGAAATGATGTACTTCTTTTCCTAGCTTATCCTGCCCCAGTTTATATGACCAGGATGCTGTGGCTACAAATATTGCTGGCTGGCAGATAACAGTTCAGTAAGAACAGAGCTTCTGGAACTAAGAGCCACAAAATGAGGTCCTTAAAGTTGACACAGGCTCCGAACAAAATTGGCTGTTACTTGATCTAGTGACGGTTCAGGCCTAAAAACATACCTCTGGAAGGTCCCCTCCCCTTCCTCATGAGTTCTGTCCAGAGAATTATGGGTACAACACCTGTGAGCAATATCATAACCAGACCACTCTTAAACACCATCTCTAAGACATAAAAAAATTGCGTATCAGTGACATGAAGCATCTGGCTTCCCTAACTTTACCTATAAATTTATCTTTCCTACTTCTGGTTCTTTGCAGAACTTCTTTGGAACTTAGCCAGCTTTAATTAGCATTTCAATGATAATAAACTTTGCTTTTGACTTGGATGGGAGCCTGCCAATTCTTTGGAGCCATCTTGCTACTCAGGTCTAGAATCCCAACCTTTTGGGGGGAGTCTCCCTTGGGTCCCAACAGTCTGATGAAGCCAGGAGTGTGAGAAGATTGGGAGCTTAATCCTTGGGTTAGAAGTAGGCTTCCAGGGACCAACACTGTGTGAAACAAGATGCCTGGGCACAGAGTAGGGAGTGGTTGTGATCCCTCGGCCTCTGGCCATCTAGCAGCTGTTACTCAGTGGTAGATCACATATATACTATAGACCAAGGTTCAGAGAAGTTCAGTGGATTGGTAGCTAGTCACACAGCCAGAAGGTTTCAGGATTACCAAAACCCACCTCTTCCAGTCTGATTTCTACCATCTCACACTGATCAATTGAGACCAGAACTCTCATTTTCTTGAAAAATTCAGGTCAATTGTCTTGGGCCTTTAAATTGTTTCACTTTAATTGCTCCCTCCCTTTCTCTGTCTCTTTGTCTCTCTTTCTGTGTGTGTGTGTGTGTGTGTGTGTGTGTGTGTGTGTGTGTGAGAGAGAGAGAGAGAGAGACAGAGACAGAGACAGAGAGAGACAAAGAGAGAGAGAGAGACAGAGAGACAGAGACAGAGAGAGAGAGACAGAGACAGAGAGAGAGAGAGAGAGAGAGAGAGAGAGAGAGAGAGAGAAAGCGCCACCAGAGCCAGAACAGCAGTCAAGTGAGCTGTTTGAACCAGCCTAGCAGAGGACTGGCCCATCAGCCAAGATACCACATCCTTCTGGGAGTGATAATGCATCACTGATGCAGTACCCTAAAGTGAACTTAATACTCAAAAGGACAAAAAAGAATTCTAGAAGCAGGAGTTGAGAGGTTAGGTGAGTGAGATGATCTTGCCTTGGGGGAAGTGGTGGTGCAATGGATAGAATGCAGGGCCCTAAGTCACACAAAGAACTGAATTCAAACTCAGCCTTAGATACTAGCTGAGTGACTCAGGACAAATGACTTTACCTCTGTTTGTCTTGATTTTCCCAAATATAAAACAAGGCTAATAACTGCATCTACCTTGTAGTGTTGTGAAGATCAAATGAGATAATATTTGTGAAAAGTGTGTAGCACAGTGCCTGACACATAGTAGGTGCTGTATAAATGCTTATTCTTTTCCTCGTCTTTAATGTGTATCTTTGTAATTTATACTTGAGGGCTCTCCATCCAGGGATCTTGTGTGTGAAAGATTGGGGTAACAGAGGACAGTCTAATTTAATTTGTACCATAAAACTTGAGCCCACTCTTCCTAAGGACTGAGTATGTGCCATGGAGAGTTTCTCCTTGGTCAGAGAATATTTTATCATTTCTATCTTTGTTATAACTTCTTAGTAAATATCATTTTGTAAAAGAATATTCATGTCTTGAATTATATTGAGGGTTCAAAAGGCAGTCGCCTTCTGGAAAGTCAGTCTTCTAGTCTAGATAGTTGAGTGTGCCAAGAGAGACTATTTCCTCTAGCCTTGTTTGCTTGAGCAAATTGCAAATCTCTCCTCAGTTTCTTCATCTTTATGGTAGGGATGATAATACTTGCAGTGCTTAATTCAAAGGGTTATTGTGATGCTCAAATGAATAGTTATGAAAATTGTTCTTTGCCCTTTGTTCTCAAAGAGGAACACGACAAATGCTCTCTAAATTACTAAGTATAAGATATGATTCCAAACAATTTCAATAAAGAGCACTCATCAAAAAGTATAGGTTGATTTGAAATGTGGTGTCAATTGGAGTCAGGTGGTTAGCTCTAGCTTGGAACTGGGCACAGAGGTTACGATGAGGACACTGGATGGACAACTCTTCAGTTTCTTTGGGGTCTGATTTTCATAGTAAGGCTTTGTTGTCTTAGGACGGGGTGAGGAACTTTTATTCTGCCAAGGGCCATTTGGATATTTTATAACATCATTGGTGAAAAATGATCAACTTACAGAATTCAAGCAATGGGAGGTTGTCGTACTTAGCTTTCTGCTCATCATTGCCTGCAGTTGCCTTAACAAATGACTTTGCGGGCCTTCCCTACCCTGTTTTGGGCGAACTAGTTCTGATCTTATTGGTGTACTAATCTGGCTCAGTGGAGTTCAAGAAATACAGAAGGTCTGGGAAAGGGCAATGAACCCCAGAACTGTACTTGGAAGAGTAGAGTGGAATCTCAGCTCTGCCATTTACTAGGTGTGTTCCCTTGCGGACAAGCTTAGTGTTAGAGTTTCTTGGTACCTGAGGGGTTTGGGGTATGTCATTTTCCCTTCTTGGGCTCTTGACCTCAGTTTCCTCATCTATGAACCAGATGATATGGAGGTCCCTTCTAGTTTCCCATGGTCCTCCCCGCCCCCAGCAATGTTAACTTAAATCTGGTTTCCAGAAAGTCTTTCAGAGTTGCTGTGATTGAAAAATCAATCCTCTTTGAACAATTTGGTAATGAAACTCTCCAAAAGTGGAAGTCAATTCTGACTTTGATTTGACTTACACCGTGGATAATAATAACAGAGTTTGCTGGGTGCTTTAAGATTGCCAGATAATTGACTTACATTATCTCATTCAATCTTCACGAACAACCCTCAGAAGGAGGTCTTATCATTATCTTCATGTTCCAACTGAAGAAATGAGCCTAAGCAGTTTTCCAAGGTCATATAGTGAATGATGTTGGAGGCAGGATCCAAACCCAGATATTTTTGACTCCTGTCCTGTCAACAAGTATTTAATATGCACTTATTATGTTTGTAAGATGAGTTCGTTGGCTAATAGGAGAGATAACATAACAACAGTTATGTGCAAACAAGTTATGTAGATGGTAAACAGAAGATAGCCTCAGGGAGAAGGCCCTAACATTAAGGGGGACCTGGAAAAATCTTCTTACAGAAGGTGGGATTTGAGCGGAGCCTCAGAGGAAGAGACTCCCAGGCATGGGTGACAGTCAGTGAAAATGTATGGTGTTAAAAGATGAAGTATCTTTTAAAAATGTATTTTAGTAATACCTTTTTATTTTCAAAATATATGCAAAGATAGTTTTTAATATTCACCCGTGCAAAACCTTGTGTTCCACATTTATTCTCTCTTCTCTACCCCCTCCCCTAGACAGCGAGTAATCCAATACATGTCAGTCATGTGTAATTCTTCTAAACATATTTCCACAATTATCACACTGCAGAAGAAAAATCAGATCAAAAAGGAAAAAAAAATGAGAAAGGAAACAAAATGCAAGCTAACTACAAGAAAGGTGAAAATACTATGTTGTGATCCACACTCAGCCTCCATAGTCGCTTTCTGGATTCAGATGGCTCTCTCCATCACAAGTGCATTGGAATGGGCCTGAATCACTTCCTTGTCAAAAAAAAGCCATGTCCATCAGAATTGATCATTGTATAGTCTTGTTGTTGCCGTGTACAATGATCTCCCGGTCCTGCTCATTTCACTCAGCATCAGTTGAAGTAAGTCTCTCCAGGCCTTTCTGAAATCAACCTGCTGATCCTTTCTTACAGAACAATAATATTCCACAACATTCATATAGGAGATGAAGTATCTTGTGAGAGAAACAGCAAGAAAGTCAGTGTCACTGGAATTAAGGGAATATGGTAGGGAATAAAATTTAAGACACTGGAAGGAAGGGAAGCAGGTCAGGAAGGAATTTTAATGCCAAAGAGATTTGATCACGGAGGAAAACAAAGGAACTAACTGGCCAACTATTGTAGTAGTCCAAGGCTGAAGTAACAATGGCCTACAACAATGTCATGGCAGTGTCAGAGGAGAGAGGGGGACATAACTGAAAGATGTCGGGAAGGTAGAAGCAACAGGATTTGGTGGCATGCTTCTTCTGTGGAAAAAATAAGGGAATAGAAAAGGGCATGGATATGAGAACTTGTGAAATCAATGTGGAGGAAGAAGCCACAGAATATGGTAACTGAGGAGATCTAGGCAGTGAGGAAGAAAAAAAATACTTTGAAATACCCAAAGGCACAAACATGGGAGATCTAATGAATAATGGAAAAGTAGAAATAATGATACCAGGAGGGAGAAAGAGAATGAGTAAAGTTTTGGACTTAGGATCCTAGGAGTTAGCAATAAAAAGGAATTTAAAGATCATTTGCTCCTTCATTTTACAGATGATGAAACAGGATCAGACAGATGAAATATTTCCAAGGTCATCACAGAAGAGGGCCATGATCAGCAAGAGGGAGATGCTATTTCATTAAGTCCCTAAATACTTAAGAAGCACCTAATATGTTCCAAACACTGTGCTAAATACTGAGGATATAAAGATAGACTCAGAGTTTTATGGGGGAGACAAGAAACAAATGAATATGTGTAAACAAACTACAAACTGGATAAATAGGAAATAATCAATAGAAGAAAGGTATTAGAATGAAGAGGAGTTGGGAAAGGCTTCCTGTACAGATTGAGATTTGTGCTGGGCCTTAAGGAAGTCAAGATAGCCAGGTGGACATGAGGAGGAAGAAAGTCCCAGGCATGTTGCTGTGGTTTGTCCTTTTTCCTGGAAGAGGACCATGACATGCAAATGAGTTGGATTTAAATGTGGGAGAGTTGTGCAAAGTCACTTGCCTCACTTTCCCCTCAGGAGCCATCTGGGTCCAGTGGCCAGATACAGATCAGGACTATTGGGGATGGCCCTAGATGTGGTGAGAGACCTTGGCCTTTTTAAGTTAAGGTTTTCAACAGGTCTCAGTTGGTCTGAGACAGCTTGTGATTATGGCTAGGTAAGAAATGAGGCAAAGAATGGTCAAAAAAGAAAAATCAATTGATCAATCTAAGGGGGGGGAAAGACCCTCAGGATTTCAGGCCAAATCAGAAACAAATGCTATTTACATTCACTCTGAGGCAATCTGGGCCCAAAGACCAAGTGGGCTTAGGCCTGGGACCTATTGTTGGCCAATAAGTGAGAACCAGAGTGATTTGAGTTTTAGTCACTGTCCTTAAGAAAGAAATCTAGCCAGTAAACCCCAAGATATCTGGAAAGGGTTCAGAGAACAAAACAAAACCCAAAAATTAACCCAGGCATGAGAGATAGTGGGTGAAAATTCATGGAGTCAGGAAATGAGATGTCTTATTAAAAGGAAGAAGGAGGCCAGTGCACCGGATCACAGAGTATATATGGGACAGTAAAATTTAAGCAGATTGGCAATGTTAGGGTGGGGTGGGGTGGATCCAGTTACTTAAGACTTGGAATGCCAGAAGATTTTATATTTCATGTTGGAGGTAAGAGAGAATCATTAGAGATAGTCCTCTCTTTTGGGGAAATAGTGCCTTTTCCTTGAGGATGACATAATTCTCAGGGCTTTTGTGAAGTCCTGGGTTGTTGATAAGTTATTTGTTGGTCAGACAGTGTGGGAATTCAGATGGAGTAAGGGAAGGAAAGTGGCAGCACATTCCTAGCCTTCACTTCTGAGAGGTTCTGAATTGAAGGCCTCGACTTTTGACTTCCAACAGCCAAAGGGATTATGCCCTACCGAGCCTGAGATCCAGGGCTTCTCATCGCTCATCCATGTCTTGAACTGTTTCTATTTGTTCCAGTCTGTGTAAAAAATTGCCATGCTGCACTTCAGGTTCTCAGCAACCACAAGAGATATTATTTCAGTATATCTACATTTTTGACCATCAATTTCTACTTGCTATTTTGTCCAAAGTATGCAGATCGGCAAAGGAATGATGATCATTCTGGCCCAGAAGTTCTGTGGAGAGACTCTGCCTCTCATGAGCCATATCTTGGACTTGTTTTGTGATCTGTTTATCTGGATCTGGAATTACAGCAAGAAAATGTTGAGAATCCCAACACCTGAGCCAGAGACTGATTTGCTCAATCGAACGGAGACTGCTCACTGTGGGGTCATCGTCTTCTACACCTACACAATTGTCCTACGGGTCATTCTTTGACTCATTCTGCTCTTTGAGAATGGTCAGTCATCCATGTGAATAAAACCGTGTCTGTCATAAAGCATTTTGTTCTATAAGAGTGGGATTTTTAACATTTTATTTAGTGGCTAAACTAGTATCATTCCCACTTTTCTTCCCACCCACCCCACCTCCTTTTTGCTCAATAGGATCTAGGAAGACTATCTTAAAGGGTATACCAGATTACAGATTTTCTGGTATTTGTGCTGTTATTGTTTTATTTAATCCAATTGCTTTAAAAAGTAGGAAACTTGTATATTCGCGCCCATTCCCTTTATTTCCTGGTTCCAAACATAGCATTGTTGATTTTGGGGGGGGTATTTTTATAGCAAACTTGGTGTGTGTGTGTGTGTGTGTGTGTGTGTGTGTGTGTGAGAGAGAGAGAGAGAGAGAGAGAGAGAGAGAGAGAGAGAGAGAGAGAGAGAGAGAGGGAGAGAGAGACACACAGAGGGAGAGAGAGAGAGAGAGAGATAGAGAGAGAGAGAGAGAGAGAGAGAGAGACAGAGAGACAGAGAGACAGAGGGAGAGAGAGAGAGAGAGAGAGAGAGAGAGAGAGAGAGAGAGAGAGAGAGAGAGAGAGAGAAGGAAGAGAGAAATTTTGTTTTGCCTATTTCAGATAAAAGTAAGCTTCAATTGATACCCACTATCCCCACTATCTTTTTCTTAACTTTGTATATTTTCCTTGTACGTATCAATTATGAATTATTTCTCCACTAGCATGTTCCTTTTACTCTTCTCTTCAAATCCTCAGAATTGAACCACTCTTTCCCCAGGACATCTTTTTGTTATTTAAATCTCTCAATGCTTTTTAAGTACATTAAAGTTTTGAAAAGATAGCTGTTTTATCTCTCCCTGTTATAATGTTAGCATTACATCATCATATTTCTCCTTCCAGTTGCTCAAATAAATTTACCTTCCTAGGTTTCTCTTGATTCTTTTGTTTGCATTTTCAAGTTTCTACTCTACTATGCTCTTCATTAAAAATGCTCAAAAGTCCTCTCATTCAATAAATATCCATTTTCCCCAGTAGGTTTATACTCAGTTTTGCAAAGCAAGAATCTATATCTTTTGCATTAAAAAAACCAACCAAACAAAAAAAAAAACTATTTTATTCCAAGATCTCCTTTCATTCAAAGTAGAAACTACCAGATATTCTGTGATCATAATTATGGTTTCTGGAAATAAGAACTATTTCTTTCTTTTTTTTTTTTTTTTTTTGCCAAAGCAATTGGGGTTAAGAGACTTGCCCAGGGTCACACAGCTAGTAGTTACTATTAAGTGTCTGAGGCTGGATTTGAATTCAGGTCCTCCTGACCTCAGGGCCATCTAGTTGCCTCCAGAATTATTTCTTTATAGATGCTTACATTTTTTCACCTCTGATATGGGAAATTTTTTGACTGACATTTCTGGGATTCTTTCTTTTTAAAGTTTGTTTCCAGAGGAGATTGGTAGATCCTCTCTTACACTTTTTTTCTACTAGATATAGAAAGTTTTCACATCTAATTCTTTGAAATATAGTCTCCAGACCTATTTTATCTTTTTAGTAATTGTTTTTGAGGAATAGGATTATTCTTTAATTATCATTCCTTGAATTCTTCAGGTCAGTTTAGATTTTCTTCTATATTTTTAATCTTTTGAATTTGTTTTAACATTTTTTTTGCCAATTCTGCTGTGTCACAGGATAATTGATTTTGGTTAATTCTAGTTTTCAGGGAATTAATTTCTTGGGCAAGGTTCTCTTCAAGGCTATTTCTTCTTCCAATTCTTTCTTCTAGAGATTTTATTTAATTATTTTTCCTCTCTATCTTCAAGTACTTGTAGAAAATATATTTTGCCTTTTGAGTCTCTGCCTGAAGATGTTACAAAATTACTCTTGCCTTTGGGAGAATCTTTAGATTTTCAATAATTGCTGATGTTGACCATTGTTTTCTTTGATTTACTTATCTCTCCAGTTTCCCCCCCTGAATTATGGCTTAGTACCTGGGTCAGGCTCTCTCTCCCACTGTTCTTTGGGGTAGGGAAATCATCCCAAGATGGTCTTACCCTGGATTACCTAGATTTCTACACTGACCTTCATATTACAGAAGTAGCCTGCTCTAGATATTTGAGTTTTAGAGCACTAGATTTTTCAAGCTCTCTCTTGAATCTCAGACAGAATGTTAGGGACCTCATAGACTCTGGAGCTGGGATGTTCCATTTTGAATAGTGCAGTACCTTGGTGGTCTTGAGGTTTCCAAAGTCCCCATCCTAGGGCTTTCTAACCTCTATGGATCTTCTTTGGAATGACAATCTATTTTTGTTATTCCCGGACATAAAGCTTTAAAGCAATGTGTGTTTCTGAACCATCTTTGATTGTACTAATTTGTTTTTTGTTTGTGTTTATACTGACTTTGCAGGAGGCCCTCTTTCCTATTGCCTGTGAGCTTCTGAATGACTTTTCATGCAGTTCATGGGTAAAAGAAATTTCTCACTCTAGGTTCTCATTGAATTTTTGGATCATTATTTGGTAGAGCTGCATAAGAAGCTTGGAACAGTGCCCTCTGTATCCCAGGAGCAGAGCTCAACCATAAGAGTCACAAAATAGGAAAAGATAGAAAAAATGAGCAAGAAGCAGAAAAGAACCTTAACAATAGCTACTATGTTAACAGGAAAGATCAAGATACCAATTCAGACAAGGACAAAATGCCCACAAAGAAAATCTCAAAGAATGATATGAAGTGGTCCCAAGCCCAAAGAGGATTCTTGGAAGTACTCATAACAAATTTTAATAGGCAAATAAGAGAGGTAGAAGAAAAACTGGGAAAAGAAATGAAAGATATGCAAGAGAGAGTCAATGACTTGGAAAAGGAAGGTCAAAAATTGACTGAAGAAACCAATAACTTAAAAAATTGAATTGGCCAAGTGCAAAAACACCCAACAACAACAACAACCAAAAAAACAAAAACAAAACAAAACACTGAAGGAAACAACACCTTGAAAGGCAGAATTAGTCAAATGGGAAAAGAGAAAAGAGTTACAAAAGCTAACTAAAGAAAATCACACATTAAAAGCTAGAACCAGGCAAATGAAATCTAATGATTCTATGAGACATCAAGAATAAGTCAAACTAAGAATAAAAAAATGGAAGAAAAATGTAAAATACTTCATTGGAAAAATAGCTGACCTGGAAAATAGATCCAAAGGAGACAATTTAAAAATTATTTGTCTACCTGAAGGCCATGACCAAAAAAAGTCTGGATAACATTCTTCAAGAGATCATCAAGGAAAACTGCCCTGATATATTAGAATCAGAAGTTGAAATAGTCATTGAAAGAATCCATCAATCACCTCTGGAAAGAGTTCTCACAAAGAAAACCCCAAGGAACATTGTTCTAAAACTTCAGAACTATAATCTCAAGAAAAAATACTGCAAGCTGCCAGGAAAAAACAAAACCAAAAAAAAAAAAAAAAACAATTCAAGTTGTTGAGGAACAACAATAAGGATTACCTAGGATCTGGCAGCTTGCACAGTAAAGGCTTGGAAGGTGTGGAACACCATATTCCGGAAGGCAAAAGATGTCAGATTACAACCAAAAATCAACTGCCCAGTGAGACTGAGCATCATCTTTCAGGGGAGGAGATGGATCTTCAATGAAATGAGACACTTTCAATCATTTCTATAGAAAAAAACAGAACTAAATAGAAAATATTATCTTCAAACACAGGACTCAAGAGAAACATAGAAAGGTAAATGGGAGAAATATGCATATGTATATATATATATGCATATGTATATATATATATGTATATATATATATAATTTAAAAGATTATTATTTAGTCAGGTCTGAATTTCAAGTGCTTGCCAGAGTAGGTATGTGAAAATTATGAATTTTGAATCGGTTGAGGTAGCTATCTATCTGTAGTGGTCGGCTATCTTGGCCAGAGGGCTAAGGCTCAATTTTCACCTGAGAATTTCATAACAGAATTATTAGGTGACATTGTGCTGGTGTTTTGTTTACATGTTTGCTACATAATTCAAGCAGTGAAAATTATTTTGCTAGACTAGAGACTATGTAAAAATGCTTAATTCTGCAAAATAAGCATTCTATCAAAAATGTGCTATTCATGCATTTCCCAAACTTTTTTCACATTATTTTTCCACCCCTACAAATTCCCCTTGGAAAATCTACTTTATTGTGTTATCTAAGATCACAACTGCAGTGATTGCATCATACCACAAGAGGACCTTCAAAGACAGTCTGTATTCCTATAGTGTCAACTATTATGTCATTCGACTCAAATGTAAAGTGTAATAGGTTTGGCTATCAAGTGCTACATTTAAAAATATTTTATTTGAATCTAGAATTAACATAAATAGGAAGAGTAATAACAGCATCTATGGGCTATTCTTATATTGTCAATGCAATACCAATAACAACATTTAGTAAAGATTGGTCTATAAGAGGTTTGATACTTACTGGTCTTCCTTATATGGCATTTTTTGGCTATTCATATGATATGCAAGCATTGATTTAGGAATAAAACATTTTCTTGCAATTTCTAAATAGCTAGTGATCCAAAGGCCAAAATACATGCAATAAGAATTAGTTAGCATATACATATTAAGAGTTTAGCTGACTAAGGGAATTCAAAGAAGGGGGAAATCAGGGTCCTCCCTTCATGGAGCTTCTATTCAAATGGGGAAAACAATATACAAATAACTATACAGATTGTTAGTTGTTGTCCTTCGAGACTACAACTTGGAATGAGAAGGAACTTGGGAAAGGCTTCCTGCAGAGGGTAACAATTAAACTGAGTCTTGAGGGAACTAGGGAAGCCAGGAGGAAGTGAGGAGGGCGATCATTCCAGATTAGGAAGAGAGTCAGTGAAAAGTCACAGAACTGGGGGATGGAATGTCCCGTGCAAGGAAAAAGCTGCTGCTGGACCATAGAGCCTAATTGGATGGGAGTAAAATATAATAAATCCAAGAAAGTAGGGAGGTTTGTGGTTGGGAAGGGCTTTAAAAACCACAGGATTTTATATTTGGTTCTGAAGGTAATATGCAACCCCTGGAGTATTCTAAGTAGGGATGTGACATGGTCAGAACTGCTAGAAAAATTACTCGATGGCTTAGTGGAGCATGCTCTGGAGTGAGGAGAGATCGGTGCAGAAATAACAACCAGCAGGACATGGTAGCAGTCCTGGCATGAGGTAATAAGAGCCTATTCCAGAGGAGCAGATATATGAATGGAGAGAAGAGACATATAGAAGAGATTTTGGGAAGGGAGAGATGGCAACAGGATCGGATGATCTACTAGATAGGTGGAGTGAGTGAAGAACAGACAACAATATTGAGATTGGAAACTGAAGTGACTTAAAGAGTAGTGGGACCCTCAAAATCAGAAATGCTGAAGATACTGAGAACACAGAATGGCAAAAGATAATTCTTGTTCTCAAGGAGCTTAATAGGGAAAACAATCTGTAAATAATTATGTATGGATAAACTGTATACAAGACAAATTAGAAATAAATCAATGGAAGGAAGGCACTAGACTGTGTGTGTAGTGGAGTGAGGGGTCAAGAAAGGCTTTTTACAGAAAGTGGGATTTCACCAGGATCCTGAGGAAAGTCAGGGACTAATGAGTAGATTATAGTATAGGAATCAGGGTGGTACAGTGAGAACTCTATTTGTGGTCAGAGCACTTGGATTTTGATCTCTGCTACCTCATTTGGTGGGGAAGTTGTCTTTATCTGTATTGGTGGAAGGAAATTTTGTTATTTTATTCAATGTAGGACTTCCCACACTGAACTCACAGATTTGACACCATCCTCCCTCCTAGATAAGAAAAGTACAAAAAGTTTTCTTCCTTAACCTGTTTCTAGCTAATAGAATATGTTTCTGTTTGTTACACACATAAGGTAAGTGCTATCTGATGTCTGATACCGAAGTATCTTAGAAACCTTTGTAGGCCATTAGGAATTTATCAGTTAGATTAGTGACTTTTTAATTTACTTAGATTAACAAAAGCCGAGTCCATATGGATCACCTCTCAAGCACTCTTTTCACTCTAGAGACAATTTATTCGAATCAGAAGAGAGATCTGGATTTTCATTTGTTCAACATTTGTTTTTAAAGTATCTAATTTCCATTACAGAAAAAAGTTTACATATGTTCATACATATGTGTGTATGTACATGTACATATATGTGTTACATACAAAAGAATGGCACCTGTCCTCACAGAACTTACAATCTAGCAGTCACGGGTCAGTGGGATGCCAAAAATATATAATTGCCCATTAACCATAATGCAGATGAAGAGAACAATATGAGCAAAGGTATAGAGGCAAGAAAGTACAGGATATGTGCAAAGGACCACAACAAATTATTTCTAGCTTAAAATTATGTAATCTTAAATAGCTTGGTTTTCTTGGAGGAGAGAGAGAGAGAGAGAGAGAGAGAGAGAGAGAGAGAGAGAGAGAGAGAGTGTGTGTGTGTATATAAATTTTTTTTTTTTTTTTTTTTTTTTTTTTTTTTGCTAAGGCAATTGAGGTTAAGTGACTTGCCCAGAGTCACACGGGTAGGAAGTATTAAGTGTCCTAGGTCACATTTGAACTCAGGTCCTCCTGACTTTAGGGCTGGTGCGCTATCTACTGAGCCACCTAGCTGCAGAGTATATTTGGAGGGGAATTGACAAGAGAGTAGGCTGGAGATGCCAGTTTGTGGAGAACTTGGATTGTTCTGCTAAACAGCATCGACATTGGCTTTTGAGCAGAGGAATGATGTAACTGGAAGTAGGCATAAAGAGGGTTAATTTGGGTGGATTGGAATTGGGGGAAGAATGAAAGAGGAGAGACCATTTAGGAGCCTGTTGCAATAATCTGGGAGAGAGGAAATGAGAGCCAAAAACTTAAGAGACACAAATGAGGTGATATCTTTTATTTATTATTAAAGGTCATAGTGTCAAAAATATTAATACTAATAATGAACTTGGAGTTTTTAGACTTATCTGCCAGAAACAATATTATTAAATTTAACATTAATATGTATTCAAGCCATTTCTAGCTGGGAGGGACAGATGTCCAAATTGGCAGAGTCCCCCATGCCCTCTGACATTTCTCTGCCCCAAGAGGATTTTGGGTAGCATAGGAATTTTGAACAAGGGGAAAATATAGTCTGTGTTAACATTCTATTTCATTCTTCCTAGATCATGCTACTTAAAGAATCAATGGGGCTCCACCTAGGGAACAATATTGAGAATCTAACTTAATAGGAGAGAGAGTGAGGGGATGGAGGGAGAGAGACAGCGGAGGGGAGGGAGGGAGAGGGAGGAGGAAGAGAGACAGAAAAGATACACACAGAGGAGGGGAGGGATGAAGGGATATTTTCCTCTTTTCCTTTTTAAAATAGTTTTATTTTTCTGAATACATGTAAAGATAGTTTTCAACATTCATTTTTGTAAGACTTTTGGTGTTCTAATTTTTTTCTCCCTCCCTCTCCCACTTCCTCCTTCCCCAAGACAGCACACAATCTGATATAAATTATATGTGTGCAATCCTTTTAAATACATTTCCATGTTGTGCAAGAAAAATCAAGATGGTTTCTTCAATTGAAGAGGGCATTTTCCTGTGCCAAGAGTTCAGTCCCTTCTGGGATGGGAACAAATAGGTACTCTTTGTCAAATTTCTTATTGCTACCCTTAATCCACTCAACTAATGAAAGAACATTTTTCCCTTTTTGTCCTACTCTATCACCCATTTTTCAAGGGGTTTTTCTCAAGAGACTAGAAAGGGCTTTGGAGAAAAATAATATTTCTTACAATTTCTCGGGAAACTAAATGTTCCCATGATAGCTTGAATGATTTATTTATACTAGTAGGTGGTAAAATGGAAAGAATATTTGATTTAGGATCAGAAGAACCATAGGTCTTATACTTGAAAGCTTTGTGACCCAGAGGCAAGTTGTTTAACCCCTATGGATATCAGTTATCACATCTGTAAAATAGGTATAAGACCTTTCTCTTCATCTCCAAATTCTGAAACCATAAACAATAAAATACCAAAGTAACGTGAAAATGATGACTTTAAAATTTGTAATGCCAGTATCTATATTTATAGAAGTTCATAGGATATTTGGGGTGTCCTTCTGTAACCCCAGGAGGCTACAGAATCTTTTTGGAAAAACACTGGCCTCTGATTACCTGCACCAGAAATGTGATTGGAGTCTTTGCTATGTGTGTGACCCTCAGGTTGAATATATCTATATTGTTTTTCAGTTTTCAAGGTGTTTTACCATTGAGGACCTGGGTAGTTAGGTAACAGTGACTAGAGTACAAGACATGGAGTCAGGAAGACCTGGTTTCAAATTCTACCTGTCCTGGAACAAATAATGATAAATGTTGGAGGGGATGTGGGGAAATTGGGACACTAATACATTGCTGGTGGAGTTGCGAAAGAACCCAGCCATTCTGGAGAGCAATCTGGAATTATGCCCAAAAAGTTATCAAACTGTGCATACCCTTTGACCCAGCAGCGCTACTACTGGGCTTATATCCCAAAGAAATACTAAAGAGCAGAAAGAGACATATATGTGCCAAAATGTTTGTGGCAGCCCTTTTTGTTGTAGCTAGAAACTGGAAGATGAATGGATGTCCATCAGTTGGAGAATGGTTGGGTAAATTGTGGTATATGAAGGTTATGGAATATTATTGCTCTGTAAGAAATGACCAGCAGGAGGAATACAGAGAGGCTTGGAGAGACTTAAATCAACTGATGCTGAGTGAAATGAGCAGAACCAGAAGATCACTGTACACTTCAACAACAATACTGTATGAGGATGTATTCTGATGGAAGTGGAAATCTTCAACATAAAGAAGAGCCAACTCACTTCCAGTTGATCAATGATGGACAGAGGTAGCTACACCCAGAGAAGAAACACTGGGAAGTGAATATAAATTGTTAGCACTAATATCTGTCTGCCCAGGTTGCATGTACCTTCGGATTCTAATGTTTATTGTGCAACAAGAAAATGATATTCACACACAAGTATTGTACCTAGACTATATTGTAACACATGTAAAATGTATGGGATTGCCTGTCATCGGGGGGAGGGAATAGAGGGAGGGGGGGTAATTTGGAAAAATGAATACAAGGGATAATATTATAAAAAAATATATATATAATAAAAAAATTAAAAAAAAATTCTACCTGTCCTTTAACAACTATGAGACTCTCCTTCCACCCATCAAGTAATTTCATTACTCTGTTGCTTCAGTTTCCTCATCCATAAAACAGGGCAAATTTACCTTTCTACTGTTGTTATAAGGACCAGATTAGATGCTAACTGAAATTTGATATAGCTATAACATAATAATTAATAATAATGATAAAAGTTTCACAACATTACTATAAAGTAAATAGGGGAGGCTGTTTTCTCTCAATTTCACAGATGAGAAAAATGAAATTGCATAAATAAACAAATACATATTTACACAATTATCTGTGCAATTCTTCTAAACATATTTGGATTTAACATATATTTTGACCATGTTTTACATATATTGGATTACTTGCCACCTAGGGGAGGGAATGTGGGGAAGAGGGGAAATTGGAACACAAGGTTTTGCAAGGGTCAGTGTTGAAAAATTATCCATGCATATGTTTTGAAAATAAAAACTTCAATAAAAAAGAATTGCATATGTTAAAACCATATCAGATTGCTTGCCGTCTTGGGGAAAGGCAAAGGAGGGAGAGAGGGAAAAATTGGGAACACAAGGTTTGCAAAAGTGACAACTATCTTTGCATTATTTAGAAAAGAAAAACACTATAAAAATAAAAACATAAAAGAGATACTGCAGTCAGTCATTTATTAAATGGATACCATGTTCCATTCATTGAGTTAAGCATTGGGGATACAAATAAAGGCAAAATATAGTCTCTGCCCTCAATGAGTTCATAATCTAATGAAGCTAACAATTTATACAGTGCCTCCTATGTGACAGGCATTGTGCTAAGCAATTTACAAATATCTCATTTGATCCTCACAACAACCTTGTGAGATAAGTGCCATTAGTACCCCCACTTTAAAATTGAGGCAGCTGAGACAACAAGTTAAATGGCTTGCCTGAGATCCCAGAGATTTGAATTTCTGACTCAAGGCTTTTTACTCTATCCATTGCACCATCTAGGTGCCCCTTGGTTGATTGGTTGTCATCCTTCATTCTTGAGGAGGACCAAAATGACATCACTACGTTAGAATCGAGTTATAGGGTGTACAATTATGGCTGATCAGACCAATACAAGCTCAGAGTGCTCTGCCACAGGTTGGACACAGCCCCTATAGACATTTAGGGTTCACTCTCTAACTTTGCACATCTCATGTTTCTTCTGGGCTAGTTTAATTCTGCTTTGCTCATAGAGCACAGAGCCTTGTCTGATGAGGGTCTGCCATGCTGGGCAGTCCTGGGCCAGTGTTTCCCATGTCTCACAATCAATTCTAAAGTTCTCAAGAAAGACCTTGACAGTGTCCTTGTATCACTTTTTCTGACCACCTTGTGAGCACTTGCCCCGTGTGAGTTCTCCATGAAATAATGTTTTTGGCAGGCGTACATTTGGCATTCAAACAATGTGGGCAGCCCAACGGAGTTGTGCTCTCTGCAGTAGATTTGGAATGCTGGGAGGTTTAGTTCATGAAAGTATTTCAGTTTCTGATAACTTATCCTACCAGATGATTTTCAGAATCTTCCTAACACAGACAGAAGCTATTTGGTTTCCCAACATGGTGCTGATGTACTGTCCAAGCACACAATGATGAGGTCAGCACGACGGCTCTGTGGACCTTCAGTTTGGTGGCCAGTCTAATGCCTCTCCTCCCCCACACTTTCCTTTGCAGCCTCCCAAACACTGAGCTAGCTCTGACAATGCATGTGGCAGTCTCATTATCAGTATGGACATCCCTGGGAAGTATACTGCCAAAGTGAGGGAACTTATCCACAGCATTTAGAACTTCTCCATGTACTATAACTGATCATTCCACATATGGATGGTGTGGTGCTGGCTCATGGAGTACTTGTGTTTTTTGGTGTTAATTGTTAGGCCAAAATGAACAAAAGAGGCAGAGAATTGCTCTATACTTTGTTGCATCTCTGCTTTGGAGGATACATTGAGTGCACAATCATCTGCAAACAAAAAGTCATGCACCAACACTCCTTGCACTTTAGTTTTGGGTCATAACCTTTTCAAGCTGAATTTACCATCAGCCACCAGTGACTTTGATTCTGTGTTCTTCCTTATTGAAGGCATTTGACAACATGGCGTATAGAGTGTGTTTACAAGTATCTCTGGTGTGAAGGCTGCTGAGCCCTTAACAGGGCTTCTTTCCAATTTTGGTATCTATCTGCTGTACCTAACTCTCACCAGTGGCTCCAAGAAGCTGCACCACACTCTGGTAAATCATTTTGACAGATGGGCTAAGCCAGGTTGAAGGTAACCAAAGTGTCTCAAATCCTAGGTTAGGATTAGAGTTAGATGTGTGTCTACCCCCAAGCACTTAAAGACTTCCCCCAGTAGAATGGGTTGATGAGAACACTTTGGTCCACCGGCCACAAAGGCAGGTGAAACAGGTATTGTGGAGCACTTTGAGCTTGGTTATTCATCCAGGACACCAAGGTCACCCACTGCATCTCGAGTCATTACCAATCATCTTGACCCTGTTCTGCCATTGGACACTGGTGGTTTTAGAAGAGAGAGCAAGGCTGATGACATTGTGCAAATCTGCCTACTCTGATCCAATTTACACAACTCAAAAGACATCATCATACCAAAAAAAGGTGCTTCTTAAGGTACTACAGAAATGTTATTATTAGTACTGATGATTTATCCCTTCCAATTGGGTTTTAATTTTGGTTTCGGATTTGATGACACAAAACCATAGAATTTTAGAACTGGCAATTTAGAGATCAGATAGTTCCAATCTGACATTTTATAGATCAGGAAACAAACCCAAGAAGGAAAGTGAAGTGCTCAAAACTCTCTGGGGGGACAGTCAGGGTTAAAAAAAAAAAACCCATGTTTTTGGATTCCCATTGCTGTGTTGATTTTTATAATGATAACAATAGTAATAATAATTAGATTACCTAGCATTTATTTAGCATTTTAAGATTTGCAA
This sequence comes from Sminthopsis crassicaudata, assembly GCF_048593235.1. Classification (NCBI taxonomy): domain Eukaryota; kingdom Metazoa; phylum Chordata; class Mammalia; order Dasyuromorphia; family Dasyuridae; genus Sminthopsis; species Sminthopsis crassicaudata. The sequence goes on from NC_133623.1 coordinate 34,269,236, forward strand.
AGCATCTTACAATTATTATCTCATTTGAGACTGGAAACAATCCTGTGAGATAGGTGATATTAATTTCCCTATTTTACTGATGAAGGAATTGAAGCACAGATTGCTTAAGTGACTTACAGCTAGTAAATGTCTAAAGCAGGATTTGAATTTAGATCTCATTGAATCCAAGTCCATACTGCTTCTTCCTGTTGATAATATACCTTTGTTATACAGACTTAGTGGTAGATGGCCATTGGAGAAAGCAGAGCTTTCTGAAAACATAATGAATGCAATTACAGATAAATATGGGGAATGAGAAACAACATTTTTGGTTCAGTGAGTGATGAAGGCTTTCCCTAGAAACCACTGGGGCTGTGCTCATTTCTGGAGTATCCTGCTATCAGCCACATGCCTCCAAGGTAATTAACCTAGCAGAGGGTTAAATTCTATTTTAGGGCAGAGGTTTAAGTGTAATTGTGCAAAGAAGTGATAAAGCCAATTTTAAATCACTGGAGACCATTTTTCATTTGACTTCATTAATATTAGTTTGTAGCTAAAAAATAAAAAGTGATAAGTTTTAAAAGTAGCTCTCAGTATCTCCTCTTCCCAATCATCACTGGGGCGAGTGAGAGAGAGGAGGGCAGCAGAATAAAATTGCCTTCTATTTGAATTTTATGACATGGCTCTGCCTCCATATTTAAAAATAAAATCCTATCTACTTAGCAATGTAGTTGAATTTCATGGCACAAACAGGAATTACCTTTATTTATTAAGTTACCCGTGAAAATTGATTGCCCTCACTGTAAGACAAAGATTTTTGTGAGCTTTGGTGATTGACTCAATCCCACCTCTCCCTCATCCTGCTACTGTCCCATTATTTTCCTCTTTCCTTTTGCTGACTAATACCTTAAATGTGTAGAACTCACCTGCTATTTCTACTTTCAATCTCTCTTTCCTAATCTTCTGAACTCAGGATCCTCTGCCCTCCTTATGGAGAGATTTCCCCAACAACTCTTGGGTAATCTTGTCTTGAAGACACCTATCAGGCCTCAAAAGCCTTTCTAGTTCAACCTCTTCGTTTTACTAAAAAGGAAACAGAAGTCCATAGACATAGAAATGGAAGGGACCTCAAAGCCACTTTCCCCTTCTCCCAGTTTCTTAGTAGAGAGAAATTCTGTATGGGAAGGATACTTTTAAGGTATTGGCCACAGAATTAAATCACACTGGAACTGGAAACAGGGAGCCTGGATTCAGATCATGGCTCTGCTACCCATTGTCTTGGGATCTTGGATGATCTCCCAGCTCCACAACCTTCGCTCTGAAATGACTACTTTCCTTGTCCCAGATATTTTCTGTTCATCTAGTCCAGTAGAAGGCATTTAAAAACGAAGGTGGCAGTTTTGATCATTAAAAATAAACCAATATTCTTGCAATTCTGCAAGTATAATGCCTCTAGAGCACCTGAGGGTGCTGAGAACTAGTGGACTGGATGGAAGGTTAGTTTTAATGGGCAAAGATGAAAAACTTCAACTGGATTTGGGACCACAGCTGCATTGCTATAAAGTCTGAAATATAACCTTTGCTGTGGAAAAGATGGAAGTCCTGTACTAACCACTTTTTATTTCATTTGATCTTTACAACAGCAGTGCAAGATAAATAATATTATTATTCCTATTTCATAGTTGAGGAAACTGAGGTAAATCCAGATTAAATGTCCTGCCCAGGTGGCCCATAGAGATGAAATAATTTAGGAGCATAGCATCACAGCTCTAAAGCCATAAGGGACCTTAGAAATTATCTAGTTCAATCCTCTCATCCTAAAGAGGAAAAAATAGAGGTCTAGAAAGCTGAAGTGGTTTGGCATCCTAGATCTAGAGCTGGAATGGATCTCAAAGGCCATATAGTCTTCTTCTTACATATGGAGAAACTGAGATCTAGACCTCAGACATCAGTGGCTTGACCAAGATCACAAGGCAATAATGAGTCCACGTGTAACTTGCCTCCAAATAAAGTGTTCTTTTTTAATCTTAATTTTTAAATTGTATTTTATAATTATAACTTTTTATTGACAGGGCATATGCATGGCTAAATTTTTACATTATCTCTCGCACTAACTTCTGTTCCGACTTTTCCCTTCCTTCCTTCCACCCTTTCCCCTAGATGCCAGGCAGTCTTATACATGTTAAATATGTTATAGTGTATCCTAGACACAGTATATGTGTGCAGAACTGAACAGTTCTCTTGTTGCACAGGAAGAATTGGATTCAGAAGGTAAAAATAACCTGGGAAGAAAAACAAAAATGCAAACAGTTTACACTCATTTCCCAGTGTTCCTTCTCTGGGTGTAGCTGAAAATTCAGTGTTCTTGCTCCTAAATCACACATCTGGAGCTTGAGAATCCCTAAATGAAGCTGTGACCCCTAAATCCAGCAATAAGATTCCAGTTTGGTTTCTTCTTCTTATCACTCAGTCCATTTCTTTTGTCTTCTTTGGTGTTTTTTCTTGCTTGTTTTCAACTTTTTATTATAAATTTGAATAACCATAAACGAAGACAAATAAACATCCAAAATAGGGAGTAACATCTTAGATAAACCCATTGGAATTGCTTTTAAAAGTTTTATTATGCTTTTTGCATTTAACTTTGTAGTAAAGGTTTCCAGACATACACATTCCACCTGGTGAGCCTTCCCATAATGCAAAGAAAAGCAGTTAAACAAGACCATCTGGCTTAGTGACTATCTGACAGTATATACAACATCCTTTACCCACAGGCCCCTGGCTCTCCAAGGAAAAGAGTTCTGTATAGTGAATCCTCATCTCTTCTCAAGGGACAAAGATTGGTGATTACAATTATACAACAAGGAACTTTTTAAATGTTTACATTATTGGAATCATTGCACATATTACTTTTTATTTTTGTTGATTCATTTCCCATTCCTTAAATGTGGGTGTGTGTTCCTTACGACTCTGTTTTCTGTTCTATTTTTAGGACCAATTCCTTGAAAATGTCTTCTACACTCATAACTTCTGTTTTCATTTCTGTAAAGATTATGCTATTCCAAATTTCTAATTTGAATTCCAGTTCTAATATTTTAGTTTGTGTAACCTGCCTAGCTCAATGTATAAACAAAGCAAAATACTATATTGGACCTGTTTCCTCAACAAACTTCCTCCCCTTTTCTGATTACTGATACCAGTATGGTATTTTGCTTTATTGTTGTCATTCAATTTTTTCAGTCGTCTTATGCTTCATGGCCCCAATTTTTTTTTTTTTTTTTTTTTTGGCAGAGATACTAGAGTGTTTTGCCATTTCCTTCTCCAGCTCATTTTATAGATGAGGAAACTGAAAAGAGGGGAGAAGTGATTTGCTTAGGATCACAATGCTAGTAAAGGTCTGAAATTGGATCTTTCTGATGCTAGACGCAGTACTCTATCCATTAGTTGCCCCAAGAAGAGACTATCATTTTAGACTCTTTCTACTTTTCCGTGGTCATTGTATATTACTAAATCCTGTGATTACTTTCTTCAGAACTCTTCCAATTTGGCCCTTTCTTTATTGTATATATTATTAATTTTTTTTTCAATTAAAAAAAAAAACAACTATTTCTATTCTTCTACCCCCATTGGAAAAAACCCAAAACAACTCTGTAATAAACATATATAGTCAAGCAAAACAAATTCCTGTATTAGCTATACATAAAAAACATATCTCAAGCTGCTCAGTGAGTCTGTCGCCTGTTGGTCAGGAGGTAAGGAGCATTTCTGGAATCACAGTTGCTCTTTTTGTTAAGTGGAGTTATTAAGGCATTCATAGTTTTTTGTCTTCATAATGTTATTTTATAAATTGTTCTGATCACAACACTCTGGACCAATTTATACACGTCTTCTCAGATTTCCCTGAAACCATCACCCTCATCAGTTCTTGTAGCACAGTAGGATTCCACTATATTCTATATATCTTAATTTGTTTTTCCCATTTGATGGGCAACATTTCTGCTCAGTTTCCAATTTTTGCCACCACAAAAGAGCCACTATAAATATTTTTGTGCACATGAGTCTTTTTCTCTTTATTTATTCTTTTTAGGAAACAGGCTTATTACCTCTGGATCAAAAGATATGCAGCTTAATAACTTTGGAGGCATAGTTTCAAAATGAGTTCTAGATTGGCTGGACCAATTTGCAACTCCATGAACAATGCACTAATATACCCATTTTCTTACAGCATCTCCATTTGTCATTTTCCAGTTTTAGGGACAACTTTACCAATCTGATAGATATGAAGTAGAATGTCATAGGTTCTTTAATTTTCATTTCCCTATTAATGAGGCTGTACAGTAGATAGAGTGCCATACTTAGAGTCAGAAAGACTTATCTTCATGAATTACTAGCTGTGTGACTCTGGACACAGTTTACTTATCTGTTTGCCTCAGTTTATTTATCTGTAAAATGAGCTGGAGAAGGAAATGGCAAACTACTTCAGCATCTTTGACCCTAAAATCCCAAATGGGGTTACAAATGACGTTCCAACAAAAATAACTAGTGATTTGGAACATTTTTATATGCCTAGTGAAACATTGTTTATCTTCCTCTGAAAACTTTCTGTTCTTATCCTTTGCCCATTTATCAGCTAGGGAATGTGGGCGCTTCCTTTCTGTTCCTATCATTGTGTCCTGTGTCCATACTTTGTTTAAAGTCTGTCAGACAAAGAAATGCATCTGACTTAGGTGTCCTCCATAATAGCAGAAATGTTAGGAAAAGCAGAAGGTATAGGGAAGAGGGAAGATAATGAGTTCAGTTTTTGACATGTTGAGTTTAAGATACCTATAGGACATTCAGTTCAAAATGCCCAATAGGCAATTGCAGAGACTGGAGGTCAGGGATAGATCTGAGAATCATCAGCATCAAGATAATAATTGGATCCATGTTAATTTAAGAGATCACAAAGTGAACTAGCATAGAGAGAGAGAAGAGAAGAGCGATAAAACGGTCAAAATAGAGCCTTGGTGAACTCTCAGGTCTAATAAATGTGATTTAGATGAAGATCTGGCAAAGAAGACTGAGCCGTGGTCCTATAGAGAGGGGGAAAACCAAGAGAGAGAAATGTTAAGAAAATCTAGAGAAAAGAGAGAATCAAAAAGGTAGTGATCAGGTGATTAACATTGTCAAAGGCTGCAGAGTCTATGAGGGATGAGGAATGAGAAAAATAAAACATTGGATTTTGGAGATTATGAAATCACTGCTGAGGGAATTGTGGGAAGAAAGCAGAATAAGGCAGTATACTACCTGGCTCTCCCCAAATAATATACAATTTTAGAGCATCAGAAATAATTAAAAGTCATAGTACAGAAGTTGTCTAACCAACTCTGAGATACCACTACACATCTCTCAGATTGGCTAAGATGACAGGAAAAGTAATGGTGAATGTTGGAGGTGATGTGGGAAAACTGGGACATTAATACATTGTTGGTGGAATTGTGAACAGAGCCAAGCATTCTAAAGAGCAATTTGGAACTATGCCCAAAGAGTTATCAAACTATGCATACTCTTTGATCCAGCAGTGCTTCTACTGGGCTTATATCTCAAAGAGATTTTAAAAAAGGGAAAAGGACCCACATGTGTAAGAATGTTTGTGGCAGCTCTTTTCGTAGTGGTAAGAAACTGGAAACCGAGTGGATGCCCATCAGTTGGAGAATGGCTGAATAAATTGTAGTATATGAATATGATGGAATATAATTGTTCTATAATAAACGATCAGCAGGATGATTTCAGAGAGACCTGGAGAGACTTACAAGAACTGATGCTGAGTGAAATGAGCAGATGCAGGAGATCATTATACACAGCAACAATAATACTGTATGAGGATGGATTCTGATGGACGTGGCCCTTTCCAACAATGAGATGATTGAGGCTAGTAATTTCTTGAACCATACTGTCTCATTAGAAAAATGTGATCTGGAAAACAGATAAGGAGAGAGATACTAAAAGAAGTGTTGAAGTACAAGTCATGATCAAAAAAAGACATCTAGACAGTATGGTTAAATATTGTCAGGATAACACAAGATTTAGCAGGTTCTACATTACAAGACCAAAGGGAGTAGAATATGATATTCTGAAGACCAGAGGAATTGGATTTGCAACCAAGAATAACAAAGCTGAATGTAATCTTGCAAAGGGAAAGAAAAACAAAGGATATTTAATGAGTTAAAGAACTTTCAGTCATTCTTGAGGAAAAGGCCAGAAGTGAAAAGAAAATTTGACTTCCAGTAATCAGCAAAATCATAAGAAGGTAAACCTGAAAGTCTAATTATAAGGGGTTTAATAAAGTTAAACTGTTTAGTTCTTATATGGAAAATGATTATTTGTAACTCTTAATATTATCTTTATGAGGATAGTTTGAAAGAATATACTTAGTAAGCCTGGGATTGAGTTAATTATGTTGGGATGGTCCTAAAAATAAAATTGGGTAGGGAAAAGTAAAATGGAGCATATCATCTCATCCAAAAGAGGCATGAATGGTAAAAATTATAGTAAAGGAGAGACTGAGATGGAGGGCAGGTACTGGAGTAATCTTCTATTAGTACATATTAATTATATATATATATATATATATATATATATATATATATATATATATATATATATATATTTAGTAAGTATTATAAGGCAGTAATTATCAAACTATCTGGTACTGGTTAAAGAAATAGAGTATTGGTTTAGTGGAATAGAGTAGATATACAGTATACAGTGATAAATTATTATAGTAACCTTGTTTGATAAATGTAAATATTTAAGCTTTTGGGGTAGGAATTTACTGTTTGAGAAAAATTGTTGAGAAAACGGAAAAGCAGTCTGGAAGAAACTAGATATAGATCAATATCTTACACATTTATCAAGGTAAGGTCAAAATGGACATGTGGCTACACATAAAGGGAGATAGAAATAAATGAAGGATATGTAACATGTTTCCTATCAGATTTATGTATAGGAGAATAATTTGGGAATAAACAAGAGATAGAAAACATTGTGGGATATAACAGGGATAATTTAGATTACATTAAATTAAAGAGTTTTTGAACAAATAAAACCAATATAGCAAAGATTAGGAGGAAAGCAGAAAATTGGGGAAAATTTTTATAGATATGTTCTTAGATAAAATTCTTACATCTCAAATATATAGGGAACTTTCTCAACTTTATAAGAATATAAATCATTTTCCAACTGAAAAAAAAGTCAAATATATGAACAGGCAGTTTTTGGAGGAAGAAATCTAAGCTATTTGCAGTAATATGAAAAATAATCTTACTCATTATGGATTAGAGAAATGAAGATGAAAACTTTGAGATACAATCTCACACTTATCAGATTGCCTAAAATGATAGAAAGGGAAAATGACAGATGTTGGAGGAGATGTGGAAAAATTGGAACACTCATTATTGAATTGTGAAATGATCCAATCATTTTGGAGAACAATCTGGAATTATGCCCAAAGATATATAAAACTGTGTATACCCTTTGATCTAATAAAAAGATAATAATATTTAAGATAATAATAAGTATCTTAATAAAGATAATAATAATTAAGTCTGTTTCCCAAAGTGAACAGGGAAAAAGGAAAAGAACCTATATGGTTTAAAATATTTATAGCAGCTATTTATGGTAGCAAGGAACTGAAAATTCAAAGGATGCTCATCAATTGAGGAATGACTGAAAAAGTTGTGGTATATGAATATGATGGAAGACTACTGTGCTGTAAGAAAAAATGGGCAGGTTGATATTAGGAAAACATGGACAGATTTGCATGAAATAATGAAGAGTAAAATAAGGAGAACAAAGAGAATGTTGCATGAAGATTCAAATTAACTACAAAGGATTTATGAAGGAAGAGGCTATTCACATCCAGAGAAAGAACTGATATATGAAACTATATATTGGATAGTTTCACGTGTGTGTGTCTGTGTCAAATGTTGGCCTTCTCGAGAGGAAGGAAAACAGATTGGAACTCAAATGTAACAAAAAATAAAATAATATTAAAAAGAAGAGAGCAAAAGGAAAAGAAGTAGAATCACTTCTCTGAGTATAGCTGTAGTAAGATGAAGGAATAAATAACAGGAAATGAGTAAGTTAATGAATTTGGGAGGGTCTAGGAGGCAGTATCAAATATATGTTGATGCCTTCCAGTATAAAAGCAGGATTTGAGGAGGAGAAGGATGAACTAGGCGTTGAACTTTTTTTGAGGGAGGGGGGAAACAAAGATGACAGTTTTGATCATCAAAAATAAACCAATAATCTTGAAATCTTATAATCATCAGGCCATTAGAGTAGCTGAGGGTATTGAAATAGTGAATTAAATTGGAAGGTTAAATTAAAAAAATTTATTTTATTTAAAAAATGAATAAGAAAAAATAAAAATAGAAAAGGAACACAAAGCAAAATAAAACAAAACAAGAGAACATTGTCATGTGCCATGTGCCCAGCAGAATATCAGAGAGGATTTAAAACATAAAACAGTAAATTACCAGTTCAAGAAAGTATATATATATATATACTTTCTTGAACTGGTAATTTCTACATATATATATATATATATATATATGTAGAAAAAATTATATTCATGAGTGTCCCTCTTTTCTTTACTTCCTTATAAATTGTTCTTTTGTTTTCTGCTTTTTTGGGGAAGCAGAAAAGTATCCTAGAAGTCTATAGGTAACAGTTCCCAGAATTCAATTGGGTGATGATTATGGATTGAGTTAATATCAGTAACACAAATTTATTGGGGAACAAGTTGAAATCATTATTGCAACAGACAAATTGCAATCTTTATTGAATTTAAAAATTGGATTTAAAAAGAGGATCAAAATGTGCTTTTGTACCATCTCCATTTCTAAACCTTTAATTTTCTGTTTAATCAATAAATAAAAATTTATTAAACACCCATTACCTATCAGGCATTGTGCTAAGTGGTGGGGATGCAAAATGAAGCAAAAAACAGTTCTAGGAGCTAATGATCTAATGGGATAGACAATATGCAAAGAAATATATATATATATATTTATATATATATATATATATATATATATATATATATATATATATATATATTTATATATATATATATGAAGCTCTTTACAGAATAAATAAGAAATAATTAAAAGAGGGAAGGCCCTGGAATTAAGAGGGGTTAGAGAAATTTTCCTGTAGAAGGTCAGATTTTAGATGGAACTTAACGGAAGTCAGGAAAATCAGGAGTCAGAACAAAGGAAGGAGAAAATGAGGGAGAGCTAGAGAAAATGCTCAGAATAGAAAGATGGAGCATCTTGTTTGTGGAACAGCCATGAAACCAGTTTCACTGGATTAAAGAGTATGTGTGTGTTGGGGAGTAAGGTGTAAGAAGACTGAAAAGGTGGGAGGAGATCTAGGTTATGAAGTTTTAAATGCTAAACAGAGCATTTTGTATTTATTCCTTCAGTTTATTGAGTAATGGGTTTAGGAAAATCACTCTAATGACTGAATGGAGGATGGATTGAAGTAGGGAGAAACTTGTGACTGGCAGACCCACCAACCGACTATTGTGATAATCAAGGCAAAAGGTAATGGTGGCCTGTCCCAGAGTGGTGGCAATGTCCGAGGAGAGAAAGGGGTAGAGATGTTGCAAAGGTGAGCGATGGTAAGGAATCCAGACTGACTTCTAGCTTGCAAGCCTGAGGGACAGGGAGAATGGGGTTGACCCCTACAGTAATAGGGAAGGCTTGTGGGGAGAGGGAGGATTTAGAAGAAAAAACAATGAGTTTGTTTTGGACAAGTTTAAGGTATCTCTTGGACAAGATGTCTGTAGTTGGAGATGCTACTTGCTACATTTTCACATTTGTATCTAGATGGATACAGCCACATGCAAATACAGACCCATTCTCCTACAAAGTTGTTGGCAACAATTGCCAACAAAGAATCATTGTTGCCTCAGAGGGGGAGTGGACTTGGGAAACCTCACAAACAGTAGCTTTCTTTGTTCTGACTGTGGAGAAAGTGAAAGAAGATGGGTGCTTCATTAGCTTTCAGCTGAAGACTTGGATCTTTATCACTTCATCAAACCTCAGAAGGTTTTGATGGATTAGTGACTGTCTTAACAAGGAGCAAGATATTGTCAGGCAATGGGGTTTTTCATTGTTGTCCTAAATGGGTTTTGTTGTACTTATTTTATTTTTGTAAACTTGACTGTCTCTCGTAAGAGACAGGTGGGTGATACAGTGGATAAAATTCCAGGGTCTCCAGATCAGGAGGAACCAAGTTCAAATCGGCTTAAGACACTTACTGGGACCCTGGGCAAGACACTTCTCCCTGTTTGCCTCAGTTTCCTCATCTGCAAAATGAGCTGGAGAAGGAAATGGCCAACCACTTTAATAGCTTTTCTAAGAAAACTCCAGTCAGGAAGAGTCAGACATGAATGAAATGACTGCAATTTCTTGTAACTTGTTAACTTGCAACTTGCTCTTGACAAATTACAAGCAAAGGAGGGAATACATAAGAATGGTATTATGCAGATATGGCCAGGAATGTGACTTGCCCAGAGTCACAGTTTCTAAGTGTTTGAGGCAGTATGCAAACTCCAAGCCCAATACTAATCTCTTTTTTCCCCCAAAGAGATTATTTTCTTTTTCCATTTCTAAATGGTCCAAGCTCCTTATCCTGTGTCTGGAAAATATAATCATTTAGTATACGTAATAGAGTGGGAGAAGATTTTTGACTCTGAGGTATATTTCTTATAATACTTAGATGAGGATACAGGAGATAGCATCCTCACTAGGCTTTCAACAAAGGCATAGAAAAGCCAGGTCCTATTGAGAGGGGAGGGAGTAGGCCTCTGGGCTGGGATAAACCATCTCCCTCCTCCTTAGGCATCCCACCTTTACATCAAGGCTAGGGCTATAACACCACTAGGCTTATCCCAATCTATAGCAACATGATAGTTGGCTACATCAACACAAATCAAACGCGAGCCTCCTAATCACCTACTTTCACCAAGGACCTCACTCTTACTCTGCCTGAACTCCAATAGTCGGCGTCCTCGTACAGGTCTCCCTATTCTCCCTCTCCCTTAGATATTGAACCCTTGGCCACTGAAGAATGATCACATCCTCTTCAATTTCAGTTGTCTCTTCCTCATTCCCAAGCTTCTTAGTTCTCCCCCATTCCTTTTTTTCCTTCCCAGTTCTCCTTTTGACTCTGGACTTCTGACACCATGTCTCAAGTGCCTTCTCAGCCTGAAACTTTCTTCAGTACCTGGTACTTCCTCAGCCTGGAATCTCCTTCTAGCCTCTAGCCCCTTTGCTCGTTGGAGAGAAGTTCATACACTAAGAAATACTTCTCCCACAATACCTTAGCAACCACAGAAACTTTTGGACTCCCGGTAGCATATCTTATGCACATCTCTTCTGAAGAGGTCCTTGGTAACTGTTATGTGGCTTATATTCTTGTTTTGTTCTTCCAGACACCAGAAAGTCACTATAGACATGTTCTAAAAGTTTGCTCATGTTTATATTCTCTAAATCTGCTGCATGACTCAGTGGCACTAGTAAACAATCACAAGCCTCTCACTTCTTGGACACGTCAGCACCAATTTCAGGCCAACACAGTCTGTTTCTCAGCCACTCTAGTGTCCTCTCTTTCGTGGCCATAAAATGATAAGTGATCGACAGTACCAACTACTTTCTGATACCATGTGTGGGCTTAGTGACAGTCTGGTACAGCACTCTGTTGTATAGTTCCAGCTTCTGTCATTGTCTCAACATTGTGGTGACTTCAAGGGAGTGGCACTTGAGGCTTTTGGCACGATCATCCCACTTCTCGGCTCCTTTGGACGTATCACTTTTAGCAGTCCTTTGTCGGCCATCTGCTTTTTCTACTAGTCATCCACAAACAATCGAGGCCAATAATGTTGATTCTATGAAGTGAGGCTCTCATATGCTACTGACTACTGTCTGGAGGAAGCCTTGAACTTCTACTTGTATTGCCTTTTTCTTGGAACCCTCGCCTTTCTTTAGGTATCACCAGAGTTTTTAAATGGAATCTGAATGTACAGCAATTTTTCTTGGCTAAAAGTGGATGCGGGGGCAAAATGGATAGAGCACCAGCTCGGAAGTCAGGAAAACCTGAGTTCAAATACAACCTCAGACATTTAACACTTTCTAGCTGTGTAACCCTGGGCAAGTCCCTTAACCTCAATTGCCTCAGGAAAAAAAAAAGAAGGCTGAATTTATATTCAATTTCTAAAAAAAGTGAATGCTGAATTTTTATTCTGCTGCTAATGCTACCCATCTCTGTCAAGTGGGAATTAAGTTGGTGCAGATAAGAATAAGAGGTAGTGGATTATTGTCAGTTTCCACTTGCAACTTCATTCCAGACACATAACTTTTGGATTTCTCACTGATAGCTTACTTCAAAGTCAAGACCTCTAGCTTTTGTACAGGGCAAGAGTATTGCTATTGGCCTGTGTTGGCAAAGTCTTCCAACCTGGCATCTATATATGGGATAAAAAAAGGTTTATTTGGGTCTGTGGAGGTCAACACAGCTGCATGATGTAGGAGGCAATGAAGCAAATCTCTGGTGTGAAGTTTGTTCACATACTTTGCCCATTGGACTCCAAATACTTTAAAGAGTTTTAAGAAACTTCCTGTTTCTTGCCCATTCTCTTCTGTGCTTTTATTACATCACATATGCTTTAAATAAAGTCATTCAGTGGCTTAGTAATAGCAATATAGTTTGTGACAAATTTTCAATAACCACCAAATCCTAGAAAAGTTCTGATATCTCAAAAATTCTAAAAGACACCAAATCAGGGACACTGCAATATTCCCTGGGTTATTGCCTTGTTGGTATACAATATGACAGAGTGTGGCACTTATTAATTGAAAGGTTCAGTCCATCTTCCTGTTTTCAGTCCAATAAAAATAAGATTTAATATTATTATTTAATAATAATAAATTAACAATCATATTTATTTGATTAGTCTTTCCTTTTGCTTTTCTAGAATCTTCACAAATTCAGCAATAACATTAAAGTCCCTCAATACATGTCGACCATCCATGTCCCCAGTTACTTTTTCCATTGGTCATTTGAAAATGGTAGATGACCCCCAAGATGTTTTAGGGAATATGATAAAGTTAGCAAAATTCAACTGGCAGATAAAATCAATCTTCTTGCCTTCCTCAGCCATGGTAATGTGAAAAAAGTCTCTGTACAAATCTAATGCTGAAAACCACAAGCTACCAGACATTTGAACTCTTGGCAGCTGATTTGATATTCTGTGGAGGTTTTTTGTATATTCAAAATCTAGTGGTTTACATACATCTGACTCTGTACTTCATTCTTCAACACTACTGATATAGTTTATATATATAGATAACCTATATGATATATCAGTCTATCAGATTGTCTGCTATTCAGATGGTGTTTGAGATCTTCCATCCCCGAATTGTTTTCCTAGATCTTTCCCAGAACAGTTGGGAGCTGGTAAAATGAGTTGTTCCTTGGGCGTAGGCCATGTTTCACTCATGTGGAGAGAACAGGCCTATGCTCTTGCTGAGTTTCTGCCACAACCACTCCTTTCATTCTTTTGCTAGGGATTCTGAGAAATCCCTAAAGTCAAATGACTCCAGGTCCATTTCAGAAGTAGTACACTCAAAATGGGCACTGTCAGTCCTGGGCATGGTCTTTCAAGATGCAGTTAACAGATACAAGTCCCAAAGAAGTTCTAATCAATCACAATCGAGTCACCAAAGTTATTATATAAATCATAAAGAAGTTCTCACCAATCCTAGTTTTTATACGAACCAAATAAGGAATTAGAAATAGTCAACAAGGACTTCTTTCTGTTTCTGATGCTTCTATTATTCCTGTGAACCCCAATTCTGATTCAGCTTCTCTTGACCCTTTTTTTTGGCTCTGTTAACCCCCTGCCTGACACTTCCATGTGCAAAACTGAGAATCTCTCTCCCAGAGCAGGGAAATGACCGGGTTGTTTATCTGTCAGAGACCACAATTCCTAGGATTCATTCAGTTAGGTTTCAGAATTTCCTACGGTCTCCCAGAGTAGTTAAGAAAAGCAATCTTTCCCTTTAAGATCTGCCCCACCCCCTCTTTTATTCATGGCACATTCAAAAAGGCTAGAACCGACTTGTAGACTTCCTGCTCAGCTGTGGTATTGGGATGTACCTCCTCAGGTTTACAGAGCAGTGGAGCTGACCAATCCTGTGGAAAGACTATTGAATTTCACTCATTGCCTGTGTGACTTAAGGCATAAATCACTTAACCCACCTAAACCTCAGTTTTTTTCATAAAGGTAGGCCTT